>NW_024525489.1:13759784-14359784 GCF_017590135.1 Pyrgilauda ruficollis
CGCCCCGCCCCCCCGGCCGCGTGCCCGCGCGCGCGCCCCCCGCGCCGTGACCCATTTCGCCGAACAAAGGATTCGCGCTGGAATCTCGCTCAGCGCCGGGACCTAAAATGGCGCCGGCGCGCCCGCCCCCGCCCCTTCCGCGGGCGCCATAGAGACGGGGCGGGCGGAGCGGCCTCCCCTCGGCGGCGCTCTGTACGCGGGCGCAGCCCCGGCTCGCTGGTGCGGGCGGGAAGGCGCTGCCGCGGCATGGCGGGCGAGGGCGACTCTGAGTCGGGGAAGGTAATGGAGGGCGGGGGGGGGCGGCGAGGGGCGAGGAGGAGGAGGAGGAGGATGAGAAAAGATTAGATCGTGAGGAGGAGGAGGAGGAAGAGGATGAGGAGGAGCTGCGCGGCACGCGGCTGCCCGCGGCCGCCCCGCGCTGGGGACACGGGAGGTCATTGCAGAGCAGCAGTGACCGTCCCGCCACCGCCCCGGCCCGCTGTTCCTCCGCCCGAGGAAATAGCTCGGGAACAATACACGGAAAGCCACGGCGGAACGGAGGCTCTGCGGGGCCCGGCGGGCGGGGCCGTGCTGGCTGGGCTGCCCCGGGCCTTTCTCTCGGCGGGTGAAACGCCGTGGTGAGAGTGGAGGGTTTGTGAGGCCGGTGGTCAGCAGTGCTCAGACATAACAAATGATGCTCAGCCTGGCAACAGGTGAGACGCTATTTTAAAAGGATGCATCACGCTGCAGGGATGTAGCAGGGGTACCTTCTTAGCCAACAACAGCAAGATATCGAGTGACTTCTTCCATATGAGAGCAATTGAAATTACTCATTAGGGGGTTCGACCAACATAGAGCACATCCTTTCTGTCTTGCTTGTACACAGGGACAGCTGATAGCTGTCCCTAGGGAGCAAGGATAAAACTAACGCTGGGGCTTTCCATGCTTGCCATCCCCATTACCACAGTGACACAATGACTTCTCTCATAGAGCTGTCAGCCCTCCACAAGCAGTTGAATACTGTAGTACTCCCTCTTTAAAATCTACTTTGCCAAGTGGAATACCTTCGCAACTGAATAAAACAATTCACCTTTGATGAATTTTGCTACAGTTGCACACGTGATTCGTCATGCTCTCATGATTTAAGCGCAATAGACTGAAACGTATTCTCACACCATCCCTGACCTAAGGATTGACAGCAGAAAAATGTGCAGGTGTTACTGAGGGGCAGCTGCCTTGGCCCTGACCCATGTGTCCAGCCCCTGCCTAGACAGAGGGTTAGGTCATAAATTAGTCTTTTGTAAATCTTTTTATTCATTATTGAGTGTAAGGTTCTCTACTACATGCTCATTCTCCAGTAACTAACTTTTTTCAAGCACATATGCTTGCTTCAGGTGCTAAAATTACATGGCATGACCAACTGCGTACTTGATTGTAACCTTCCTTGTTTGTTGTGATGTAACAAAAATCCTGGATTCTTAAGGGTCTTCTCCCTTCCTTTTTGGGGGAATGTAAAGGTAAAAAATGAAGTAGTTCATTTGTAATATTCAGTGGAAAGGATGTATCAACGGTTTTGTGCAAAACTATATTATATAAATTTATAGTTAAGTCTTCCAAAAACATCCCTGATATATCTGTACCTCTTCACTTTTGGTCGTCTCTAACCCTGGATGCAGTACGTTCTCAACTGGTTATGCTGGACTATTAAGATAACAAGTCAGTTTTACAGTTGAGTTGGCATCATAGACTTCTACAGAAGTGATTTTTTTAATTTATGGTTGGTTTTTTTTTTATTTTGTTTTGTCTTACAGTCCTTTAAACTCCTGGGATTTCTCGATGTTAAAAATGTTCCATGTGCACGAGAGTCAGTGCTCTATGGCTCCTTGGGGGCTTTAGTTATGGGTCTTGGACATTTTTTAGCAACTAGTAAGTATTTATTCCTTTTGGGTTTTATATATTTATTTGCTAGCAAAAAAAACCTATTTGCGTTTAGGTGTTATTAATAATGGGAAGTCATACAAGTTGTTTTCTCTAACTTTTCAGACGATTTTTTGTTTTTCTTTCAGGCAGAGTCAGAAGATCTTGTGATGTTGCAGTTGGTAGCTATATTTCCACAATGTTAGGATACTGGTATGTAAAATGCTTCTTCAGTTTTGACTGGCCTGTGTTGGCTGAATTGTACAACAGGATCCCCTGTGTTTCAGTTTTCAGAAACAGTGTTTCATGTTGGTTTTGAAACCACATTAAAAAACCTGCCTAGCAAAGCATCCTCTTCCTTCTCCCCAAAATACTTCTTTAAAGGAAAACATTTCACTGTGTTTGAATGTTTATGTTTATATATATATATTTTAAATACTTCCTATTGTTTCTTGAATCCTAAACTATCAACTCCCCCACTTTCTATTTTTCTTAATTATTTTTCCTTTTCATACCCCATCCTTGTGTCCTAATTCCAAAGGCAGCATGCTTAATTTTACTAGCATTATCCCATGTGCTTGCAACTTTTCAGCTGCCTGAATGACTCTGGTTTGATACTGCCACTACTATAAAGCAGGGAATTGTGTTTCCTTTTCATCCCCTCCTCTAGGTTTTACTGCAGGTACACCTTGGCCCAGCAAAGGATCCGGCAAAGAATGCTTAAAGAAGGAATCAAAAACAGAATTTTATTTGAAGGCAGTTATCTTGATCCAGAAAACAAACAAACTGGCAGTGAAAGAAGTGATTCATAGGTTGCTCCGGAAGAGTTGTGGTTTAATACATTTTTGGGAAAAGGTGGTCCAAAAAAAAGTCAGTCTACACTGCAAGCCTGTGAGGTGTCTAAAACTGGTAAATCATGGTTTTCCTAGCAAACCTGAGCAGGAAATTCATAGTGAATCTGTTAAGTCGGTACAAGCCTTGCTTTGTTTCATGTATGTATGTATGTGACTGCACACATTTGGAATGACGTCCTGTTAATCATCTGGGAGCTGGTGCGTTCTCTTCAGGGTCTCAGAGGATTGACAACAGTGATTTGGGACTGCTTTAACTTCCATTATAAACAGAGTGTGGTTTGTTTTAGCAAAGTTGTAATTACATCTCGTTTAAATAGAGGAAAATATTTTCATCACCTGTTGAGTAAATGCTATTATTAACAGTGCTGTTTGTGAAACAGGAATATTTGAACAGTAGGAGAAGGCTTTGCTTGTGCAAAGTGGGTGATAGTCAGCAGCCTTTGTAAGATTTCAGCTGCAGGATAACCAGATAACTTACATACATTGTGAAGCTGAAGGTTTTCCATCTTTGTTCTGTTTCAAACTATGAATAAAATCACACTTCAGAGCAGTCTAAACTATGTAAGTAAATAATTTTTTACTTCATTTAAAATCCTGCTACTTAAGACACTTCCTTACTATTTGTGGAATCATAATCTACATTATATTTGTAAGTAGCAATGTTTGTTTTATCTTTCATTTTTTTTTTCTTTAAAGGCATGTTCTACAGTGATTTTTCAGTTAAAAGAAGTATCAGTAGATAATGTCAAGGAAACCATCTTATTTGGAAATACAGTGTTAGGTCTAATAGCGTATTGGTAAAAAGATGAGTGATGGCATCACTCGCTTGCTTCTGCCTGCACGAGTGACACAATGTTTTTATTTTTTCATGTAATGATTTATGGTCTGTTATGCTGTAAGCACTTTGTGGTCTAAAGTCATGTCACCAAGCAAAAATAGTCCTTTTCCCCCACCCTGTACTTACTCTGAGAGAGTTTGTGATCTGTTGTTAACTCATGTTGGTGCAGGGAGGTTTGAAAATCCAGATGTTAACAGCAGTACTGCTCCACTTATTTATTTGGAAATATATTTGAGAGCACTGAACAAACATGCTATTTACACTGAGAAAATTAAACTTCTACCCTCTGTGGATTAGCTTCTTATAAGAAGAAAACAAACCTATATACTCTGATTCCTTTTTGCCCCTCTATTCCTCATGTTTGTTCTGAAGGAAACAAAGATACATTTTATTGAGGACATTGACTTACATATTTTATATAAAAAGTCTTCAGAAGAATTAATGCAATGAAACACTTACTGTCCTCACTGCAAAATCCAAACTGAGAAGTTAATTGGTAGGTAATTCAGAAGAGAAGAATGTTTCCCCTGGTTCTGTGCTGGGTGGGGGGCCAAAGGGATGCAGGAGGCTTCTCCTTGGGGTGGAAGCTGTTGCTTCGTAAAGCCCTTGGAGCAGCAGTGGGAAACTGAGTGAGCCATGAAGCTGGTCTTAACAAGCTCCTGTTTTAATACATGGTTGAGTTCTTTCCTATCTGAGCTAAGAAAAGAAAGTGCAACCTAAGCAGGGGGTCTTTTGGCTGCAAGGTCATAGGTCAGCTGGGGGGTTTAGGCAACAAAAGCACAGGGATGAAAATTCACTCTTTGGCAGAGAGCAGTTGTAGAGAGAGAAGTGAAGGGTGTTTTGTGCTGATGGGAAAGAAGTTAGCATGTGCATGATGGCATCCTTCAAAACGCAAATACTGCGACTGGTGAGAAAGAAGCAACATTATGATACTGTGTAAGTCAAAAAAATCTGGGGAAAATTTGCAGCATTAAATCCTCTCTGGTGTTAATTGGTGTTGGTATAATTTACTGTGTTTAAGGATATTAGCCCAATAGCAGCTTAACCACGGTTTTAGCAGTAACTGTGAAATGCTAGATGTATCTGCATTGCGTAGATAACTCATCTAATACTTCTGCTTCACTGTGCAGAGTGTAAAATGAGCATGCCAGATGTTCACAAAAAAGCTGGGGAAGAGGCAATGTGCAGGCAGCCTGGCCAGCACATTGGAGCTTCAGTGTTTCAGTAAAACTCGAGATGGAATTAACTGAAAGTCAGGCCTTTGCCTAATAGGGCAGGGATATAAGACAAGGAAGAGGTGAGCAGGACTCCATTAGTGTGAAAGGGATGCCTGCAACAGCAGAGGGAAGAATGCTCATGGTCAAACATGCAGGAGAAAAAGTCTGGCATAATTCCTCGAAGTGTTGGTTCCAGCTGCTTCCGTGCCAGCTATGGAGAGTGAATGGAAAGTGACTGATGGGTTAGCCCAATTAAAGAGTGAGAGACAGGATAAAACAAAAATATCTCAAAGCTATTAGTTGTCATAAATTAGGATACATTGACAAGAAAACAAAAATTTCTGTTATTTAAGTAATTCTGACATTTGAAAACAATGACAACTATTTTTAAAAATAGTTATTTATCTCTTACTGTTAATTTCACAAATCTTAAGTCATTGGTGGAAATGCGCACCACGCCTCTGTATTTAGTATCAGACTTGAAATGTAAAAGAATTGCAGCTCATGACAGATATGATAGTGTTTGCTTTGCTTTGTCTAAATTAAAACTTACCAGTTACTAGGATGGAAAAGAAAAAGTAATTTTAAAGATGTTTGGTTTTCAGCCCCCTCAGAATAAATCATAAAAAGGGAGAGAATGAAGTATAGCAACTTGAAACTGTATGTTATTAAAACCCTGTTTATTTTACCGACAGTTAAGTTGCTTGGTCACTGAGCAGTGACTGACAAGCAGTTTTTATCCCTGAAGTTAGGGAAATCCTTCCTTAAAGCAGCCTAAACCACCAGCAAAATAGAGAGATGGGTTTATGGCCCCTTTGCTCCGCCACACCTTTCTCTTCCTGTTCCCCGCAGTAACGATTCTCTGGGAAAAGGCGTTTGCAGCCTCCTCCAGCAGGAGTGCACACTTGGGACTCCAGCAGTGGCCAGAGGCCACTTGTGCAAGGTGTGTCCTCCAGGTCCTTCGGGAAGGGAAGTCACTGTGGGAGGCACCAGGCTGAAACCTGGAGATCGAAGGTTAATTGCCAGCCCGGTTCCCAGAGCTGCGTGTGATCATGTGCCTTCAGTGCCTCTCACAGGTGCAAATGTCCTTCTTCAGCCATTGAGAGGCTCAAAACTTTTCTAAAGGTGACAGCACAGGCAATTACAGCTGCCATCCCAAACTTTTCATTTATCTTTTTATCCAAGCAGAGATTTTATGGAGATCTGGGCCCTCTCTGCATTTTGCAGGCTTCCAGATTCTTTGTGTGTCACCGCCCACCCCGAGTCCTTGAGTGCCGCAAAGGAAAGGTCATCTCCTGTCGCTGAGCCTGGCTTTTGGTAGGTTTTTTTATTTGGGTCTGGAGGAAGTACGTTTGTTATTTCTGGTATAAGCAATCCAGGTAACAATGAAGTACTGTGTGAATTCAGCTGTAATGAGCTCCCAAGCAAAATATTTTCTCCAGCTTAGTAGACTAATTCCCATACTTCTCTTGTTCCTATCCAGACATTTAGCTCAAGAGCTTGGTGGTTACCAATGAAAGTTGTTTGCTTGCTCCATTTAACTCTTGAAACAAATATGTTGTTCTTGCCTTGGAAAACTGATCAAAACAAAGTTTTACAGTAAATTCAGATGCTCAAGGAGATGATCCTTTGATATTTTTTTCCCCCCTGTAAGTGAAGAACCAAGAACTAACTCCATATCAGAAGTGGAACTGAGTTTTAGTCAATGTGAATCAAGGCCTTGGAACAGGTTACTTTCTTACATTTAAAATGAAAATATTACATTAAGCACATACAGCTGCTAAACCTTCAAAGGGTGGTGGAGGAGGAGGGTAACGAGAGGTAGAACCTTGGATGACAGTTTGAGGAAAACACAGACTTTTGTTCATGGGTAACGGCACCCTGACTAAGGGTCGGTTCGCTCTTTTTCACACACTCCTTTGGTTTTTTTCTGCTTGAGTTCATAGTTTGCCTGAGAGCCATCCAGCAGGGGGTCTGCCTGTTCCTTCGGGAATAGGTCACGACATCCTTATGTCTGCTTGTTTTCAAGATTAAGAGCAGTTTGTTCTGAGGCTATTTTAATCCTGCCAGCTTCTGTCATCTGTCATGAGCAAGAGTGCGTCAAAACGCTCAACTCTCCTGAGCATGCCAGGAGCCCTCTGGCAGTACCTAAAATGTACCATGGGAGTGGACAATTAGCACGGCGGGGATCTTTCTCTTTAGACTGGCCACAGCTCCAGCAATACCCAGATTGTATAGAATGGTGATCTGCTTAACAGAAAAAGATTCCCCCTTTTCCTGCTCTGGAGAGAAGGAAGCACATGCTTTGCATGTTTTTTAAACTCCTTGTTTATTTTGTCAGATGCTGTAACAAAGAGCAGCAGGTGTGCTCTCAGCCAGTGTGAATTTTCTCTCTAGACAACAGATCCTCATCTCTCCTATTAATGGCAAATGGCTTGTGATAACTCTGGTGCTCACAGTGTGCTTTTATCCATGACACATCTTGGTCTTCAATCCTGCATATACATGCATGTCAGGTCTTTGGAGTTCACTTACAAGCTTTACAGCTCTAGCTGATATTCATGCTTTCTGTCATCCAGGTCAAGAGTTCTTGCCACCTTTACCTTTGCCAGGTGGCCACAGTGAGAGATCTTTCTCCACCATGTCATCACTGTGACACTGCACAGATGCTGTGGAAACAGGATGAGAGATGCAGCCCACCTGCCATTGCTCTTTGTTATGTTACTTAAGCAATTAAAGGGAAGCTAATACCCCTCCCTTTCAGGAAACGTTCAGGCTCTGGATGAGATAGTGGCAATATCTCTGAAGATGAAAAGCCAGTAGCAGGTTTATTACTGGACTGATAAATTTCCACAAATGGCTGTTGCAGGAGTCCTTCACAGAGCAAATACAGAGAAAAAAAAAAAAAATTCTGACAGCCTGTTCCTCAAAATACAGCGGAAAGTACCCTATTCAGACCCCCCAAAGAAATCTGGAGCTACCAGTGATTGTTCCATGCTGTGCTTATAATGCTTTCATCCAATATTTAAAGCCCTTGAGGGCTGTCCTGAGGCAGCACTGGGAGGCCATGACAGAACTTGTTTGACTCTGTTTTTTAGCTCTGATAGTATCCCAGTGTCATATTCTTCCATTACTGCCTACTGAGACTCCCAGATAGATAAAAAGAGCTCAGCCTTTTCTTCTTAAACCTCACAAGGTTGCCTTGAACCAGTACCATAGAGGCCTTCTTACACCCACTAACAAGCACAATGGCTCTCTCCTTCCCAAAAGCCAGTCAGCATTAATTTCTACTCAGAAATTTCACTATCACCATTCATCCTTCCATTGGGGTCACCATACCTCAGTCTGTACATCTCTCTCACCCACACCTGAGCTCTGCAAGAGACTTATCTCGAGAGCACCTAAGTGGGTCACAGAGTTGCCACCTATCAGATGGCCAGGAAGCTGCTCCCTCGGATCACGGCTGGGTTCCAGCAGAGCGAGGGATGCCCCAGCACATGGCTGTGTGGACGCTCTCCATGCTTCAGGAATGCTGTGAGATGCCACAAACCACACCTCTGTGTGAAGTCACAAACTCCTGGTATGGCACCAAACCAGAAAAAAGTCAGAAGGGTTTAGATAATGATGTAGCAGCAGCAGGGTCCCTCTACTGAAGGCCTCCTGTGGGATCCATGCTAATTGGAATACAGCCACCATACGAGGAGGAGCTCATGCACTCCCTCCCTTCCCCCACCAGCCCTTCAGTTGCTTTCAGCGCTGTAATATTCCCGGGTTTGTTCTGGAACTAGAGAAGGATAGTTGTACTTAGTAAATAATGGACCTTCCAAGGCAGTAAGTACCTACAAAAACAAGATCATTCCTGGAAACTTTTCTTCACTGTCTGCAAGAATCTGCTGAAAGAAACGGTTGGAGTCTCATTTCACTTCTGCGGGTGTTTCCTTAAAGGAAAAAAATAAAAAGAGGCTGGCCGGCTGCCAGGCTGTGGAGGCACATAAATATCCTGGGGCTGTGCCAAGGCAGCCGCTGAAGCGGCAGCAGCAGCAGCCCCCTCCCAGGAATGTCCGGGAGCTGCTGATTTTCAGGAAGTGTCTCCAGGCCTCCACCACCTTCTCCATCGCCAAGCAGACTGTGGAGTTCTCTCAGTGCCAAGCAGGGCTGGGCTCAGCGTTCAGCCCTGCGGACTGGAGCAGTGGATCACAGTGATTGCTCCCACCTCCTTCCCTTTGGAGGAAGCAGCTCCTATTGCAGCCACATACAGGAACCAGCCAGTCATCTCGAGCTTTGGCAGCTGGTGTGATGCTTGGTGGGCTCTGCTCCACACAGGAGATACTTCTTGTAACAAAGGGGCGGGCAAGTTCATGCAAAAAGGTGTGACTGATAGAATATCCTAGGTCTGGGATCCAAATACCCAGATGGTGACATTTAAATATTGTGTTCGCTGATACTTAAGTATTGAAGTAGTTCTTACTGAGCTATCACAGCTGCTTTCTCCAAGGTCTCTCAGACTAAACAGGGCGAACACACAAGATATTTAATTTGCACAAGTAATTTCCAACTAATGTTTCTTTTTGAGGTGCTTGTCTCACTGTTTAACAATAGGTTAGATCTTATTGTTGATGTTGTTTTATAGGGCAGATGCTTGCCTAATGGACTGTCCACTAGAGGCTGGGAAGCAGTTAGCTGAATCACAGCCCTGCTGAAGAGGATGGGACTTACAGAGGCTGCCAAGCTGAATGTGGGCCAGGAGAGTGTTCTCTCTGCAAATAAGTCAGCCTGCAGTCTGAGCTCCATCAGGAAATACGTGGCCAGTGGATGGAGAGATGCACTTATCCACCAGTACTGACACTGCTGAGCAGGGCATCTAATATTGCTGCCCAGCTTTGGGCTTCTTGCTCAAAAAGGATGTCGAAAAACTGTAGAGATTCCAGTCATGGGCTCCTAAGTTGTCCACAGAGCTCAAGGCCTGCCCTCTGGAAAGACAGTGGAAGGAGCTGGATTTAGTCTGTGGGGTGAACTAATAAGAGCCAAGTATTATGTGCAAGACAGTCACAAAGATGGAGCCAAACATCTCCTGATAGCTGCAGGAGATGGGATAGGGGCAATGGCCACAAATTCCAATGTGGGGGCTCCAGGCCAGGCAGGAGGACAGGCCTGGTTTACTCTGAGGGCAGTGCACTGGGCAGCCCAGAGAGGCCATGTAATTTCCACCCTTTGCAGGTTTTCAAGCATCTCTAGACAAAGCCCCAGCTGACCTGAGCACAGGTGCCAGTCCTGCTGCAAGCGGGAGGATGGACTCCATGTCCAGAAGCAAATCTCTATGATTCTGCAGCCTACAGAGACACAGAGAATCTGCAGAACCCAAGGCAGGAAAAGCCCAGTGCCATGCAGAGGACAGCCTTTTTGAAAAGCATCCCTTTTTGCCTTCAGGAATTGTTCTCTCCAATGCAGTACTCCCAGGCTGGGTGGGAGGCCCCACAGCATCACAGGTGCTCTGGCAGCAGCAGGAAGCACATAACAGAGAAGACAAAGTGTGCAGCATGTGGAGGTGCCAGGCTTTGGGTACACAGCTCTGCTGCTCACAACCTGCATATGATACTCATCTCTGGTAGCTCAACTTTTCTGAGTCTTGTTTCTCAGCAAACCCCAAGTGTCTAAGCAAACCCCAAATGTCACTTCTTTCAGAAAAAGATATTACAAGTAAATATTTCTTCAAGACTTAGTAATTTCTTCCCCCCATCTCTATGTCTTGCCCATAGTTTTGATTTTAGTAACTTCTAGGACCAAAAGTACTCAGTAGATCAAAGATTGTCTACTAAACCAGAAGAGATAACAAAAACTTGCTCTAAAGTAACACTTGCATATCAAGTCACCCACAAGTAATTGTATTTCTAGGTTTTTTACACTTGCCTTTGTTTTTTGCTATTGATGTTGACAACATGTTAAACATTGAGCATCTTTTTTAAGCTACAGCTAAGTTTACATAGCAACCAACATAGCTGAATCCTCCTGCCACTCCCAGTACTGGCAGAAAGACAAACTAAGGCAAGAGTCATACCCAGAGTAATTGCTGGCCAAGTCCTGATTTCAGCCAGTTCCCTGTAAGAGCTGGCTCTGGAGAGGCCTTCTGTGCTGGAGGAGATGGCTGGTGCCTAACAAAGCACCAGGGATGAGGATGTGTGTGAGAGAGGCGCTGCTCTAACTTCACCACAGCCAGGCTGTTACACACACGAGTTACAAAGCACTCTTCTGAGTTTCCCCGTGCTCCTCAGCAGCTTTTTCTGACACCCTGGGGCTTTCCCCATCCTCCACAGTGCTTTGGGCCAAGTTGTCTCCAGCTCTACATACTCCTCCCTTGCTAGTTCACAAATACAGCGTGTGCACGCTTCCTTGCTTGGGAAAGCCCAGCCCCTGGCAGCTAACATCTGCAGAAGTGTCAAAGTATTTCATGTCTCTGCAACTCCGTTTGAGTTCTTGCGGCTTTGCCTGAGTTGCCCTGTTAGAAAGCACTGGCCTAGTTTTTCAAAAGGTCATGGACAAGGAAACTTCCTAATCTTAAAATATGACTTCACCTATTTCTATTAAAAGCAGTGCTTGGACTGTTGCAAGGAAAAAAAAAATTAGTGGCTTACATCATGAGTAAGAATTTTTCTTTCAATGCAAGTGGCTTGGACTGCACAGGATGTAGCGAGAAGACTGATTTAATTCATTCCACTATCAGAAAAAGTGGGCACAATGTCTAAAAATCTCTTGGCTGCTGACTGTCCTGCGGTAGGCACAGAAAGAAGCTCGTGTACAGGTGCCACTTACACTGAGCTCCTACACACAGGTGGCAGCACTGCCGAGTACTCCTGGTGCAGCAGAGGAAGCAGCCCAGCACACTGGGAAGCCCAGCTCCCGACAGCAGAGCCGGGTGTGGGGACAGGGATCTCATAAGCCGCCCCAGAACCAAAGCCTGCCCCTGATGTCCCACAGCTGAGTCTGTTTACAAAGTCCTCTCACGCAGGACACCTCCCCTCGCCAAGCCCGTGGGGTGTCGGAGAAGCACCTCCATGTACACAGTGAGTATCCTAGCGACTGTTACTAGCAAAGGCAGAAATACAGCTGGAATTTGTTTGGTCGTTAACCGGGCGCTTCCTCCCGGGACAGACACCGCAGCCCTGCCTCGAGCCTGCAGCTCAGCGCGCACGGCGCCCTCGGGCAAGGCGGGGCGGCCAGAGCCCGCTCAGGGATGGATGGGACGGCAGCAGCTGCGTCAGACAGGGCTGCAAGGACAGCACCACCAGCAGCACTGGCACTGCTGCCAACAGCTGCACAGGCACCGTGTGCCATGGTCCCATTGTCACAGAGCTAAGCCCGAAGCTATCCAGGTTTGTACTCTCTTAGGAAAAATACCCATCTCAGGTAGAAAAAGGCAAACCCAGTTTGCACTCCAAAAGGAAAAGCACCCCGAAACATGAGCCCAGACCCCAGTGCTGTATGCCACTATCTGTGCTGCTCTAATCCAAGTACTTTCCTGCATGTAAACAAACCCTTGTAAGCTGCAAGAAATCACTGAACACGACAGATGGCTCAGCCTCTCGTTTTGGCAACGTACAGCCGTGCCCTCCTCACCTTTCTACAGCCATCAGCTGTATTGTCCCTTTTAAATGCAAACTGTGGGTTTACTGTTAGTTACTCTTTAGGTAACTGCTTCTCTATAAAAGCCATTTTCACATGGCAAAATAAATCCCTACTCTAGGAATATTCAGAGCTACGTTGAGTGTGTGGGCGGGCCCAGGCTGAACACACAGCTCCATGCAAGCGCTGCTCTCCACTCAACTGTGACAAATCGCGAGCAGGACTGTACGTGGACTTCTCCACCCCCTCTCTGAGCTACACGTGTCCCAGGTAGAGCATGTGCTGAAGCTTTTTTGAATTCTGTTTCTCAGATAGTGCTGAACTTACCAAAACAGCTTTTGTTGGAGAGGAGTATTTTTAATAGAAACATGATACTCCTTTTTGAGCGTGAGTTGAAGCGCCTCACGTGTGGCTGTTTTGTTGGGGTTTTTTTTAAACACCAGACAACAAAGAAACTGAAAACAAAACATCCCAGACTTCTGAATTGAAATACAGGCTTTACAACCACATAGTAAGTGTAGGCTCTTATATTTTAGTTTAAGACTATATCATTTTATAGAGTACCAAAATAAGCAAAGGATCAGCACTCCATACAAAGTGTTAGTTCCTGTGAGGAGGGTAGAAGGGAAATGGACTTTAATTACACTAAACTTTTTTCCGCAAGTCTAAAGAAAATTCCATTTCAGCAAAACATATTTGGGTTTCAACTCCCCAAATTTCATTAAATGTTTCTTTTAAGACAATTTACATTTTTCTCATTCAAAGTAAAGGGATGATTTAAAGCACTATTAACAAGGAGGTGGTGCTGTTAATGTTTAATGTCAATATGCAATGGCATCTGCTATAAAGGCTAGAAGAGCAACACAAGCTTATCTTTACTTCTGAAGACTACTAGAAATTGACTAACACTGGAGAAAGGTTTCAAGCACAGCACACGACTCTAGCTCTAGGCTGCTGCCAGGAAGCCTCTGCTAGTCCATACACTGCCACGGGGACTGCCAGCACACTCCAGGGCCCTGATGGCAGCAGTGGCACGTGTTCTCACGTGTGTACCCCGTGTCCCTCTTACAATGGATACATCTTTTCCTTGTCTTATGGCATTAGAACACAAGTTAGCAGCTAACATTGCCACTACAATTTTACAGAAGCATAAAGCTGAACAAAATAGCAGTTAAAACAAATTGAAGCTCTGTTAAACTCCATGACAATCCTTCCTCCTGTCCTACTCCCTGTCCAAATCCTTCTCCTGCTCCTTCCCTAATGTCTATTTTACAGTAAAGAGGTTAAGTGGATTTACATGATGCAAGCGCAACTCAAAAGACTTTTGCCCTATACATATAACCATGTTAAACTGTGAATTACACGTGATAGATCTCTAACAGAGCAACCACCAGTTTTTTTAAAGAAACACAAATATTTCAGCATGTACAGTAATGAGTTTAAAACTGTCCAACATCGTCGCTTTCATACATTCTCTTCCTCTTTATAGCAGTAGCGGGATTTTAGACCTTGATGGCGACAATCCCAAACAAGAGTAAAATGAATTTATTTTATTGCAAACAAACGTCTAGAGTTAAACTTCTCCACCCACTTTCTTTAAAGAGAAAAGGAATCAGCAGGCTAAGGAGATACACCCATTTGAGAATTGACATGATTAAAAATTAAGATATAAAATGGGTGACTCACAGTTTCATTAGCTTACAAAATGGTGGAGGTAACTACTACAAGCACACTAGGTATACAGTATTTTGTGGGGAAAGTTATACAGACACACAGCTAACTTCATATAGATCCCATTAGACAACTGGATTTACAACAAGTTTTGTTTAATAAGAAATGGGCAAAGCCAGCTTCTTTTCAGAATCAAAATGCAGAACAAATGGAAAAAAAAATTATGGTGTTGTACCTTCACAAGTTTGAGCCTCCACAAATAAAGCAACCGAGTTTTACAACTTTAAGAGCTTCTACGTACACTCCACCATCACTATTTAGCCCCAGGTTTCCTCTTTGCCCCCGACATCTTATTGAGTTCCAAATGTTACAAAAAAGTCCTAGTTATTGCCAGAAACTTTTGCCTCCCCCTCCTCCCCTCCCCACCCAAGAGCTTCATAGAGAGGATGGAGTGTAATAGGGAGCTTTACATAATCTCATGGTATTTGAGGGCTACTAAGATGCCTCCATACGAATCTGGTTGCTAACATTTCTATCATATTGTGACATGACTCACGACTGTTTCTTAGAAATTGGGGGATGGGGAAAAAGGAGAAAATTCTTTAATAAAAAGACACCAGGTACAAAGCAACGTTTTACTTTTGTTGTGGTAAAAAAAAAGTCACATTTTACAGATAAAATGTAGAACCCTGAAATACTGACACATTCTCTTTTCGTGCACAATGCTGAGGTTCTCTTACGAATCACTTTAAAACTGCAATTAAAAATGTACAAAAAAAGAAAAGAAAAAATCAACCCACAAAGCTTCTAAAAAAGGAACCCGCAGGCACTTCCTCTTGTGGAATGTTTAAAAAGTTAGCCTACTAAAGAAAACAGTCGACTTCTTGTGAAGGTTTTGGAGAAATATGTATCAGTTCATTTATTTGGGTATTCAATAATATCCTTGGTGATAATGCTGACTCCATGGCTTCTGACCCCAGAATTGCTGCAATAGATTAATAAATAGTTAGTTTTAACCTGCAATCACATAACAGTTAAGTTTCTTACTTGGGGAAAAAAAAAAAAAAAAAAAAAAGAGAGAAAAGCATTTAACAAACATCCCCTGGAACTTGACAAGATTAAAGTCCTCTCCAATAGCAGCAAGCTCCTGAACAACTGAAGGCTGTTAAAAGTTCACTTCACAGCAGTAATGTGAAGCCAAGTACTACATACCATTAAGAACGTTAAGCCACAGCTGGTATTTGATATATCAAGACCATCAAGGCAGATTAAGTTTTGCACAGGAAGCTATTTATAGTGATATTACCTAGCATTAGAAGATTTTGCTATCCACTTTTGACTGTGCATCTCTTTATTTTAGTCAGCATTTTGCAACATTCAAGTTAACAATCAGTAAAAAGGTAAAGCTGGGACTACTTACACCCTGCTGCCACTGGTTGTAGCCCTGAGATTGGTTTTTGTAGCCACGATTATTTCCCCTTCCTCTGAAGTTCTGCAAGAGAACAACAGTTTCTAACTACTTTGTCTGCATGCATTTTTTAGCAGTGTCCTAATACCAATCTTCATTACCACCAAAACATCACACACCATATAGAAGCACCAGCCCCAGGTTAATGGAAAAACACACCACCAAAAAATCCCTCTCTGAAAAACACTGGAATACCAAAAGCCTCCTTCCTCCCCTCTAAGCAACTGCTTTTTAAGCATAGGGGAAGAACCTCAGAATTAATAAACCAGCTCGAAGTGCTGTTGCCTGGTCTGGAAAGCTGGCTAATCCAGTTTTGACTCACCCTATTTCCAGCTGCTAAATGCACCAGGACAACTAAAAATACAAGAGCTTGTCTATTTTTAGTTAGGAAAGGCTGTAGTTGCTACAAGGATATGTTATCTGATCAGACAAAAGGATATGGGTCACACAACTGAAAATAGACGAGCTAGCCCACAAAACTTCAACAGAAGTTATGGTACAACAAAGGGACATTGATACAAGTAGATAAAATTTTGCTTTTCCCCTGTTTGACAGTATTAGGCAAACCTGAGCCATGTTTACTGGCTTGGGCTCCATCTGCTGGCTCTTCAGTAATCTCTATTTTGTTTTTCCAATACTTCCACCGATATTCCATCAGATAAGATCTAGGCTAGTGTGTCTTTACTAGTTGTATTTGATACCAGACACCAAAACAAAGACTCCGTGCAGAGCTATTTTCAGAAAGTTCTCTACATGTTTGATAAAAATACACTTTGATCCTCAGGCCAAACAACAGTTACTGTTATTGGGGAAGAGGAAGAAAAACACAAAAATCTGGAGACCAGCCTTCACACACATGCACTAAAAGTCTTCATTTTTAGCAGGACAGAGAGAGGTATAGCCCTAACATGAACCCCCTGGATCAGCAGTTGTTACACAACATTCAGAGCCCTGGGCACATGCGCTAAACTAGAAAGGCCTTGCAGCATGGCATCAGTGTAGCACCACAACCAAGTCTGTGACTCCTCACAGGCACCAGAGCTGTCATCAACATCCCAAGTACTGTAGTTCAGCTAGTCAGTCCCCCCTCAAAGCATCACCTGGTTGTAGTTTCCCCTGTTGGGCATTCCACCTCTGTTATAGTTTCCTCTGTTTGAGTAGCCACCTCTGCTTGGAAAGACAGGGCCACGAGGATAGGGGTAGCCAATTGCTCCGCTGCTGCCACCGCCACCACCGCCACCTCCACCACCTCGCTGAGGCATGTTGCCTCCCCTCCTGTTGTATCCACCACGATTGCCAGGGACTGCAAGGGAGAGAGTTATTTTAATCAAGTAATTGTTAGGTCTTACATATTTGCTACACAAAGATGAACAGTGCAGTCCAAGGTCTGACGAGCCTCTCATTTAAGCTGGACAATTAACTATTCATTAAAACGTTAAACTCACTGAAATTGAGATCAAGGTTCCCACTATATAATAATTGCAATGCAAGTACTACAACTTTTTCCCCAGCAGCAGAAACCGCCAGAAGTCACAGATTTATTTCTAGGCTCACCTCCTCCTCTGAAGTTGCCCCGCATGTTG
This sequence comes from Pyrgilauda ruficollis, assembly GCF_017590135.1. Lineage (NCBI taxonomy): Eukaryota > Metazoa > Chordata > Aves > Passeriformes > Passeridae > Pyrgilauda > Pyrgilauda ruficollis. Next base: position 13,776,929 of record NW_024525489.1, read on the forward strand.
AATCCTCCACGTCCTCTCTGACCCCTATTAAATTGATTTTTATTGCTCTTCTTGTTCTTCTTTGAGCCAGTGTTCTGTTTCTTTTCTGGCGGAAGAGCTTTCTTACTTTCTTCTTTATACTGTTCCAAAAGCTTCTGAGCTTCTTCTTTTTGCAACTCTACATAGATTATTTCATCAAAACATTCTGCTACCTCTGGCAGTGTGAAGTTCCCTATAATTGCAAAAACACTGAGTATTCAGCATCTACATTCAGCTATAATCAAAGCTGCAATTTAACCACCTTTCCCCCATTCTTCCTCCCACCCTCTGCATCCCCTCAGCATATGGACAAAATTACATAATCTGAGCATTTAGGAAATGTAACAGTGACAAAGGAAATAAACAGGTCTTCATGGAGTTGCCAGTACTGTTCCAAACCTCGAAAACATTCTGCCTATCTTTTTTTTTCTTTTATAAGCCTCCACTCAGAACACCAGTTTCTGCCAAATATGTCACGTATATAGGGCACTTTATGCCAAGACAGCTTTGTGCATCTGCATGAAGCGTATCACCGTAACTGAGTAGTGTTAAGGACTGCAGCAGAGGGAACACAATATAGTGTTATCCTACCAAGTTACAATAGTCTTCCAGTTTTGTATAAGTACAACTGTTTAAGATAAAGTGGTTTTTTAGACTTCACGTTTACTTAATCCTTTAAACAGATACTCAGCATCCTAAAACACAGTATAGGATTATGTTCCATGCCTTTCATTTTGAGAACTGCATGCTCTGGAAGATCTTTTCCCTCCACCTCTGCCTTCTTTTGTGTTCTTTGCTTGTAGTCTTCATCTTTTGGGCAAACAACAACTGCTTTGCGCTGGAAGCCTGCAAACAGGCACATTTTTCTCCTCTGCGCAGCTGCAGACACATTTGTCTGAAAAAAATGCAGTAACTTACTACACGTAGCTGTCATTGTAAGAGTTAAGGAAGTCAACTTAAGGTGTATAGACTTCACCTCTACAAGAGCTTGCAATGAAGTTTACAAATAACTGGACATAAAGATGCTGCATAATGCAAAGTTACAGCTTGTATCCATGTGTTAAAACACTTCCTCCCACATCCCATAAATCTAGAGAAGTTCAGACAAGCATTTGTAGTAATATCTCAACTTTGTGTCCCCTGAATGAGTAGTAAGTCAGTAACTGAAACAACTGCTATTATAATATAACTTTAATCCCAATTAATTACTACAATACAGCCTATAAAAAAATTCCTTAACCATTTTTCACTGAAGCTTCTACCTGATCCAAAATGAAATTCCGCTTCTTACGAGCTGCAATCTCAATGAACTTTCCAAGACACTGTGGAGCTCTCTGCAACAGTGTGTTAAGCTTTCCAGTGTCTGCCATCTGACGCTTAAAACCTGCAACCTATGGAGAAATTTCCCAGCGTTAGTCAGTGTAGTCCTGATACATGTGGCTGACGTTCTTTGCTAAATGCTTTCCACCACACTTCAAGGGTTGTTCAATTCAAGGCCACAACGGCTGCAAACTCTTAACTGAAATTCTCAACCCTCCATAGAATGTAAGAGATTTATAAACAAAGACTCCACAAGAATTGGTACCATTCAGTTCAAGGTATACTCATCACAATACTAATTCCAGCTCTGAGAATAGTGATGTATAGAGAAGTAGAAATACATTCAATAGTCAACAACAGCTGACTATTTCTTCCATTTTACCACAAAAAAGCTTCTGAATCTTGCCATGTGTGAATTAGCAGATCAGCAAGGTAATAAAATCTTTACACAGAACCATTAGGTTGGGAAAGGCCTTTGAGATCACTGAGTCCAACTAACACCACCTTATCAACCAGACCATGGCACTAAGGGCCACAGCCAGTCTTTTCTTCAATACGAATGGTCACTAGCTAAGTAGTAGCCAGCTTCATTAAACAAAATAACCCCACGGCAACCAAAGACCATGGATTTACAGCGTTTCCAACATATAAAGAAATAAAATGTCTTACCACTTACCATCATTTTGTCCATAATAGTATTTGTCCCAAGAATATTGTATTTTCCAGGATTTGCTGCTGCATGTTTGGTAACCCATGTAGTCTTGCCAGCTCCTGGCAAGCCAATCATCATCACCACCTATGAAAAAAAAGTTCTGTATTTGAGATACTAGTTCAAAGATTTTCTTTAATACACAACTTAGCCCAGCAAGCCTAATGGATACTGAGGGGGGATGTGGGAGTCTTGGGGGTGGGGAATGTAGTGGTAGTAAGTAGGTCACAAGATATTGAGTATTAAAGCTCCCAAACAAAAATGACAGTGAGATGGAATAGTCTCCTTAACTCTAACCATTTCCATCCATGTGCTTTAACAACTTTTGAGATCATCAGAAGAAACTTACTTCACAATCTTTCTTTTGCTCGGGTCCCTTTGGTCCTCGGACCCTATCCTCCAGGGGGACCTTCTGGATGAAGGTGTACTCTTCAGGTACAGGGAAGTAGGGTTCCTCCTTCTGACCAAAGTTAAACTCAACCGCACAGTTATGGCAAAGAACATGCGGAAAGAGTGGTCGCCCATCAAGAACTTCCTTGCTTATTTTGAATGCAACACCAAGCTCTTGTCCATTCTTGGAATATGAGAGTTCCACTTCATCACCATCAAAATTCTGTTTTTCAGACAAAGCATTATTTTGGATAAAATTAACTCACTTTATACAGTTAATGAGTCACTTCACTCTACTGGCTATGTTCACTCAACTTCTGTAACTGTTACTTCATAAAGGAACTAAACCTAATTTTCTCTTCTAATGAGTCACTGTCAATGATAATTTTTTTCAAGATCTGATTTTTTGTTAGAAGGCTTTTAAAGACATTTGTCCGTGAATATAAAATTATGTTGCCAGCAGTCACTGTTAGTAACAGCTGCTGCTTCTATTGCCTATGTTAAACAACTTGTCTTGCTCCCATGATTTTATGTATTTGCTTTACCACTTCTAACATCAAAGCAGTCTAAAAGTTCAAGGATGTTTTCCCTCAAAAGAAAATATAAGTGAAAACTTACAGCAAAACATCCAATCACATCATTTTCATCAAACTTCTCACCAAAGTCTTCAGTCTCACAATTGCATGTCTTTATTCCTTTTAGAGAATAACCGTAAGAAAATTCTTCTTCACCTGAAGGACAAATTTAAACTAATTACACATGGGCTTTTCCATCTAACCTTTTAGACATAAATCACCTTACAGCTACTTAAATAAGCTGCTGTTCAGAGTATTTTTATTAATGCCAAAACAAGCTATGATGCCCCCCCAACAGCTATACAAGCTCATTCTTCTATTCAATACTTTCACTTGAAATAGAACAGCAGTGTTTCCTCATCCCTGTTTAAGAGCTTTATGCTGCTGGTTCCAGATTTATGCTGACAATAAAAGCTGAACTGTCAGATAAAGACATGAACAAGTATTTTAAACTGTGAAGACCTGATTATGCGCTGTTATACCTGCTGTAACGTAGTCAGAAAGGCTTTCTGAAGTTTAGTCTCCAGGAGCACTTACCCCTCCCATTTTAAAGGGAGTTTAGCAGACAGTCAGCCTATGCAACAGCTGAGGATGAAGCTGCAAGGAACAAGCTAACAGGAAGTGTCAAACACAAGGACTTAGGTGTAATTTAAATAGAAAGCTGTTGCTGATGTCAGAACATACCAACTCACGAATATTTCCCCCAAATATGTGTTTCAGCAACAAGTTATAAATATTATTATTATAATATTTTGTCATATATATAACAAGGTTGTACTTCGTTTCCAGCTATTTTCAGAAACTAAGATTTTCCCACCAAGCAAAAAAAAAAAAAAAAAAAAAGAAGATAATGTAGTTACCATGAGTTAAATTTTATACCATGCACCACCCCTTAGAAGGAGAGAACGGCAACTCCCCCTTTTCTACTTTTAACACTACATGACCAAGACAAATCCTTTATCTTATCAGATTATTTAACAATGTTGTCCATAACCCATAGATAATAATTGGAAGAATTAATTGCTAAATTATGGCCCTAACCCTTATAGGTCTGAATACTTTATGACTTTATTTGGTCCTAGTAATGAACTTTCTCACACCATGTCGAGAGAATGACTCAAATTAAGACCACTTTTCACAACACAGACTTACAGTCACTAAGCTTGTTCCCCCTGCTTCAGAAAAAAAATTTTAAAACTTAATCCACATCAACACAAAAGCAATCAAACATTTAAGTCTTACCAAGCAACATTCCACTTGTGTTCAGTGACCAGCCAACTCGCACTTCATGTATGTCAATATCTTTTGTATACAGGTGTTTAACAGGAATCTTTTCTGTAACCTATTTTTAAATTATTCAATAAAAGGTAAGCAGTATTTATTACACACTAAGAAGATGGAAGAACAAAAGGTAACACTTTGAACCTTTACTTTGAACCCCACTTTGGTTAAATCTTTACTAAGTCTAAGTGATCACCTTCAGCAAAAATAAAACATGCTCAAGAATATGAAACTGCAATGAGTGACTAAACAGCTCAATCTCCTGACTTAGCAATGAAGATACCATAAATCTTCATCACTTTGTCACAGCAGTCCCTGTCAGTGGTCAAAAGCCTTAAATCCTTTTGACATTGTATCAAAATCACAAACAATATGAATATTTATTAAAAAAACCCAAGTTGCCATGAAGTTGGGATTAACAGTAAATTACTTAGCTAAGAAAATGTGCACTGTATGAAAAATCTGCTTCTTAGAGACTAGGGAAAGTATTACACTATCCCTTTTCACTGTGAGCAGACTTCCTGGGCAAGCTGCCAGCTTCCAAACAACATAACCAGATTAAAAAAAAGGCAACAAACAAAAACACCCCAGAAACCCCCAAAAAGCCACCTAAACACACTACATGCAACCAGCTGTTTTTTAACTGTCTTTAGAAACTTTACTAAAAGGAAGTGTAAAGCCCATCAGTATCCTATCAACCTCTGCAACTATTCCAGTCAGGTGACTGAGCTGAAACTCATTTGAAAGCAAACAGGACAGTAAGTAGTGACGTAAATTTCCCTTCACTGGCCTTCCAAAGTTACAGGTATCAACAGACACAGAAATCCCTCCATGCAAAAGTTTGGATGATGGGATCACTATCCAATTCTCATGGTAACAGTTACATTTGAAAGCACTAGAGGAAGAGAACAGATTAATACATACACGCCCATCATACACAAAGAAGCCTTTAACACTGTTAAGTAAAAAAGGAATACGAAAAATAAATTCAAGCTTTTGTGATTTTGTTCCTCTTCCATCAACAAGCTGGAGAAATCAGTTTATTGGAAGGCTGATTGCCATTCTGACCCTTCAGGAGAACTCTTGCTCTCAAAATTCAACTACTTGCTAAATACTCACATTCAATGCATCATGTCAGAGTCAATGATGTTGAACGGGACCTTTAGAGGTCATCCAGCCCAAATGCATGCCTACAGCATATCAAACTCAAAGACTAAGCAGAACCAGAAAGGACTGTTGAGATAATTTATATCCCTTTAAAAAAAGAAGTCAAGCTTTCTGTAATTTTCAGAAAGCACAAGCATAGAGAGTATAAAAATACTTTCAGTGTTGATGCATGAGATGACAAATACAATTAGTGATTAAAAAATAAGACCAAAAGTCTCACATTCAGAACTAATGTAGTGTTTTGTTTTTTGTTTTTTTTTTTTTAATTTCTGTTTGTTTTTTTTTTTTTTGGTTAAATCAAAGTTCTTAGAGAAAACAGTTTTGCAAACTGAGCTACCTTCTTTTAAGAGAAAACCATTTAAGGGTCCTGTTCACATCAATTAGTTTCAACCACGTCCAAAAAATGTGACAAATATAATATATATATATATATATATATATAATATATATATAATATAATAATGCAAAAGTGCCCCATAAACATTAACTCACCTTCATCTCAAAGCAGACTTTGCCTTTAGAAACTCCATAGGAGGCTCTCCCTCCAGCCCAAAGGAAAGCAAAACTTTCCATGGTCAGAGAGGAAGCACTAAACCGGTCTCTTGAGATTTTAAAATGCAGGTCACAGTTATCTGTTAACATAAAAATCATTCTGTTTACTCTGATTACAAAATTAAATACAGGTGTCCAATTTTATGCATTAAAGATGATGCCAGCTTCTAAAGGTGATTTAACTGACAAACTGCCAGCAAGAACCCAGGATCTTTCCGAGAAGCAACATGTCTAGATGGAAGTGCAGACTGAAGCTCAGCCAAAATCTTAGGAAAAGCTAGCTAACAAGTCATTTTCAAGGTGCCATCTTCACTTCTGTCACCCAAGTTCCCTCTATTTTCAACATCTGCTTAAAAACCCCTAAGTTCTATATTATCTGTTTGAATCCTCTGTCAGTTACCTCTTTCCATCAATACCGAGCCATCTGCATTGTGCTCTCCAGTACCCTCTAGAGACCTGATTCTGAAGCAGTCTCACTGCTCAAGACCAAAGCTAAGGGCTGCTAGGAAGTAAACGTGAACACAAATGTTTTTATTTAAGTACTGAACGTAGTCTTTGGTTAATACAGTCAATTAGCAAGTCAGATTATGTCTATTAAAATAAAGGCAGTTAAATCAGGGGCAGATATGCTAAGTGCAGAGAGTGTGCTAAGAGAGCCTACTTCAGCCCAAAAACAAGAACTACACACTGAATTCACCTATCACTCCAAGAACCTAAGCAGAACCTTGGTTTTACAAGCACCTTCAGAGCTGCACACCCTGAAATTGCAAATGAATCTCCCAGGAGGTTTCAGAAAAACAATGTCAAATGGAAACAAGAGGCGCAGCATGCAACACTTGAATTCCCCAGAGCACGGAATCCACAGAAGCAGCTCCAAACCTACCTGGGGGTTACAAGAAAGGAGCAAAAGGAGCAAACAGTGAGGAATTCTGCTCTGGTATAAAACCTGCATGATGCCAGAATACACTAAAATGCAGCCTGCCCTGTACTACTGACAACGCTTACGCACAAGATTTTGTTCTGTTTGCATACAGCCATCCCAAATTTCAAAAATACTATTAGTGATCCAAGTGTCTTCTCATTAGTACTGGTAACTCTTATTTACTGAAAAGCAGGTAAAATCACACATTAGAAACCCACCTTTGCAGGCTACCTTTAGAACGGGAGATGAGAACAGAATTTGAAGTTACAGCTTTGTAAGACACCGGTAATAAAACGCACTTAAGAGTGGCTAAACCTCTTACATGTCTGGATCACTATCCAGAAGAGAGAGTGCCAATTTGTTACACAATTCAGCCTTACAGCTGTGTTTGAATCTTATCTCTAAAGAGTCTGCCAACACTTTAAATGAGTATTTGTCCAGTAACAATATTTTCCGCTAGAAAATACTATTATTACTAGAAACAGTAATAATGAAAAGTAGTTATTTACTCAGCTATTGGAAGAATCCAAAGCTCCCACAGAAGTGGCTACTCACCAGGTTAGCAGCTAGAAACTTGAGACTTAGTTAGCAAAATGTCAGGGATGGCATATCCAGCAATTTACGTGACTGTAAGCTAATACCTCCTTCCATTTCAAACCATTTCTTGTGGATAAAACCACCTGAAACTTCTAACAAATATACCAGACAATGCCAAAAGTTAAGCTTTCCTTCCATGGCACTGTAAGAATCCAACAAGTTCAAGCATTACTTCAAGATCAAGTGTTCTAATATTGCACTGAGTCCTTATACTTACCCTCAAGAACACAAATGTCAACTCTGCCATAATGATATGTTACAGTAAAAATGATGTTCATAATCTGCCTCAAAAAACCCTGTTTGCAGATACTTCTCAATTCCTATGCTCTGCTGACCAAGTCTCTCTGCCATCCCACTTCCACAAACCACCAAAGCCCACACACTCACAGGTTACATTAATGGGTAATTTCTGAGGAGGCATTACCAGATTTTGTTAAATTTATTGGAAGATAGAACACTCCACTGGTCAGTACCTAAATAGGGGAACTTATGCAGGAAGCTTACTCCCCAAACTGTACTTTGTAAGCACTTAGGCTGTTGACTCTCTGAGCTTTCTGGGCCATAGGCTGGACAGCTGTTTCATCAAGCTGTCTGCAGGGTGTTTATGTGCACTCTACACTTACCCACCTAAGCTTCCATACCAGATTAGTGTTTTGGTTAAGATTTCTTCACAGAACCATCTATCACTACAGAATTCACAGGAAAACCAAGCTCATTACTGCTAACATTCTCATATCCTTCTGTTCTTTTGTTTGCTAAAAATGGATGGAAATACAGTATTTTTCTAATTTTTTTAAAGTTACCTGAAAACCAACAAATGTTATCCTCCCTGTCTCAGAAAGTGTGGCATTAAGATTAGAAGCCTTAACACCACATCTTTCCAGAGCAAAGGAAACCATGTTTACTCACAAGTATCAAGACAAACCACTGTGTCATCAAAATGTTCATCTTCTTCTTCAACAGGTGGTTGAGGGGACTTGGCCCTGAAAAAACAAAACCAAACAAAACATAATAAAGCTACATGTATTTTCTCAAAATTAAAACAACACCTCTGTGCTCTATTCCTCCTTATCACAAATGCTGCCCAGCACCAATTCTGTTTACCTGCTATACTTGTTTTCCTCAATGTACTCAAAGTATCCCCGACCATGATCTTCACGTGGTCTCTTTACTCCCCTCTTCTTCTCACCAGGCTTTTGCTCCGTTTTACCATCTCCTGTAACAGAAATAATGATTTATTTTGACTATTTAAAGTTTTAGTTTAATTCGGAATAAAAATCTATATCATGGTTTCGACTTTGCAAACTGCATACAGCATAAGATAAGCATTAACATCTTAACAAGAAATTTTACTATGTTACTAAGATATGTTGAATTTTCACGGGAAACTCAAAACTCGTTGCCACCCAGGAATGATTTAGCACACGGAAGTCGCCAATACACCACACAGCAGCCAGTAGGGCTCTCAATGTTACGAGCCCCACTGAAACCACCCCGAAAAAAAAAAAAAAAAAAAAGAAAAAAAGAAAAAAATCCTCTAAAACGATAAAAAAACGTCCTGACCCGCCGCGCCTCCAGACCCGCAACACCATCACCACCCGCCCACCACGGAGGCAGCGGGACACTGCCAGCCGCTCGCAAGGGCACCGTGCGATCCGCACGACTGCGCCTCCTCCCGGCGGGCCGCGGGCGGGAGCCCCAGGGAAGGGATTCCTCCTCCTCCCGCCTCCATTGTACCGCCAGGCCTTCCCAGCGCCATCCCGTGCGGCGGCGGCGCCCAGCCCGGAAGTGACGTCAGGCGCGCCCCGCGCTGCTCGGCGCACAATGCACAGCGCGCCCCAGCGGCCCCTCCGCCGCCCCTCGAGGCGCGGGGCCGCCAACGTCCTCCCGCGCGCGCCCCGGAAACCACCCCCCACCCCCCCCGGCCGGGCAACCCCCGTCATGGCGGGGGGGCTGGCATTAATGGGCCCCCACCCCGCTTCCCGCCGCCACGCTCACTCACCCCCGGCGCCCTGCGCCCCGGGGCGGCCGCCTCCGCCGCCGCCTTCCGCTTTCTTCTGCTGCTGCTGCTGCTTGGCGGGGCCCGCCGGGCCAGAGGCAGCGGCGGGCCCCGAGGCGCCCCCAGCGCTCTTGCCGGGAGCCTCCTTGGCGGCAGCGGCGCTGCGCGGCGGGAGGAGCGGAGGGGGCTGCTGCGGCTGCTGGGTCTGCGGCGGCTGCTGGTCACCGTGGCCGTTGGCGTCTCCGGCCGCGGCCTCCTCCTCGTCGGCCAACTCGTCCTCCCCCTCTTGGAAACCCTGGTCGTCGCCGTTCTCATCCTCCTCCTCCTCCTCTTCCTCCTCCTCGCCACCCGCCTCCTCCTCCATGGGGCCGCCCCCGGCCCCTGCCCGCTCGCCGTTCTCCTCGCCCAGCTCCATGGCGTCGCCATCGGCGGCCTCCAGCCCTTCCTCGTCGTCGTCCTCCATGGCGGAGGCCGCGGCCTGGCCGGGGCCTCCCCCCTGGCGGAGCTGCGCGGCGCCCCCGCCGCTCTCGGCCGCCTCCCCCTCCACGCTGCCGTTGCCGGGCTCGGCCGCGCCGCTGGCGGGGCCGCCCCCGCCGGCCTCCTCCTGGTCTAGCGCGGCCTGGAGCCGCTCCATGAGCTCAGCCTTGAGGCCCTTGTCAGAGAGGCGCCGCTTTTTCAGCTCCTCCTTCAGCTCCGACACCTTCAGCTTCTTCACGTTCACGGGCGAGCAGCTCATGGCGGCGGCGGCGGCACTGGCGGCTCGGTCCCTGGGCGGCGCGCGGGCGGCGGCGAGCAGGGACAGACGGGCGGCTCTGGCTCTGCGTGCGGTGTGTCAGTGCCCCGGCGGGCGGTGGGTGCGGGCGGGAGGCGCGGGGGGTTCGTGCGGCTGCGGGAGCTGCGGAGCCGGACCCGCCTGGCGCCAAATCCTTTCACCGCGAGCTCGCGAGGGAGACGCGCCTCGCGGGGCCGCGCACGCACCGGCGCCGCGCGCGCGCCGCCCCGCCCCCGCGCACGTAGGCCCTCCCGCGCTACCGTAACGACCGCATTACCGTAAATGCCCGCCCGAGCGCAGCGCACCCCGCCGCCCTTGTCCTGCCGGGTTCCTTGGCGGAACCCGATGGACCGGTACACCGCTCCGGCGCAAAGAACCCGCTCCGGGCTGCGAGGCACCCCCGTGCCAGCTCCCGGCCGCGTGAGGCCACAGCCCTACCGAAATGCACCCCCTCAGCAGGGGCCCGCATTCCAGCCACAGCCTCACAGCACCCTGTCCTCATTCCCCTGGCTCCTCTGCGCCCACGTCGGGCCTAGTCCCGCACGGTTTATTGCGTTCAGGCTTTGAAAAGGGGCACTGCTGCTCCAGACAGTTCCCCTGGCACAGCCCTGCTAACGCAGTTACGTAAGGGCAGGAGCGGGGCTGCCCCGATCCCGCAGCACCGGGAGGCAGGCACGGCGCTGAGCCTTAACCAGAGCCGGCGGTAACAAAGGTTCTCCAGTGCATGGACTCCTAATCTGGAGCTCGGCACGGGGCTAAGCCGCTCACCAAAACTGCGCAGCTTTCCCTCTTCCCCCTGCCTCCCTCTCTGCACAGCGTTAATAGGGGGCTCTCCCCAGCCACACAAGTTGTACAGTGATCGAATTTTAGCTTTTTCCAATTCGGTCAAAAGTAGCATGAAAACAAAGAGTGGAGAAGATTTCACATGAGCAGAGAGGCAGCACGGATCTACAAGTCGGCTTCCTTAGGGAGCCCAGATGAAAAGCTAATTTTCAATTGCAGGAAAAGAAATGCGAGTCAAACCGCCAGAGGATCTCGGCTTCCTTAGGGAGCCCAGATGAAAAGCTAATTTTCAATTGCAGGAAAAGCGAGTCAAACCGCCAGAGGATCAGTATGAAGTGCAACAGAAGGGAAGGTGCATTTGCCACCAAGTTTCCTTGTGTTGGTACAGATTGCGTGGCCTCCTGAACCAGAACAAATTGCATTTGCCTGCCCCAGAGGAAGGGAAGAGAGACAAGGAAGTCATCCCGTGTTAAGTGCGCAAGGAAAGGGCTCTTTCACACACGTACACACACACCGCTCTATCCTCTGTCAGGCTACGTCTACTTGGAGAAAACTCGACTCGGTCGGCAAGGTTAGCTGAACCCAGCACTACACAACAGCTTGTTGGAACAGATTCAGGAAGAGATGCAATGTGTACAGATGAGAAAAAAGTTGCCAGAACCTTTCCCTTACTTTAAGGTCAAGTTAGTAGATTTTATTCCAGTCCAGTAAGTCAGAGTCACCTCAACATCAGAAGAAAAGGGTAAGAGTACATCAATGCAAAGGAGAGGTCCGTGTCTGATTAAGCTGTACCACTCTAAATCACTGCCTTTGTCCATTTCTTCATGAAAGAACAATCTTAGCTAGTCTGCTGAGGGACTCCTGACATATACTGTTCTGCCAAAGTGACAACAAAATTAAACCAGTTAATATTGCAGTATTACTGACTGAAACTTACAGATAATTCTTCATTCATTTCGATGGCATTTGCCTATCCAACTATATATTTTTTTTTGGGTTTTTTTTTTGGTTTTTTTTTGTTTGTTTGTTTGTTTTGTTTTTGTATGTAAACAAATTTAAACAGAAAGTACATCAATAACTCTGTATTATCTGAACCTCAGTCAGAGCCCTGTGTTTAGACCTTGATCTTGCACACGGCTTTTCACATGTCGAGTCATACTTCTGGAAGAGTTTAATCAACCCCAAACTCTGATAATCCTTCCCATCACTGCAAACTTTATGGATTGATAGATTCTTTTAGGCCAGCTTTGTATCCCTAAGCCTTGCCTTAAATGAGCACATCTGCACATATTGACAGTGCCTCTGTGCTAGAACACACCCTCATTCAGAATCACCTGAGAGCTGCAGTCGTTACATGTAATCCCATTCCTAAACGATGTCATGTCTCCCTACTTCAGTAACATGCTCATACTGCTTTATACTCCTGTTACCATGGAGAAACAAAACAGCTAACAGCTTTGAGGCACATGGAGAGATTCCTTACCCTAAAGCATCCAAGCCTGTATATAATGGCACAAGTAGATAAAGTAAAAATAATTTCCCCTCCCCCCCTTTGAAATTTAGCACTATGAACTTGAGGCATTTTTTAAAGTTACTACAGCTTTCTATTTATTAAACCACTTAGAAGGATAAACTTATTATTTTTAAAGGAGATTAACTCATACCATCATAATAAGAGTAATGCTTACTATCTAACCTCACACTTAATTACACTACCAAACAGGTGTAGCAAGACTTTTCAGACTACAGTTATGTTACCTGTTATTACAGAAGTCAGAAATCCCAGTTGATTTTCAGATCTGGTCAGGTGATTCAATTGTAAATAATAAATAAATAGTTGTAAATAATCAAACAGCTAAGTAAATAAAACACACACATAACTGAAATAGATGTGTAACTTTAATGACTGCCTCAAAGTGTTAAATAAAAGTGCTTTTTCTATATGTAAGTTATATACATATTTATTACACATCTGTCCCTGGGAAAAATCTCTCTTAAGATACTACCCTGTCCTCTGTGAGTCCTATGTTGCAGGAGTTTTTCTTTTCCTTATTCATACTTTGAAGGACAAAAATAGGTTAAGGATGTATGCTTTCCTTGTTGCTGTACCCTCTTTTAGTTGAGTTCACTGAGTGAATTCTTCAGCTCTGCTTTTCATTGAACATGCAGATTGATAGATGCCAGCCACATCAAAAATGAGTGTTTGGTAATGCAACATCCTGAAATAGGGTAACACTAAAGAAAAGCACTTTAAGCTTTAATGTGCAAAGCTGCTACTTGTATGATGATGGCCATATGAAAAACAAAACATAATTGCTGGTAACCAAAATACTCCTCTATTAAAATTGCCTTTTTTGGTCTCAAAATATATTGAAACTTAATCTTCCTTTCTATTTAAATGAAAAGTAACATGCCCCCATATATAAAAGATGCAATTCTGTGCACTTTTTAATCAATCATACAGCATTTTTCTCCTATCTGTGATACTTCCTAACCTAAACTGTTTTTTTCTCCAAACCAGTCTTCTCTCAAAAGTAATTTCCAAGTCTTCTGGGGCTGGGCCCTTCAACAGATAAGCTTTACTCTTTAAGCTTCTTCAACACATCTTTCTCCTTTCCCTCATAAAATGCTCTTGCCAAAAAATAAAAGTCACCACACACTTTTTGTGGCACCAGAGTATTGCTAGCTCTTAGACCATCTCCTCTGTCCACTCAATTCACAAAAAAGTGAACAGACTGGGAAGGCCATGCTAAAAAACCCACATAAACCTCCTAGAATTTTTAAGAATATTTTATGGTAACTGAAGGTACTACCACAGCATGCCTTAAATCTGTGATAGGCAAAGCTGACTAAGTGAACTATTTTAAAATATTCATTAATACATGTTAGAATGCTTTCAAGACGGCCACTTCTGTGTGACACACAGCTGGAGCCCAGATAGATAGATAGACCCTGAGTAGCTTTCCCTGTTTAGACACTGCCCTGGCAATCCTACAAGGCAGCTGTTACAAAATCCTGAGGTCTGCTAAGCAGACTCCAAAGCACCAGAAAGTATCTTGGAGAGTACAAAATTACCTTTCCTCAGTCTTGGTTGCAGATCTCTTGGCTTTTACCTTTGGAAGCAGTATCCCAAGCCCAGCTACCTTTCTTTTAGTCCCAAATGAAGTCAGCTCAAAAAAGAAAAGGAAAACTTAACTTTAAGACTGAACATTGTATAATTTTTAAAAGGGGGATAAAGAAATGAGGTCAGAGGTTTGGTCAGTTGATTCATTTTAGGAAACTGCATTAGTTGAGTTAACTTCACTGTAGAATGCTCTCTGGAAAGAAAGCCACTTTGTCATAGACTGCTCTTTAACCCACTCTGCTGGAGCAAATCTGCTCAACCTTTCATTTCTTTTCGGGCTGAGGGAAACCAGCATAATTTCATATGAAAGACTTAGCAACAGAAACTCTTCTGACAACACACTAAAGCAACTGCTAGCAAATGACTACAGGTAATTTCCTAGGAAAGCATAAAAAAACTCAGTGAGTCTCCTACAAACTCTCTGAGAACAATTATTTGACAATAAACAGCAGAAGAAAAGCACTGTCATGTAACCTTGCTGGTTCCACATCCATAGGCTAAGAATATTTCTGGGAGTGCACCCTGGCCAGAAGGCAGGCAGTCCTTCCAGCATGTATTGTGAATCACAGCCAGGTATCCCATCAGGTCACACTGTTCTGAAGAAACAGTGCCAGTAAAGTCAGGGAGGAGGAGAGTCAAAAATTTTCTAAGGGCTTTCTGCTGTAAAGTAGCTAATCCAAGAGTTAACAAGCTCCTAAACTCTCCAATTGAGATTTTCTGATAGGAACATAGAGCTATTCTTTCAAATAACATCAGGCCAACATGTTTAGAGCAGTAACCTGAATTTTCAGTATTTGCAATCCAAGGCTTTCTATCCTATAGCTTTCCCTGTGTCCCCAGACCCATGTGACTGCTGAGTTCATTACGGGGTCAGGGCCTCAATTAGATTCTGGATTTTATGACTTCTTTTTCATACAAAAGAAAATAGAACTGCCTGGCGATTCCTCTATGAGACTAGGCATCTGCACTTGTTTCTCCTGCTTCACATACCAGCAAAATGAGACATCCTCAACAGCAAAAGTTAAGAAAGTAAGAATCAAGGTGAACACAGCATGCCTAGCTTAACAAATAACTGTTTTAACAATCCTGTTATCATAGACAGGATTGTGTTTCTGAAATAAGAGCTGTGTGACAACAGTGTGCTTGTCTATCATTTACAAACTTGAAAAAATTTACGACCAAAAGTATAATTAAAAAGGAGTGAAAACAGACATGCACTTCAAGCACAAATCTCACACCTTCAAAACAGAGAAGAGGCAGATTGTCCACGATATCTAGAAAGACTTTTTTTATCACCAGTATGTTCCACATGGGAAAGTCTCGGATACTCTTGTAAAAAAAACCAAAACCAAAATAACCACAAAACACTTGAAAAACAAGCAATTACATGAAGAAAAGCTCTTATAACTGATCAGCTTTAAAGGAAATTAATGCAGAGCATTCAGATGACAAATCTTTAAATGAATGCTTAAACCCAGCTTCTTTTCCTTTATCCTCTCTTTCTTCTCTGAAGCTGGTCTCATCACAAAAGCCAACATTTTTTTTAACTCCATAGTAACTAACTCTAGCCATCCCTGTCCAAGTTCTTAGGCTTAACAAGATGAGTTTCTACCTAATGTCATGATTTTGCAAAGAGCAATAAATCAGAAGAGAGTTTAAGTCCATTGTTTATTTGAAGCACACTTATTATGAGGAAATATTTCTGGTAATATTTCCTTTTGTTCCTTTGTACTTCTCACTTGCTGATTTATAGCTTTCCCTATATTCTTCATCCATTTGTATCTCAAATGCTTTCATATACTTGAAATACTTTATCATAATGATGCAGAACTTTGCTGGAACATTGAGAAATCTGGCTTGAACCTGACCTGCGCTGGCAGTGGATCGCAGCTTGCAGCAGCCCACATGAAATGAGCTGAAAATCTCCGTCTGCTTCCAAGTGAACGAGGGCTGCTTTGGAGAACTCTACCCCAGATAACCCCCAAACTGACAGCCTGGGAAGGAAGTGAATGAACATGGGTGCTGAGTCACTTTTCACTTTCTTTTCTGTGAACAGGTAACAAATCCACAGAAATCCATTTGGATGCTCAGCAGAAAAACTTGTGAAATTACCCCTCCTTCTCTCATGTCTTCCTCCTCCTCTCCTCAACACACAAACTGTTACTGGTGTGATGGGGGACCACACTGGAAGTTTGCACTTTTGGACCCAGGGACAGAGCACTTCCCTTTGCAAGACAGCTAAATGAAACCCTGCAGGAGCCAAGAGCTGGTATGCACTCATCACCCACAGTCAGCAGTGCTTGGTGCCCCATCTGCTCAGGAATAAGCACCTGGAGACCAAAGGTACCTCTGAGCCAAGGCTGGAAGAAGCCTGCAGCCTGACAGAAGAAAGGGAAGCATTTGGTTTGGATGTGTACTATGGCTTTACTGGGAGTCTGTGGCTTTCAGTCAGAGGGCGGGAGGGAAGAGAGTGAAGTGCAGGAGCTGGAGCAGCCCAGCCTGCGTGGGCTGCAGGAGAAGGGCTGGTGGAGCAGCAAGGAGCCTGCCTGCACACACGCACAAGGCTGGGCTCTCAGCTGCCTCATGCTGGGATGCTACAGGGTTTTTTCTTGGGTAGTATCCAGAACAAGTTTGAATAAAGCAAAGTTTTAAAAAAATATTTAATAAATACCAGTGGTAAACACTGTGCTCTTCTAGAAGGTGTTCTGGATTTTAAGCATTTTTGTTGAAAATTGAAATTTACTTTCCTTCTTTGGTCAAGTTTATTAAACTAACTTATTACTTTTTCCTTCTGAAATTACTTCAGAGTTTCTGTTAATTCTAGAGAATGTGTAAACTGAGAAAACTCTTTAGAAGTAAGAAAAGAAAATTTATGAAACAGTGTTCTAATTAGCAATAAGGTTGCTTATTGCAGGGCACCAGGATCTATTAAAACCCTAAGAGCCTCTTTTTCAAAATTAAAAGATTTAAAGCTGGGTAATAGTATGTTGATTTTCCCCCTTTTACCCTTTAGGTCTGTTTGGAACCACATTTGTAAGGATAAAGAAGTATTTTCTTTCAGTACTTTTAACAGTCTGATGTTTTATCTGAATTGGAAATTGCATTTCATTCCTGTCTTCTTTTTTCCCTCCAGTCTCTACTGTGGCTGCATCTGCTGAAACTGGGGGTGTAAGAGAGGGAGAAGTGTGATTTACACTGGTGGAGCTTACTGCTGAACTCACTGGTGTTGTGTGAGGTAAAGCTAAGCATATGTATTTGCCTTATGATTGGGATGGAGTATGAGTGTATGCCTCAAGACTGGGATTTTTCCATTAATTATCTATATGGAGTTTTACTTTCATTTTTCATTTTTCCCTGATGCTTCTGTTTCAAGTATTTGATTGTGGTTTTTTTTTTCACTTCTGTTCTTCATTTTTGTTCTATTTTTAAATCCTCTCATTTAGGTTTCATTCTGATTCTTCCAACAGTAATACCTCACAGATCTTTTTCTTCCCAGTGCATATTTCCATCAGTTTTTCTCAGCAGATAGCACGTATCCTCTCTTCAGCTTCCAGAAATTAGCACTTTTATTCTTTATTTCCAAGTGACAATATAAGTGATTAATTCTGTGCAATTATTTGTGATCACAAAGTTGACTAAAAAAAGGGCTCTTACAAGCTAGATTTGTCTGTGAAACTTTATGTTTAATATAAACCCAACTCTTATCTGCTGCAATCAACCAGGCTATTGAAAGATGTGGGGAGGATGGAGAAAAGGATTTGGTAATAGTTCTCTTAAAACAAAAGATATCCTTCCAACCACTGAATTGCTGCTAATGGCACTGGCCCCTTCAAAACCAACCACACCTTATGCAGATAAGATACCAGGCCTGGAGCTTTATGTGATCTGTGAATTTCTGGAGGTCCCATCACCTCCAACTCCTTTCTAACTCTGATATTACTGAAGATTGTCCCTACTGAGAAAAAGACATGGGTATTTATTTCTTTCAAAGCCTCAAATCAGACATTCTCCTCTGTGTTTCTCATTTCTCAAATCTATAGGGAAGCCAGTAGCTCTAGGCTGATAACTTTTTGCATTTATATTTTATGTCAATGAATATAGGTTGGAATGTGATAAAAACAGAGCTCTGAAAATCATCTTCTTGCTTCTACTACTGAATGCAAGTAATTCACAAAGACAAAAAGCCTCTTTTAGTCCTTTCTGGAACTGTGCTGTATTTACTGAGGAGCTTTTCAGTCACTCTGGGTATGGGACTTCTGAAAATATACTAAAAAATTGGCTGCTAGAGTTGTTTAGGAGAACAAGAGGCTCTCAGACTTCTGAAATTTTAGATTAGAAGGATCATGTTTATCTCCATGGCTACCAAATCAGTTCATGAGCATCCTGGCAGATTTCTGGTAGCCATTTTGGAAAGTTTCATAGATAAACTGCTTAATGAAAATACTACTGTGGCCATGCAGGCTTGCTGTGGAGACCAAGAGAGGTTGGACCAAATGACCCCATCTGTGGTCCCTTCCAACCTTAACCACTCTGAAGGCTGCAAATATTTGACTATGAGTTAGAAGGGAGAACATGTTACTGCACCACCTTGTTATTAGATCCTGTTAGAATTGCTGGTGTCAGGGCTAGAGATCAACAGTGTGGTCAGATTGGTGTCTTGGGATCTGGCGATCCCGGGTCTGTCTACAGTTCTGTGAAACCTCGGCTTCTAGCGTGCAGGTATTTTGCCATGGGAGGAGGAAAAGTGGTGGTGCCACTGAAAGGAAGGCTTCAATATTGTGTCTGCTTCCGGAAACATCTTTGGATGTTTAAAGAGGCACACAGGACACAAAAGGAGAACCTCTTCAGAAGGCTCAGCGCTTGGGTATGTCATCTGTACCTTCAACGCATCTTGGGTGCTCCAAGATGCACATAAAAGACAAACTACTTGCAAAGAGGATGGGGAGAGAGAAACAAGTACTATCTTGAAGATATCCTAAAATACACAACACTGATACTCAGCCTACAAGCAACAGATATACGATACAACACTTTTCATGTGGGGCATACTGAGCTCTTGGAGACTGGTTCTTAATCTGGTGAACAACTGCACGTGAACATTCACTTACATGTCTTGGTCTTTGAAAAATGGTGGTTAAAATACTCATCAGGCTCCCAGCTGAGGTCTGGTAACAGAGAACCCATACTTATTAATTTCAATGCAGACTGTCTCTAGTTTAGCTACAGTGGTTTAAGACTTTACTGTCCCAGCAGCTGCACTGTTTGAGAAGTGACAAAATGGGATGTGTGAGCACTCCCTGGGCCACAGCTATCAATTTAAATTATTAAATATGCTGTGCTGTATTGAACAGCCAAGGTGAGAGGAAAGGAGGTGGAAGGAGACATACCAGGATATCCACACCCACTGTTACCGGGTTCTTGCGTTACAGAGTGAGAGATGTGAGCTGGTAGTATAAGTTAAGGTCACTAAGAGACATTATTGCCTCAAACCACTGCTGCAAGATTTGGTCTTCAGGCTTCCAGAATTTGTGGTTTAGTTAAAAACTGGACTCTGTCTGGCTGAGTTAATCTGAACTGACAATAACTCCTGCTTTCAAGGTGTTACTGATATATACAGCAATGCCAATAAATACTGTTGTATCATGCAAGTATATATAAACCAGATAAAAACTGTGCTCTGTTTTAATATATATTTCAATAAGCAATTAGGAAAAAAATAATTATCTTGCACTGTAAGTGGTACCACTTTTAGGTTCATTTCCATAGCCAAGCTGTTCCTGAGGGTAAATCATGGTGCTAATGAAATAGAACTGGGAAGAGTTTACCTATCTAGGGTTTACAGATCCAGAGTTTCAGATGGATTATTAAACTTCTATTTCCACTTTGGAAAGTTCAGTTAACAGGTAAAACTTATGTATATATTAAATAGTCCTTTTTTACTATCCTGTGTAGTCTTAGACATGACTTCCTTAAGTGAGCAGGTCATTGATCACAGCCTTCCTATGCTTTAAATCTTTATATGTTGGAATAATCTTACTCACTGACCTGTGTGTGATCAGTGTGTCTGAAAAGCAACTGTCTCATCAGCAACCATGGCTTGAGCAGTTGTTGCTCCCTACACTACACTGTGTGTGTCTTTATGTAGCTATTTGGCAAATGCGAACTTGCCTCACAGAGTAATAAGCCCTGGGTACTTTGTGGCCAATTTGTATTTCCTAGGTTATTTTTCAAGTTGTATGTCATTTCTCTGGTGTGGTTCATTGCACGGTTTCATAAATTCTTACATGATATAGCTCTGAATGTCCAAACCAAAGACAACTTAAATGGCTTTATCAGGACTCTTAAGTGCCTCTTCCTGTTAAGTTTCCTTTATTTGCAGCTATCTGTGGTGTCTGTCAGACTCAGTTTAGCAGGTTGCACTTTTCCCTGCTCCTTAGGGCTCTGCATGTGATAACTGCTTGTCTTTTAGTCCCCAGAGGCTAATGTCCTTACCATGTTTTTCTTTGCAAACACTCACCTCTACCTTGCTGCTCCCACCTAGCCATTTCACTCCAACAATCTAAATGAGGTAACATAATAAAGCTACAGTTATTTGGAAATTATGACCAATGTACTCTGTTGAAGGGATGCAGTTTCTTTTCAGAGCTGAAAAAGGAATTATATGTCCAAAACCACTGTGTTGTTTTGGTTTTTTTTTTTTTTTTTTAATCCTCTCAGCTCTGTCAGCTAGTCTAATAAATGACGATGTTTCTTTTTCCAAGACCTGCTTTTGCTTCCTTGGTGCACCTTTATGTGAATGGAGCATGACTGGAAGATAGTTCAGCAGCCATCTGATTTGTGAGAAGGCAAGGCCAGTGATGGAACACAGGCCCCTTCTTGGAGGATTGCACCAAAACTGTCACGCTGCTCCTTGGTGGCAGGTCTGTGTTTCCTCAGCCCCTGTCAGTTGTTCTTACACTCTCTGCCACACAGCCCAGCTCACAACCTGGTAACCACAACGACAAAAAAAAAAGTATTTTCTAGCTGAATCAGTTTTCTGCTCAGATCCTTTCATGGCTGTTCCTTGGGTCATGGCAGAGAAGGTGATACAAAAGGAGGTGATGCCTCTGCTTGTCCTGGCACAGTGACACAAAACCTCAGCAATCTAAAGCACTTGTTATTGCTCTTAGTTTGAGTTACTGCATCTAAATGGTGCAGTAGACAAACACTTCCTATTTCTAGATTTATGCCATATCTAAATAGTTGCACTGGCAAAATTTACAAGTGGAGGAGTGGTTTTGATAGCTTATTTTCTCAGCTCCCTAGACTGAAGAATACAGCAAAATGTCAACTCTTTCTGGTAAAATTGGCTGAACTTCAGCTTTTGACAGTCTAACAGGCTATTGTGGTATGAATATTTTACATTTATAGCCAACATGCAAAGTCTCTGAGCACAGATTAGATTTTCATTAATACAGCTATATATCTTCTTGCCACAGTGCATCAAAGTTCCCTATCCCTCATGGGGGAATCAAATAGGAGTTCAATTTCTTTCTTATTCTGAAGGTATAGAAAATATTTCTGGGCTGTGTCTTAGTTCTGTTTCTTTTTCCCCCTCTTAAATAACAAAGTATATTTTTATTTCAAAGCTTTCATTTTATTTTTATTTCAAAACTTTCATTTTACAATAGTAAGTCTGTATAGGAAGTCTACAAAACATACCTTGTGCAGTATCTCTAGTTGTATCAGAGTTAACTTTATTTAAATATGGAAATACATTTGATATCTGCAAAGTTAAAGCTTCTATTTAAGTAATAAGTGAAATTCATGAACCTGGAAAAACAAGCTAGCCATGCAATTAGTCTTCTGAATAAAAAAAACACTGAGATGGATGAGAATGAAGGTGGTGCTTATGCTATAACACTAGGCTTAATCCTGTGCCATTTGTGTTAGTGGAGATGAATAAATTGTGAATTAAGATCAGTCCCCCAGACCTTAACTTTATTCCCACTGAAATTCTGAAGTTAACCTGAGCAGGTAGCGGGGTCAGACTTCTAAAGTAAAATCCTGAGCATGGTAATGGGACTTATTATGGAAGATTATTTTCTCCCTTCTATCCACTGTAGATTTAAAAGGATAGTGTTACATCAGTTATCCAAACATTATCTTCACAAGCAGATGGTCTAATTTTTTTTTTTTAATAAATGAAGGTTTGCATTGTGAAAAAAGTAGAATAATCAGAAGTGCTTAGATTTTCTATACCCAGGTTCATTTTGGTTTTGATTATTACTAACTTAGTGAATACAGCAACATTTTCATGCCCAAATAATCTTTACAGGTGATAGAAAAGGAAGTAGCTGTGCTACTCATGAGCTAGGAAGATTTTTCTAAGTATTAAAAAGTACTATATCATGCCTCAACTGATTAAGGGCCATATATGATCATTCAGACATATAACCTTTAGTTCCTTCTCTCATCCCAAGGTTAACAACTTCTGTGTCGTGGTTGACATCTTCGTAAAATGCACTTTGGGCTTATTTATCTCTGCTATGGCCTTTATACTCTTAAATTACATGTTATGATATAGCAAATAACAAAGTAAGAGCTTTTTTTAAAGGTTAGCTCCACAATATTGGCAACATGAATATAATTCCATTATTCAACAGTCCCATTCAATTACAATTGTCCAAATGTCAGTCTGAAACCTTAAATTTGTGTTTTCTTAACAAATCACTATTTTAAAAAAGCTTCTAGATAATCACATTATTGGGGGGGTGGTGCTCCCTTAAATATTAAATAATTACCAAGTAGTCTTGCTTTTTCTATGATCAGCAAAATGAACCTTCTGGGACATGTCAAAACCTGTCTCTTTGAGTATCCTTTCTTCTAATGAGGCCTAAAGTAGGTGCTCAGTGGAGAACCACACAAATTACTATCTTAAAAACTCTGTCTCTCAACCTCCTACAAACGGTTTGTGATTCAAAGATTTCCTGAGCTAGGGATGTTATAAAGTAATTCCATGTCTTCAGTACCACTCACAGGTTTTTCTTCTTTTCTTCATAAGTGTGAAAAGTCAGTGATTTGACAGTACGTTATTGGGAATCTTTTTGGCATGGTATTAAAACATGGAAAGAACTTTCTCAGAAGAACAGAGAAGTGAAGAATGGAGTTTTAACAGCATTGATGTTCCCAACGTCATTGCTTTTGCTTCTTGCGAGAGCAATTCCACTGGCATTGTCTCAGTACTCCAGAAGTCCCTCATTTCCAAATTTCAGGCTGCTGCTGACACATTCTAGGCTCCAGAGGAAGGTCTTGGAGATGGAATGTGTTCATTCAGAGGAAGTAGGCTCTCTTTGCCCTTTTTCAAGGGGCTCTTGAGCTTGGCTTGGCTTTCAGTGGCAAGTCCCTGCTGCCTGTGGAGGACGGAGAAGTACTCATGGCAACCCATGTTGCTAGGCAGATGGATGATTGTGTTTTGTTCCTGCTACCGTGTTCTGGGGGATCCTGGCTTCACTTCCAGATATAATTAATGGTAATAAAGTCTGAAGGTTAAAATATATGGATCTCTAGGGCCATTTCTGTGCCTGGGTGGGATGGGGAACAGTATCCTGGCACTTACACATAAAAGAAAGAGCTTTTTTTCTGCTGTAGCTCTTTAGGCATAGTCCCAGAGGCCGAGCACTGCCAGCAGCTCCTTGACATTGAAGAATATTACTGCAGTAAAGAAATGCTTCCTTTTTCCTAGCAACTCATTTTTAATGTATGTTCAGTCACTTTTCCTCAAATGCAGCTTTGTCGAAGCTGGACAGGAGGAGCTAAAGATCCATAGGACAGTAGCTGTACATGAGCAGTAAGAGATATTTGCCAGGACAGTTCCAAAGCCATCCCATGGACTGAGAAGGGTTTGAGATGCTGCTATTATCAGCAGCCTTCAAACTTGATATTCCCCCTTTCTTCCTTCAGTGTTTTACTTATGGACTCAGACAGCCACTGAGCTTTTTCGCTCCAAAAGAACATCTCACCCTTCCTGCCCTCCCCTCTATTTCTTCCTCTCTTCTAATTGCAGGGTCCAAGTTCCTGGATGTGCTGATTGAGATGCTTGTCAGATCCTTTTCCGGGTTTCTTAATAGGGCAGAACACTATTCACTTTTTGAAGGATTGCATTTTTTACTACCTCTTTGACTCATATTTGCAGAGCCAGCACAAGGTAGAAGGAAGATATGCAGCCAGCAGGAGGGAAGGAAGGACAAGACTTGGATCTTCCCCTTTCAGCAGTGGTGAACTCCATATGTGTCAAGGAAGCATATGCTGACACTTTATTTAAGAGGTCAGTAATTGGGCTTCTAGGTTTATTATTTATATAAAAAGTAAAGCAAATTATGCCAATTTATGCACTTTTATGTATAATTTATGTACTTTTTGCTGTTCTGTAGGTGAGAACAGGAAGAATTATTTTTTTGAAAGAAAGAAAAATTATGACAGATAAGGTTAATACAAATATACCAGCAACCTGGAAGAGGTCAGTGGTAGAGGAAATAATGGAGGGCATGCCTGTATGTCTTCCTCTGCCCACTCTGTTAGGCTTCTCTTCATCTACTCCGAGCACAGGATCAAAGCCTGCAGTTACAAAGAGAACAAGCCAGAGGAGAAGCTGTCTTCCCCTCCTACACATGAAGGAACGAGGTAGCTGTTCTCAAGTGTAATTTACCTAAATTCTGTAGGGAAGGATACATTATAGGCAAGGAACGACAGAGTCTTTTTCTCATTTTTTTCTGGTTACTGTATAACATTTGGTGAACAGCTAATGTTTAGATAATACTCTGTTTAGAAGAATCTGTTTCTGAGTCACTAAAGTCAGCTGCTGATCCCAGAGGAAAAGTGGAATGAAGGTACACTTGGGTCATTCATGTCACATTGGTGAAAAAGGGTACAGTGACATAGAAATGCCTGCTGAACAGCAGAGCTGGACCCCCTTCGCTGCAGAGGAGCTACAGGTAAGAGTCCTGACACAAAATCGTAGTTATCCACCTACTTTCTCTGTGAAGGACAAATGAATAGGCTTCTTTGTGCTTTCAGTCATATCGTCCCCAAGGACCCACAGAGGGAGTCCTACAGTGAAGGTCCTTGGCAAATGTTTGGAGTAAAGATGTGTTGAGATGTGCGCAGCCCTGAAGCCATGGTGGGACACAGCTTTGTAGCTTTTTGGTATTATATACCTCCTTGAACTTCTCTCTCTTACATCACTTCTCCCAGTTTAGACCTGGTTTTTATTGCTGAATAACATTTCTGAACATATGCACGGAAAATATGCAAAATGTGTGATAGGACCCTGATAGCTGAGAGGAATGTATGTGATGAAATTAGGAGTGGAGGTAAGGGAACCTTATGTCTATGAGAATTCAGTGGATTCACACTTTATATCAATGATGCTGGATTCTTTTATAATTTTCCTGAGATATCTTCTGACATTTTTAAAATGAAAACTCACAATTTTAAAAGGGTATGTTCTCTTCAGAGGAGCTCTGTAAAGATCTTGCATGCAGCAGCTGATATTTCAAGCTGTTGAATTAGTAGTTCTGGGTTTCCTTTTGTACTTGTCTGTGCCAAAATGTGATTAGTTGTTTCAGCCCACTCATATCCTTGGTTTGAGGTATCTGTGCATTAAGTTAAAAGGGAAACAGCTATACGGTTCAGGTCCATATATCAGGTGTTTGATCTGCATTATAATTGTTAACATTTTTTTCCCTACACAGATTTTTCAAGATACATTGCCAGGAAATTTTAAAGCAGTGAGTTCTCATTTTGAAGTACTTTCTCATTCAGTATTTTGTTCTGCTCCTGGAGACAGACAAGACACCAAAGGCTATGTGTTAGGAATTGGGAGAATAAGGACGCTTGGCTGCAAACTACTGGAAGCAAAAGGAAACTCCAAGCTAGAGCGGACAATGCAAATGAATCACTTTGATTTACAGTAATTGTCCTGAGTGGAGTCTCAACAGCACAGGCAGGACAGTGCAAAATGCTGTTTGCTGAAATTTGTATGAGCTCTGAGTCAGTGAAGATTCTGTAGCAAGGCTAAAGTTATCAAACTTAACAAGTTTGATGCGAACATCCAGGATTTGAGCAAGGCCTTTATACACTCACAACAATACTTTCCCCAATGAGCTATTCTAGCAGCTCACGAGGGCCAGAGGCCATAGATGTTGTGGTGTAAATGACATGTCATAGCTGTGGTACACTTCACGATGTCCCCTTTCTTCATCAGCATTTACACACTGCTTTTCTTACCACCTCTCTTGGAGGAAACAAAGATTAGTGCTCGTCAACGAGGAAGAGGTTGTGAGGAAAGCCAAGTGCAAGCCCTGGAGAAATTGCTGGGAAGATGTTAGAGGTGGATGCCCAAGTGGAGTTACTGTCATACCATGCCACAGTTGCAGTGACTCACATCCATTCAAAATCTACTATGAACATGCAATAATCTCAATAAATAAGCACAATATGCAATACTTGTATTTGTTTTAAAACTGAGAGTTGTTGATATTTTGGGCATGGATTTGTCATGAAAACCCAAATAACTAGAACAGGATTTCACTAAGGTTTTTGAGGGATATGTAGTAAATACTTTGAATTAGTGTAGCATTTGTAGAAGAGTTATAAGTGTCCTGTGATGAATGACCTGGAAAATAATGGCACAGTATTCAAGAACATGAAATTCTACATTTGTTTAGGGGAGGAAAGAGATAAGAGAGGTCCATCCTTGCCAAAACAATGTATTTTGCATTTTTCTCCAGCTTTAAACACGTGACTGACCCACCACCATAGACCTACAATCAGGAAAGACAAGTTATCTGTGTGGAGGTGTTAAGGGAATAAGAAATAGGACCCCTGTAAGACTGAAAGATAAAGGTTTTTTCTTCTGCTGCTGCATCCTCCAAATTCGTCTGCCATGCTATTCTCACCAAAATTTCTGTTAGCAATTTGAGAGAAAACAAATCTGTACTCCTGCAGTCAGACATGGAGTTTGAAATATTTAGTTACTTTAATAAACTGTTCAAGTCAGTAGATAACCTTTCAGAGGGATCAGGTTTGTTAGAGAGCAAAATCAGCTGTTTTCCCAACAGAATAAAGATGTATTCTCTTGGGTATCTATTATACCCTCTTTACTCTGAGCCATGTTCAATAAAAAATTGCAAAAATAAGTGGCTGAAAGGCAAATAGCAAATGTTAAAATGTTATAAAAAGGTGTTTTGTTTTTTAATTTTTTTTTTAATCAAAGAAGACTTGTTCGTGCTCCATGTGTTTTTTAAAATTTTAGGCTTCTATGAATACTGAGAACATCATTAAGTGTTCGAGAGGTGGAATTGAGTGTGTGAGGAGGAGTCATCCACGCGGGCTTTGCAAAACTGAACATCTGACAAGCACCTGCTGTAGTAGGACAAGGTTTTAGCTTTAGCAGTTTAATAAATATTTATTTTCTAGGAATATATGGTTGCATCTTACCAGTATATTATTATTTGTATTTTTTATACTTTCACAGTTGTTTTAGAGTCAGAAGAACCAGGCATTGCAAGCCTGTCTGCTAAAACTCACAGCTAAATTTAAACCACACAGTTTTATTTAATATCACTAAGACAGAATATTTTAGCTGTTTTGGCGTGATGGCATTTAGAATAAAGTGTTCTTTCACTTTCTAAAGCTCAGACACATGGAAATCTCCACAACTGCTGGGGAAAGCTGTATTTTAAAGAGAAATTGAGTCCTTTGCAGTGGCAGGTCGAAGGGGTTCACTCGATCGCTATCTGGAAGGGCGGTGGGCTGCAGTGGGGGCCGTGCAAGGGTTTCGGACACGTTGTCACCTCCTCAGCCCGGCGGGCAGCGACGCCCGACAGCCGGCGGTGCGAGGACAGGGCCCGAGCAGGCCCGCGTCGCCATGGCGACAGCGCGGCGCTGCGGCCATGGCGGAGAACGGGCAGAAGGGCGGCGGTAAGGCCGGGGCCGGGGCTCCCCGCCCGCCGCCGTGTGCGGACGGGCCGGGGGCCGGGCGCCACCGAGTGAGGCCCGCCCGCCTCAGGCCCCGGGCGGAGCGAGGGGCGGCGGCGGTGCGGGGAGCCTTGGCCGCGGCTGGGGGCGGGGGGAGCGCAGGGACATGCAACGGGGGACTCAACACCGTGGTTTCCTCTGGAGCCCAGTGACAGGACCCGGGCGAACGGCCTGAAGTTGTGCCAGGGCAGGTTTAGGTTGTGTATCAGAAGGTTCTTCACCCAGAGAGTGCCTGGGCACTGGAACAGCTCCCCAGGGCAGTGGCCACAGCAGCAGGCTGACAGAGCTCCAGAAGTGCTTGGACAGTGCTCTGGGCACATGGTGTGATACTGTGCAGGGCCAGCAGTTGGACTCAATGATCCTTGTTGTCCCTTCCTGCTCAGCTCATTCTGTGATTTTAGATACGTGTGTCTACATATCTGTTGGTGCACATTGTGCATGGATGTGTGTATGTAGGTCCGTGTGTATGAAAGCACAAACACGTGCATATATTTACACAAACAGAAATACACCTCCTGACTTGCCATCCCATTCACGGTGGCTCTGCAGCACTCCCTGCCACAGGCCTGCTGCTGGCACCCTTGTGACAGAGCTGCCACCACACAGGGTGTGCCCAGGCTGGACGGTGACAAGGCTGAGCCCCTTGTCATGGCATGGCAGGGCAGCTGGGATGGCTGAACCTGCTGCTGGCTGATTGTGGCTGATTGTGGCCCCTCTGAGTAATTTCTGGATGCATTGGGCTCTCTCTGTCAGAAAAAAGTAATCTGTGCTGCTGATAGCACCATGGCTTATTTTTAGAGGTCACTGTGTTCTACTTTATGGAGTGTTGCCAGAAATTCTGTTTTATAGGCTGGAGGTAATTCCTTCTTCAAGGATATTCAAGTATCATTTCAAGGAAAACATATTTTCTGTAAAGCCCACAATATTATGACTTCTGAAATCCATCCTTTCTGTAACTAAACTTGTGTATTTTGCAATAGTTAGCGAAGTCTGAACATTGTAATTGAAACAATAAAATCAGTTGAAATAATTATTTAATATTTTTTAGGAAACAATGTATGCTGCAGAAAAGTCTTGTCTAAGTGGTTGCTGTGGATGGTGCTAAATGACTAATTTGATTTTTGTAGAAGTGTTTCTAGCTGCACTTTGCAACATAGATATCTTGAAGAAATTAAACAGTAAAACATGTAGCTTCCTTGAGGACTGCTCTTAAAGTGTTTTATTTTTTATATTGGTTTTAATTTTTGTTTAGTCTTGTAGAAGCCTATCTTTTGCATCTTTCTAGTGGTGCAAATGAAGCTGAGGCACAGTACTAGCAGAGGTGGATAGAAATGATAGGATAAAGCCTAGAAGACTACTGAACCATCTGAGAGAAAGGGAAGTAGTATTGGGAAGCCTGGCTCCATATATTTTGGGTACCCATATGAATAATATTGAGATTTTGTGCTGTTTTGTCAAGACACAGCCAGAAACTCTTGGAGAAGGAAGGTCATGGGTTTTGATTACTCGATTAAAGACTTTTAAAGTCTTTTTTTTGTAGTTTCAAAATGAGAATACTTTGTAAGAAGTTTAATTATTGTATTACTAAAGACAGACTCTCTTGGGGTTTTTTTATGCTTCATGTTTTTTAACATCCTGTAAAACAGTATTCCCAGAAGAGCATCAGATGTAATCTTCTAGAGGAGAATTGTAGTGTCATCCTAAACGGTCTGTCCCTGGCCCAACCAGCGGATCATGGGAAGTGGCATACGGGACTTTAGTTTCTTATCTGTAGGACGAGGACAATAACTCCTGTCACTCGGACAGTAACTTCTGTCACTCAGGAGAATCCCAGCCTGCTATTAGGCAAAGCAGTTGTTTATTGCCTTCTGAAGGTGCCTCAGTGCTGTAAACACGGCTGAGGACAGCTAACAGTGTCTCATTAACAGAAGCAATCCCTTAGGATTAAGTCACTTGCGCCACTTCAGAGTTGCTATTAGCCTTCCTGCTGCTAGCAGTTAGAGGGTTAATTAGGATTCTCCCATTCTGGATTCACACATCGATTGTGCTTTCCTCCAGCAAGTACTGCACATCCACACAAGCTGCAGGTTTAACTTTATTATGCTTCAAAGTAATACCATTAGTTGAATTGTCAAATAATTAGTCCTTAGGGTATTCCTCTCGGTGCTTTGCAGAGCTGCAATTCCACCAGCTTTCCTGGAAAGGTTTCCCTTAGGTCCCATTATTTCCAAGTTCAGTCTTCTTCGAAGTTGAAACGCCTGCTTAAATGTTTTACAGATATACATGATGAACACAAGGAAAAACAGTGAGAGGCCAAATCCTGCTACCTCTTGTACATATTACTCACATGAGTATTACCCTCTAGCTTATGCAAATGTTGCAAATAAAATCTTGTATGTGCATAAATGTTAAGGGGACAACGCCCATACTGTATGTAGCTACATGTTTTACGTCTGAATTTGTATCCCTACATTTGTGCTTTCAACAATGTTTAGTGTTTTTTCTTCACACCCATCTGATTACGCTAGAATATTTGTTTAATCTTTCACTTTTGTACATTTGTCCCTATCTTCCCTCCTATAATTCTGTTACTTTCCCCTTTTCTGCTACTTAATTCAGTCTGTCTGTTCTTCCATTTGCTCTCAGATACTGTCTTTGTAATTTGACATAACATGTCAGATTTTCTAAGTTTTAATACCTCTGATCTCAATACTGATGTTGCTAGAACCTGAAAGCAAAATGTCAGACTGGTAGTGCTTCAACTACAAGTATACTGAAGACAAATTATTCTCCATCTGGGATTTAAGAAATCACATGAAAGTACATAAAGGAGAAAACGCTTCAGTGTTCCTGTATCATTATGGAAATGTTATGTAATTGATCAGTATCAGAGTTTTTCAAAGACCATATTCTTTGTGCCAGATAGTGCATATTTAAAATGCCATTAATAAGTAATGAATTTTAATCCAAAGGGAAGTATATTGAATAGTCTGAGCTGCTACTTCGCCCACTTACACCTGTATGGAACCAAATACCTGGTTGTGGATAACAGGTGTCTCCAGAAAGTTGCTTGATTCTGCTGTGAAGACCTACAGAGTGTAACTGTTCAGCAACGATGGTTTTCTCTGGTAAATGATTAGTTGTTGTTCTGGGTTGCTATTTGTAATCACAAAATCTCTGCGCACCACAGATGAAGACACACTGTCATGTGGATCTTGGGAAAGAGTTTTCACTCTTATTTTAGTATGTGAATACAGAAACAGTGTGTTCAGTTATACATACATGTCTGCTCTTTGCCTGCCCCAGTTTGCTGCCTGGCATACTGGTGAAATCAGAGATTCAGGAGGTAACATTTGGGGAGAGCTAGTTATGCATTCAACTACTACCCTCTTTCAAAGAAGCAGAGTTATGCCTGTATCACCTGCCCTGCTGAATCTTCTTGTGCCTGGAAGGAGGATCTAAACCTTCCTGTCCACATCACCTCACCTGGGTTTGCCTGCCTTTTGTATTGCTAGAGACATTGAAAATGTGCTATCACTGCTCATTCTGTTTTAATGGTTTGAGTCAAAGCTGAGAGAGCCTTGTAGCTGCTGTGAGCACGGTAGGCAGTCATAACCATTCATTCTGCTTGGAGCACTCTTAATTAACATGAAAGATTCAAACCTGACACAGAAAAGCACTTAAGCTGTGCATGACTTTGGGGAATCCCACTGAAAGGGATGATGCACATGATATTGAAGCATGTGAGTTCTTTTAAGAACTTCTTATACTGAGGATTTTAAAATGTACTTTTGACAGTTTCACAAATGAGCACCAGCATTTGAAAGGTACAAAAGCTCTGAATTAAACACAGTAGACCTTCAGGCTAAAGTAGTCCATCAGACAAATTATCTCTAGTTTAAAAAGTGGCAGTGTTTAATTTATGGGGAAAAAATACTAAATTAGTATGAGCTGTTAAAAATAAGTAGCTTTCATAGGGCTCAAGCAAGAAGTATTTCAGCTCTAGAAGAAAATCTGAATATATGAGATTACTTAGGAAATCATTGTGCAGTTTTATCACAGTGGGATTTATAGATGAACACTTTGAATATTTTTATATCCTCTTGTTGACATTGCTGTAAGAAATTACATGAGAAGAAAAGTTTATAGTCTTTATTAAACTGCAATGCAGTTTAACATGCACCGTGACATTAATCTGATTTATGTTTTAATATTTGTACTTATTTGAGAATGAAACAAAAAATAAACTATGTCAATCTCCCATGACAAACACAGGTTGTAGATCTGAACCTGTTGGCTATACTCCCACAGCAGAAATCGATCTCAAATGGATGTAGAATAGGTAATTGAAGATTGACAGGTTTCTTGTTTCCATGGTGCATAAAATGGCAGAAATTTTTCAGTTTGGCTCTACTTCTAGCTGATTTAGTGCATAAAAATTGGATGGTGTGCAAAGAAAGGCTTTAAACTTTTTTGTCTTTTCAACAATGCCAACCAGTGAGCTTAAGAACTCCCACAAATTATCTTTCCAACAATAGTTAACGTGTTATTAAGAATTTCCATGTCTACATACTAATTACTCTGAGATCTGAGGGGTTGGGAGGTTTTTTTCAGCTTAGCAGTACCTGTATTTTATGGGAACAGATACTGCTTTGTTGCTATTGGCAATAAAATGTGTTGGGCAAAAGATTGTGGAAGGAAAATGGTCTTTTGGATAACGGAAATGTGACATGAACCTGTTGTCACAGCCAGTGTTTAGCCCCCAGCTGGCAGGTGGCCATGCAGACAGTGGTGTTGGTCACATCATGACTCTGCCCTGACTAAATCCTGCCATGGGGTGCTGCTGCTTTCTGCCTTGAGGTAATGGCTGAGGTGGGGGAAGAAGCTTAAAATAGCTCCTACACATCTGTGAGGCATCCTGAGGGAAGCAGCAGCTGCAGCAATGTCCCAGCTCAGCCTGTGCGGAGGTGGACCTTGTTCTCAGCAGGGCAGTGACACGGGAAGTGAATGGGACAGTCAGTGACGGGGCTTGGAGCGCTGCAAGGTGGCCAGAGAAGCGGTGCTTGCAGGTGCCCAGTGGGAAGGTAAAAGCTGTCGGCACAGGGAAGGGCTGGAGGTCCCAAACCAACCGCAGGACTACGTGCTACCTGGTGGGTCTCAGCAATATTTTTATAAACAGCCTTAAATTGTCAATGCCCATCTTTAATAAAATACAGACTCCCAACTTTTTGGAAATGTATTGTCTTTGCTGTTCAGTGTTGCTGTTTAGGGTGTGGGTAGGATGTGACAGCCTCATGAATGTGAGATTGCAAGGGATTTTCTTGAATCCAGCCTAGGGCTGTGTAGAGTCATAACCTTCAAAAGCTTTCCAAGCACCATCTTAAAAATGGTATGGATTATTGTGTCACTGGTGTAAGCTCACAGGAGGCTCTGGACTGGTATTGCTGATGGTCAGGAAAATTAGAAATGAATTCTGAAGTTCATTTTTAAACAGCTTGTGTACTTCTTTTCCAAGTTTGCTAACTTTTTCCTTTAGCTTAGCCTGCCTGAAATGATGAATGCCAGAAGTGTCTTATTCCCCATTGATGTTAAATGTATATGTCAGTTGTCAGCTGAAATGCTGCTCAGATTCAGAATATTACTCTTAGGTAAACAGAAAGAAAATTGGAGGTTTGTATTCATTCATGGTATGTAAAGAAAGTGATTTAGCACTGTAAGCGATACTTTCAAGGCAGTGCCTTAAAAACCAAGCAGCTGCAGCAGCAAACCCCTGTAATTCTTTGCCATTTTGTTTCAATCTAACAGTCTTCCATTGCTTGGGCAAAGACAGAGCACTGCAGATAGAATTGCAACCAGTCTAGGTACTATTTTTTAAAAATCCATTTAAGACACCAAATTGAAGGGTTTCTGATATATTGCATAATAACAGCCTGTATTAAGTCATACTTAAACCCCTCATTCTGCCATTATGTTGCAGATTCAAAAGAAGAACATTTACATACTGCTCTGTTCTAGCAGCAGTACTGTGGTACTGCAGTTAAACTTCGTAATGTCTAATGTTTAAAATAAATTCTCAGAGCGCTCATATCCAGTTGATTCTGGTGCCTGATTCTGGACCACTTGAGCAATCAGTGTGCAAGGCAGTTCAGGAGGAATATTCAATTTACTAGACCTTTGCTGCTGCCACACATGTAATCAAGTGTGCATTGTCAGTGACAAGTGACATGGTGCCCTGTTGAGACTGTCCCACATCCTTGGCAGAGCGAGCTGCTTTTGTGGGTCCCACAGCTGCATGTGTATTGCCGCATTTTGGTGAAACTTGGTCTGGTGCTTACGTGGGTGTCAGAGTTGTCTCTGCAGCTCTGCTGTCTGCTTGCGGGGCCAGCACTGTGGAGAGTGCAGGAGAAATGGAGGCAGATGCCAGATGCCTTCTGCGACCGCACAGCACAGCAGCAGACCTGCGTTCTGCTGGTGTCACAGCCTATGGAAGCTGTTCTTTTTCAGCTGCAGCTGGAGATACAGCAAGACTCAGCATCACCAGGAGAGCTATATATCCTCACAGGGTAGGTTGCTGTTGGGAATGAAAGAGGATGTAAGTATGGGCTAGACATAGTTCTTTCATTATATCCCAGGTGTGGCTGAGATGAGGGGTATAGAACAAATTGCAATGAGATTACTGTTTTTGCCAGCTCTGAGCTGCCACAAGAGTGCTGGCTGGTGCAACTGCCAGAGTTGTGATTTCAGGGATGTGTGAGACATTCCTAATGGGGATTTATGCTGAGTTTGTCTTTGCCTTGTGAAAAGGGACACTGCATGCAGCTGGTATTGACTTTAAAAAAGTATCACTGTTATTCTTTGAAGGCTAGGTAATGTGAAGCACTGACATTTCTTTCACTTCACTGAAGGAAGGATAACATAATGAAGTAGAAAATAATCATTGCATATTACCTATGCATCACAGGTGTGCATAAAGCAATCCAGATCTATGCATAGATTTGATTTCCTTGCTCCTTTTGGATGACTGGTGGCACATCTCCACACCATCTGCTCCATGTCTCTTCAAGAGAAGGTCTTTTGTATTAAAAGGATTTCCCCCATCATTCTGCAAGTTAGAGTGACAAAGCATGTTGTTTCACTGCCCTCAGTGTTGGCTGCATGCAATAGCAAGTTTTGGCAACTTGTCTGTGGACACCAGGTAGCAGGAGAGCTTTGCTGTTAGAGCTGGACCTGTGCAAATGATTCCAGGCTTTGTGAAGTCAGACTTAGCCACTAGTTGACTAGCTGCAAAATGAGGCTGTGCTTTGCTGGCTGAAATTCAGGTCATAATTGAGACCAATTAGATCCAATTTGGATACATGCTTTTTCTTAAGAGTCCTTATTGCGTGCTGCTTCCAAAGTAAAAATCTGCAACAGTTGTGAGGCCTGTGAAACAAGCGCTGTGGCTATGGCTGACTGCTTGGGAAGACAGGCAGGGCCAGGTCCTGAGAGCTGCAGTGGAACATTTCATGCTATTCCTCTGTTGTTGCTTGAAAAATGTTACAGCTACTTCTGGCATAAAATGTTTGACAGCTTATCAAATGAAAATGTGTCGCTGTAATCCATGAGTCAGTAGCTTTTTCTGTCCTGTAATACCACTGTAACTTTCCCATCCCAGGGTCTTGAGGCCCGTATCATCAAACTTCCTTCAAAGAAGAGCAAAAAGGCTAAATGGGCTTGAGGAAAAAAGAATCAGTTTCAAGATTTGACCAAATACTAGGGTGAAAAAAGAAGAAACTGGCTTTTCTGCAAGGTCTCTGCAACAACAAATGCAGAAAGTGTGGGCAAGCAGACTTGTGTGAAATCTGGGAAGAGAGAAATCCCCAGGGCAAGGGTTGGTGCTGTTGTATTATGAAAGGTGCTCAGGAGGATTGCCAAGTTCTTCTGCTGTAAGTAATGATGACTTCAGATTCATTCAAGCTCTAAGAGATTATCCCTAATTTTTGGTTGAGGTTTGAGCTTACACAGAGCAGCCACTACACCCATTCCTTCTATTTCCCAGCGTTATGTATTCTCCAGAGGGTATAGACAATAAGATATATGTTATAGTTCACAGCATGACCCTGCACTATTTACAACAGGGGTGAGGTGACAGTGGGTCAGGACACAAGGAATAAGGTGCTTAAGAAGATCAGGTCAGAGCATTAGCTCTCACTGTTGAGTATTTCAGAGCTCAGAAAGATTTTGTACTCGTGGTGATAAAATCTTTAAGCTGTAGCTACAGGGAAAGGTGCAAGACTGAGCTATGAAGTGACACAGAAAAGTGCCTGTCACTGGGCACGAGCTGTGGTACCCCCAGCAAGGGACCATGGTGGGTGACAGGTGGACCTCAGGTCTGCAGCCCCATGGAGCAGGAGCAAAGCAACAGTAAATTGGAGCTGGAGAAGGGCTGGGTATTTGCTTGTGCACTTCCTTGCTACTTAAAGGAGGTAATCACAATAATCTCCCTGCCCAGTGCCATCCTGGCTGGTCAAAACAGAGAGCAGAAAACCTGCCTGTGCAGCTGCATGTGTGGGAATCCAGCTTGCATTGCATTTTCTGATGGAAAGGTTTCTGCCCACTATCACTGGCAAGGTAGTGGATGATGACCTCCACTGGAACATTTTCCTTGCAGTTGTAAAAGGAATACTCTAGAACGGCTTAAAAATTACTCATTAGAAAACGTGTCAGAATGTCTTGCAATTTTAACTGCCAGATAATAAACAAGACTGAAGACAGAGAATCTGAGAGTCCAGACTCATCCTTCGCGATCGCGGCCGCTCAGAACCACCTTTCCCCGTGTCGGGGCAGAGACACATAATAGCGGACCCCGACACCAGTGGGCCAACTTTTTTGATTTTTTTTTCCCTGGACATGCTGGTAGGTCCAGGACACTTAATCAGCAGGAGAATCTGGAGCTGTAGCCAAGTTCTGGCCCCAGCCTACACACTTTAAAGACCTGGGCTAGTCCATCTCAGCTAGGTGCTGCTATGGGCCACTGCCTGGGCTTGTGCTAGCTAAGGAATCCCCGACAGAGTCTGTCGCATCTTAATTGCTTTGACTTGGAACATGATGCATGCTGCATCCCAGATGCATGGTCATACCAAGAAGTCACCCACTGCACCTCCATTTCTCCTCTTTGAATCACAAATTCATTCTGTGAAGTGCAAGTAGGGACTCCTTTCATGTCATCCTACCAAAAAAAGAAAAGCAAAACCAAACCAAACCAAGAAAAAAACCCTTAACAAAGAACACCCACCCTGAAAAAAAAAAAAAAAAAAATCATCAGACCTCAGTGCTTCAGGTTTGAGAAGACTGGACTCCATCACAGTATAGGCAGGTAGTATTCCTTGATCATGTCCCAGGAATACAGGCTTCTCTGCTGATGCTTATGAAGAATGATGGTTCAGTATCTATAGATATATGTGCAGATATAGCATGTCTACACAGATTGCGTACAGTAAAACATCAGGGCATATTTTGCTGAGCTTTTCCTGGGATACATGAGGTGCATGGATTGATATATGCCTGTGGTGCATCACTCAGACTAGCTGCCTACAGGGGAATGATTTTTCCCTGTAGAGTAGTTCCTCAGGACTGTGTAGATTGAGCTTGCACTCACCAACAAGGTGCTCAGGAACTCTTTGAGCAGCAGGAAGAAAGGATTTTCTTCCCCCTTGCCTGTAGGGTAGGCACATGAAGAGAGCCAAAGATACAGAAAATTATGGTTTATTGGTCCTCTCCAGTATACAGACAATTTTATTTTGGAGCAAGCATCTCTTGAGGAATTTGCAGAGGTAGCAAGGTATCCATCATATTTTGCCCTTTTCCATTCTCATAGGCAAATGCATTACCTGTAGAAAGCCCAGGCAGTGGTTGGAGTACCACTGGGGCTTCATGCTGGCATACTTTGCCATCTGCATCCCCCAGTTTCAAGAAACACAGAATAGAGAAATGCAGACTGAGGACAGAGGAAGCAAAGAGGATCCTGATCAGGATGTGGGAGTCAAGTTTAATAGAGCAGCTGTTGAAGGTGCTATATCCTAATGACTCAGGGCAGACAGGTATGAATGATCAAGGACTGAGGCTACAGAGTGATCTCTGTGAACTGCTATGGGCCCAGTCTGCCCAGCACAGACCAGGGCAAATAATGGCATCTTGCAGGAGCAGCCAGAAGTGACATCATGAAAGTGGGCTTGATAACCAACAAGAACCTGTACCATGAGGGAAAGAAATATTTTTCCTGCTGATGAACAGTCATGTATGATTCAGAAGGGAGAGCAGTAGATGGGATTGTCCATGATTTCAGCATCTTTGGGGAGAGATAACTGGGACAAGATCTTTGTCAATGGTGGATATTCCCTTTCAAATCAGTGACATTTTAGTATTAACTGTGTTTAGAGGTAGTGTGAACTATGGGTTTAAACACCTTTGGAAATTCTAGGTGATGGATGTCTGTGGCTTCTTTCCCTGCTTGACGTGGCATTCTTCATGTCCTCTTTTGTTCTATGTTACAATGTCAAGTAGTTTAAGAATTTTTTGAGCAACTAGAAGCTTGACTGCTTATCAAGGCAGCAATAGTTTCTACACTTTGTTTCTCAGCAGTTGAATGAGTGGTTAATTGTCCCACTAATTTTGTTTTGGTTCCCACATGTATTGAAATATCTGAATCTGTTGTAGATTAGAATGCCATGGCATTTAAAATGCCATCTACTGAACAGTCAAAACTCAGGATAAAATTCAGAATATCTTGTTTCATTAGGTAAAAAGTTACTGGCAACTTGTAACTTCATTAGTTGCTGCCAACTGACTAGCACAAACTAGATATATTTTACAAAGTGATGTATTATTACATTTTTAAACTTCAAGGTTGAAATGCACAGTTGCTTTATAATGCTTTAATGAATTTGTCTAATTCTAAAGGAAGTAAAGATATTTCCATTGTGCTTGATATGAACTCTTAATTTTTTTTATTGCTATCAGAATTCTATAAAATAATTTCATTTTTGTAGCCAAAACTGGAGTCAAGATAGTGCTTTCTTTTTACATCACTATTTTGCCCACGTTATAATTATCTTATGTAAAGGAAAAATTATCTTATGAAAGGAAAAATTGTATTTAATATTTTTCTCTCAGAATATGAAGTAGCTTTTGCAGTTAACTTTTTCCACAGCCTTCATCAAACTGACAGCCTGTATTTTAATATCAGACATCAAATTATTTACCTGACTTTTTTTAAAAGTCTATTTGCTGTTGGAGGTTTTTTTTATGGTTGCTCACACTAGGTGTCATGGGGCTGTGCAAAGATCATTCTGATTGCTCTACTCTGAAGGCTCTGTTCTGTCTATCTGTTTTTAATGTAGTCCCTTTATTTTTTTCTCTGTTAAGTTTTCCATAATGCAGTTACTGTGGTGGAAACAAGCAGGTAACTTTTCAGCTATCACTTGTACTGCCATTAGGGGAAGAGGTGTGACAACAGTGTGAGGTGATGCCGAGGTTGCTCGCATTCACAATGATGGATGCGGAGTTTGGTTTTGTTGATTCACACTGGTGATGGGCTTTGCTTCTCATCTGGATACCTCATGGTGTGAGGTATCCAGACAAACATAAGCAATAGGGACAAACATAAGCAATGGGGAGCAATGACCTGGCTAGTTCTCAACAATTCTGAAAGACATGAAAGAAAAAGTTTTTGCTGTTCTTGAGATTTTATTTTTGCTCCTTTAGGAATGCTTGAAAGTGACCTCTGTGTAAACCAGTTAAGCTTTTTTTTTTTTTTCTTCCCCACACAGACTAATATTCAGATTGTCTGAGTATAATCTGTGATAACATGGGATGCTTCCTATGTAGGAGAGAAAGCATTATCCCTCTCCTGAGTCTGCAGGCTGTGGCTTGCATCCCCAAGCTGGAGCAGGTGTTACAGCCAGTGAAGACACCAGCCTGGTCAATTCTTGGGAACTGACATATGTGACATTTCACAAAGATGTGTATATTATCTCTTCACATAATTGAATGTTTAAACTCAGGTGACACATTTCCCATTGGTGCCATCAATACTTTGCATCAATCTGTTTCCTTTAGATTGCAGTTCAAGAATAGGTTTACCCCTTATTTGGAGGAATCAAGCTCCATAAACCTCTTGTTTTTCCTCAAAATCTTCTTGATATGTCTTTTTAGAATGCCGACTCTTCAATGATAACATTTCTTAATTACTTAGTTATGTATCACAAGACACAATGAAACAACATTGTGTATTCTGCAAGTTTGCAGCTTAATCCTATTGTTCCTTTCTTTTCTGATTCCTGATATATTGATATCATGCATGCCACTGCAGGTATAGAGTAGAGAAGACAATATTTCTCTCACCTCAATATTTTTAGAGCATGGCATACAATTGCTGGTTCAGCATATTAGGCTAAGTGTACATTTAGCTTCCTCTGAGAAGGAATTGAGAAGGTCACTAGGAAAAAACTTAACACATGCCTTTTCCTCTACAGAGCAGAAGGATCTTGCCAGTAAGTCAGATTCAAGTGGCCTCAGAATGGTTTTCTCCATGTTCCTGTTCCTCAGTGATTTCCTTAAAATAGCATTAGTTAAATGCTGTAAGGTTTTCTTCTTTGGGTTGGGGCAAGATTTCTGAGTTATTTTTATGTCAGCCAAGCTCCCCACACTTCATATGAATTCAACCCAAATGTTTATGGCAGCATGCTGATATCATCAACGAGAGTTCATGTTATGAGACCACACTGGCTTTCCCTTTTTATTCTGGAGACACAATGCCTTGATAAAACTGATGAGCTTATTTGAGAATGTTTGAGAATTTATTTGTACAGGTGATTTTGAGTATTGTGAGAGCTTTTGAATATCTTGACCTAGGTGATGGGTCAGTTAAAACTTGGTTACAAGCCTGATTAGATCTCATAAGAGCTCACTGATAACCTCCTCAGAGTTTGCATTGTGAAGTCTCTTACTGTTTTTATTCTTTATATTTGAGGAAATATACATTGTACCTTTCTTCTCATTAGAACTGCTGTTAGTTTTGGAACTGTTTCTTTGTTTGTTTGTTGTCTTTGATTTTGTCGTTCGTTTCCCCCCCCCGCTCCCCAAATTCTTATGCCCCTGTTTCAATTTGTGGTTCTGGGAAGGATTCTGGGAGAGGTCATATGAAACAGTGTCTGCAAACATTAAAGGCAAATCTATTTTGGTTTTTATTTTGTCTCTTTCATCCTAAAAGCATGCCAAGAGTGGTCATAGGAGCCTTATGGAAGTGTTGGTGTAGAGTGGAGAGAGTGGTTAAAAACAGTAAATTGCATCTGTGGGCAGAAATAGAATGCTGACAGAAGTTGAGTGCAGATTCCAGTGGATTTAAAGATGCACATTTTTTCATGTGGCTGCCTGCACAGTCACATCCTCTCCATTACCTTCTTAAAAATGTTCCTTTTTCTTCATGGCAGTCTTTGGATCTTATTCCCAGTTCAGCTGACAGGACCAAGGTTGCTGCCTACTTTTTTGGTTGAAATAATGGCTAGTGGGAAAGAGAAGGCATGGTGCTGGAGTATAAAGCCACCGATAAGATTTTGTACTTCCAGCTGATAAGCCCTAGTTACTGGATGGGGAAATCTACAAAAGAGCTGTTGATAACCGCACTTTAAATGACACTGGAATAGCAACACGTAAATGACTCTCAAACTGTCACTGAGTTGGGGTTGCGTGGTTGTGTCCCTTGTCCCTTCAGACTGACAAGTTCCACAAGGCGGGCCCACATGAGAAAGGG
This sequence comes from Pyrgilauda ruficollis, assembly GCF_017590135.1. Classification (NCBI taxonomy): domain Eukaryota; kingdom Metazoa; phylum Chordata; class Aves; order Passeriformes; family Passeridae; genus Pyrgilauda; species Pyrgilauda ruficollis. Next base: position 13,818,946 of record NW_024525489.1, read on the forward strand.
TTCCTGTCGGCAGAGACCTCAGGGGTTTCCTCACACCTGCCTGTAGCCACAGCGTAGTACTATGGCAAGAGGATGCAGTAATTAATAAATAATAAGATATCCACATGCATATAGGAGCTAAAATATAAAATTGACAATATTTATTAAAATACACCTAAATTAATGTTTATTAAGACTAATGCTTCAGGTCTTTGCAGTAACACGAAGTAATAAAATCAAGTTCACTGGTACTTCTACAAATCAACCCTTAATTTTACTCTTTTAAGTAGCATAAAAAGAGTTTAAAAGTATTTCATACTATAAATAGTTAATCAGGATGCATTGGGACTAAATCTTTTCCTGTGAGCAACAGGCAGATGCTGCTCCCCAGCATTTTAGTCGTTGTTTAATGCTGGACTACCTCTTATGATAACTAATTTTTTCTCTTTAGTGAAAGAAGGGGTTTCTGAACCATCAGAGCAACTGGCCCCTAGGAAGGAAAGAAAGCAAGCTAATAAATTAAGTCAATGGTAGAATGTAGCAAATTGTATCAACTAGAAATCCCTACTTAAAATTCTCATTACTCAAGAGTCTGGCAGAGCCACATCTAGCTAAGTGGTTTCTGTTCCCTACAAAGGCTGAAAGTGTGGCTTTTGAAGAAGAAATGTCACAAGTGAAGCAGGTATTCTGCTTAAGGTCTGGCTTCAAATGGGCCTCAGAGTGCTGGGGAACAGTCTGGACAAGCTGAAGAGGGACAATTCATTCTGCAAGAACCATCAGAATTGACTTTGGAGTCCCAGCTCTCTGTCTTTACTTAACTGGCAGTATCAAGAGTTTTACCCAGTTCACACTAAACAAAATGGGGAAGTAGCAAAGGATAGTATGGGAGAGAAGTCTTGATAGTGAATACATTTTCAGTTAATGTATCTGAGAAATAGATTTTAAGACATTTTTTATTTTTATTGCATATGTGGTAGGATAATAAATTAGGATTGGACAACATTGACAGGTATCTCAAGCATTTTTACAAGCATAAGCATCTCAAGCATAAAAATGGAAATAATACATGATACCTACAGGATTTCTTTGAGGGAATAAATAGATGTAGCTATTGAAATCCTTTTCAGCATGCTATATTTCAATGTTTATTTATTTGAACCATTACAAGAAGTGAGATAATTCCATCCTTGACACTGTATATTGTTTTTCTAGTTAGTAGAATAAGTGAGTGGGATCTTTTTCTGTCAGAGCGTAGGTATTTCTGTCCTGAAAAACTGCTAGAACATGGTCCACAGGGCAACATGAAACTTTCATTGATCTACCTGTGGTGGAGAGTCTCCTTGTACAGAACTATTTCAGTACATTAAAGTGCCACATCTACAGAGTTAACTGTGTGTCTGATTTCTTGATGCCCCTCTTGAATCTATAATTTTAAAACTTTACCCATTTCTTATCCTAGAGTTGGAATGTGTGTACTTTTCCCTCACAAAGAGAGGTTTAGAGTGAATTGTAGAATTTTTCAGATAAACAGCTTTGCCAACCTGAACTATGTTGAACATCTTTGGCTTTAATTCCTGGAGGGAAGTCAACAAATTCAGCCAGTAGCTTATTACATGTTTACTCATCTCACAGAGAGTCTTTGAGAGGACAACAGTATATTATGTTTTCTTCCAGGGATATGGCTCTTAGTCACAACTTCCTCTTAGTTCTTGGAAAAGATGATAGATTATCTGGTACCTAGGTTAAATCAAGTTCATCCCATTTCAGGACTTTTCTTTATCAGGCCTCTTCAGAAGGTAAGATTAAAGTATACTGTCTTCATGGAAAAAAGCTTGGAAAGGCTGGATGCCTACAGAGTACCAGCACTTAAAATCTCTCCCTGCCTTCTCTTGGCTAATTTTTATTTCTATGGAAGTCTCATACATCATGTCAAGAATATGCAGCTATAAATATTCCTTCAATATTTCTCTGTTGCAAGTTGTAGTGTACAATTGAAGTGCCTGATGTCAAGAACTAAACTCCGAGTCTACATGTGAGACATGATGCAAGACTCTTTGAAATAACCAGTAAACAAAACCCCATCAAATTTAGCACTTTGAGAGTCTTTAGAGACTTTTCCACAAGGAATCAGGTCCACTTAGATTTAACTGTGGGGTTTTTTTTTTAATAATTAAATATGGATTTTACTGGCACATAGGCAGAGAAAAGGTAGGCATTGTTGTCAGCCTGTGGAAAGAATACAGTTTTGTCCTGTGCCTGGAGACTGCACAGGACTCCTCATCCTCAGTGAGCATCCATTGCACACATACCTGCCCATGCTTCCATCAGGGGCATAAAGTCAGGGAGAGAAATACAGGATATGTTCCTGCTTATCTTCTCTTTGTGTATCCTCTGGGGACTTCAGTACCAAATACAGATGGAAAGCAGCAGGCAGCTGTAGCTTTATGGGGGGATGCACCTCTCTTCTACTTTCAGAAGAGGTTCCTTTTATCTAGGTCAATCCACTGCTGTATTGAAGTGCTTGTAGCCTGTGATGGGCTGGCCTTGGCCAGCTGCCAGGCACACTATGCAGCCTCTCTCTGCACTCCTCAACTGCACAGGAGGAAAAACCACAACAAAAAAGCTCATGGGTCAAGATAAAGAGAGGGAGATCAGAAAGCCAATGTGATCTCATCATTCAGCTATGTTCAGTTCTGATACCCTTTGTCAGCAAAATGACATTTCTGTCATGAGGGCAAGAAAGCAAATGAAAAGAATGATTGCACACTACAGCCCCAGGGGTTCCCAAACTATTGGGACTGTAGAAATCTAGGTATGAATTTGTTATGCCTGTAGAAAACAGATCTGGTGGCTTAATGTTGGTCTGAGCTGCTCAACAGCACTTAACACCACATCAGCTAAAGAAGGAAATGTGTTGTCTACTAGAGGAGAGCTTTGTTTTACTTATTATATTGAAAATACAGAAGACAAGTATGAAAATGAGAAAACAAATGTCCCTCATACCTATGCCAATCTCAATTTGGCTGTCATTCAGATTTTCCCTCTGGAATCTCTGTGGAGGCTTGGGGGCTAACTTAAGAAATGCTGCCTCCTGGGAGCTGGTTTGCAAAACAGAGTTTGGGGTTGTATTTAGCCACAGGGACCAAGAAGTCAACTTCTTGTCATTCTGCTTCCTATATTCTGTCATTTGGAGTCAAACTAATAAATGGGCTACCAGTTCACTATTTTTTTTACCCTGGCTTTCTTGCCAGGGAGATTTTCTTTTGAGATAGACACATCCCTCTCCTTATATTTTTTTTTCTTCAGAATTTATTTCCTGGTTCTTAGTGTGCCCCAAGAATGCAATTTCTGGCTTATGTGAGATATATCTGTGATAATGTGTGGTTCTTCTTTCCCCGTTCTTTGAGATTGAGATATAGAAAGCAAATGCAGCAAATTACTCCTTCTCCTTTGCTGAGATTGTCCTTCTTTTCCAAACTCTTACTATGAATTATTTACCATGATCCACATTCACTGTGCACAGATCTTATACATCTTATCTCTTTATCCCTGGTTCTCAGCTTTTCATACATTATGACTAACTGAGTGGACATGAGAGCACTTGTTTTCCTGGATGCAGGAACCTGGATGAAGTGACTCAGCCCCATCTCAGAGCAAGCGTGGGCCAATGTTTGCTTTGCTCCTTCCACTGGCACAATGACATCCAGGAAGGGCTCAGATCTGTGGTCCAGAGTGAGCGGTGGCACACTCTGGGCAGGGTCCACACCTGGGCAGCTGTGTGTATGTGAGGCATACCATTGCCAGCAGACTTGATGTAGCTGCAGAGCCATAGCAAGGCAATATTACTAATATAAATCACAGGTCCTGCATTTAGAGTGGAGGTTTTTCATAACTTCTGCAGAGTAACTCTCCTGTCTGCTCTTTGTCAGTTTTGGTGTTTCTACTGTCATAAGTCTCAAACTGGAAATATATTAGTTGTAACAGCTCAGTGAATCATTCTTTTTCTTATGTTTCTTTTTGCAGATGGCCTAGTAGCTGAAATTGAGAAAAAGATTACAGAAGCTTTTGAGGTGTTTGACCGTGAATCCAATAAAACTGTGGATGTCAGGTTTGTAAATATATTCACAAATATATTACAGAATCTCAATAGAGATAAACAGCTCCCTAAACTGGTGTCTGCTTTACCAGAAAATGTAATAGAAACAGTTCTTTTGGCCCTGTTTGGACAAGTATGTTTGTAGTGGCTTGACCTTGGATGGATGCCTAAAAATTCCTGGATGCTTTTAATTCTGGTATTTTTAAAGATTGAATATTTGACAGTGCTACTTGAACTTAATTTTAACATAAACATTCATACCGGTATAACTTGTGTTATAAAATGCATAAACCACATGTTTACCTCTCAGGGAACAGGTTCTGAGGTTATAAGCTGTTGTCATGAAAGTTTACTGGAGTAGTTTTTCATATTTACAATTACTATTTTCAAAATAATATCCTTTTAATTATAAATCAGTTATTGAGTAGAAACTCTACAATGGAGTGTGAGAACTGGTGAAATTGTTGTCGTTAGACATTCTGCATGAAGACAAATTGAAAAACATATTTAAACATTTCTGACAACTTTTCTACATTACAGAGAGGAAAGGGAGGTGCAAATTATTTATGTGATGGTTGTAGCAATGCATGCTTACTAATGCCTCTAAATTTAAGAAATTGCAGGTATTTCGTAAAAGTAATGGTTTTTCAGCTATACCCGATGGGGAGAATATCAGGATATGTCTCCATACTCAGTATAGTTGCTGTTCCCTTGTCCATAGGGGAAAGTGGTCTCTTAAATCTCTCGGTCCGTGCCCAGGGAGGAGCCTGATGCCCAGGGCTGGGACTGTCCCGGTGTCCCCTGGTGCCCTGCTCCTGTCTGGGCTGTAGGACGGGCCCTGGCTGCCCGGCCTGGGGCAGAGCCCCACCAGTACCACCCCCAGCCCTCACTGTAGTATGGCATACTCACTGCTTGTTTGTTTGTCATTTACATCTGCAGTCTCGGCTAAACAGCTGTAGAACCTTCTGCACTTCTCCATTATATATGGATGTACAGCTTGGGAGCGTGTTACAACAATGAAATGATACAAATAGACTCTTTTAAAAATGTATTCGTTCAGACAGGGAACATCCAAAAGTCTATTTAATGTAGTAAATGCACAATTTCACATTAAATTTTTTTGTAGTACAGATGCAGACACTGAACAAAAACTTATAGTCTAATTATACCTAGGTTCATATTGCAGGGCTGTATCACAAATGGGATTATTAATAGCTGATTATCTTGTATCAGAAGGTGGCAGCACAGCACAATTCTTAACCACAATTTTAGCTGTGTCGGTATTAATGCCTGAAATATCAGATATCCGTGAATAATGAAAAATGATACTGGTTTGACAGGCCAACATTGGTATTTCATGACTCCTAGTTCAAATTAGTAAGAAATTAAGCATGAGGAAGATGGTATTTTTCCATGCATATTTCATGTCACTCAGTCAAGGACTCTTGTGATATTACAAATCTTGTCATTGAAAGTGTTATATGCAAGGTGAAAACCATGACCCAAAATTTTCATTGCATCTGTGTTACAAAACTTGTAACTTTGATTTTAACTATCGTTTTTGTATTCTAGTAACTACACAGCAGAAACTGCAGCTGCTGAACTAAGTGGGAGGAAGGGGCTGGGGGCAAAATAGTTTCCTATTTCCTTCCAGGTCCTTTAAACTCCATGTTATTACCAAATGAGTCCTGACTTTTTTTACCACAAGCACTTCAAGCAACATTCTCGTGCTGGCATGCAGGCAGACTGCCAGATAGAGCATCCAGCAGTGCCAGATTTTGCAGACTCTTCTAGGGTCTGACTTACCTCAGTCACATCACAGTTCTGCTGGGTGTGAGTGAAGTGAGGCAGGAGGTTGATGGCAGCATTCCCATCCCTGGCAGTCTGTGAGAACAGAAATAGTGTGGGACAACAAGGAGGCAGGATTTGTGTTGGATGTTGCTCTGGTGGAGGCAGGGAATAGTTACAAGTAGCTGGAAAATATGAGGGAGTGCAGGAGTGAGAACAACAAATGCAATATTATACAAACTAGAAGTAGGATGCATGAACAAGGATTATGTCTAAATGAGTGACTTTCCAGAGGCCATTGGCCATTCACACCCACAGTGAAGAGTAGATGGTTTCATTTCAGAACACATGGATGTGTGAGATTGGGTTTTGCTCTGCAACTAGTTTTGTGCAGCCAGCCTTTTTCTCTCTTTTGTCTATTTTAGTGCTTCTCACATGTTTTCAGTCAGAATGAGAACTCCTTGGGACCAGTCTGAGGAGGTCATCGATTTATACATATAACTTTGCATATGCTTGGTGTGCTGCATTCAGGGCCTTATTATTGTAAGAGGATTTTACAAAGATCATTCCTCCTTGTATCTACCATTTTTATTAGGCAATCTGATTTTTGCACAAAATGGAAACCTACTTTCTTTACCACTGGTCAAGATGAAGGAACTGCACATGTTTGGATCATGGGAACAACCAGCACTGTGAATACATATTCAAATGTGATTAAATTCTGTGTTGTTGAATTGAATTGTAAGTCACAAGCTATATTAATGCTTCTGTTATTTTGTTTTTAATCATACAATAAGGCTCAGTAAAGCTTTATTACAGCCTTACAATAATTTTGTTTCTAGTCTGTGACGTTGTTCATCTTAGACTACTTTGAGGCATTGCCAATTTAGTCAGAATTTTATTTAGAGGCTCAGAACAGCTGCACCAGGTTCAGCAAGCTATGAATATATTTATGGCATAAACAGAGTGGTGATAAGCCACTTTGTTGCTCTATTTGACTCTCTGAGAGCACAGCATGGACATAGCAGGGCTGCCTTCTTCCTCACCTTTCGTAATTGTTCTTTAATGCAGTTAGAATTTGTATATTTATAGCATTTAATGGAAGTATGCATTTTATTTGTTACTTTGCATCTCAGTAGAATTCCAAGTGATTTGTTAACTACATATATATATAGACTTTACTGAAAATAAGCATTACAATTAGAGAACAGCAATGTAAAAGTAACTTGCACATAGTACAGTGCAACACAATAGTAAAGAATTTTTTGGGAAATTGCAAGAACAATTTCAAGGAGCTTCAGAATATTTTATGTCTGAAAAAGTAGACATTGCTTACTGAGACATCATTTTAAAATTCCACATAGATTTTTTTTTTGGTGCTTTTATGTGCACACTCCTATATTCAAGCTCAGAATGGTATCTGTATTCTCAACAGTCTTGTATTGCAGACTTATTAATAAAGATGTTTTCTTTCTTTCTTTCTTTCTTTCTTTCTTTCTTTCTTTCTTTCTTTCTTTCTTTCTTTCTTTTTCCTCTTCTCTTCTCTTCTCTTCTCTTCTCTTCTCTTCTCTTCTCTTCTCTTCTCTTCTCTTCTCTTCTCTTCTCTTCTCTTCTCTTCTCTTCTCTTCTCTTCCAGGGAGATTGGTTGCATTGTCAGGTCACTGGGTTGCTTCCCAAATGAGGCAGAAGTACAGGAACTGATTGCAAAGGTAAATGTTTAGATCTGCTGTATTTTTTTCAGTCTTCAACTTGAACAAGTTTGGCCCTTCTGTCTTGCTGAATGGGAAACCTAAACTCTTTTCCGAGATGTTGGAAGTGTAATGGAAGTGTTTCCAGCAGACAGTCTGGTAGGTTGCCCTGAAGCAAATCTTTAGGCTGATGACATAACAATGTTGATGGGTTAAAATGAGGAGTCTTGGACTCTTTTACCCAAAGGGGGACTGTGATACTGTGCCAAGGTGGAGGGACATTTATAGAAAATGGAGGAAAAACTGACTGATGAAAAATAATGTTTTAAACCTTGGTCAGATATCCAAACTCTAACCATCTCATTCTTTTGGACATGCCATGGAAACATTGCAGGGTTAGGTAGTAAAAATTAGTTCTTGAGCAGGTATTACACATCACATTTCAAAAATACCCAGAGGGAAAGCCTGCCATTTTTTGAACTAGGTCCTGTTATTGCTATCTTATAGCAGACCTTTCAACATTCTGTCCTTCATGAGGTCTTTCTCAGTCTTAAGATTTCTGAGTTATAGGTGAGAATCTTTTCTTACTTGATTGCTTAAGCTTGTAAATCAGGCTTCAGGACATAAAACACCACACGACCTAGTGGTGCTCTCATTCTCCCAGTGGTAGGCAGTTGTGAGGTAAGGAAATTAATCACATTTCTCCACAGTCTTTTCCTACACTAATTTTTGTCTCCTTACATCATGCTTGTAATAGAAAAGTGGTGTGCTGCTGTCTTGGCATGGTGTGATTAATAAATGGGACAAAGAAGTGGGAAAAGGACTTCACATTCTCTTTGCAAACAGGCATGCTGCTTTAAGGAGTGAACAGTGCTAGAGCTGAGAGGTGGGGTAAGGATTTTTCTCCTATTCTTGTGTAGGTCAGGATACCATGTGGAATGATGTCTCATACTGTTTTCTTCCTGATCCAACAATAATTTGGATAGTTGCAGTAATAGTCTCTCCTCACTAGACTTGTCTGGCCTCTTGTAGATCTGAATTTAGTGTGGGAAGTCTTGCACTAAGTCTTGTGAAAATGATGCAGATGCTTCACATGAGGAAGTGCAAAGAATCACTAGAGGAGAAAGCTCTTTTCACATGATTCTGCAATCTGTCTGCTCTGGTTCTGTACTCTCAGAACCAGACTGTCCCAGCTCCCACTGACAAACAAGACAAAATGGAAAGAGAAATTATGGTGCTTAATATAGATGAACTTTTTAGTGTCCCACAGTGACTCTTCTTTACAGCAAATGAGCAGTGCAACTCCTCACTGAAGACACAGATTTGAGAAACCGGGATGCTTTGACAACCCTGTTCAAGTCCAGGGGAACCAGGAGAATTTAAGGCCTGTCTCGTCCTCTGGAAGAGATTCAACTTACTTTTTTTCCCCCCAATTTTCAATATTACTCAAAAAATGTGAGCTAAGTAATACATAAGAAGTACAGTGCAATATAACCACAAGGTAGAAGATCCTTGAGATAGAACAGTGTAACATGTATGAAAATGCTGATTGTAAGAATATTAAAACACAAATACTGCAACAAGAAAGAATACATTCAGAGTGATGGTTAACCTTAAAGAACATTGCACTGGAAAATAAATAGCAAATAATGTTTCATGGTGCCTGTAAATGAAGCTTTGGCATAGATTTAGTACCAGAAGAACACTATCTTCTTGTGGAACCCTTCATATATTATGATAATCACAAACATATCTTAATTTATGTAAGATGCAGCTATAATTTGCTGTGGTAATACTATTTAATCTTAATCTAGATAAGGTAAAAATTGTGTCTGTTAGCCAGTTTGTAACTGAGCTATTTCCCCAGTATTGTTGCCCATTGTGAGCTGTGATTAATTTCTGTTTCTCACTACTTGTGTCTCTGTCATCTCATCTTCCTATTAGCCTTATTGCTAAACTAGCACATGCTCCCACCACGTTATTCATATCTGCAAAATCAGCATTCATACAATTATGTTATCTCTATAAATTATCATATAATGCTTCTTATATTGCCTTATACTCAATTCTGTACTTAATATCGTATCTCTAGGCCTACTTACAAAGACAAGATTAAATGCTAAATCTAGAGATGGTGGAAACTTACCTAAGGGTTACTACAATGCCTGGAGTTCGGTACAGTGCTCTGCCTGGTAACTCTGGAAGATGTTTTTGTTTCTTAGTGTTTCAAGTACCCCAATGTTATGGCTGGGAGAACAGAAGTACAAAACATAATAGATGCTACAATACAGTTGTTATGGGAGCTGTGGATGTGCCCAAAGGAGAGAAATTGAGTGAAACTCACAGAGTCTGAACAAGCAAATACTGTTACTGTGAAAAGAGGAGGAAATACAGAAAAAGAAAAACATCAGTGAGAAATGAGGTGTAGAACAGGAGTGAGCATGAGGAAGAGTAAGAAGTGTTAGAAATAGGATTAATTTTAACTACTCAGGGTGTTGCTGGATCTATAGAGACTCTGAAATGGAAACTGTTTGTTCCACATCAGAGGAAGCTGAGGTTGCTGATCACCTCCCAGGACAAGGTTTTTCCAGGTATTTTGTTACATCTTTTCAATCAAGCAAGCAGCAAAACAAGTGATTCTGTAATGGTAAAAGGTTCCATTTGGTTTAGAATGAAGCACACAACATCTTCATTTCCTTGCTGAAGATCTTTTCTGCTAGGCTCACCAAATAGAAGGGAAAATGTGTTTTTTCAAGCCAGTTTCCACTCTAAAGCAGCAAGACGTGATGGCTCTCTTCTCTTAGCACCCAGCCCCCTTCCATAACACTGGAAAAGAGCATGCTGCAGCAGTTGCAGCTTTCCATTTAGGCAATTGGATGTATCAGGAACTGCCCCAGCTCTGACCCAGCTCCCAGGAGGAAGATTCCTTACCAAGTTTTTCCTGGCTCAGTTAGAAGATTTCAAATCAGTGCCTGTTTGAGTTTTCTTTCAATCTCAGCTGTGTCTCAGGGGGCCTAGCAAGGTGTTGCTGCTGCCATGTGAGACCTCAAGGCATGCATCCAGTTTCAACACAGACAGGAACAGGCAAGCTCAATTAACAGGACTACTTTTGGGATCAAAACTTAAAATTTTCAGGGAAGGGATGCACCCCAATGACAGAGAGCGGTTTTTACCATGTTGCTTATCTCCTGTGGAAGTATAGGAATGCAGTGAGAATGCTGCTAGAAGTTCCCAATGTTTTGGGACTAATTTGTTTCCTTTTTTGGGTAGCATTTTATAGGCTGCCTTATGGCTGTTTTGGTCCTGACTCAGTCTGCCTGCCTCTCTGGTCCTTCCCCTGACAGCTCTCTTAAACTTTCTTTCATGAAACATGAAAGCAACAAATTCCATCATTAAGGTGCACTTGACTGGAGCTATATCCAAGCTAGCTAATTAAATATGCCCAGAAACATCCTTGGGTGTTGACGCCAGCAGGCACAGAGCAGCTCATGCCCGCCCTGGTAAATGCTTTATGCTGAGTGGCTGCACCAAGCATCCTGCTGGGGAAAAGTCCTTAAGGTCCAAGCCAGTATCTGCTGGGGGAAATGTTGGGTGGCACAGTTCAAAATCATGCCAAGGGAACATGCTCATGGTTTACTGTAATGAGTGTTCACATTACACTGCTTGGGAAAGCTCCAGATCTTGATAGACTTTACTAGTGTGGCTTGAGCCTGAATGTTTAAACCTCTGCTGAGTTATTGTGGCAGATAAGATCAGTTCCTCAGTGTCTGGTTCCTTTGCATGAATGGTTTTGAAGCACAAGAGGGCAATATTGAGTTGCTGCAAGTGTCTAATAGCAGACCTGTATTTCCCTGGGATAGTAGCTGTTCCTTGAATCTCTTACTATTTGATCACAAGCCTTTCACTCAGATGTAACGGTGCCATGTGATATCAAAGACCTGATGTAAATATTCAAAGTTTAATGCTGTAATTTTCATGCAGGGACCACCCCAATTTCCTGGTTTTTGGGTTAGTTTGCTAATGAGTCTATACCTTGCCACACTTAAGTTTTATTTTTTAGATAGAAGTAGAAGAACCGGGTGGATTCGTTCATCTGGAAAAATTTCTTCCAGTGATGACAAAAGTTCTACTTGATAGAAGGTAATGGAAAGTGAATTTTATGTGTCTGTAGTTTATTCCAGATTGATAGGGTTGATTCTGAAAAACATATCTACAGAAATTTTATGTAACTGGAAGGAGTATAGATCTTCTTTGTCCTTTATACTCATTTTACATTAGCTATATAGATTTTGTTTCAAAATTAGTTCATCTACATTAAATTATGTAGTATTGGTGATATAAATAATACCAGCTTATAATCATAATTGTGATAGTATGTAGCTTTTGTATTTTTAATTGGAATCAGAATTGCTATTCAACACGCTTTGTGTACCTCTGAAATATTTTGTATGCAAATTAATGTCATAACTATTGCTTTCTCTGAACATATGAGTTACAGTTACTGAGAAGCACTGAGTGTTACAGTGTATTCTAAATAAGTTGTGTAAACAAGCTTCATATTCATGTCTTAAAATGACTGCCAGGTACAGCTGGATGTACACAATTAGCGCTCTAAAAGACTGCCCATCTAAAAGTGGTCACAAAGGTGCATAGAAGTCTTTGCATGTACACAGGGACTTGTGCTATTTTGACATTTTGTACTAAAGCAAGATCATTTACTAGGAGTTTATCTTTCATTTTAAAGATGGTCATTAAGGCTTTTGAGAAACTCAGTCTTGTTCAATCCTGAGAAGTTATTTTGCACACAGAGGGCCTTTGGTAGGAGGGTGTTCTACACATGAAGTAGCTGTGGCTCTGCACTGATGTTCACCCTTTCACAAAATCATGCCTTGCTGCTCTGGGCTCTTCTCCTCCTCCTCCTCCACACCCCCTTCATGCAAACTCAAACACACACACACACAAACACAAAAACACCCCTGCACGCTTTCCCCAGACTAGTGCAGGCTTGTCAAGACCCACTTCATCTTTTGGGGCACTGTGTCCATAGTTCACTTAAGCAAGGGTACATGAGATTTGGATCATAAAATCCAAGGCTTCTTCTTAGCACATTTGATTTTTAGATAGTAAAAGACTGAGGCGGGTCCAGACAAAGCACTCAAGCAGTTAGAACCTCCCTGGATTCAGCTCCTTCTCTTTAGTATTCTGGGGGTTTGTTGAGAGCTTGCTGGGATATGGAGAGTCTCCATTGCTGCACTGAGCTTGCTTTCCTGCTCTGAAATCAAGCATGCATATGCATGCACACACGTGCCCAGTTCTCCTCTCTCTCTGAAATTGTTAGTGACAGACCTTTTATAGCTACCAGCCTACTTTGCTCATCATCAGCTCATTAGGCTGCCCAAGTCCCACTAGGTGATCTGTTGCCTAGCTACCAGCCTACCTGGACAAAACTTTGTTTTCTTGGTTTGTCCATTTCTGTTCAGTGCATTGGCTTTGTAGAATGATTCAGCTGTGGCTGATTCCTACTAACCCACCAAGCCAGCCCAGGCATGCAGAGGACATTCATCTGGCTCCTCAGCACAAGGGAAATTAAGCAGTAGTACAACAAAAGATGTAAGAGTAAGATGTTACAAAAGATGTAATATGGACAGTTCGAAAAGGTCAGGCTGCAATTAAATGTTTGATAGACAAAACTTAGTAAATTCTCATGGAATATAAGCCTTCCTTTCCCTTAGTACTCATATTTCGTTTTTTCAGAACACCGGCCAACACTAACTTAACTTTTCTGATTCCATGGTTTCAGATTCCGACCTATTCCAGAAGATGTTATTCTACATGCATTTGAGGTCTGTAACAAAATATTCAAGTACCTAATTGCTGGGAAGAAGTTGCTGCTTTTTGATACAATAAGCTTAAAACCACAATATTTATTCTTTTTCTTTAAAGGCTTTGGATGAGAATAAATGCGGATATATTACCAAAGAGGACCTGGTCAAACATTTGACTGAAGAAGGTAACATGACTTTTGTAATATCAGTATTTAAGTAAAAAGCATTACATATGTATATGGCACCTTAACCTGCAGGCCAAAACCTGCAGGAGTAGATACATTGTCTTCAAACAATGCTGTTGCTGTGATGAGTGGCTGCAGACTAGGACATTTCACTGGTCAGTGATGCAGGGAAAGAGCATTTATCTGCCTGCTTGCAGACATTATAGAATAGAGATTTTTATTCTTATCCTTATTTGTAATTCAGTCATGTCTGGATATTTTGTGATTCTGTGCTCACTAAGTATGTGACTCTTTTGCTGTCCTGTAAAATTGCAGCTTAGATTTCCGGATGTTTCAGTGGTTTCAGTGCTCATTCATTCTTTCATTATCTTGATCTTAATTCTAGAGCCGCCTGCAAACAAAGAGATTCAAAGACGAGATTTAAGTTGTACATTCTGTAATCCTCAATATCTCTTGAAGAGCCTGCTTTTCTTGTGTGGCTGACTCATGCCCACCTGCCTCATGTTCAAAAGGGTGTGCAGGTTTTGTGCAACACCTAGCATCAGATGGTAACCTGGTTTTCTGAGAGATGAAGTAGGCCATCAACAGCTTTGAAGAAAAAAAACAGAAGTCTTTCATGATGTGAATAGAAGTGCAAGGATAGACAAATGAGAGATAATAATTCTAATCTACACAGGAGAAAAATTGACAAAAATGGTTGTTTCAAAATCCATGGCAGAGAGGAACAGGCTGTTTTGGTGTTTGTGAACTAGAAGATCAGATAGATCCAGACCATCTGTCTCCTTCCTTTTAGACTGGCTCACTTGGTGTGCAGGACTTATATTGGCAAAAGGGAAGGAATAAGATACTTAGTTTTGTTCCTTTTCTCCTCTGTGTGAGAATCAAAAGGAGATCCTTTCAAGGGAAAGGCAGCGGAATTTGCTAGTCCTTGACAGGATACTTACCGAGATAAAATGTTATTCTTTGCTGTCTTTCAGGTGAGCCCTTTACTCAGGAGGAAATGGAGGACATGCTTGCCGCTGCTCTAGATCCAGAAACAGATGTTCTTCACTACAGAGATTACCGTACAAAGCTGGTAGTAGACGAAACCAAGACCTTCCCTTTTAATATCTGAGATGCCTTTTGGTAACAGCACCATGGCTTGACAGATAGTTGAAATATGTATTTTAATGTATAACAAAGCTCAGCTTGTCACTTGGTGCTTATAATTAAAATGAAATCTGTGTAGTTATGTTTCCTTGGATTCTGTGTGTGTATATATATATACATATAAAAATATATTCACACCTGGAAAAAGTGCTCTTGACAGAAATACTGTGTAAGGTCTGGAAAAGAAATAATGGAATTTTGTTGGAAAATAGCAGGAAAAATAATGTTAATGAAGTTAAGAAATAACTTTATGATTGCTTTTGAAAAACTAAGAGAAAGTGAGACCTATGAAAACATGTAATAAGCAGGTAAGTGAGTATCTTAAGGTGACTAATAATAAGATGAAGCTTTTATATTTAACTGTAGTCCTTGTCTATGTTTAACTAATAAGGAACCAGGTAGGTTACACCTTTTGAAATAATAGATCAAATAAACTTTCTATAATTCTTAGTGTTTTTCAAATATTTGTGTTTTGTTTACCATAGGCAATTGAACTGGACTAGTTAGTTCCAGTTTATATTATTAATCTGCTGACATGATATTTTACTTTCATTTTAAACGTGCAGAGAACACTCCAACCATTTCCATAGTAAACCTAATTCTTGAGAACATTTTGGTTACTATAGGCAAGGAACAGTTCCCCTTTTGTAACCAGTTTGAAAGTCAGTGACTTCAACTCTTCAAAACTTAGGATCACAGGATGAGAATTTGATTTTCATAAACTGATGAAGGACCATTTTTGGAAAGGTATTAGTGTAGAACAGATGTCTCAGCTTTTCCTGCTAGCAGACCACCACAGACGTCACAGCTCTTCTTATTTCCTGGTTGATAATTTTCTGTTACTGTACTGCTGTTCTTTAACTTGAGTTCAAGTTCTTTCCCCTTGAGTTCTTGCTGTACATAATCTTCTAACACATGACCAGCAGCTGACGATTTCTCAGTTTGTAGGAGATTCTGTGTTTTGCTCCTCAAGAGTAGCATCTTGTACTTTGTACTCCACCCCATTTCTGTTTTACTACTCTTTATCAAGTTTGCTTTCCTCCTGTACTATTTTCTACCCCTCCTTTGTTCCATCTGCATATTCCAGCTCTGTGTCATCCACAACCTTCATCAGCTGATGAAATCTAGGGAAGACTGACACAGAGGGGCACTGAGTGCCTCACTCCCTGTCATGCCTATCTAGTGGCAGTGCTGAGAACAGAGCCTAGGACCCCTCCTCATAACAGGTCTTTTGTCCTACCCATTTGTTTCCTTTGGGCTGGAAGCTCAGACAAACTGTTTTCATGCACAGCTAAAAGTGACCTGCTGTGCTTCACAAAGAAGAGATTAGCATGATCTAAATGGGGTGATGGAAGCAGTCTGAAAGAGACCATTTTTTTGATTCAGTTTTTACTTCTCTAACCCAAGCTGTCTTTCACTGATACTTGCTTAAACAGCAGGACAATGAAGAATGAATGCAGGTAGACAACATTTGCCCAGGTTCTAAGCTGCATCTGGGAAACACTGTTGCGCTGCTCCTAAGACTCAGCAATGCATTCTGGTTTAAAACATTTACTGTGTGTTCCAACTTCATTGCCAGTGAGAAGGAAAAACAAAGGCTATCATTTGTGTTACACTGGGGGAAGACACAAGTTTTTAAGATTGAAGCAAAAACAACAGAAGCCTATTAAGAAAATACATTTGTATTAGTCTTCTTCAATCTCTCTTTCAAAGCTGAAATTATTTTCTCTAGATGAATCTTTCTTCCTGTTGATGTGGAAGTGTGTTATACTGGATTTCTGACACAGGTGGTGTGAGTACAAGTTTCATTCATATGCAGTCTTGGAGTTCTTGTCAATGTCATCTTAGATACCAGCAGGAAGATGCTTATTTCAGAATATAATTTCATAGCTCCCAATGCTCCAGAGAGAGCACAATTTGTTTCAAGTGGTTTTTCCCTAGAGGCTGCCTCAGTTATTGCTGTGTCAAATCAGGATGTCCACATACAACACTGTTGCAATTCATAGTGCAGATAGGAGATTAACATGCATTTTTAAATAATATATATAATTTTTTATTTTGCAGTCATCAAGTGCAAGGAAAGAGGGTATTCTGGCAATTAAAAAGTGGGATTGTGATTGTGTCTGAATTTATTGTACAGCAGTTCTTCCGGTTCCATTTTCTTATAACCATCCCCAAGGAAGATATGTGCAAACAGGACAGACAAAAGCAAGTTGCAGTCTTCTCTTTGGGCATAAATAAGCAAATTTTATTGCCCAGAGAGTTTCCAAACTGGGAGTGAAAGAATTGTCAAGAACCAATCTCAGACTCTGTAGGATCCTAAAACCTGAGTGCGCTCTGCCAGCTAGGATGAAATAGAGTGATCGACAGGCTCGTGAAGCAGCTGCCCCATGGGTCACCCCAGAGGAGGCTGAGCAGTGGCCACTCAAGGCTGTTCCCTTGCCTGTGGTCACTCAAGGCTGTTCCCTTGCCTGTGGCCACACAAGGCTGTTCCCTTGCCTGTGGCCACACAAGGCTGTTCCCTTGCCTGTGCCTTTCATGGTTTGCCAGCCCATGGCCACCCATTTCCCCATGGCAGTGGTAGGCTGGATGAGGGACTGAGTGCCTTGCTTCTCTGTGCTCCCTGGGGATGAGCAGGGACCCCTACCCTAGGGAAAGGGAGAGGAGACTTCGGGAACCATTTTGGTGAAAATAAAACCCTCTTTGTTTCTAAATTTGAAGGGAAAATATGTTACTTTGTCCTCTTCTTGGAGGTGAACAAATTGAATTGCTGAGTGGTATTGAGCTGTCTCTTATGACATGCCTCTCCCTGCTGGCTCTTTTGCCTCTTCCCTCAAGATAGGAACCAAGGTAAGGGACTGGAACAAAAGGACAAATCTCCAGGGAGGAGCCAGTGTAGCACCTGGATTTCACACAGGGACATAGAGCCAAGGCAATGAAGAAACTGGGCAAGTCGGAGGGTTTTTTGACCTAATTGAAGGAGGGAGGGGGAAGAGAACTCATTATCCAGATGTAAAAAAAGAAAACAAAATTAAAAGTAGAAGAAATCAAAGAAGCAAACACTGGAAACCATCTACACATACAACTGAATCAGCAGGCTGTTTACATCACTGTTGTGAATTGTAGGCTGGACAAGACTTTACTTGTTTACAATTTTAAGTAAGTTCAGCTGTGCCAGGCCATATCTGGTGTATAGTGGAGACCTCAGTCTTATTGATACTGTGGAGGAATTCTTCTAGCTGCTGAGCTTGTGTTTGGAAGTACAGTTGCTCATATTCCAGGTAATACATTGCTTTTTGTGTTTCCTTCATCAGCTTTGAAGTTGCTTCTCCAAAACACTCCTCTCTGTTAGTGGTAGTCCCATATATATTCACACCTGAAGACTTCAGTGTTTTTGCACTGCAGTGCATACCAATGTGATATTTGCAGCTGTTTGAGACTCTCCACTGGCTCTGGGCAGAAACAGAAGTTGCAGGACTTCCTCCACCAAAATGCTAATCCAGCATCAGAGCTGGGACTCCAGGGAGAGAACTGGGCTGTTCATCTGTGCACCTCCACCCATGATATTACACGGGTAAGAGCCTGTAAAATGTTCAGGCTCTTAGCTCTGTTTAGGAAATAAGAATTTTCTACCTTTTTCTCTTGTTTCAGTTGGTCTTTTCTCTTGGTTGTCTTATGTGTCATTTTGTTAATACAGTTGCGTGATCTTATGAGGATTGAAAATGCAGGAGAGTTTTCTCTGCCCCACACTCCTGGGCACTGCTGCACTCCCTGACAGCTGGCTGTATCAGGGTGGGATTTATCACTGGTTCTAGACTTGTTACCACTGAAATCAGCATGGGCAAAGCCTTCATCACAGGCAACAGGAAGAGCCTGGTCCTTCAGTTTCATGGGGGAAGTGGCTGGGGATGCTGGAGTTCAACCAAGGCTAGGATGGGCACGGGAAGTTAGGATGTTTTAGGTCCAGTAATACACTGTTATAATTGTGTGAAAGCAGGAGAGTAGTCTTGACAGTGACAGGAGGTTGGCAGACAGGTTTCATTTTGAACTTTGTGAGAGGTATTGGAAGCTCACACAATCTCTTGCTTCCTGATCTTTCCATGTATAAAGTCAGAGGAATTATAAAGAATAGGAGACAGGGAGTATCTTGCAGGGAGTATCAGTACAAGTAGTCTTGCCTACTTGTTTTGTGACTTTTTGTATCATTAATTCTGATGTTTGCACAGTGTTTTGTACTATGATGGTCTGATTGAAATCAGTGTCTACAGACCTCCCTGTAACATAATTAATAAAGTTCTCAGCCTTCAAGTCTTTTGTCCCAGACTGTATGTTCAGGTCTCAACTTCTAAACAGGTCAGTTCACATCAAGTATGTTTGTTTTTCATTGCACACAACTCTATTTCATAGTATCTCATGCCATGATAGGTTTGACTATAAAAATAGCTATTAAAATGTCTGCTCTAATTGTTGGAGAGTGTTTTTGGCAGGTCAGTACTAGGCATGGGGACTATGCTGATTTAAAAGCTAAAGAAAGATGTAGGTTGAAACAAAGCAGATTCTCCCATTTAACCTATTTTGAATCCCTGGGGCTACTGTTTGGCTTAGTGTAGTTCTGAAAGCCAAGAAAATGTTACTCACTATGCTCAAAAGATTTATCACAGCATTTATGTCCTAAGGCCCAAATCCTAAAGCTCTTATTCAGAGAGAACTCCCATTGACTTCAAAGGGAATTCTGTCTACAGAAGAGCTTCAGAAATAGTGATGCACTGGCTCACAAGGCACTATAAAAACTTCTTAGTCTCTTTAAAGAAGACTTATCTGTCAAAGATCCAACAGATGTGTCCAACCAGCTGCAAGTCATGTCATTGAAATGACCAAAACTGTAAAACCGTGGGTGTAAGTAGTTAATTCTTGTCTATAGTAATGCAAGCAAGAGTGAGCAAGAGTCAACAGTCAGAACTTTTCCATATTGTTCAGAGCACAAAAAGTGAAACTAGGCATGCTTCTGCATGGAGATGTAAAATTATCTTTTCCTGCTATTATCCTGGAGACACTGCAGCCTTAAAAACACACACATGTTGCTTCTGTGTTTTCATATACTAAACTAGTTTCTTTTATTATGGGCTCTATTTATTCTAGAAGCCTTTTAGAAGAGGCTTTCTTGTTGCAAATAACTGCCTAAATGGTAGCATTAAAAAAATGGTTCAAAATAAGATGTTTCAAATAGAGGAAAACCCTTGAATATTTGTTGTCAACAGCAGTCTCCTTCTTGCCAAGACAGCAGCATCCCCCAGTGCAGAACAGGCCCTAAGATTTGCCTTATGGTGTGCAGCCATGTCTGGCCCTGGACACCACCCTAGTGATTAAAAGAATCAGAGTGGAGTTCTAAGGGTTCTAAGGGTTTCTAGAGGTGTGTTTTTGAGCTGATAATGCAAGAATTTGAAGCTCTCTGAGGTCTTCCACATCTGTGAGTTATTCAAGTTTTATGCATTACAGTGGATTTTACAATTAAGGCTATATTTTGGTCCATTTGGAAACTGGTAGCAAAGACTGAAATTTTAATTCATAGTAACACGGCCAGGAAAAACTCAGTAGTGCAGCTTTAAGGACTTTGTTCCAACTTTGTTGGAACACCTATTTGCATGGTGAAGTTGCACTCAATATTGCGGGGACAAAACTAAAGACACCCCACCATAGCCAGTTTTCATGTGGTCTTAAGCTGTTGCCTTGAGAAGCAATGCCATTCTTCAGAGCTCCCACAAACTCAGAGGTGCACTGAAATTCAACTCAAATTTAATGGGAAACTGAGAACCTGTCTCTAGTTCTTTGTGCTTTGTCAAAGTTGCAGAGGTAGATTGTTATGCTGAATATGTTGGTTTACTATAATTGAGATCATGAAGGGAGAACTTTCTGAGAAGTTGTATAACTAGGAGTGGGAAGAAGACCACTGTAAATACAGGGCCCTTAACTCAATCCATTCAAGACAAAAAGAATGCAAGAAAGAGAGAAAGAAGGAGAGAAAGGAGGAAAAGAAGGAAAGAAGGAAGGAAGGAAGGAAGGAAGAAAGAAAGAAAGAAAGAAAGAAAGAAAGAAAGAAAGAAAGAAAGAAAGAAAGAAAGAAAGAAAAAGAAAGAAAAAGAAACAAGAGCTCTACCAGAGCCACAGTTTGTTGATGTTCAGGAAATGTTATAAAACATGGATATTTGCTCAGGATAGCTATTATTCAGTGTACAGAGACTGGTTTAAGCCCCAGATTTAGCTGTTTGGATGCCGTTTGTTTCTATTGCTTGTCTCATCTGGAGGCACAATGCAGTTTACTGAAGGCAGACCAGGGGAACGTGGTTAATGTACTCAATTTCATGGTATTGTATAGATCTCTCATTGCTCTAAAACCTTCAACCTCTAGTATTTCCTTTGAGTACTCTTTGCCTGTCTTGATTCTTGGAATGTTCCAGACACATGACCCTGGGGAACCAACAGTGCCAAACTGCTTTCCCATCTTCTACCTGTCCTCACACAAATGCATCTAAAGAACATCATTATTTCCTACCTTGGAAGTCTGGGTAACGAGCTGTGCCTTCTTCAACAGCACTTGATGGGTCAAAAGTTCGTATGCAAGAGCATACTTTGACTGCCGTCTTCCTCCTCCTGGAGGGAATGCCTCATTCTGCAGGGATTCTGGTGGCATCAACTGCATACTTTGGATGCCTGCTACTTACAGAACTCTGTAGATTGGCCATGCACTGCTACATTCAGAGATTTTAAAATGGTTTCCATTTTTGCAGAACATTCTTTCAATTACTCATTAATTTGGGCTCCATGAACCACTTTCCTGCATGGCCAATCTGGTCCGTGGGTTAAAGGAAGTTGTTCCCTTATAAGCAGAGTTTGTTAGGACAAATTCTTCATATTTATTCCCCTTACTGACATGTTCAAGACTGTGAAGAGATTGAGCCTGAGAAGCCAGAGAGTTAGCCTGGGACCTTCCTTACAACAAATGTGACGTCAAAGTGCACTGGCTAAGAAGTCCCATTAGTATGCCCCATCCTGGCACCAGCCACGTGGCAGGTATTGTGAATAAGAGAAGAAAATGAAGACCCTGTTTAAATTTAAGGAACTCCTTACCTGCTTGAAGAAGGCATGCAGAGGAATTTTAGGACTATCTTGTGTTCCATAGAAAAAATAGTTCTTGTGATTGTGATGTTTGGAAATTATCCTCATTTATCAAGACAAGAGCTGTAAGGTTTTTGTGTTTTAAGGATTGCTGTTATCAGTATCCCATGTGGCTAAATCTTGAAAAGCAATAATGAGTATGCAGGATGTTTGGTTTAGTTAGCAAACTAACTTAATTTATGTAATCCATTAAAAAAAAACCTCCTTGGCCTCTTTGCTCAAGGGAATGTGAGTTGACCATTATTCAAGACTGAGGAAGGACCATTACTATTAACACTTATGAGGTGATAAATATACTTGTAAAATAAGTGTCTATAATGATTTCTTGCTTGACTTCTTAAAGTTTTAATATCTCCTTAGTTAGTCTGAATACAACTGTGATGCCTAATTAACCCCAGCTTTATTTCATTAGTATGCTATAAAGAAAAACAGCAACAAGTGTCGAGGCAGGTAGGCAGCCTTTTTAGGAAACAGTTCCGCTTAGGAGGAGACGTGCATGTTTTTCTTTAAGTACAGAAAATGGTAAACACGTAGTCACCCAAAACCCCACACCCAGCCACCCCCTCACCCTTTGCTAGACTCCTGAATATTGTCAGGACCTTCCCCTGAAGAAGCATACAAGATTGTAGCCTTCATTTTATTGCTATTTGCACAGCAATTATTAATCCTAAAGCTGCCATATGGCCCTGGATGCCCATTCTTTTTCCAGATGGACTTGAATTATAGGCAGCAATTTTGTCTGCCTAGTTTCTCAGAGACTCATGCAACAAAGATTCTTCAACTCATGTGGGCCCCTGCTGATTAGTTAGCATCTGAGCACCTTCCTAAAACACTTCCTTAAAAAATTCTAACCTTCCTTTTGAAGTCCATGAAAATTTCTTCCAATAAAGCATGTGGAAGAATGTGAACAACTGGACAAGACTGACATGCAGAAAAAAAGGTAAGTCACTCATTTACACTTTTTATAAAAATATGTTTGCTTTCTAGGTAGGTCTGAGAACCACCTTCATGAGACATCTACCTTTACAAGTGAAATTGAGGGTGACTGACAGGATAGGCTCTATCTCCACACAGGTTATTCAAGTGCTGTGTAGCATCTAACAGGAGAATTTCAACTTTAGAAATTTGGCAATACTCTTACTGGTCCCTCTGGAGCTTTCTCTGTACTTTTTAGCAACAAAAAATGTTTTATCTGTGATAAATACATCAGCTTGAAGCCCAAATAAAATGAAGATTCTCCAAATAATACAACCTTACACAAACTGCTCTCTAGCACGTGTTCCTTACATCACTTACTACCCTGAGGTAGCTTGCAGCTTTTCCTAGAAAAAAAAATCAGAGTTGGTACACTTCTTTTTCTGTTTTAAGTAGGCTTAGCATGCTACAGAAGCACTCCATTTCTCTTGAGATCTTCCACTCAGTGGTGCTGGTTCATTTATTTATTTGTACGTAGACATAGAAGAACACGTCTCAGGTTTGCAGCATCTCTTCCACCTAGAAAAGACGTGATCCTGGCACAGACTAAAATGTAAATAACATGGGAGCAAACATCAGCCTCTCACTGCCAACAAAAACACAGATAACACATAATCACCAGTCCCTGTCCTCAGGCTGCCTCCCCAGCTGCACTCTGTTCCCATTAGTGAACAGTGAAGCCCTGGCTTCTCCCAGCAGTATGGAATGGCTCCTGAACACATTCACAGACACAGAGATTTGCCACTTCCAGGGCAGAGATTCCAGCTCTTTTGGGCCAAACGCATGCTTCAGTTTGTAGTCGCATTATAGAAAGAACTGTGTGGGCATACTGGCACTCAAGCCTTCTCAGTAAACATCAAAATTATCAACAAGTGCCCTCACTTAACAATATTCTTGCCAGAATATTTGTTCATGCTTTCAAATAGGACCAGCCTCAGCTGCCACTGCAGCCCACCACATTTTTCTATCACATGCCTGACTGCTTCTCAAAACTCCTTGGTCACAGAATGTCATTGTGAGTCTCCTACAGCACCAGCCACTTCCAGGCCCTCACCCAGCCCGTGCTAGGACATTTGGAAAAAATGCATTACTGTAAATTGATGTTGTTGCATTATTACAGATCAGGCATCATGCAGTGGATACAGTGGTGAGGTTGGAAGCGGTTGAAGTGCTCAATGCTAATTGCATGGGTGAACATTTCTTTAATATGGACAAGACTAAACAACCAAATTAAAATGTAGGTGACTCTAAACACTCTTGAGCCTTGTCTATACATAAAGAGATATCCTGACGGGTTTGGGAAAAAGGCAGTGAGGAGCTGTGCAGGCAGAGTTTTTTTTTCTTTTTTATTTTCCTTTTCATTGCAATTTTGTATTATTGGGTTTTTAAAAAATTATTATTTCAATTGTTAAACTATTCTTATCTTAACGCATGAGTTGTCTCACTTTTACCTTTCCAGTTCTCTTTCCCATCCTGCTGAGGGGGAATGAGTGAGTGGCTGTGGGGTGGTGGATTGTTGGCTGGAGTTAAACCATGACAGGCTGTTAGATTAAATTGGCATTTTGAAACTGATGGAGCTTTATGTCTGAACATAAAGCTGGTGCTCTCCTGGTCGACTTGCACATGCTCACATGGGTACAAACTAAATGGGTGTAGCTAGTAAAACGAGATTTACATTCAAACAAATAACCATCAAGGAGGTCATGCTGATTTCGTTAAGGGAATTTGAACTTCCATTTATGTTAAACTGCTGAAACTTTCACGAGCAGACAAACTCTATCTAAAGAAGAGAAGACCTAGTTCTGGTGAATTTGGTAACATGGGGTAATGCATTCCACTCTGCCAAAGCTTTCCAGCAGTAGGAAGAAATGCCTATCAGTTTCTGCCAGTCCACCTCTGAAGCTGTGCTAGTCTTGCTAGCTGCCTAGCCATGGGGTAGTTTTCCCTCTGTCATGGTGTCTGACAGAATAGTTATGGATCAGAAAAAAGCCACATTGCACAGCTGCTCTGTGCTTGTGTTTCTTCCAGGGAGCACAGCTTGGGACCACAGACAGAGAATACCATAAAGCTGTGAGTATTCCTCCCTGGAATCTGGGCAGGAATACTTTACCCCAGCCTGCCTGGGCACACAGACAAGCTGTTGGAGTCAGCTCCTGCACGCTGATGTCTGTATTCAGTGACAAATCTGCTCTTTTGTTTAAACCTGAAAGAAGTTCCTGTACCCAGCAAACTGTGTTCACCTGCAGCACTGACTTCAAGGCAACCCTCTGATGAACAGGGATGCCTTACTCATCCCCTGCTCTCCAGAGCTGTGCTGCTAAGTCTGAACACCCCTTGATGGGCAGACACAGAAACTGAAGTGATCTGGGTCCAGTCATGAATCCTCCTGGGTTTCCCCATTGGGTTACTCAGGCAGTCAGAGCAGGAGAGCAGAATACACTGGAGAAAAACTCATTGCATAGACAGGGAAGAGCAAAGAGAGCAGCTCTGTACCTTTCTTGGCCACTGAACTGCAGCCACAGGATATGCAAGGTCTAGCCATGGCTCTGCCTCCCCATCTGCAAGTGAGCTGATGAAGAGAGGGATACAGAGACCAAACTGTGTCTTTCAAGGCAGGTAACAAAGAGTTTTGAGGGAAATGGCAGGCAGATAAGCCAGTCATCAGCCCTCTGCAGTTGCTTCATAAAGAATATAATCAGTGTGGAATGATCTACTGCAAAGAGAAAAATGGAACAATAAAATTTTTTGAAATCTGCAAGCTCTAGGGTTCACTTTTAAACCTAAACTGGGGATAAAAGGAGTGTATGAAGTGTTTGAAGAGGAGCTGAAAAAAAGTTTCAGATTAAACAAATGCTCTGAGATCTGGAGTGACTACTGTTATAAAAATCTCAGGAACACACTGTGGCGAGACCTCTGACACAGCTTATCACAAATGTAATTCTGTTTCTTGGGCACTGAGTTGAATTAGTTCACCTCACGTGAGCTGAGGGGCAGGAAAGAAATGCCTGCTGCCTTCTGTATCATCTTTCATTTAAGGCATTTACACATTCAAGACTATGATAGGCTAGTGTCTGTGATGCCAGCTCTGTAGCTGATCTGCACTGCTATAAATTACTCCTGCAACAAGAAAGGATGCAGCATAAAAATGTGATGATAAAAATGTTCTGCTGCTTGTTTCTCAGGGCTGCTTGGTCACTTTGCTGTGCTGTGGCCACTTACCCCCTTCCACACCATCTGCCCTGTGTCCCTGGCTCCTAGGGTGAAGCAGGCACACATGCTGGCTTGGCACTTGCTACCCTCCTTTGCCTGCTTTCTCACTTTGGCATGTGCTGGCCTATATTCCTCCTATTAATGCTGTTATTTGCTAGTACCATTAATACCACCTTCTCCCCTCTTCTGCCCAAAGATATTTACTGAAAGCAATTCTTTTGGAAGACATGTTTTTCCTTGGTAGCTAGAAGGTTCTTTGAAGAACATTTAAAATAAATATTTTGCCCTTTAATATCTTCAGCCATGTCTCTCTGCTCAGGGGAAATTGCTAGCAGCATTCCAGAGCCAATTCCTGGCAATTCAGGAGGTCCATAGAGGCAAGCAAGGTTTCTAGACAAGAAGCAGCCTGTATCTTTCTTCATTAGAGACTATGACTGGCTGTTGTTACTCCAATGATTTTTTGCTCGGTTGCTGTTCTATGTAATATCTGCATTGCTAAGACTTGGTGCTTTGCAATTTATAGGTACTCCCAATTTTTCAGGCTTGTCTTTAGTTCTGGAGTTGCAATGAATACTTATTGTGCCTGAGAAACAGAAAATGGGATTCTGTCACATTTCAGTATTTGAATTTATGAACTTAACCAAAATTGGCTGCATGCCTGTAATTGCAATGCATCCCACTGCACAAAATGATTGCAAACTTCTCCATGCAATCCTGCTCCATGAGTATATGTATGTGCATGACACTGTATCCTTTATTACTTATGAAAAACACATCAATATTTTATTAATAAGCAGACATTGATTTTTACTGAGAACATAAAGATTTATGGAAAAAGGCAGAGCTGTGTGGCAGAAACTATGACAGCAGTTTCTAAAAAATCTATGGAATATTTTACATTTGAAATACAGAAAAAAATTCCATTCAAAGTGAATCCAAATAGACAGTCCTTTGTGGAAAATAGATTGTTTCTGGTGTCGAGCACAGGTGAATTTTAAAGACAACTGGTTTGAAACAGAATGAGACTCTGTCTGAATTTGAATACAAGCAGCTTCCTTTTATTTTATGGAGATATTCAAGGAGGCTCTCAGTGGAGCAAGGAGAGTACAGACTAACATCTGTGCAATGGCCCTGAGGCAAAAGGACTACACCAAGGAAACAGGGAGATGTAGCCCTGTCAGGAGCACAGGAAGACCCTGCTGTTGTGTGCTGTAGGAAAAGGTATACTCAAAGTGGACTGATTTGGGTCTGCTGATAACAGCAGGAAGCAGAAGCTGTAATAAGGACAACCTGGAGGGTTCCCTGTCTATGCTATACCACCTGGAACTAGGGATTGTAGCAGTGACTGGGAAGTACTTATTTTCCACTGTCAGTCTACTTTTACCCTGACACACACGGTAAATCTTGGGACTGACTTAGAAATTGTGGTATAGCAAACCCCCAGCAGACAGCTCATACTGAGGAAATGCCCAGCCTTCATTCTCCATGACATCATGCTCAACAATTGTCAAGAGCAAGTAGGGAAACACCCTACACACACATTGTATATCCCAGATACTAAGGAAGGAACCTTACCTACAGCACCAGAAGAACAAATTTGGTTCATCCAGCTGATTTCCTCCTGTACTGCATGTATTCATAAACCTGGCAGAATACTCAGACTGTGGTGATGTGTGCTTCTCTCATGTGGAAGCTATACAAAAGGATAAAGGGACTTAATGTGTTTGAAGTACTTTGCTTTTTACTGAAAAGGTCCTATAGTTTGGCAAGTGGAAGAGAGCAAGAACTGGAATGATTTTAGAGATTAAATATGTCAAACTGAGAAAGTTCTGGTGATTTTACTTGTAGCTCTTAATAATTAGCTGTTTCTTTCTTTACAATTAATTCTTTGTCAGTATTACTACAAATGCCTTCAATTTCCTCACTGTCCCCCAATGGACTCCAGCTCATTCATATGCAGCTTTAAGCAAGTATCAGAGCTGTCATGCATTTCAAGTCTCCCCTAGGAAGCTTTTAAAAATTGTGAGTAAGACCTGATACTGAGACTTATTAGCACCAAACCTGGAAACAAAGCTTCTGTGCAGGCAGCGATGACTCTTCAAGTTACACTTGCTGTCACCTTTTGTATTCTAAAATTTATTAAAAATGTGAATACCTCAAAGCACTTCCTTGATGCAGCCAACATTTCCAGCTCTTATAAACTGCTGTTTGTCGATAGAACTGGGCTTGTGCCAGGATCTCAGATTTGAGTGATGAAGCTGAACTTCTAGGTTGGATTTAATTGCACTCACACTGAGAAATGCTCAGAAGAAATCCACTGAAGGCAGCAGAGAAGTGCTACACCATGGCAAACACACTGCAGTATGATGGAGAAACTGAAAGGTTTTATACTTGCTAAAAGACAGGCCATAACAGTCCACAAATGTGTCATACCTAGATTGAGATCAAAATCCAGCCACAATGCTTTGAGACCAGCTTTAGCTTTAACCTCTGACACTTAAACCTGCATCCAAGGGCTTTGGCTCTTGCCCATTTACTCACAAATGTCAGAACAGCCCACTTTTTTCAGATCTGTCTCAAATTAAGAACAACAATCAGTCTAACTTCTGAGCTGTTAGCATAAATGATTTACCAGGACTAAGGTTAAGGCAGATTCCCATGACTACAATGACAGAAGAAATGTGTAAACTTGAGTGCTGTGGAGCTGCCTGCCATTGGCATGTTGGTAATTCTGCTAATTATCTTTCATTAGTGGAAATACATATGGAGTGTAAGGTTTTTGTAAGAGGAAACCAAACCAACTTCCACATTAGAGAGCCTAAAGGGAGGGAAAAAGCCGTACGTCAATGCTTCTCAGAGAGAAAATTTTTAACTTAGAGAAAGGGCTCTTAGCAGAGCTTCTTGTTGGAGTGATACTATTGTGTCCCATACTTGGCTCAGCACGAAATAACAAGAATGGGAAAGATTTTAGCAGCAAAATACCTCAAACTAGAAAATTTGGACTATCAGCTTCCAAAATTCTTCACAATTAAGTAAAATCTTTCTTGAAAACCAAAGTGCCAGTAAATACTGACATCTGTCAGGAAGGAGAGCTGATGCAACAGCAACAGAGCTATTGACCAACAAAGTCACAAACCTGCAAGCTGTAAGAGGTGCTCTCCAAATGCACCTTCTTAACATTTCCTGCCAACGTGAGATATGAGACAACGTGAGACAAATGCAAATTTGCTACTGAGACTCGTCAGGCTTAAAGCTCAGTTTCACCATGTCCTGAGGTCCTCATTTTCCGGCTGGAGGTGTTCTGCCTTCTCACCAGACATGACCTTACTCCTCCACCTCTAACCAAACTCGGCTATGAGCTAAGGACCGAGAAAGCCATCCTCCTCAAGACCCTGCCATGTGGAAGGTTTCTGCCCTGCTGGGCCACTCCATCGGCTCCAGCACCCCTTCACCCGCTGCGCTGGCAGGCACCCTACCGGAGCCGTGAGAGTGAACCCATCTCATTTGGACCCTCAACCAGCCGGGCTCTAAGAGTCCTGGGAAGAGTTCCGCCTGAGGAGGGGCGCAGCCCTTTGCCGCCGTGCCCGGAGGAGCCGCAGGCCGGGGGTTCCCCGAGCAGGGGCAGCGCCGCGCCCGTCCCGGTCCCGGTCCCGGTGCGGGCGGGACGGTGCCCGCCCCCCCGCGCTTCCCCCGCCCGGCGCCTCTGCCCCGCCAGCCGCTGCCGCCCCGGGACTGGGTCTGTGCGGGAGCGGCGGCCGCGGGGCCGGCAGAGCTCGGCGTGCGGCCCGGGAGGGACCAGCGCGCCCCTGCCCGCGGCACTGGCGGCAGCGCGGTGCTTAGCCCGGGGCCACGGTCCCCGGCAGCGGACGTGGTTAGGCAGGCAGAGCTGGCAGCTGGGGAATTCAAGGTCTGCCGAAAAACGAAGGAAATCTGCCAGCTCGGCATCAGGACTGAGGCCGGAGAAGGAGCAGTTCTCCACCGCAGGGTGAGCACTGCCCCCAGTGAGCACCGCGGGGCCAGGGGAGGCTGTGCAGCTCTGCGCCGCTGTGGGCTCGCACGGCGTTTCCCTGCCTTACCTTGTCATCCCTCTCACGTCTGCCTACGGAACAAACCACGGGATCTCCGCATGCGGATTTATGTGAAACCCATTCACATGTAACAGCAACTGGGGTGCACCTCCTTTGTTTGCCCGTTCGTTCCGCTTTTTGGGGTCACTTATGTAAATGCACAAGGTACTACCGATGCAGCCTGGCTATCTTGGATGGCATCACTTGTGTCAGCTTTAGATTAAAGCTTTCCTAAACACATCAGGAATGGCTGTTCCTCTCTCAGAGTGACAACATAGTGAAGTGAAAACGCAGCAGAGCATTTTACACATCTTTACTACTGGTAGAGTATCTGTAAAGACATGCAAGCACTGGGAGAATCCTTGCTCAGCGATTCAGCAGGCTGGTTCTGTTTCCTCATGGCTGTTGTGGCCCAGGTACAGTAGGGATGCTGGAAGGATGCGTTTCTGTGGAAGTAACAATAGGAGGTTGGAAAGGTGGATGCAAGTCCCTTGTGTGTTCTGCCCTCTCAGTTGTATCAACCTATCCATGTTATGATCCTATCAGGGGATCTGGCATTTAGCTCTTTATTGCCTCCATTTCTGAGAAAATTACTAACTCGTTTTGAGGGGGAAGATTTATTAGAGATGATTTTTCTATCTACAGGATTTGAAATAAAAAAGGATATGTAACAGATACACATGATTAGCAAATGGAAATAGTAATTAGAAAGGAAAGATTTACAGGGACACAAGTCTGTAGAATTTCATTGTTAAGAGATCAATTTATTATGCCCTTGACTGCTAGTTAAATTAATACACGTAAAATTACAAGATGGAAAAGAGATGCCAGTGACTGTCATAAATACAGCTTGCTTTTCTTTCCTAGTTATTTAGGGAGGATTGGGAACACTTGTGAAATCACGTTCATTAAAGCCTGAATAGAGGCAACTAACCAATAACTGCGGTGGAAGCAACAAGGTTCTCCCCCCTCCTCGCACCCACCCGCCCTTTCCAAGAACGGGGGGAAATCACAGACGTCAATCAAGAAATACTGCAAAATAAAATGGACCCTCCCGGCAGCCGAGGCTTCGCGCAGAGCAGCGGTGAGGCTCTGGCAGTCTGCTGGCAGCCTCCGGCGCCGCCAGCCCTGCAGCTCCGCCGCTGACCGGGGAGCGCACGGGGCTCCGCAGCCCGGGTCTTTCCTTCCCTCCCTTCCAAAACTGTCAGGCACAAATGGGCAGGAGGATATTGGCTGCAAGGGGCGCGGAGGCTCCTCCCAGAGCCTGGATCCCGATATTTTTGGAGGATTTCTTCTAACTCAGTTACAAACCTTGGTGAAGAGAACAAGTTGCCGCTGTAGCGGAGGCAGAAAGCGCCTCTGCTTGGGAGAGCGCGGCTCTCGCTCCTTCTTTCGCCTTCCCGAGGCTACCTTGGATGCTTCACCTCACTTGCGGATGAGAGCTGTGCTGCCTGTCGGGGGGGACCGCTCCTGATTTGGATGTTGCTGTTTTTGTGAAAACAAGGGTTGTAAGGGAATGAAAGGGGAGACAATGAAGAAAAACCGACCGGGAGAGAACCTCAGCCCAAAGCGTTTTCCCGAGAACTGACGGGTGTTTTGGGGCTGAGCAATCCCGTCGAAGGCGGCGGAGGGGGCAAGCCTGCCCGCTCCGCGGGGGACTTCCCGGGACCGGCTATTCCCTTCGGATGCGGACTGGGAAACCTGCAGGAGATTCTCCCGCCGCCCTGCGAAGCCACCATGAATTCAGTGGCTGGAAATAAGGAGAGGATTGCGGTCACGGCGCGGAGCAGAAAATATGGGGTAAGTTGTCGACGCCGGGGCGGCTCGGAGCGGTGGTTGCCACCGGCCGGGGTTCCTGCGCCTCCCTCCCGGCGGCTGCCGGCGATCGTCCCCCGGCCCCGCGCAACTTCCGCGGTGCGGGGCGGGCGCGGCGCGGGGGCCACCGCGGGCGCGGAGCGTCCGAACGAAACTTCCCGGCGCCGCCGGGCCTCCCTGCCTGACCCGCTGCTCCTTCTCCCGCTCCAGGTGACCGACCCCTGCTCCCCCACCAAGCCCGCCGCCCCCTTCTCCCCCGAGAGCTGGTACCGGAAGGCGTACGAGGAGTCCCGGGCGGGCGGGCGCCCGGCGCCGGAGGGAGCTGGCTCTGCCCTGGGCTCCTCCGGCACCCCGTCCCCCGGCTCCGGCACCTCTTCGCCGGGATCCTTCACCGGCTCGCCGGGGCCCGCCTCGCCCGGCATCGGCACCAGCTCCCCCGGCTCCCTGGGCGGCTCGCCGGGCTTCGGCACCGGCTCGCCGGGCTCCGGCAGCGGCGGCGGCTCCTCGCCGGGCTCGGACCGCGGCGTCTGGTGCGAGCACTGCAACGCCCGCCTGGCGGAGCTGAAGAGGCAGGCGCTGAAGCTCCTCATCCCCGGGCCCGTCAGCAGCAAGGTGAGCGCGGGGCCGGGGGAGGCGGGGGTCCCTGTGCCCGGAGCGGCCCCCAGCATCAGCCGGGGCTGTCGGCCACCTGGGCTCCCCTCTGCCGGTGGCACCGCCGAGCTCTTTGCCGTTTATTTGTGTTCTCCCCTTCTTGGTCTTGTTCCCTTTTTCCATCCCCTCCGTCATGCGGAGCAGCGTGCCTCTGTCTCCGGAGGGCTGCCTGGCTTCAGGGGCATCTGTGACAGTCCTTCCAGCGCGCTTCTTTTCTCCTGTCTTTCACTGTATTACTGTATTGACAGTGATTCTGTGCTGTTTTTTTTTTTTTTTTTTTTTTTTTTTTTTTTTTTTTTTTTTTTTTTTGGGTTTTTTTTTTTGGTGGTGGGGGTAAGTAAGGGTGGGAATATTACATCGGAGTCACTGGTCCCTTGCCCTTTTGCTATCTTTGATTCCTAAAGGATGGATTTACAAATCGTCCTTAGAATTGGCAGCCAACTTAGTAGTGAGGTGTGTACCTATGGTCTGATGCCAGTGGTTTCTACTTCCATTGAGGGAGAAACCCTTCTGTAGCTCCGGATCCACAGGAGGCATTGAAATGCTGTGTGAGCCCAAAGGTCACTCAGTGAGGCTGTGGCAGACCATGGCATTGAACCCAGTTCTCCCAGGTGTCTTTAGCAGAAGAATAACTTGGAGATGCTTCGCTTATAGAGAAGTGCCAATTTTTTTTTAAATTCCCAATAAGACTTGAAAATACTTGAAGCTGCTGGACTCTGAATGTTGGGTTGAATAATCCTGTGCTGGAAGAGGATATAAGCATTGCTGACATTTTGTCTCATGTTTTAAGAGCTGACTCATCCTCAATACAGTTGGAAACCTGCTTTCTGCCTCTCTTGGGGTATTTGGTACCTCCAAAGGCATACTCTGTGATTTCTTGGTTTTGTTTTGTTTGGCTTTTTTTTTTTTTTTTCCTTTTTGTTGTGCATATAAGATTAAGGCTAACAACCCTAAACCAGTGACCAGCAGCCCTTGGCTGACCTCATGCTACTAAAATAGTAAGCATTGGGTTCCTCCATAGCAACCCTGTGAGTGTTGCATTGTGAGTGGGTCTGCAGCTCCTGGAATGTAGTACAATGCAATTTTGTTTGCCTTGTTGGGTCCAGGTACTATCAAATGATAATATTTACTCTTCCACTTCAAAGAGTTTTCATTAGTGGATACAATAAAGAGGTATCATGGAAAAGAGCCGACTGCTGGGAGAGGGTCCCTGATATTGCTGTTGTGTTGTACTCTCCATGATTTATTTATGTGCTCTTTGGGAGGGAGTTGGTGCTCTCATGAACAAAAGGCTCGAGGGCTGGTTGTTACCTTGTCTCAAGAGCTGACTTAACTGAATTATTCATGAACAGGGAAAGGTAGATCCACCAAAATTATTAGTAAATTTAACCATTAATATATTGTTGATTCTCTTTAAAGTGGCCCTGTACCAAAATCTTGTCAAATTTCAGGCTGTTAGATTTGACAGTAATTACCAGCTGTGAGTATAGGTGGGAAATTACTGATACAGATAGGGGAGCCATCAGAATAACTGAGATTAGGGGTGGAGGGGAGGATGAAACTAACATCAAGGCATGGTGTTAAATAGAAATTGACTGACTTTAGTCACATAAATGTTTGCAGAGGGTTCCTTTACTGCAATAGTGATTGACATTGCCCATCCTAGCCTTCCTGAGAAGTTACCCTTGTGTTTCTGCTGCTATTTGTTCTGCTGTTCACTTAGTTTAGCTGATGATGTTGTACAGACCAGTCTTGATTTGTATCAGTAGCCTTTTAGCCTCCTTACCTATGTTCTTTTTTCTTTCTTACACCTCCTTTCCAAACCTTCCACTTCTGTAGGAGTGCCACTGACAGAAGTGCTGTTGGGTCTGTGCATTTAGGAGCAAGGGAGGAGGCACAAGTAAGGTGGTCTCCATGGGCTTGGGTGACCCTCTGCCCTATTTGCTATGCTTAATAGTATCTGCAGGCTCAGTCTTGTTGAGGCATTCTTGTTGTGAGTACCTCAACTCCTTTCTGTGGTGGGTGCTGCTGGCTGTGACTGTTTGCAGAAGCATCTCTTGCCCTCATCCTTTCTGGCTTGTGACTGCAAAGGACTTTCCAGGCTTGTGATTTTTGCCTTCAGCAGGTGCTGCCCAGCAGAGTGATGCTCTGGGCTGGATGATGTGGGACACAAACATCATGGCTGGTGCCATTGACTTCTTGGATTGGGTGTACTGTGGTGGTCTTAAGTTTGTTTTTCCTGGTGTAATGCGGTAGCCTTATCAGTGTCTGCTTTGAGGAAAGCAAGGTGCTGGCATGGGCCCTGCTAGTTCAGTCAGGGCTTGTGAGCTGCCTCTGTGTGTGCCATAGTAACACTAAGAGAGTCCCTTCTCAGGGTGAGATGTACAGGGTTTCTCAAAAATGTGGAAACCTCTTTGTGTCGGGGCAAAACCGGCTTTGGTTTGGATTGAGACTGAAGTCTAACCACACTGTGTTAATGTAGCTGGCATTTTCTCAGGGTCCTGTGAGGTCTGCTCTTAATTGCTGCTATGGAAATAGGGGTTGTTTGAGTGTGGAATGGATCCTGGCCCTTAAATTAAGTGGGAGAAGGAGCAGATCATATTCCTGATTCTGGGTATTCCCTCAGAACTTGCAAAGCATCCTACAACTCAAGACTCTGGTGCCCGTAGGACACAGCTAACTGGTGATATTCCTTTATTAGAACTATTAAATGAAGCATTTAAAATGTCTGTCATCTTTTAGTCACCAGATCTGAGATATTTTCTGTTGTTGCTGTTGAAGACAGCCTAGTATTATGGGATTATGAGTACTATGGTATTATAAGTACAGTCTGTAGCACCTGTTTCCCATTTATGCTGTATTTAGAAATGCTCATCATCTGGGATAGTGTGTGTTGCACAACAAGCAGAATATGAGAGTATCTGCGTTTTAATGTGTATCTAGTAGCAGAGATTGGAGTCTGCAGTAACCTATCCAAATGTGAACCCACACTGATATTTCTGACAGTGTACAGTCATGTAAAGGTTTGTGTATATCTGTCAAGTGTAATAGTATGCTTAATTGCTTCATAAACAGAGCAGGCTTTGTGCATGAAGCTATGTACTGAAGCTTTTCATTTGATTGAGAAAAAGCCACACTTAAGCTAGAGCAAGCTGCTTCTGACTAGGCCATTGTTAGTGTTGAGGTGTTTAGTTTTCCATTCTAAATAGAAACATTCTCTCCTAATACATCAACAGGATGGAAACTTCATGTTTGTTTTTTTTTTTTTTTTTTTTTTTTTTTTTTTTGTGAGGTACAAAGGTGAAGAATATATAATTGTAGTTACATTAATTTATTTTAACCATTTAAAATGCCAGGTTCCCTGCCAACAGCAAAAAGAATAGTGCTAAAAGCTTATTGTTTCTTTTTCCTCCTCTTGTAGTACAGATGTGACTTAATGATGTTCAGCAATTACGTGCATAGAAGGGGTTATATTTTACGTGAATTAAATCTTATTATAACCCCCAAGCAAAGCAGGCCTGTGGGAAATGACTAGCACAGGTGGTTGAGATAGCTGCACACTGCAGTTTGTGACTGAGGACATCTTGGAGCTTTTGGTGCCTGTTGTTTGTGGGGTTTGTGTTGCATGATGATAAAGATTATCTCAAATTACTAATAGAGGTTTATTTTTTTATGCTAAGATTTTTCCTAGGCTGTATTTTTAGAAGAACATCAGGCAGTATAGGAATTTATGGCATCATACTTCCAAATTTATAAAAATTTCTGTTAAATCAGTTTGCTTTGAATTCAAGCCTGGATATCACCTGTCTTCAATGATCACCTCACAGGCATCTAACAATTGAAGAGTTGCTATATTGATGTGTAACAAATTATATTGTGTGCCAATAATCCGTGGAATGCTAATAAGAATGCTCACAAGCTGACAGTTATAAATTTCTTAGTATGTGGTTCCAAAAATCCTGAATACAGCCTTTAAACTGAGCTAATTTGAGTGTGTAGACATGAATTGCTGCCTGGGCATACTGTGATTGGGTCAGGAAGTAAGGGTCTACTATAAATGGTGAGGATGGATAGCACTGATGTTGTTAGGTGGTTTATATTGTGGATCTCTCCTTACCTAAAAAGTCTGTACTTCTGAGTATAAGAGTTGGGTAAATTCTAAGCACAGTTTTTTCCATCCCTCTGAGCGCAAGAGGGAAGGAAGGAACTGGCATTCAGGGTACAGTTTTGTTTTAGGTTTTTTTTGCCTGTTTACTGGCACTAGCCAATTTTTTTGCTTACATATTGTTGAATTAGTCTTCTCATTCAGTGGTCAAAGACTTGACTCGTAATTATTAATAATGAGGAAAGTCCTGAAGCTGATGTAATGAAAAATAGGTTTCTGTTAGCTGGTAGCTACTTTAGAAACATTCCCAGTAGAGACAGGACAGTAATAAACCCTTCCTCAAAGCTTAGCAAGTGGCAGAATAATGGAATTTCATTTCCATCCAGACCTTTAATTTGTGAACAAGCACGGCCAGTCTGTATAGTGACTTAATTCACTGTGCAAAAAAATCTCAGGCACCTAATCATTTCATCCTAACTCATTGTAATGCAGATAGGATTATTGCATTAGAAATGTGATTTTAAATAGCCCGAGGCTGTAATTTGTCAGCATTTGGGAGGATTAACTCCATTAAAGTTTAGGCAACAACAACCATTCCTTTGTGTTGCATCACAGGTCACAGTACCAAACATTGAGCATAACTCATCTGCGAATCTTACAATTGTATGCTTCCTGGCAAGTTGGGAAGCCGAGCTACTTCACTTGCACTGGAATTACAGCTGCTTGCAGAGGTCTAGAGGAGGCAAACAGATATGCCTTTGCTGCTGCTGAATTAATGTAAGCCCTTTTCTAGGAGCAGCTGGAAGTCTTGCTGCTGCAATCCGCAGTGTCAACATGTGAAATAATATAGCTATTTCTTTTGAGCTTGCAAATGTCTTTGAGGTAAGGGTGAAGATGCTGTGTGGTAAAGACTGCTCTTTAGGAAGCTGTCAAAGCCATTAGCTCTGCAGCTTTCTCTATGGGATGAAAAAGGCTTGTCATTACTAAGTGCATTGGAAATTAGAAACCGGCCTATGGTTATATTTCATGAATTGAAACTATAGTGTTTCCTATCAGAAAAGAAAACACTTTTAGAGCACAGATAGAGCTCTTGAGGGTGAAGAGGGAAGTATTGATGAAGTAAATCTCTAGGGAGGAGATATTTTTTTTTTCTTGTACAAAGACTTGGCTGTGCCTCTGAAAACATCGTGTTCAGAAATGCTGAGTGTTTAATTGGCCTCTTCATGCTGGGTGATGAAATGTCTTCAAGGTGTTTTATGCATGCTGTGAATGCTGCACCGACTTCCAAAATCACCTTGTATCTTCAGATAAGTGTTACATTTCCTTAGAAGTAAATGTTGTGCCATCCACAGAAATCTTGTATAATAAGCTTTGGTGTATAGTTTTGGAAGGGGAAAAGGAGCAAAGATTGTCCATCTGAGTTCCCCAGACAGTGTTTGAAAATATGTCACACATTAACAGTGTGGGCCGTGGGCATGTAATGGGAGTCACGCTGGCATCAGCAGATTATTAGAACATTGCAGGGCTGAAAGACACGGTGGTTTTGCCACATCAGCAGCACATAGCCTTTGACATCATGTAATTGGGGTGCTTCCAAGCACTGAACCTGCAGCACCACAATAAACTTGACTGTCATGCTCTGCATAATGATGTAGCCAGAACTGCAGCATTTTGTGACATGAGGTTCGTGTGTCAAAAGCACAAGAGACGTAAACTAGCAATTTAACTTGGAACATCTTACTAGTGTCATCTGTGGGTTGAGAGGCATTGATGTTGTTAAAATGGAGGAAAACAGGCATACACCTTCCCCTCCTGACACTGAATAAATAATCCCTAGCCCACAGTATCTATTGTTGAAGATGCAATTCAAGAAGTATCCCAGTTGCAGAAAAGCAGATTGTTTATCAGGGTGTTGTTACAAATTACAATTTGCTTAATTCGAATTAAACACACCAAGTAGTATCCTAAGAGCAGAAAGTTTAGAAAAACCCAATGACTTGTATTGCCCCTTTTTTTTCAGTTACTTTCTATGCAATCTTCCTACATCAAACCAGGTTTTTTTTGTTCTGTTTTCTTTTTCATTACTATGAGTGCAGTGAAGCTGCTAAGAATTGTTTGTGTCTGGCTTTGAAACTTGAAATATATAATCAGACTTGGTACAGCTCACTCTTTTTTGGTACAGTTA
The DNA here is from genome assembly GCF_017590135.1 of Pyrgilauda ruficollis. Taxonomy (NCBI): domain Eukaryota; kingdom Metazoa; phylum Chordata; class Aves; order Passeriformes; family Passeridae; genus Pyrgilauda; species Pyrgilauda ruficollis. The sequence goes on from NW_024525489.1 coordinate 13,857,837, forward strand.
TAATATCTTGTGTCATCTACAACCAGGATAGGAATCTGCTAATGCTTATTTTCCCTCCACTCTCCAGCTCAGAAAATTTTACAGTATAGCTTAGTAATATTTTGATGAGAGAGTGTTTGAAGTTTCTTTAAGTAAAATTAGATCAACGCAAGACACTTCATAGAGTGGGGAGAATTGACTGAACTGTTTTAAGCTTGTCATGAAGGCTGAAACACTCTGCAAGACGCACCAGAATCAGAAAATTCTTTCCCTAGTATAGCATGACTTTTTCTTCAGTCTGGATCTGAACCTTGTCAGTGTAGTGACTTGCATGAAATTGACCTTAGTGAGGGCATTTGGACTTCAGGAAAATCAGTAGGATTTAATTTAGGCCACAGCTCTGTGTATGATATGGCTCTAACCAGGGAATACTTGTGTGCCTTCAAAGCAGCAGGCATGCTGCTCTGGCAGAGCAGGTCTAAGACATCCTGGCCCCTTGTGGGCTTCCCACGTGCCTTCCCTTTGTCCTCTCCATATGAAGGTCATAAGTTAGCATCACTGCAGGTCTCCTGTGTGACTACACGGTGATTGCTCCCTGCCTTAGTTCTTATAAAAATGATAGATAGTTCAAACACATTCAATAATGCTTCTTTCTAAACTCAGATCCTTTTGATCAGGGAGTGACTAGATGTGCTATTACAGCAGCAGATGCAAGGAGCCAGTGATCTCTGAGAAAGCTACTGATGAGAGCAGCACAATGCATCCAACCGTAGCCTCCATTGTAACTGGAGTAGAGAATACAGGGATTACCTTACCAAAGAGACAGTAAAAGAAAATATGGTACCAGTTATACAAAAGAATCAGTCTCAAGGAATCGGTGTGTTCAATTGCAGCTTGAATTTATTGCTATGGCGTCAGAATTTAATTGATTTTATTTAAAATAATACAGCATAGTAAGGCTGTTAAAAACTACTTACTGTTTCAGCATTGGTATACCTCTTAAAAATTATTTTTGTCTTCAACAGTGTTTGTTTTTATTGTCTGTCATGGTTTAACCCCAGGCAGTTGCTTGCTGTCTCCCACACCAACGGGATCGGGGAGAGAATGGGAAGGGTAAAAGCTGGAGAACTCGTGGATTGAGATAAAGAGAGTTTAATAGGGAAAGCAAAAGCCATGCACACAAGCAAACAGAACAAAGAATTAATTCACCATTTCCTGTGGGCAGCTATCTCCAGGGGAGCAGGGCCCCATCACACCTTAGGGTGACTGGGGAAGACAAACACCATCACTCTACTTGTCTTCAGCAAAAAATGCTGTCCAAAACCCAGCCCCAGGTCAGCTACTGGGAAGAAAATTAACTCTACCTCAGCTGAAACCAGCACATTATCATTAGGCTCTTCTGTTCAATTTGTATTATTAAATCACTTAGTATGTGGTTGATCTTGAATTTTTTTATATGAGATGTTTTCTGGGAGAAAGGAGAAAAGACAACTCTGAAGAAACTTCAGACTGGTTTCCTCTTCTCAGCTTTCATCTGAAACTCTATTTGGTAGTAGTGTTTGTGGGTTTAAAAATAATAAATGGCCAGGGAAATTCTGCTCAGGAGACCTGAGGAAACCAATGGGGTATTAAGCTGGATTTGGTTTGCAATTCACCATGAAAACAAAAGCCTTTCCTCAGAAGGAACTGGACACTTCTAGATGAAGCATTTGTTAATATAAGATTTTTGTGTTGTGTATTTTAAGTTGTTACACCTTCCTATTAAACAAGTAAGGGCTGAGTCTTTTCACTTTGTTGCCCTCCAAATAAGAGAACTTAACTTACAGGCCACATGGATGTGTTAGTGTCTGGTCAATGATCTTATTCAATAGATTTAGTGATTCAGGAAAAAAGTGTTAAATGCCTTTGAAAAATTACTTTATTCTAGTAAAAAGTATTCCAAACACAATTGAGTGTGCATCTGGAAAACACTTCAAATTTCTTGCTGGTGATATGTGTGAAAGGAACTGTGTCTACTGAATGTAGGAGATCTGTATCCAGTGCAATATGACTGATGTAAAACATCCATCTAGCTCTAGGAAAGCTAGCTTCCTTTTCTGTAGAAAGATTTTAAATTTGGAATACAGTCTGTGTTTTGGCTTCCAAATTACCTTCAAGTGGAACTTGCTTGATATGTATTTGTTCCTTACAAATATGTTTTGACCTGTGGATTTCCTATGATCTATTAATAGCAAGCCTCTATTTCCCTATGCTCCCTAAATCGTATATATTTTGATATGATCATTTACTTGCACCTGAGTATTCACAACAGTTTCTCTATTCAATGGATTTGCACTGGAACAAAATTCTACTCACATGAATGTTTGGGGAAAAGCAAATGAAAGGAGACTTTGATATCTACCACAGTAAATATTTTCTTTTCCTGAAGAAAAAGTGAACTTTCACAGTGGTTTGGGAGTTTTAACTTTGTTCAGAACTGTCTGAGGAGACCTGCCTCAGGATGGAGTTAATTTTCCCCAAGTTGTGCATGTTTCATTCCCTCTTTCTCTACCACCCTCAAAACTGACTGAAGATGAATGAGGATTGCGGAATACACACTCTGTTTCTGTGGGCCTCTGTGTTTTTCTAGTGGGAATTTCCTATTCCTTTTATCACAGGTGTACTTGAAGATATGAGAGTCCTGCAGTGCTGAAGAAGGTGGTTGCTTGGAGCTCATTGTAAAAAGCAGGGCAGAACTGGCCTCAGCATGTTTCTGTCCTGGCTCCTGTAAGTCACATGGGCAAACTCCCATCTCACCAAAGCTAGACTTTATTATGCTGAAGTTATTCAGGAGAGCAGACTTCTTCCTGCTAACTGATTGTCTGGATGATTACATGCTACTATTTCAGTTGGAAAGTTTTATTTTTCTGTACCTTTTTGCTAAATGAACCTCTGACCTGTTAAATGGCAAATGCTGAAAGAATTACCCATTTATTCCATCCACCTGATGGACTCCAGCAGAAAACCCGGTGGGTAATAAGGCAGCCTTGGCTTTAAGCAGGTGCTGAACAGTGAGAATAGAAGTCATGACTCTTCATTTCTCCATTAGTTTCACTGCTCATCTAATAGTGATGGGCAAAGAAAAACATTAATATCCTATCCAGCAGCCAAATGCACCAAAGTGGGAGTGTGACTCGTGTGTTTTCCTCTTTCCTAATGGTTTCATTAAAATTTAACAAGTCCTCTAAATCACGTTAGTATTCCCAGGGTTAATATGCTGAGATTGCTGGCAGCATTCCCACAGGAAGAGTTAACAGTGGCTGAGGCTGTGTGGCTGGCATTTGTTGCTCAGAGGGAGGTGTTGGGACTGGAGAAGCCCTGGCACCTTCTAGAAAGGCACAGTCAAGTCTTTGGTGACGGGGGCATTTACAATACACAAACACATTCTTTGCTATTTACCTGTCCCTTTCCACTCTCTCCTTGCTTTTCTTTCCTCATTAGCCCTAAAGCTGTCAGTTCATCTCATTTGCTGTTGGATTTCTAATGGAAATTCTTGACAATAAGCCTGCATATGTGTGAACCTGGCAGGAAGGTTGTATGATTTAAGAGATTGTTAGACCATAGATGGCTTTTACTGGAGGTCGAGGAGGCTAACCAAGTGGGAGATGCAATTAAAATGGTATTTGTTAAAAAGGAAGAGCTAGCGGTCTGGGCAGACTGAACACGGGGAAATGATGGGTAGCTGGAATGCCATTAATGATGGCTTTGTAAGCAGCTCTGCAGCATGGGTGGTAAGCCTAAATCCAGAGCTAAACTTTTAGTATGCCTAATATGACTTGCCTTTTTTTTTTTTTTTCTCCTGTGTGTCAAATCCATTTCTGAATAATGGATTTGACAAAAATTCTCTGGATTTTGGGTTAGATTTAGAGGTGGGTGAAAGAAATTATGGTGGGTAAGAGAAGAAACTGGCTTTTGGAAGCCTTCTCCATCACCTTGAAAACAAGGGTCTGCAAGATTTTACAGAGCTGATCTTTGTAAAGTCATGGATTTCAGTGCTCTGGCAAAGAGGCTGTTTGGTGAGGAATAAGAGACGAGGCAGCCAACTCATTGAAGTGCTTTCTCATTTTAAATGAACACTTTGGATCTGCTTCTTGTAAGCTCTTGACAAGAGCTTAATTGTTACAGGTATTTTATCACATCTCTCCTGTTTTTTTTTTTGTTCTCACGCCCCCCCCCCCCCCCCCCCCCCAGCTGAACTGTTCAATGTTTGGCTTCACAATAATTGTTAACAATTTTCCAAGTCGCAAGGAGTGGGATAGGCACTAAAGGCAGGTTGCCCAATACCTTTTTGTCCCCTACAAGACATGAGCAGCAGTGAGTATACAAAGGGCCCAAGGAGAAATATGAGAGGACCACTGCAAGGTGTGGAGATGGAAATGAAGTGGGGAATGAAGTTGGTCCAGGTAGCAAAGCAACAGTGCTTGCATGGGACAGGTGGCATTCTGGGAAAGCAAGGAGAAATGGGTAAAAAACCCTGTGTTCTGTAAAAGCCTGAGCTCACTTTAAAGGCTTTCAGAAATTATGCATATGGAGGTTGTGTTCTGTTCTTCTGTTAAAAAGCTACCACTAAAATTTATTGTCTCTCAGTTTTTCTCTCTTTCTTAAAACAGAAACTAGCAAGCAGCTAGAAGAGTAGAAAGCATTAACTCAAGGTTGTCTTTGGTTTAATGCACTTTAGTATTTTTCATTCTGAAAGTTATTTTTTATCCAAAGGCTAAGGTGCTTGTGTATCCTGTGATTTAAAGATGTGGCTGGCTTTTCTTTCTTACATCTGATTGATTTGTTTCTCTTTTTACCAGTCACAAAGACATCTATGTTCCATAATGTCAATTTGAGACTTGGTATGAAATAGGAATTCAGTTCATTGCACTAGCAATTTTACCCAGCATAACAAATAAATGATGTATGTTTTAGTGCATCAGCAACAGGAATGAATTCAGTCTCGCTTTCCCTTTGCCTGTCTCTGAAGGGAAACAGTGTTTGATTTCCAGATTTATTAGAATTCTTATAGTGTTTAAGCTTACTAATTCTGTAGTATTATTGTACTGGACATGATATTAAGTAGCAGTAGGCATGATATTAAGTAGCAGTACTTGTTAATACTTTAAAAGCAGAATAGAATAGACTTGAGGTGTGAGAGGGCAGCTGAAGGCGAGGGGGGGTATACATGAAGGCTGCACTGATGGCTCTAAATGAAGCACTTTACCGATTGAAGTGCTTTAAATTGCCATCCTTCTTTGTCAGTCCTAGTTACTTGGTTCTTCCTAGCCTGGTCTGCTACTGTCTTGCCTGTTTAATATTCCACTTAAGTATAACAAGAGATGAAACATCCAAGATGCCTGTATCCTCCAGGAGTCAGCACTACTGATGGGAATACTTGTGTTAGCTGTTTATAAGCAATGAGCTAAACAGGGCTATAAAGAGGAGAGGGAGCAGGAGGGAAACTGTTGTGACTTCTCTTAATTTGCTGTTCTTTTTATCAGCAAAGGAAATAAATTTCGTAGCTTTCCTACTCCAAACCTGTGTGCTCTGGGTAATACAAATTGTTTCAATAAGCACACACTGCTAAGGCCTAGATAAGGGTTATTTCTGTGCCTGAAATATCAAGGACTAGAGTGTGCTGTGTGGAAAGCTGGTGTGGAGTCAGGCTGCTGAGGAAGCTGTGTGTAGCAATGCGCATGGGTGACACTGATAAATGGCTCCTCTAAGCAGGCATCTGCAGCAAATTGTCACATTGAGACTTCCCAGCATACCCTAGCCTCTGCATGAATGAAATCTCTGTTGTGCCATTATTTACCCACCTCCATATGAAATGAGAGGATAGGATTCATTGCTTCAGTGCTGGTTTTATACGAGTTTGCTCTCTTTATGTATGTATGTGTGTATATATATCTTTTCCTGCGCCTTCTGCAGCAATGGCTGCAGAACTCCTGGTGTTCTCTCACTGTGATTAGACATACAGCTTTCTGAAATGGGATGAAATGGCTTTCGGGGTAAAGGATGGGTCTTTTACAGCTAAAAACCTAAAATGAAATGTGTTTTATTTATTCTGGTTTTAGACTAGGCACATGTATAATTAAAGGTAAATAATAAGCATGGTTTGGTTTTTGTTGATTTATTTTGTTTGTGGCTGTTTTAGTAGAGGTTGTGGTGGCTGGAAAAGGGCAAAGCTTGGATTGTTTTTCTATTTTGAAGAGTCATAATTACTGTCTTCTAAAAGGCAGTGAGATAGTTTTCAAATCTATTTTGCACTGAAGGAAAGCCTCATCTTTTCCTTGTTTCCAGTTATCACTGGACATCACTGATTCATGACAAGAATCAGACTTGCTTTTTGCCTTTCTTCAATACACTTGTTTTTTTATTTTTTCTGTCTTCGAGGTGATTTTCTAGGATAACTTATCACTGAACCTCTGGTCATTTATGCTTTGATGGAAAGGTCTCTTGAGATCAGGGTAGAATTTCTGGCCAACCTAGAAAAAAAAATAGGCAATTTTTTGTAGTTAGCATATATTCCCAGTACATAAAAATCCCGATAAGTTCCCCACTCTTAATTCCAGCTAATACATCAAGCTTCAGGGCTCTAAGCTGCTGTGAATTTATCTGCTAAGCTGCTGTGAATTTACCTGCAAGGATGGGAAATGATAACCTCTGATGCAGCAGCTGACAGGTAACACTACATCAGGCCAGAAGGACTTAGCACTTACACAAAACTTAGCTACTGGACTACACTAACAAGCACCTTAGCCGAAGTTTGCCTTCGCAGTGATGTGCATAAATCTGACAGAGTTTGGGTGCAGCTGAGGTGAGGATGGATGTCCTGTCCCACCACCCTGCTGTGGTGTTGATGGCTGTCTCCTGCTATCTGCTCCACCCTGCTGCTGCAGCTCTCTTAAATTGCTGCTTCGTTATTGGAACCCTTAGCTTCTTGCTGTCTTAGCCTTTGCCCTCAGGCTATTTCTGTATGTCTTGCTGGCTTTCAGTAAAAATGTTGAATATTTGCTGGTGATGTGGAATGGGACTTTGCCCATTTAATTTTCCATAGGTAAAGACCTTTTTTAATCATTTGGTGGAAGAGAGGACAGATGTTCTTAGAGGTAGTTAGGCGGTTTGTAACATTGAGATGCTCACAGAAGTCACAGGATTTCACACAACTGCAAATATTCACACCAATTACCAAAGTACGTACATAGATATCATCTGAGTGAAATGTTTGCTTCTTCTGTTTTTACAGCTGAGAAGAGTTAGAGCAATGTGGTGAACTTAGGAGTTGCATAAAAGTGTCCAGGTTTCTTACCCACTTTTGATGTTGACTAATAGACTTTTCCCTTTTTTGCTAATGTTGGTCATGCCATTCTCCAGCAGTTCTGTGCTGATGAGGGATTTGCTTTTCTGACTGTGTATGGAGAGGGAGAAGGGACTTGTGGTTTGCATTTCAAAGCTGTTAGCCTTAAAGGAATTGGAATATGGTAACTAATTGCTCAGGTACAACAAAAATTTATTTGGAAAGACCTTGACTTCTGATTCTTTGTCAGGTACCGGAAATTGGCTGCTAGTTTAACAACAACAACAAAATTGCTAATGGGGTTTGGTGTGTTTTATGTGATTCTTTTTCGAGAGTGTGTTTATTAATTCTCTTTCTTCCTACCTTGGACAGTTCATGTCTCAGAATAATTTAAATGTCCTTGGCTGTTTGCTAGTGTGAATGGCGTGCTTTTAGGCATTCTGTATTCATGTAGTATTTGTTAATGTTTTGTATTCTGTCTGCCTCTCTGCCTTTCCAGAGATCAAATGGATGATGCAAGACTTGACAGCATATAAATGCTATTAAACTGCATGTGAAAGAAAAGAAAAGGAGGCCTTTGTAATTTAATTAGTTAGAACATTAATTGGAATAGATTCTTCGGTGTTTTTCTTTTCAGTGGAGAAGTAAATGTTTGTGAAAGTGTTTTTCTACTTTTTGTAAAGTTTGTCATGGGAACATGTCTAGAATTTACAAGAGACAGTTTGTATTGGCTTACATATCTCAAACGTGTTCCAGCTCTGTTTTCTTTCCCTAGACATTCTTTTATACTGTCATTATTCACAAGTTTTAAACTGCAAAAATATTAGTTTTTAGATTTTAATTCTTTGTCTTCGTTGAGGATTGTATTGCATTAACTTGCAATGCAACTTGTTGTTGTCATGATACTTGTTAGGCAAAAAAGGGGCATCTATACATTTTGTTTCCATCCTTTCTGATCCAAACATAAGCATTTTGTGAGGTATTTATTAGATGCTGTTAGTAACCCCCATGAGCCTTGGGTTCAGACCCTGAGAACAGTAGGCAAAAAGCACACTGAGATACTGTTGTCTGCAGTTTTGCCAGGTGACTGGGAAACCAAATTAATGCTTTGTTGCAATGCTATGAAGTGATTTCACTGTCTGACAAAGTTTCATCTCTCAGAATAAAACCCTATGCTAAGAACAAGAAATAAAAATATTTTGTCATGGGTAAATCGTTTAATGCCTTCTTTCATGCTGGCTGTTATGTTAACAGTAACTTTTTAGGGTAATACTGAAGTTTATCTTTAATGATTAAAGAGTGTTGGAATGTATGTTGCTGCCCTAACAGCCTTCACTTTTGTAGCTATTTTGCACAAGTTCTCCAGAGTTCCTCAAAACTGTCTTCATGTGTTTCTTGTGGTGCCTACCACAGTCTGCTGTGTGTTGCCAGGCTTCATAAAAATGTTGCACAACCCTTTAGGCAGCAGAGGGTCTTTTAAGGTGCTTCTGACAGTGGCTGCCTTAAATGCATTAAGTGCCTTAAATGATTCCCCCAAAGCCAGTGTTGCTGGGCAGTTGGTCAGCAGGCGTGTGCTTGCTTTGCTCAGCCTTTACAGTCTGCCCTGCAGCTCTCGCTCGTGGGTGCCAGCCCAGAGGCCGTGCTGCTGAGCTGGGTGTCAGTGCTGCAGTGTCCCCTGAGGGAGGTGTTTGGGGACACCGTGCTCAGCGTGGGCAGTGCTGCCTCTTTGTCTGAGGAATGGCTTGTTAGGCTGCCTTTAATTTGAACCATCTGTGGCAACCTGCGTGCTCTGTTATAATACCGTTTTTATGTCAGCTCTCCAGTGGCATGCTGTGAGAGAGCTGGAGACCAGCATGGGAATTAAGGTAGAAAATCCACAGGAAACGTATTGCAGGGCACCTACAATTAACTGGAAAATAATTATTGTTAACTGTACATCCCGCACCAGACCCCATCAGTGTTTTTATTCTGTCAGCTGTAGTGACTCTGAAATGGCAGGGTGTAAAACAAGGCTGAAGTGCATCTGTAGTTGCTCCAGTGTTTGTTAAAGGCCACCCTTCTCTTGGGTGAAGCAGTATTGGACTTGGTGTTTCCCTTTATCATTGATCTATTCTGGCAGTCTGAGACTTGTTACAGCACCCAAACATAGAGTTGCTAATTGCCTTACAGCCCTGTTCTTTCTTTACATACTGCTGTTTCTCTTCCTGTAGCCAGGAAACATACTGTATACCTTTTCCCTTTAAAAAACTTCTATGCTTTTTTAACCTCTCTGCTCCACTTTCTTTCTGTTCCCTTTTGATAATTTTATTTTCCCTAACTAATGGCTCACCTGGACAGGATTGCTGCTGGCTCTGTGATTATAGCAATTAACTCTAACCCTAAGGAAATGGCTTGTTGTGTTGCCTGGCAGCCAGGGACTGCAGGAGCTGGTCAAAAAGAACAGATCACACTTCACTTTACTTTCATTTTAATCTTGTTATTGATTTTTTCAAGGAAAGCAGCTTACTGTGAAGGATCTTGTCCACTTTCAGGTTAGCTAAATTATTCCAAAATCTGTTGACTTGACTAGTTTTTCAGAGTTGCTGTGAATTTCTTACAACTTATAGCAAATCACAGGGTTTGGTTGTTCTGCAAACAGGGCTTCTTAAAAGCGCTACAGGAATTGAGGATTACAGCTGGAAACACTGTCATAACAGTATTTTCTTCTGCATGTTGGACTTGATTCTACAGTGGTGTTTAGCAAAGCTTCAGGGTTGTCTTTCACTTGGTGGTATAGAATAATGAAAAATCCAGTTTTAAGTGAAGTTAGGGCCTTGGGAATACGGTGTTGTCTTTAGCAAGCTTGCTCACACATGAGTAACTAACACCAGATGTGTAAGCAAGAGCTTTGAATGTTGGAATTGAGCAGTGTGTGTGTGTAGGTATCTGAAAGTAAGCCTCACTCTGTGCACCAGGTGTTGTCAAAGAGCACCTCTCAACTAACATCAGAAGCAATAATGTGAACAAGCTGTCTGAACTGGGGTGGCATGGCACAATTAAATCTTTGTAGGGCTAACCTCAGCCTGCTGAATTGGCTGCATGAGAGGTAGATCTGCCTACAAACACAGGGCTAATAAACCTACAACTTGTTTTTGTACCTTCATAACCCCCATAATCGTTCTTTTGCCCAGATGGAAAATTCAAACCAAGCTCACAGTTACTTAGTCTAGTCTCCACTTCAAAGCAGGGTGGACTTCAGTGTTAAATCAACTTGTTCTGGGGCTCATGCAGAGAGATGATGAGCATCTACAAGGCCAGATATTGTACAGTCTCTTGTACCCCTGTTGCCCTTGCTTTTGCAATCCTGTGCACATTCTTGCCCTGTCTCATGCCAGCATTTACTTTTCTCATCTCTTGGTGAACTTTTTAGGGAGCTAATGTGGCAAAATCATATCCTTCCTCTAACTCATGATACTGGCAAAAAGGGTGCTTAATGCATTAAATGTTGCTCAACAAATCAGACCTTGTTTCGCCGATGCTCTCTTTCAATCTGGAGGTATTTGTGGTTTTTAGAGCCAAATTTACACTCAGCTGACTGATCAAGACATGAACTGCTCATCTTGCATCACTATACACAAGCACTATGATTCTACTTATAGCCACGGGCAAGCAATTTTTTTTTCTTTTTCCCTCACCATATATGAGTGCACGATGAAAAAACATGCTTGTAACTAGAGGGGAAAAAGCCAACCTTTTCACAAACTGCAGTCTTAGTTATTACAATTCTGTTAGCGTTCCGTATGGTATTTTGTTGGGTTACTATTTTTTTAAGGTGATAGAAAGACAAATTTAAATGAGAATACCTACCCTTAGAATTGGTGTGAAGGCAGTGAATTTGTATGGAAAATTAGATGGACAAGTAGATGGACAAGTGCAGTTTTGACAGTAGCAGTTTAAATGTAGTGTTTCGTGCTCTACTGATGTGAGGTTGTGGGTGACCGCTTGCAGTGCCAAATAGTGGATTATATATCATCTAATCAAAGAAAGTCTAAAAGAAGGGAAAAAGTGCTTGAAATCCATCTGAGTTCCCCGTGCACATGCTGAAAAGATGGAATTTAACCCTGCTGAGACCAAGGTGTTTGTGCCGGGCTGTACTGGTGTCTGTCTCCTTACCAGGCAGTCCAGCACAGCAAGCTTCTTTTCTGCAGCTGTACAACATGCAAATCTGCATGTTGTACATGCCTTTACCTTGATCTGCTTTTCCTGTGGCTAAACAGCCACAGGTGCCTGCCTTTGGGAGGGAGTGTGACAACAGGTACATGGGGCTTGTCCAGGTTCTGTGTCTGGTCAGCGCAGGCAGCGAGCCATTAAGCTCCTCTGGAGCCTGTCCCTTAGCTGTTCAGGGCTTCAGCCTGTGCTGTTTATTGTCTTTCTCTTAATTCAGCTGTGATGGAAATAAGAACGAAGTGCAAGTCCCTTGGCTGTCACTACCAATCATACTTTGGGGTTTAATACAATACAAGGGTGCTCCTCCCTGTTAGAGGTATTTCATCAAGCTGGAGGAATCCTAGGAATAGCGTAAACATTGATTGAATTCCTTTGCACTTCCCTTTTGTTAACATTTCTGTCCTACACACCCAGTAACTGTCTCAGCTTCCCCTCTTTTTAAAATTAAAAAAAAAAGTAGCTATTTTGAAAACTTACAAAAAGACCCAAAGTTTCTTTGAGTAACCCTCTTAGTAAAAATAAAACCATACCTCTAATGGTCAAATTTTAAAGAAATAATGGGACTAACCTCATACCTGGCTGCCAGACACTGAGCAAGTATCCTTTTAACTTCAAATGGTTTTGAACTTGGTCTACTGTGGTCTGTTTCAAGGCACAAATACCAAAGCTCACTTACTGCAATTGTCTCTTGGGCCAAAAGAGTAACTAGGGAGTGCCAAGGTAGAAATGAGCCCTGACAATGGCTTTCCCTCTCTGAGTGGGTATTGGTTCTCCCACCACTGCAGGAACACACACGTAAAGGAATATGGATGCTAGGTACCCATTTCTTACCTGGGCAAATCCTCTAGAGGCTGGTTGCCCAAGTTTGCTGGCCAAACTGGTGGTGTTTTTATTCCACAAGTGGCCTTGGTGAGCATGTGTGATGCAGAAAGAAATGGCAGAGAAGGAGAAAAATCCACCCCAAGTTTTAATTCATTGCTGTTACTTTCTAATGTATTTTGAGCTGCCTCCCTGTAGCAATGGAAATATTTAATAGGAATCTTTCCATGTTCAGACAGTTTAATTATTCAAAATGCATTAAGACTTTTTAAATATCGGGACAACTTCTAGTAATAAGTACATTAGTTCCGTTTTCAAAGTGCACCCAAGTAATTCACAAGTATTAATGAATTATCCTCCAGGCTTTTGTCTGCCCTGGGGGATATATGACTAGAGATCAAAGGCATGGATGACTTGCCACAGTCACAGAGAGTGTGATAGTGTGATTCCCAGGACCTGTGTTTTAATGACAAAAAGCAATGTGTCACAGTGAATAGTTCCTAAACTTCTATATGAAAGCTGAAAATCTTTTTACAGTGGCATTGACAAATCTGATAGCCTTGAACAAACTGTGTGACCTACAAGTTATTTTTGCCTTGTTTGCCCTGACTCCTTTGTGACTACTAAGAATGTAAATTCTCATTGGGAAAAACTTGTCACTTGTACAGTGCATGGCATAAGGGATCTTCATACTTTTTTTTTTTTTAGTTATTATTTTTAGCTGTTGCCTCTAAATGCTACCAAATCTTCATACTTTTTAGTTATTATTTTTAGCTGTTGCCTCTAAATGCAACAATGTGAAACATAAAATAAATGTAGAAGAGATTTTGTGTAAAGTTATTTCAAGTTTTACTTTCCTTAATGTATTTTTTTGCATTGCTGTTTAGCACTGTCGGTGTCTCTATGCTTTAGATTGCCATAAAGCCTTATATTCTACATGGTGGCATAGAATATTACTTTCTCCAGTCTAGTTGCTGCTGTTATAAAAACTAAATGCTCAAACAGTGGTCTATTTAATTCTCTCTCATTTACCCACCTCTTATTTTTTGTTTGGTTTTTGGTGTTTTTTTTTTTTTTTTGCTATGCTGTATATGAATGCACGGACAAATTTAAATTAACCACAACAGTAATTTACTGTTGGACCAGGATCCACTCTACCCTAGTGTATCCTGTAAAGAAAAAAGAACGTGTTAATGTCACAAACACTTCCTCTCTTTGAGGGCTCTGTAGTTTTAAGCAGCATGGTTGCCTGTGTAATGCTTGCTGACACTCACAATTTTGTCTTCTAATTGTAGCAGGGGAAAATACAACCCCTGTCAGAGTCAGTGGTGGGTCAATGGAGAACAAAGGCAGCAATCAATCCATGCCCTAATTAAAGGCAATGGTGCCAGGAAATGATAGGGAATTCAACATCCTGACACTCAAACTTCCCTAATTGGACTAGTGTTCTTTATAAACTGCCCTGTGCCCCACTCCACAGTGCCCCAGCTATGATATCTCACTCTGTGCTGAGTGTTTTGCTTTGCTCTCGAGTTCAAGGCAGAGCTGGCTAGAGGATCGATTAGCAATGGTTTCTGTCAGTTTGTGCTCTTTACCTTCACTCTTTTTGGTAAAGGCTCAGTTTCTGAATGCTGGTTATAAGCCAGTCAACACCCTACTATCGTTGTTAACCTCACAAGAAGAGATGAGGTAGCTCAGAGAGGAATATGATAAGGCTGCTGCTCTTCTCAGGCTCTTTAAATGAGAGAGTGAATAGGGGAAATAGTAATTTTGGATGTAGGAGGCGACTTTGGTTCAGTAATGATGTAATTTGAAGTGTTGTAGTTTCTACTTGATGAGATTAAAGTCCCTCTGAAGAACTTGAGACCAGAAGAGGAGTTTAAACAGCCAATATTTGTGACCAAGGAACAATATTGCTTTCTGCATCTGTACATGCATTTCACACATATGATCAAGTATTGCAGTTGCTGCAGGAATATGAGGAAAAATCTTACAAACCCTTTGAGTTCTCTGCAAGTGTAAAGCCAATAAATACATGTTAACATGAGTTGTGCAGTTTGTTCTAGTTAAGTAATTTTAAACTAAAGTTAAAAAGCAGATGCTCCTGCAGAGCCTCTTAAGAGCAGAAAAGAAATCCTAATGGAATCTTCAGTAGCTTTGCAAAGAAATATGTTTTGAGCACCAGACTAATTGTACTTCTGCAGAAATGTCTTCTCCAACACTTGTCTATTGGACACTTCTGTACAACAGTGAGAAATAGTTAATTCTTTCTTTCACCTTGAGATAAACCTGCTTGGGAATGTAGTGCAATTTAAGTCTGGAAAAAATATCAAGACCTAGTGCTTTTCCTGGACATGGAGATGTACAGCTGGGGACGGAGAAGATTGTGGGTGGTAAATTACAGCATGTCAGGGTTGCTATACAGTTGACACTACCATGCTATATAGTTGATTTGATTTTGAATTTTTGCAGTTTTATCACTCTTTCATATCCCTCCTCAGCTATATAAGATGTCGTAGTACAAGGTAGTCAACAGTCATTCCATGAACTTCAATGGAATGTTGCACATATAACATTGTTATGATACAATTAGTGAGAGATGCCTCTGCCTGAATTAAAGTGAAAATGAGACTAAATGTTGAAGTCAATAGTAAAGATTTTATTTAGCAATGAATGTGAGGTAGAGAGAAACAGAAATGTGGGGTGGGTCGGGAGAGAGGGAGGTCAATCAAGTAGAAGACGGTCAGCACATGTGGATCCAGTGGCATCCTCTTGCTTCACTTTCATCCTAGACTTCTTGGTGGATGGGATCCTATGTTGTTCAGTTTTTTGCTATTAATACATTTTAACAGAGGAATTTAATGCTCATTGTCCACACAGTTCTGTAATGCTAATTGGTCCACATGTTCAGCTTTTCTCTTCTTCTGGGTTGCTGGGTTTCTAGGGTCAGTGGGCGTGAGTCGGTGGTTGTGATCTCCCCCTGACAGAATTGCATTTTACCCAGTCAGAGCTGATTCAGCATAGTTGCTGAGTTGGCTTTCCTTGTGGCCCATAAATTCTGCGTTTTTTTTCTGTCCATTATCAGTGATACATTCTTCTCCCCCAGCTTTGTTAACCTCCCCCTAGGTCTGAGATAACACCTAGACAATAGTGCCACCTTTAATCCCAAGTTCCTGCTGTGGGGGCTTATCTTACAGTCCAAGTTCCCTTCTGTGCTTATCTCATGGCAAAGTCCTTCTGTGGCCTTAACAGTGTTTGAGATGGGCAGCTGTACTCGCTGGGTCCCCATCCATATGCCAGCATATTTCTGAAGGGCTGGGCTGCAGGTTGGGCTGTGGCACTGGTGTGCCCCTGGCAGCAGCTGAGCCAGGAGCCTCCCCCTGGGCCAGCTGCCCGTCAGTCAGTGGAACATGTGCCTGTTCAGTTTGCTCAGGAATGTGAATGCTGGGTACAGTGCACACAGGGATGGTTCCCTGGAAATGAAATGATTTGAGATTTTTTTCTTTTCAGAGAAATTGTAGGAATTATAACCACATCTGTCTAGCTGCTCATTGAAATATTTAAGTGAGCTACCAATATGACTCTTATTTCCTGAATATTTTTTATCTGGATGTTGGATGCCACTGAGTAAGAGGTATTCTTCATTGTGAAGTGGAAAGACCATTATGAAACAGTATTTAAAAGACAGTTAAATGCAAGCTACACTGTTTGTGTTAATAGTGTGGTTTTTTTCACTCCAGATCCCAAATTTCAGGAAAAAATTAATTTTATACATAGATGAAATAGATCTGAGGTAACTAGATAGCCTCTTTTTTGTCCAGTGACTGGTCTCAGGTGTTTTCTCCATGTGCACTGTACCTGACTGCAGAATAAAGTCTTCAGATGAAAAGACATTGAAGGAAGCACTTAGTAACTTATTTTCCTGTTTTCTGGTAAAAACTGGTGCTGATGGCACTTTTAAACACGTTTAAAGTATTCAAGTCTAAAAGCAACAGAGCAGTTTTTCCTAGGGTGACAAATTTGTGTGGAGTTGTTTTCTACTACTTATTCACAGTAATGAAAGTTAATCCAAGTTTGAACTTCAAACCATTTGAAGAATAACTAATAAACATACCTAATGAGTGGGCTCTCTGTGTATGTATTAGGAACAGGGTTTCTTTGTATGCTACTTAAAAAACTTGGAAATGTCTCAGTTGCCTGTTATAGGAGGTGTGGAAAACTCTCCACAGACTTGCCTGTCTCCTAAGCAGCCCAACCTCCTGCAAATTATACACCTTGCAGGGAAGCATTATTAATTCCAGTGGAATGGCCTGTGGCACCAACCAAATCTGTTTATAATCCTTCAGCACTCTGATATTGCCTATATTCCTGACGAGAAGGATCCAGAGGCATGTAGAGGGGGAGAAATGGATCCACATTTCAGTGTGAGTCGTGCTTTGAAAAAAAAAAACCCAGCAATTGTTCCTGTTAAATAGCTGCAGTCTAACTCTGTCTCGTGGCAGAGGAGTTTAATAATTGCTTGCAAATAAAAAAAAACAAAAACTAAAAATTAATAAACATATCTACCCAATGAGCCAGTTCCCAAAGAGGAGGGGGGGGGGAGGTTTTTTTTTAATCTACATGTTATTCTGATAAACTAAGTTCTTGGTCAGATCCATGAACCTCCTCTCAAAAAAAAAAAAAAAAGTAAATTTGGTGGGGGGAGGAAAGCCAAGACCAAACCATAATGAAATCATAATGTTGTATCCCAGGCTGTCAAAGGCTGGTATGGTGTTATTTATCTTGGTTTTGTGTGCTCTAACAAGTACTAGGACCTAATAAATGCATATTATATATGTGTGTGCCTATGTTTTGTGTATTATATATATAGATATAACATATATATGTTATTTAGCTGCAGATCTAGCTGAGTAGCAAGTTTCTTTGAGCAGAAGGACCAGCTGAATTCTGAGCTCTTTCTAGCTGGCAGGTCAATAACACAGCTCTGCTTCTATCTGGCAAGATAAGTTTTCCTCAGCCTCATTCTGTTTTTCTTCTGTGTAGTGTGTAGGAGATGGATTTGAATCACAAGACTGGCTGATCTATTGTAGAGAATGCACCCCAAGATACAAAGCTGTGTAAATTCTCCTAAACTTGGTGCAGGGAGTAATGGTGGAGTAAAACAGGATGTGTAGGTTTTTGGGTGGACTTCAGAGGATTTGTCAACCTCAAATGGAGAATTTCCTCTGGCTTTTGAGCTGATAAGTACTTCAGTTGCAACTGAGTTTTTCTGGTGCAGTAATTCAAAGGCACCCAGATTACAGCTTGTCCTTTTATTACTTGTAATCTTTATATGTTAATTAAATCAGAAAGCCTTCTGATGAAGTGATGATTTTTCATCATCAATCTGCATCTGAGTCACTGTACAATATTTGTTTGATACCTGCTTTTGTTTTATGGCATTAGCAAGATTAAGTCTTTCAAAGAGTCCAGCTGCTTTCTGCTGTTGCCAAGTCACCAGTTGCACTTCAAATTGCACTTTGACTGTTCATATGAAAGTTGGGATTGTAACTGAGTCCTCCCTGGGGTGGTGGCTGTTTATCCCCATTTTGGCCCTGAGTGGAAGTGGGCAAATGAGAAGTTTTCAGTGGCAGAATGTGTAAAGTGTGGACCAAGGACTTTGCATGCCAGTGCTTGACCTTGTGCTGGATGTACATGTTGGAATGACATTAAGACAGGGTTATTAACTTATGCCTACCTTTTTTTGAAATATTATTTTTGAATTGGCATCACTGACAAAATTGGTATCTTCTTTCTTATATGTATTCAGATTTCCACTGCATTCCTCCTAATCTGTAGCCATCACTGAGCTTTTAACAACTCATCTGATTACAACGTTTCTCCTTTCTGTTGTTTTTGCCATTAAAAATCAGTATTTGCTGACGCCTACACAACATTTTAAGCTGAAATTCATTGGTGTGAGCCATGAACACTTGATGTTTGTCAGATGCAGCAGGGCATTAATTACAGCAAAATGACAGACTCCTTAACAATGTTCTTATATTTTGAAGAATGAACTTAATGTTATCTAGTGTCTTGTATGAGATTGTCCTGTTCATAATAGGGCAGGTTAGGGGAAAAAAATACAGCTCGTTGAAATTGTTTACGAAAGTTTGTACACGTGTCATGTTCTTTGTTGCTTCATTAGTATTGGTTGTCTTCTGCTCTTTTTTACCTTTTTGTGCCTCTTGGGCAGACTCCATCATGTTGGCTGTTGTATTTCATTATTTGCCTCTTATGCTGAACTCTATCTGTGAGAAACAGGGTCCTATAATGGCATGCATTATGTACACAAGAGAAAGGACTGCTCTCTGCTCTATAATGATAGCAGCGACACTTAAACTAAGTAGACTGTCTGAGGGTGTTGCTCTGAGTATGTATTCTCTTGCTTGTGCCATGGGAGGGCTGTTTAATGATATTACACTAGTAGTTATTCACCTAGGCAATTTTCTGTTCTGAAAGATTCCTAACACTTTTAAATGCTGTGTAGCCCCAGAAAAAGGGTTGCCAAGCTTAGAATGTGCTGTCTATGTACGTTTCCAGAGTGTGCAGGTAAACCTGTAGAAGGATTTTAGGACTAAAGCAATGGGATGGAAATGAGTTTCACAGAATTTCCATGGAACTTTGTAGAAATTCCAGTGCCTGAGTTTCACTGCCTGAAGTACCACAAGCAAAAACCTATTCTAGAAGGGTCACAGGAAACTTAAGCTGGTATAAGTTTTCTACAGAAATCTTCAGGTGAAAATTGTAAAATTTCAATGTGCTGCGGTTAAACTGTATTATCACTCTAACTTATCACCACAATTGTAATAGCATAAATGATTTGATGATTAACCCAACATGAATGATTTGACATGGTAATAAAAAAAATAATTCTAAGCAGTAAACTGTAAATACAGCTGCTTATTCTGTTTTTATTGTAGAAGCAAATGAGTGATAAAATGTTGTTATATGTATAAAAACTTCCCCAGGTCTCTGAACTTTGAATGAGTAAAGCATTGGATAGAAAGTAGAGATGTTTGAAGAAACATTTTCTTTTTCTTTTCCTCCAGGCAGCAGTTTTCATGACTGTAGGGAAGATTTACCCTGCAAGGGTTATTTAACACCTGGATCATTATACCACTGTAACTTCTAGGATGTTTCTACCCAAAGGCAAGAGGAGGTAACTTTGGTAAATGGCATATAATTCTAGGTCTTGCATCTTTAACCCTACCCTGTGCTTAGTGCTCTCCTCTGTAGACACAGGTGGAGACAAGCTGTTGGCTGAGAAATAAAATGTCATGAAATGCTTTCGCAGGTTATTACCTTGCTTTCAGATTAGCTAAAACTGTCAACACAATCAAACCCGTCTGCTTGTGTGGTGACAGCCCTTTTCTGGGGATCGTTTTTCATGGTCAGTGTGTGTGGCTATGGCTCTGATCCTGCAAGCAGTTGAACTGGCAGGGTAATTCTGTGCCAGTGTGTCTGTGAGGGTTGGTAATGGGTTCCTAGGTGTAGTTAAGGGGTTCTTTTGCTGTCAGTGCAAGTGCCAACCTGTCCTGCCAGCGAGCACTTCTACCTGGCCTTCCTCCTTCCTTGCTGCAGTGCCTGAACCTGCACAGTGAGTGCAGTGTGCTTCTCTTGTAGCATTCCAAATTTTTTCCAGTTTTGCTGGCTGTGGGCTAGCTCTAATGTATGGGCTTTTCATTAAGCACCAGGGGGCTGATCTGTGTCCACGTACGTGTGTCAGCTTGGTGCTCTGTGTTCAGAGGAAGCACAGAGTCCTGGCATCTCTTTTGTTGTGTGGTATGTCAGGAAGCTGCCTGGTGTATGTGTTACTCCAATGATGCCAATGCACAAGCCCCCTCTCCTGCTTCTCACTTTGTGTGATCCAGTGCATGGCACTTCAGCTAAATTCTGTAGTCTGTGGTCATAGGAGCATGACTCTTCAGTCTTTTAAAATCCATGATAGGTTGGCTGTGTGAGGAAATCCTTGATTTGTGAATAAGAACACTTTGTCGAGACTTGTGCACAGCTTGGTTCTTAATTCTCTGTGGTCACTTGGGCTAGAGCAAAATGAGTGCAAAAGGGTGGAAATGATTATTCCATATTTTGTTTGACACAGCCTAATCCTAGTGAAAATGTATTGTGCAAGACAGCAGGGAGTACAAGGTGCTCTCAACTTGAGTAGATTCTGTCATCAGTGGTGTCATGTAATCACATCAGATTTTAATACTCAGACCTGGATTTTCTGTTGTTGTTTTCTTTCTACCGTAGTGGTCTTTTTTCTCTTTTCTCTTTTCATTCTTTTTTTTTCCTTTTTTCTTTTTTTCTTTCCCTCCCTCCTCCCTCCCTCCTCCCTCCTTCTTTTCTTCTTCTCTTTTCTTATTTTCTCTTTTTTCTTTTCTTTTTGCCTGAAATCAGTGCTGTGCTGACCTTAACACCTAGTCCACTAGGCTCAAGTAGTGTCTGAAGAAATTCCAAATTCAAAGTAAGTTTTGCTTGGATGAGGATATCAGCATTAGTCCGGTGGATATGGGTATAAAAGAAATACTTTGGAGAGGTCACATGAGCCAGGGATGAGTTGTCTTTGCCTGTACTTTTTGAAAGGTTATTTCATGTGCAGTGCTTCATCTGTGTGTAAAACAGCATTAAGTGCTTTACTGCTGTTATGGTGTGAGCAGCAATAGAAGGGAATTACAGGAAGGGGTAAAAGGGAGTTTTGACTTGCTGTGAATCTCTAATCAGGTGCTGAGTGAGTGACTAAATATTAACACCTTTCAGGACACTAAGCACTTATAAATTCTGCCTTAAATTCCTGTAGGGGTGCTTGGCATGGAGAAGGCAGAAGCAATTTGTTATCAGGGTAGGCATGCGTTTGGAAAGAGTTTGTTGATTTGAGAGGCAGTGCCTAATCAGCTGCAATGATGAGCTAAATTTCTAGCTCAAATGCAGCTGTATGTGAGTTAAACTGAACAAATGGTGATTTCTGGACTTCAAATTGCAGGTGTACCCCACTTCCAATTTTCCCTTACCAGCAGAACTGCCACCTAGCAAGCCCCAGTGTTGGGCTGATCCTAATTGGAAGGTCAGCCCCTCAGGACCGACTTGCTCCAGCAGGATGGTGATGAGAATTGAAGGGCAAAAGCAAGGAGGAAATGCTTGTGGGATGAGATACAGACAGCTAAAAAAGAAAAAAAAGAAAAGGATCTCCCCTCACTTCCACACTGAAAAACAAGCCATACAAAATGTTGTAGTGGGTTCTTTTTTGGTAATATTTTTTATTTGAGGGTTCTTGTGGGTACGGACTGCAGATACATGATTTGTACAGAAAGTAAAGGTGGAAAGTGTATTGTATCACTTTATCTCCTTTAAATGCTATGTTGTGACTTAACCTTTACTTTTTCCTTATTTTAAGTCTTGCAATTCAAGCAGCTCCTATCACATTTCTAACCCTGCTGTTGGATGGCAACTGAAGAAATGTACAGCCAGGTGTCTTCATCTGTCCATCTACTCAGGTAGCACAACTTGTGGAAAAAATAAGGCATGTGAACCTTATATTTCTGAACCTCTATGTTGGAGGCACAATTTTATTTTTATAGCCAAAACTATTGAACAAGCAGAAGTAAAGAAACAGGGCCAAAGTCCATACTAAGTTAACCTAATTATTTGAAGGTGCTGAAAGCTTCTATTTTGGGTGAAGTTCTAGACCCACTCTCACTTTAGTCCTGACTTTGAAAAAATCTGAATAACAAAATTATAATTTCCATTCTTCCTCATGACAGAGTTAGCTGCAATTACACAGAAAATACTGAGAGTGCCTGTGGGCTTTCTCAGCATGCAAAATAATCCTGAACTGTGGCCTGCCTTTAAAAACATCAAATGCTATTACTGGAGAGCCTGTATTCTTCAAAATAAGCAAGAGGGCGTAGGAAAGGAAGAAAAGGGTCAAATTGCCTACAGCAAGTCGTGTGCTTTAGGTACTGATGGACTGGCAGGTTGTCAAAACACAGACGGATGTGTCTGTAATGTATGAACAACATGACATCAGAATGAATGAGCGGCGCTCTGCTTTCCCAGCCTCCTTCCACCCCTGTCGAGTCATTAGATGCATTGCATAATTTGTGTGTGTGAAACATTTTATAGAGTCACTGTGGTACTTGTCAAGCTACCTGTCATTATCCCCCATGTAAGGCAGTTATTCTGTCTGCTCCTACCTTGGTCTGTCCCCCTCCCCTACGGAAGTACAGCACAGCTGACTCAGATTTCAGTTCTAACTGGTGCCTAAAATTGCCCCTTCTGAAAGGCATTCGTTGACTTTTGGTGGGAGCATTTTGTTGTTTTTTTTTTTTTTTTTTTTTAATCTTTAACTTTTCTCAGTTCTCTTACAAAAGTGCTGTACACTTTTGCTTAGAAACATGTATAGTTTATACTTTTGGTAGTCTGAAGAAACCTTTTTGAATGTGTTGGGCTCTTAAAAGTATTCAAACTCATGCTTATAAAAACAAATTTTCATCACTGTTAGAACTTATAAGACCAGATTTTTATATCAGAAATTACAAGGAGGAAGTGGAGGAAGACCCCCTACATTCTTTGGTGTGTCAGGTTGTATCTGTGAGGAGGGAATGGGTAGCAAAAGCTGGGAAGTTTCACTGCTGATGAAAGCTGGACACAGGAGGTAAGTTTTCTGGTAATGTTTGCTGAGTGTTCTAGAACCTTGCTTATAGTTGTATTGTAAAGAATAAAAGATACAGCAAGACATGCACACACAAAAACTGTAGGCAAATGTGGCTCCCATATACATGTTCACCAAACTGTCCAGGCTTAGTTACCTTCATCTTTCCACTCTAGCAGGTTTCAGGTAGCCTTCAGATGTCACAGGCACTCGAGAATAGCTCCTGTCAGTGATGTGGGCAAGCCCCTGTGTGTCCTATGTGTATGCAAGAGATGGTGAAGTAGCCAGCTGCTCTGATTTGGGTTTATGCTTATTTCTGTTGTTTCTATTTCTTCCTAAGTGGACATAAGTCACTGCAAAAAAAGGGCTGGAACTGTGCTCCAGCTGAGGAGATCCTGATGCTTGCAGTGTGTTAAAATCAGAAATAACTGAGCTGTCACTAACTTTGTGCCTCTAAGGCTGATGTGTGCCAGTAACAGACAAGGATAGGATGCTAGGGTGTGAAGGTGTGTGTAAGCTCAAGGGAAGGGATAAGCTATGGGAATTTTCAGGGAGGATGAAGGGACTGTTGGAATTGTGATGCAGGTGGCCTGGAAGCATGAAGCATAGAGCTAGGATGTGCGGGAGAAACACTGGGTTTGGATGTGGGGTATGGGGAGAGGAAGAGGGGACATCCAGGTGCTGTAGGCTGTTTTCAGCTGCAGGTTCTGTGTTGGCTCTGCCCAGATTGCTGTGCCCCAGACTGAGCTCTGGCTCTGTTTCCTACAGGTAAAAGCAGACAAGCACAGCTTGTGGCACGGCCTCCACAGTAATCAAGGGAATTGTAATTGGTCTCTTGGGTGAGTAGCTATGCAAGGCTGCAGGAGAGCTGTTTGTTGCTTATGCCCCTCCAAAAATGCCAGTACAGGGGTGGTGTGGGGTGGGACTGCTTGTGCTGCTGCAGAACCAGTGTCTTACTTGCCTTCTGCAGAGCAGGTTGTCAAGGTAAGTCACAAATTACCGTGTCCAGTTCGGGGCCCATCCGTTTAGGAAGGATGTTGAGAAGCTTGAGTGTGTCCAGAGGAGGGCAACAAGGCTGGTGAGGGCTTGGAACACAAGACCTGTGAGGAACGTTTGAAGGAGCTGGGGTTGTTTAACCTGGAGAAGAGGAGGCTTGGAGGTGACCTTATTGCTCTCTACAACTTCTAAGGCAGGTTATAGACAGGTGGGGGTTGGTCTCTTCCACCAGGCAGCAACTGACAGAACCAGAGGACACAGTCTCAAGCGACGTCAGGGAAGATATAGGCTGGATATTAGGAAAAAAAATTTCACCAAAAGAATAATAAAGTACTGGAATGCTCTTCCCAGGGAGGTGGTAGAATCACCATCTCTGGATGTGTTTAAAAAAAAGGCTGGACATGGCACTTAGTGCTATAGTCTAGATTCTGAGTTGAGGTGTTAGGGCATAGGTTGGAAAAAAATTTCACCAAAAGAATAATAAAGTACTGGAATGCTCTTCCCAGGGAGGTGGTAGAATCACCATCTCTGGATGTGTTTAAAAAAAAGGCTGGACATGGCACTTATAGTGCTATAGTCTAGATTCTGAGTTGAGGTGTTAGGGCATAGGTTGGACTTGATGATTTTAGAGGTCTCTTCCAACCTCATTTTTCTGTGATTTTTTGATTCTGTAAATGAGTGTGATGTAGTTAGTATTATAAATCACATCAGAAGATTAATCTTGAGAGTAAAAATGCAGCTACAAAAATAATCTTAAGTCAAAACAAGGCCTGAAAGATGCATATCTAGAACAGCTAGAAATAGTTTAGGGAAGTGACCCATTGCTGTTTGAAACTGTTGTTCTTGGTCTCTTAAGAACATTTACTGGTCTTTACTAGGAGCACACCCTTCTCTGAACTAGCATTTTCTTTTTTGAGTGTGACACTTCTGTGTTGGTGTGGTAGAGCTCCAGATCTCCCCTGTAGACAGAATGGTTTTCTTGGCAATCTGCAGTGCAATTATATGTTGAAGCATGCAGTGAGAGACTACTTTTGGCCAGTGATAAAATGACAATGATTGCACATAATTGCTGAAAACAATTTTGAATTTTATTAATGAGATACTGCAAACAACATCTTGTAGACTATTGTCTCAGTTAACAGCCAATTCGTAAGAGTTAAGTGTTGTGTAATTTACATTTATTTCCCCTATTTGTATTGAAATGACACTTGCTGTCCATAATTACCCATCCTCCAGATACAAGTTGTTGCTTTTCAGTTGCTGTTTCCCTGAAAAAAAGTGGAAATAAACACACAATTTAGAGTTGTATTGATTAGTCTCATCCAGGGTATAAGTAGAGTTTTTATTATGCATCTGTTTCTCGACATTTTGGGAAGGCTAGCTGCAGGCACCAAGAATAATTCTAATAAAAATTAGAGTGGTAGGGCTGGTCACATGGAAGGGGTTTTTTTACCCAAACTCCTCCTTTTACCCAACTGCCAAGTGAGAAGTTGTAGGAATCTTTCTGGTCCAGATTCAGCAAAGATTTACATACGTAACTTTCTATATCCTGCTTTCATTAGGACTATATAAAGAAAAATGAATAAGGAATCTACACTAAGAAAAGAGGAAACAAATCTTAGCAGAGAGAAAATTCAAAATTGTCATGTCAATTTATGGTGTGGTTTGGCTCTGCTCCTGGGAGGAACAAGCAAGTAGGAGTGATGGGCACAATGAGGTGTTTGTGGGAATTCTTGATCTCATTACTTACGTATCAAGCAAAGTCAAGGGCATGTAAATTCCACCTTTCTGGTGGGAAAGAAAAGATTTTCTTGTGTCTCCTGCATATAATGAACAACTTCTCCCCAAACTTTGATGTTCCTGTTTACTTTCAGGGTCAGGTGGAGGGTTAAGTGCTGTTGAGTCTTCACATGTCCTGATTTTGGGTAGTAGGGCTCATCTGCATTCCTCCCCACTCTTCCTTCCCTTCTGTCTTCCTTGCAGTGAAGTTGTGGATGTACTATCTTTAGTAAGCTTGGTCCAAATTAGTATGAGAGTTCCTCACTGATACTGAAATCAGCTCACCTGAGTGAATTCCTACCAGCTGGCCCTGTTCTGGGAAGGAAATGGGATCTGAGACTTCTTGAGGTCCCTTTCAGTCTGAGGGTGCTGTGATCCTGTTCTGTGATTAATGCTTTACCCCCGTGTTCCAGTGATGCTGAGTCCAATCTGAGGAACAGGAATTACTGTGCTAGGTTGTTGTAATACTTATCTTTTTTTGTAGCATTTCTTTAGCAAGTTTATTTTAGGTTAAAGCTCTAGTAGTCATCTGGGAGCAAAACATTAGGAAAAGCAGTTCTCCAACAGAGCAACAGAGGAGACATTTATGTGCATAACTTCTTCCCATAAGTATTTTCAAATATTATAGGTTTGAGGAAATAAAGTCTATTGCAGGAAAATGAGGGGAAAATTAACAATTCAACTCTTTCTTGCTTTGTTCATCAATGCTCAGTGTTTTGGGATAGAGGAAATGCTGAGGTAAACATAGGGTTTGGGGCTGACTTTCTCCCCAGCTGTGACAGGTTTTACAGAGATGCATATGATTGAGAGATTTCTACTTTGGTTTGGTCTCCCTTCCATCAGTTGCTGCCATACCTGGGGAGGTATTACTGCCAGTTTCCTGCAGGTGGTGTGAAAAGTTGTTGAATGTTTTGTCCCACTACAGGACAGCAGGAAGAGATGTTTCAATTAAACAATTAATTCTTCTACTATGAATTCTAATGCTAACAAATGCCTACCTAGGGCTAGTGGAACTCCATCCACAGACCTATTATCCTCTATGGTGAAAGAGCATGCAGGAAACTTCTGACAAGGATCTGTCTTGATTGCTGAGTCTTTGGATTTTCATCTCGTGGTAACTAAAATTGTATATATTTGTACAAAACATACATGTCTAAATATTACCATAAAGAGTAGTAAAAGAAATAATTCAACTCCTTGCTTAATCAAATAAATGATTATATTAAAAGATGTTCTTCAGAGGAAATGCTCTGAAATTCATCTTCTTATTCCCTATCCTCTGCAGGAACTGTTACCTTAGTTGCTGTGGAATTCACATGAAGGGTAGTAGAGGCTGAGGAAAAAGAACTGAAGACAGTTTTTCTCTCTTCCTTCCATGATAAACAAATATGTCACTGTGCAGCTCTTGTGAACAGCACAGTCTAGTTGACAGTTGAATTTCTTGCTTATCTGATGAATTACAGGAATGTTTCCACAGATGCTACCTGGTGCAATTAAGAAGGGGAGGTACATCTCTCTTCCCCCCTTTCTTTTCACTCTTCATTTGCTGCTGCTCGCTTTGCCTTTGTGCTGACTTGCTCAGGAGGAGCAGAAATATGGGATTCAGAAATGCACTGCTCAGAATAAAAGTGTGTAATGCAGTTATTGCCTCTTTGAAGCTGATGATATGGAGTTGGTTGTGAGGTGGTTTTTTTCTTTTTTTTTTTTTTTTTTTTTTTTTTTGTTTGTTTTTGTTTTTGTTTTTTTTTTTTTTTTTTGAATGGCTGAATACATTGTTGATGATTTTCTCATTAGAGAGGTCTCCCAGTGGTGAGTTTACCAGCTCTTGTCCCTTACCTTCTTCTTTAAACAGGATCTCAAGAGCAAATAGGTCTTAAATGAGAAAAATGTTGGTCTGAACTGGTGGAAAGAATGGAGTGAAGCACAAAAAGCTTGCAAGTCTGATTACAGGGATAGTTAATCAAACACTGAACTTACTCATTTAATCATAGTTTCCTTCATCTTTTTCAGGAGGCTGCAGTAACCATAAAAATGAAGGATTTCTTTCAACTTTGCAGGTAGCAACACTGGAAATACTTCAGCTGGTTCAGTCAGTTTTGAAGAAACAATGGTATTAACGAGACTTGTAATCAAACAGGCCTGTAAATAGTAATCACTGAGTAAGAAATTATGGTCTCTTTCAGACACAGGGAATATCTAATTAATCCCTGAAGCTATGGGCGGGCTAGAACCTGCTGTGATGTCTGGAAAATGGCACCTTAGGTGCACATGGGCAAGAGAGCAGGGGGGTTAATCCTTTATTAAAAAAAAGTAAACCCCAGAAAATTCAGAGGATTTCCCCCCCCCCAGCAAAATACAAACCATAGTACTTCCTCCCCACCCCCCCACCCCAAGTTCACTGTATTATTCTTATTCAGTTTCCTTTTGTAGAGATCTGTCTTGATAATTTTTGAGGAGAGAATGAGAGGCAGATGCTGACATTCACAGCATTAAATATGTCCATCAAGCAAGCCTTGGATTGTTTTTATTAATTGTCATTGAAGGCTATGCACAGTAAGCATGCAGTTGTACTTGCAGGGGAATGGTCTTGTGTACAAGGCACCTCTGTGATGCACTTACTTTAGTGTGAGGTGGGCTGAAGCCTTTCAGTTTAGTTTTGACTCCTAAACAGAGATATGAATGCTTGCCTTAAATGCCCTACTCTCACCCCCCTCTCCTCTTCTCACTTTTTCCCCCCAAAAATCTTAATTATGAGCATCTTTGGGAGGTCTGTGGGGCCAGAATGGCTTGTCACATGGAAGCTAACTGTTTTTACACATAACTGATGCGTAAAACATGAGTCTATAAGTTATACAGAAAAGTCAATTTTTCTGTTTCCAAGAATAACATTTAGTCATAGTATGTAATGTTTTCTTGACAAACTTGAAAAGTATTTCACTATTAAAGGTAGAAACATCTTATTTGTAAGACAATTTCAGCTGTGCTTGTGGCTGGATGTGAATGCAAGACGAATCACAAACACAGGAGAATTCAGTTTCATTTGGGCAGTTGTGTACTGCTCATTCTGTGGTACATTTCTTTGTGTCTCTGTGGGTAGCTTTTAAAACAGTTCCTCAGGGACTCAGATTTGTAAATTAAGCCAGTCCCAGTGATGGTATGAATTTGTAGTAAAGTAGGAAGGTGAATAAGGGTATTGGGATTCAGGGGAATATATTTTCCATAGTCTTTGTACTGTCTCACACATGCACTTCTGGCAAATAAGATTTTCCGCCAGATAATCCTGCTGTACAGTTTTGTTTGGGACAAAAATTGTCTGCTTGTTTACTGGTATTAGTGTGTTGATTGTACAGCTTGTAGCTGTTGCAATGCTAAAAAATAAAAAGTTGAAAAAGGTTGGCACTGAGTAGGAGATACAGCATCTGAAAACAAAAAAACAGCCCTGGGTAGAGGTCCCATCAACATGTGCCATTCCAGAAACAGGCTGATCCCAAGAAATGAGGGAGTTGCAGGATGAGAGATAAGACATCTACTATGTCATCCATGGTCTGCAGATGCTCTGTCTGAACAGTATAAAGAGTTAATTTTCCAAAAGCTTGGGTCACACTTTTTTACTATATAATACATGTTTTTTTTATTATTCCAAAACTGAGGTTTCATGTGTGGTTTTTCTCAGTCTGGAGGTTCTGTGAAGGCTTGGAATTACTATCACAAGGCAATGTGTCCCTTTTCTAAAATCTTGAATCACAAGTCTTTCAAGAGTCGGTCTGTAGAGTGGAGTTGATTGCAAGTTCATTCTCCCTTGTTGAAGCAGTGTTCATGTTTTTCTGAGGGTATATGCACAGTACATTTTCCTGCCTGCTCCTCTGATTTGCTGCCCCAAGGGAGACATGGGACCTTGAAAAAGGGATTTGATTACATGAGTGGAGGAGAGCCTGACCTTCAGATAGTTCACCCTCCACAACTGAGGGTGGGGAGATAAGAGTTTAGGCATATACTTGAGGGAAGAGCAAATCTTGCTTAGGGGGGCAAAACTCTTCTGCTTAATTACTGTTTTACCTGAAGAAAGCTTGATGGTTTTGTCCCTGCTGTTTCATTCAGGAGCAGTAACTGATGTCGGAGACAGAATAATAGGAAAGAAATCCTTACAAAAGATTTCTAGAAGATGACATTTCATTCTGTGATTTTTTTTTTTTTTTTTTGTCTGACAGCAGCTGGCTTGCTAGCTTGCAGTCCTGAGCTCTGGGTGTTACAGCAACCACCTTCTTTACAAAACCCATCCTTTTATTCTACCTCATCTCCTCTAGCCAGTGATGTGTTTTGTGAGGTACAGGGCTGCTCACAGTTGCTGCTAATGGCTGAGAAGTGAGACATTTCTGGGTGCTAGGTGTTGTCTAGACATTGAGGATACTTGAAATGAAGCTTTGTGATGTTAAATCCAAGTGGTCTTTAATCTCTGGGCAGTAATCCTCTTTGCCTCAGGTCACTATTGTTCACGTGGAAATGAACATGTGAAACACGGTTTTGCAGGCGTGCTCTTGTGTGCCCTTCAGAGGTGTTTTGATGCCAATTTAAACCACATCATGACACTTAATATCTAGGTCTCTCTGGAGACTTAAAACGCTCATGGTTTCAAAAATGTGATGGAACTATTTACATCTGAGTATTTCTGTTCCGCCTGATAGCAGCTCTCTCAACATGTGTTTGGGCCCAGGCTGTCAATCTAGTTGTCAATACAAGGATCAGCTATTATTAACTTTCAGAAACTATATAGTCAAGCTTTTATAATAAACTGTGACTCAGAATGCAGATCAGGTTTTTTGTTGCTACTGCCTGGCAGAATGATTTCCCAGCCTGAGCCTATCAAGCATTGTGCTTCTCAGACAGCAGCTTGAAGAACAACATCAAAACAGCAGGATGAGAGTGGTAGAAAGTGTTGGACTCTTTCTTCTTGAAGTGCTGCAAGACTACTGCTCAAACACTTGTAACTCTTCTTGAATTTGGGGACTTTCTTTTTCCATTTACTGGATCAATCACTTTTAGCTGGTGAAATAATGAAGTGTCTTTATTTGGAAACAGAGAAATGGTTGCATGCTAGCCATGGCCTTTAAGGTGCTTGTAATACTTTTCCTGGACTGATAAGTTCCACTAAATCTGCAAGTGAGGACAGTCTTTCTTTCATGCTATCATGTAGTGCTGGACTGTGAGGAAAACGAACGTTATTGTGCCATACTTTCCCAGCTTGATAAGGAGTTACCAAGAACTATTGATCAAAAACATGTTTTGTTTTTTCATCCAGCTGTGTGCTTCTTTAGCTGTAATTTGATATAAACCATACTTCAATAGTCCACAAATGAAATATGTGGTATAACTCAATTATATTCAGGCAGTTAAGCTGTGCATCTAATCCTTTTCTGCCATAATTTAAGTCATATATTGGTTTAACAGTGTTTGCTTTCTGTTGACTGTAGTTATTCCCTACATGCTTCAAAGTTAAGTTTTCTTCTTTCACTTCAGCATTGCTGTGGGTGTCAAAGCTATACTGACCATCCCTTTTAATCTTTCCCTTTCTACTGCTTGTAATTCAGTTTGCCCTTTTGGGATTCTCTTTTGTATGAATTCTTAAAAACTACTTTATTCTTTAAGAATTTTTGGTGCATCTCATTAAACCATGCCAGCCTAAATATATAGTCTGTACTTACTTAAATTAATTGCTCTTTTTTTCTCTTTTTTCCTATTTTAAAATCCTAGTTCTTAATTGTTCTTAAAAATGATGTAAAGCCCAAGGTAAACATAATTGTCTGAGCTGTGCCATCAGGTATTTCTTCACATTCTCTGTTGGTTAATAGAAGACTTTCCTACAGTAATGGACTTGTCTATTCTGCATCTTTCTACTTCAAGTTATTAATCTGACTTCCTTATTGTAACTTTCTATTTCCCTTGGTAGCTGTGACTCGTGGTGTGCCCGTGGCTTAGCCTTTTTGACTTTTGCATCTCTCCTGCTTGTATGTGTCTCTTTATACTCACTTGTGTGAATGTATCTTTGTACCTCTCTTTTTTTTGACTTTTACAGTCCTGAAAGAGCTCTTGATGAAGCCTTACTGAGCTGCTGTTATATATCTTGACTTTCATCCCCAGAAGAACATTTTGCTGTTGGATCTTTTAATGCTACTCTCTAATAGAAAAGAGCAGCTTTTCATTTTCCCCTGAGTTGCATCCTGTGGGATCACAAACTCCCTCACCATGTCCTCCCCTCCCTATTCACACTCATTGTTGCAGAATCACTTCAATCTAAAATGCCTTTTATGCTTAGTCTGGCAGCTAGGGGCATTTGTTGCAAAGGGGGTTACAAATGTGATCACTAATTTTGATATAATTGACAAACTAGGGTGACTAGAGTCTGAAGGAAACTTGAGACCAGAAGGGTTTATGTTACTCAAAATCAGATTAAATATCTAGAAATAGAGAAACTCTCATGCATCAGCAACAAATGAACCCCTAAATGAATTGGTTTAGAGGAGATGGATGGACCATTACTGTGATCAGATACAGCTATTTCTGTGCTTGGCTGATAACCTGGGAGGTGTCAGATTGCTGTATAGTCTGTCAGAAAGAGGGAAGAAAATTTTGTCTTCCACTGTCTGTGAACATGTGTGTATTTTGGGGATAAGGATTAAATAATCGCAATAAACATCAGTGTTGCAACTGGCCTTGATAGGGAATTATGTATGTATGTGAGCTGTGTATGGGATCAGATGCCAGTATCTCTAATGGGTGGTGCCCATGAAGAGGAATTTATTCCAGGTTTGTGGAATGATTTTAAATTTACCCTTGTAACATTTCGTATTGTTTATAAATGTTATACATCCGCAGCAAATATATATGTGTGGGGACAGATAACTGAAGATGAAGTAATTTTCATTTTCCAGATGTTCTGCATTTGCCAACAGGATTGGCTTCATGCTTATTGTCCATGCTATGATACTTGTGTTGTAGATACCTGTAGATATGTGACTACCTGAGCACAGAGCAACTGAGATTATTCAGTGGTTCCCAGGTCTGTGTTTGTTAACCATATGGCAAATAGGGATGGAAGCTTCAGCTATAAGGTTGCTCTGAAGTTCATTATTTTATCAAACTTTCTAATGCCAAGAAAAGCACCAACTGTCTTTCAGCTGCTTATTGGTTTGTGTTTCTGTGGTGGTTACTTTGGTTTTTTCTTTTAACTATTTAAATCATGTTCCCAAATAGCTCTTTCTGTGTATGAGTTTTCTGTGACTTGGTAGAAAGTACATCACAGACTTTGGAAACCAGGGAATCCCGTTCTACAGAAGCATTGTTTGTTTGTTTGTTTTGTTTTGGAATTTGTTTGATTTCCTTATCAAAGCAAAATGCTTTTCCTATGTTAAACATGTTGCTGTGGATGTGAATGGCGTGTCTTATGTGTCTTAAGCATGATCTAGTGTGAAGCAGACAGACCACCCATTTTCAAAATGTTGCAGAGAACAAAAGATGTTCATACTGCCAGATCACATGTTCTGTCATTGTAACACCAAACTATTAAGTAAAACTGTCCCTCAAGGCAAAACATTTCATTTATTATGCTTTGAATGAGTATCTTTTTTATTAAGATGTACTAAGTAGCTAAATCCAGATTGTACTGGAGGCAAGGAAAATTGATTTATCACAGCTCTTTGTTATTGGGTGCTTTATATTTAGTGTAATTGTCTTTAGTTTTAGACTAAGAAGGATATTTTGAGGTATCAAGTCCTGCTCCAAAATATGCAATTTGTTGTTTTTAAACTCGCTCACCCTAGAAGTTGTGGTGACTGACAGCGTGTGCTTGCAGGAGTGAGCAAGATGCATGAGCAGCATATGCATACTTGTCTTTACTGGAGATCTTATATTGAATAGGGAAAAAACTTGGGGTTCTTAGACACTGGATCTTCTTTTGAAGAATGAAAATAGGTGTGGTCATGCTGAATTCTGCTTATGTTGTCTCAGTAAGGGTCACCTGGTTAACATGGACTGTCATAGGAAGACATGACATGAAGATTCTTGGTCTGACATTTGTTTCCCTAAGTTGTCAGAAGAGATGGGGGAAAGAGTAAACTGGAGAAGACAAAGAAAGGAATTCTGTAAGGCATGGAAGTGTTTGAGAAATTATGTGCTTGTGAGTTATTGTGGAGGTGGGAGGCAAAAATGTTCTCCATGTCAGCATTTATATCTATACATAGGATCTTGATCTGGCAGAAGGGGCTGAGGCTCAGGGAGACAGCGGGCACAGCAGAATTAGTGGTAACAGTTAAGAATCAAAAGAAAGTAAAATCCCAACTCCAGATGGTCTAACCTTGTGTAGTGCTACTCAGTCATCTTGTGGGGACACATGGTGCTGATTAAGCTTAAAACTGCAAATAATGGTATAAATTGACTGGCTGGTTGTAGGCTGTTTATGATACCTAGCTTAGCAAGATTTTGTTACCTCATCCGAAAAACATCAACTCCGACAATCATGTCTGAGGCTTTTGGGAAAGGTTTTAAGGAAAGCCAGTGGTAACATTGCTAGCAATATCTCCTCCCCACTCCCAGATGCCTCCAATCTTCCCATTCTCTCTTTTTCTTGAGAGAGGAGAATGACTTACTGTTACATGTGCTGTAGCTCTTGGCATGCTGGAACTACTTGTGGGCTTTCATTCCATCTGTGGACTTGGTCTCTGTCCTCTAGATTCTTTGAATTTGTTTTGGGCATGGCTTTGTGATGAGCTATGCCACTGTGATTTAGTAGTAAAACCTTCTCTGACAGGCTGTTAAGCTGAGAAAGCTGCAGTGATGCTGAGCCTCATTTCCTCCATCTGTGAAAAACTGAAAAAATGGTGGAGTGAAATATTACCTGTCTTGTTTCACAGGAATTGCAAGCAGCCCAAGGAAGCTGTGATCTTTAGATGATCACTTGAGCAAGTATGTAGCACACCTGCCTCTGACTTTAACCGATTTGTCTAAACCGTGATACAACTGATGATGATGGTTTGTATCCCTTGGTTCTAGAATAGGAACAAGGATTTTCTATGGAGAGATGATACTTAGAAGTCCCTGTTTTCTGACAGCTGGTACAGCCACCTCAAAGATTGTTGTAGGATCTTTCTGAGGCTTGAACGAAGTTGACGCTGTAGCTGTGCTGCGTGCTGTGTGTCGGAGTCTGTTAATGCTGACCTGAATGCACTGGGAGGGTACCTTGATGCGTAATCCCCCTGACACCCGAGTCATCTGAATGACCAGGAATATGTCTACAGCACTTGTATGGAAATCAGGAACACACTCATTAGAGAATACTAGCAGGCTATAGCTTAGCTTTCCATTCAAGATATTTCTCTGTGGCAAATGTGTGTTTTATCTTTCTCATTTGTTCCTTTTGGGAGGGAGGGAGAGGGGGAGAGCAATAAGCTACAGAGCCTCCTGAATCCAATTTATTTTTTCTCCTCCCCTTTTGAAAATCTTATTTCCCCACTCAGTGCAGACACAGCCGTGTGGTCTAACTACAAAATAGATTGTAGTCAATTCTGCCATCTGCTGATGATCCCTTCTGGCTGCTTGCCAGCATGCTTGTAATATGTAGCTAAATCCAAATTAGCTGAGGATGTTGGTAGGATTTGGCCCATGCTATAGGTAAAGAGAGGCAAAATGTGGCCTGGCTTTTGATAGAACCATTGTTTTTGCACTACTAAAGTTATTCTTCATATTCTAAATCAGCATTCACAGGCAAGAACTGAGTTTCTGTTTACAGCTTTATTAACTATATCATAGTAATCTCTTAATTACTGCTGATTGCAAAAAGTGGTAGCTAACCAGTGTCTTGACTTTGAACGTTTTCAGTTGCTGGGAATATGGGATTTCACATGTTAGGGAGTTAAACCTTGCCTGTGTTTGTATTGGGACATACCAATCTTGCTTCTACTGTAATGTGGAAACAGATAAAATTGCAGTGATGTATTAATTGTCTGCAGATGGTTTGGTGAGGGGGCTTCCAGCAACAGCGTATCTCACAGTGTTTGTGGTTTTGTGGGAAAAACTGGAAGAACGGAGTGGAACTGTATCCAGCTGTTGATCTGTATTTGCATTCCTAGTACTTGCCTTGCCATGGGTCCCCAGTGCCTTTTTGAATTTTATTCCGGCACCAAAGGCTCCCTCTTGGGCCAATCTCTTCCTAACCATTGAAACACAGAAGCAACAAAAATGACAGCAAGCTTACAATGAGCTTGTAGCAGGTAACTTACATAACATATAAAGATACAATACTGAAACAGTCACTGAAGATATTCCTGCTTTATTTACTTTTATATTAATTTTTCCTATGAAAGAAACTGTTAATGTGACTGCAGGATGAATATGTTACTGTGACAGGCAGGATGGAGATGCTCTGAAATCAGCTCTGTGACCTTGGTTCTCATTTTTTAGGACAGGCTGGTCACAGGAGGAAAGGGGAAGTGACTTCTGGTGTATTGAACATCAGACTGAATTTGAAGTGTTTTGCATCTTCCTCAACATGATAGTTCATTAGAGAAGTTCTAGCTCGGCTGTGTTTCTGGTGTAATATTTTTACATGGTATTTCTAATGCTATGTTTTAACTCCTCTTTAGTGGCTGAATATGAAACAGCAATGAAATGATCACTGAAGTTTTTAAATCCTGTGCATGCTGGGCAAGTAGAGCGTGACAAGGATTTCAAATAAATGGGCAGTATGTACCCAAAGAACATGCTTGTCAAGGAATCTGTCCATGAAAGTTGCTGAGGAAGTAATATATTTTAGTCTTGAATTCCCATGTTTTGTCTGTCTGGCTGCCATGTTATTCTTTAAAGTATTGCTGATAACACCTGTCTTGGGACAGTTGAAGCTAAGACCAGTGATATTCCTTCATGAAACCTTTCCTTTCTTTTTTTACACACTGCAGTTTCCCAGCAGAGCATCTGGAAACTTAGTGACACACCTGGGAGCTTTTCGTTCCTCTGTGTTCCTCTGCAAGTGGTACTCTGGCTTGGCCTCTGTTTCTACTAGGCATGCTTTAGGTAGAGGTACCAAAGATTAGTGTAAATGCAGAAGAAAGGCTATAGAAAGATCAGAGTAGGCCTGAGATAATGACAAAATAATTTTGAAATTTTATCTTTCAATCCTGGAAGTACTTAAGTACCTGCTTTGTTTTATGCACCATGACTAACTGTACAAAAAGCAGTGGGACTTCAAAGACTCTGGGGGATGGATGGATGGGATGTTACATAGCTTCAATCTACAGTATGATTTTGATCTGTTAAAGGGCATTTACTTTGCAAACAGGCTCTCCATGTTCTTGCCATCACACTATGGTTTTTATCTGAAATTCAGAGAATGTCTGGTAGTTGAAGTACAAAGAAGGTGAGTGTTTTTCACCAACTGTGGTTTTCCAGATACACTTTGTGCTTACTGCTTTCCAGTTCTAGATACTCCCCCGTTTCCCTTTCTTGCCTGGAGAAGCAGAAAGTTATTAATTTATTAGCAACATTTCATATTCTCAGTCAAAAAGGCCAGCTGTAAATTGGGATGAAGGAATGGGTATGAAGTGAAGAGATTCTTGGGCTCTGCAGTAGTACAAGCTCTGGTTTGGATTGCTGCCAGCCACTGGGGGTTACAGTGCTGTGGGAGGGGAAAAGGGGTAGGTATAGAGATTTATTTAGCAGTTAATTCAAGTGGCTTGTAAGCTTTTGAATGGTGAGCAATCAGCCCAGTAGGGGAGCTCTTCCACTGTGTCTTGTGATGTGTGCTTGCTATTAAGTGTTTATAGCAGAATGAAAGCATGTTGTGTTAAAACACGGGGTACTTAGCAAGCAGCATGCCCCTTGGCTAATCTAACAGACATCCTGTGTTTGGCTGGAGAAGTAGAAGAGGTCAGCAGGGCCTTTCTTGTTTGAAATTATATTGTTTAAATTCTTGTTGACCTCCATCTTATGAAATAATTGAAAAGTCAAATCCACAAATTTAGCAGCTTTTCTTAAAACCCTAAGTGGTTTGCTGGCACAGACATTGAGGGAGGGGGCATCAGTGTCTCCTTGCCAAGGCAGTGTGCACTGGCTCTTGCCTGAGCAGGTGATTAGAAGGAATAGATGACATACACAAAAGGGATCAAGTGCACCCCCAGCAAGTTTGCAGATGATACCCAGCTGAGAGGTGTGGTTGACACTCCTGAAGGATGGAATGCCATCCAGAGGGACCTGGATGAGCTTGACAAGTGGGCTCATGGGAATTTCATATGGTTTAACAGGACCAAGTGCAAGGTGCTGCACCTGGGTTAAGGAAACTCCTGGTGTCAGCACAGGCTGGGGGATGAACAGATTGAGAGCAGTCCTGGGGAGAAGGACTTTGGGGGTGCTGGTGGGTGAGAGGCTGGACACAACCCAGCACTCAGAGCCCAGAACCCAATTGTATCCTGAGCTGCATCAAACAGAGTGGCCAGCAGGGTGAGGGAGGGGATTCTGCCCCTCTGCTCTGCTCTGGTGAGACCCCACCTGGAGTGATGCATCCAGATTTGGGGTCTCCAGCTGAGAGCATTGGGATTGTTCAGTCTAGGAAAGAGAAGGCTTAGGGGTGACCCCATTACAGGCTTCTAGAACCTGGAGGGCATCTACAAGAAAGATGGGAAGAGAGTCTTATTTACAAGTGCATGTAGTTGCAGGACAAGGGGTATGGCTTTCAAGTGAGAGTAGGTTAAATTAGATATTGGGGGAAAAAAAAATCTTTATTGTGGGGGTAGTGAGACACTGGAGGTTGCCCAGGGAAGTTGTGGATGCCCCATCGTTGGAGTTTTTCAAAGTCAGGTTGGATGGGACACTGAGCAAGCCGGTGCTGTACAAGGTGTCTCTGTTCATGGCAGTAGGGTTGGGACAGGATAATCTTTAAGGTCCCTTACAACCCAACCATTCTGTAGTTCTATGATTTTTTAAGTGACTCTTAAGCAATTGGGATTTGTACCTTTGACTTATTTATTTCTGTTTTTAAGTACAGACTTTTAAGTTTACCTTATTCTCTTCTGTGTCTGTACTCTTCATTTGTGTTGGGAATACTGAGTTTATGAGCTATCTTATCAAAGCCAGGCTTGAAATGTATGATTTAGGGTGGCAAGAGGACACATTAACTGAAGGTATTAAATCTTAGCCAATCTACAATTTTAATTGTATGGTTGTATTAACTGAATGTAAATAAAATACTTCTAAAGTAGTCTGACTTAGACTATAATCTCTTCTTGGCTGTTGTCTGTGGCTGTCAGGGTAGGTGGTGGCAAGATATGTTTGGGATGCTGGAGAGTTGTAATGTGCTTTATGATGCATTTTAATGTCAAAGCGAGTACATGAAATGCTGTGTAATTGTACATCTCCAAAGATGGTTGCTATGTAAGTTTAGAAAGACAGACTAACAGGAAGAGTTCTCCATCTAAGAACTTAAAAGGTTCTTAGATGTGATTAAAGAGGTGGAAAATAGTGTGTGTATTTTTTCTGGTTTGTTTGTTTTTTCTGGCTAAATCTTGTGAACTCCTTCCTGCTATAAGCAAACTGTAAGAAGCAAAGAATAGTGGTCAACTTGTCATGCATCTCCTGTGCTCAGATGGGGAGTTTAAAAATATTTTTCTAGGCTTTCCATCAGTTGGCTATAGGCACAAAGCAATTCTTTAGCTTTAAGACTGGTGTTTAAGGACTGTGTAGAGGAAAGGGGCAGCATTCCTGAGGAAAAGGGAAGATCTGTTCATGCAGAGGAGTGGCCCCAGTGCAAGCTGGTCTTACAGCTGTACAGCTGCCAGAGGGAGTGTGTGGTGAGGGAGGAAATAGAGCCTGATGTCCCCTGATTCAAGATGGCAAATTTCAGTTTTGCTGTGGAAACTGGATGGCAAGTCCTGAAAACATGCAAGGCCCTGCCCAGAGGGGCACTCTGATTTCTGAGACCATGGTTCCACCAGAATCTGTTGTCTGGTGCAGGTAAAACCGGCATTTTCCCCAAATCTTTGGAGAGCATATTCTGCTTCAGTGAATACCATGTGAAATCTGCTTTTGTTTAGATCAGATATAAAAGGAAATAGCTTTCTTTTGCAGTCCTTCATTTTATTCCTGATGCAACAAATGTTTTGTGCTTCTACTAAATGCCAGCAGGTAATAGACAGGTGTCAAGCCTTCCACCAGTTCCTGTACAATGTGAAGGTGTGTTCAAGGCTGCCACAGCAAGGTACCAACCATACAGTAAAATTCTTAACAACCTTCCAGTGTTTTTAAAAGGAGTATCTGTTTCCATCATATTGAATTGAATGTTTCATAGACTTTAAAAAGAATAAAACCAATCCAAACAATAGTTACCAAGCTCAGTCCACCTTTTTTTAATCTGTGGTAGTCAAATACCTTCTAAAAGTCATTGGTACCAGTGGTGCCTTGACACTTTAGCCTCTGGAGAGGTTATTTTTAAAAGTATTTTCAGTAGATATGGCAGCAGCTGTTAAAGTTTGTTTTCCTTACAGGTAAATTGTTAGCTGCAAGAAACTCAGTCCAGCATTTCTGAGCCAGAAGAATCTTGAGTGTTAATGGCAAGAGTTGTGAAATAGACAGCCAATCTCTGAAATAATTCTGGATCTTGCCAAACATATTGAATACTGTATGTAAACACCAATATTTCTGTTGGAGCTGGATCAAAGCTCTCTTTTCTTCTGTTTTAGATAGCTAAAGAATAAACAGGTTAGTGACTAAGGATTAACATTCATTTTAGTAATTTCAGGCCTGCTTGCTTCACAGCAGGCTTCTTTCTAGGCTTCACTTTTTTTCATGTTGGGCTACCAAACTGCAGGGTGTACAGGTTCTGCAACTGAGTTTTCAAAGTGGCAAGAGACAGTGTTCAGCAAATGTGATTCTGGACATCCACTTGCAGGTAAATATATTTTAAAATAAGCCAACAGCTCTCAAACCTTACAGCTGATCTTCTGCTGTACTGAATAACTGGGGTTTTTTTCTCTGTTGGTTCCTTGCTGATCCAAGGTATTTTACTAATTAGTGATTTATTTTCTTTAGCAACCTTTACTAGAAAGCTTTCCAGTTTTTTAGAAACTAGAAATAAATGAGAAATTATTAGCAATTCATTCACTATTTACATGCCGAGGAGCTTGAATAGATGGTAATAAAGGCCTTGCATGGTCTTTACTGACTAGCATGTGTGGTTTTCCTGTATTCTACTTTCTCCTACAGAACAAATGGTAATGGCACACATTTGGGTCCAGGAAACCAGGGCAAAGTGTTTTCCTGTGTGAGTGGAGACCCCCACATCTGACACTGCCAGCAGGGGGTCTTCCCATGTTAGTTATCTGTCTTCTCTC
Source organism: Pyrgilauda ruficollis (assembly GCF_017590135.1). Classification (NCBI taxonomy): domain Eukaryota; kingdom Metazoa; phylum Chordata; class Aves; order Passeriformes; family Passeridae; genus Pyrgilauda; species Pyrgilauda ruficollis. Next base: position 13,898,995 of record NW_024525489.1, read on the forward strand.
AGGTATCTGCAGGGCTGATGTGCGGTGCAGCTTCCAGGTGCTGAGGCTCAGGATGAGCCTGTTGGTAGAACGGATGCTGGGAAAGTCACACAGTGCCTATGGCACTCCTATCACACACACAGAGAATGTTCTTAGTTGGTATGGATAGTGCCATGCAGAGTCAGGATCAAAACTGGGGCTAAGATCTGGTGTAATGTGTGACACCTGCAGTGGCCCTCACATAAAAAAATGAGTTGTGCATCGAATTCTGTTTCCCTATTAGTAAGGAATGGAAATAAGACATGCAGTAGGTTAAACTGCACACAGTGTCTTCATTGTAAAGTTCATTCCACATTAAATATTGGGTTTATCTGGACTTTTTAATTACCTAACTTATTGAGAGATTGTTCTCCCAGCACCACCACAGCACCAATTCACATATCTGGTGGTTTTTTTACTTTTCTTCCTCTCTCCAACATCCCCTGTCAGCTTTTCCTTTTTTAGGGAAAACCAAATGCCAAACAAATTAAAGCAAACCACAGCTGGGTTTAGCCATTTTTTCTAAAGTGAGTCTGGCATGCCTTCTACCTTTGAGAAACCTATATGTAATGCAGAAGTCTAGGTTATAGATTTATTTTATTCTCAGCAAGATCTACTGTGTATTGTGAACTCTTGGTAGTATATCTAGATCTAAATGATCAGTTGGCTGTTAATAATGCAGGAAAAGATTTAGCTCCTCCTGTGTTAGGAACACTGGTATTGACTACTAAGCACAAATACTATTTTGATGTGATGATTTTATTTAAAAAAAACAAACCCAACCAACAAAACAAACAAAACCCCAAATCAAACAAAAAACTCCAAAACAAAACCCCAAACAAACAAACTAACCAATCTTTATTCCTAAGTCATCCACTGTTACTAGATGTAGCACTGGGGAGCATCAAGACCTAGTTATTATCCCAGAATGCCTATTGGCATTTGAAAAAGCAAATCACTCTGGAATAGTTACGTGTCTATTTCCTTTTTCTAAATTAAATGAGGTGGTTTGGCTTTCATTATTAGATACAGGAAAAGGTCATAATTGCAGTGATAGAGCTGGTTTTTAATGCATTTTCTTCCACCACTACAGTTCTAGATGGGTCTTTAGAAAAAAAGAATAGGAATGCTGTCAATTGTAAGTCAATTGTAAGTACGTACTCGGAACATGTCCTGAAGATAAGTTTGACTTCCTGAAGGGAAGTGTAGGGATCTGAGAGCTGATTTACAAAGCAGCCACAAAATGAGTTTGTGTGGTTTAAGTGTACTCACAGTTGTTCGGGGATATCTTTGAGATGGTGGCAGTGCCTTGAATGGAAAAGATCAAGCTAATTAAAAATGTGACTCATGGCATTCCATAAGATACTCATATTTGTTTAGGACAATTGCTGTTTGTAACCTCTTGAAGAGAAAGAGTGATGAGAATAAAGTAGAAGAAGATATAAAGGTCTGGGGTTTTGTCTGAGTTGAACATGTCAGTTTTGGGTATATTTTTGTAAAATCAGAGAGCACACTGAAGGTTTACAGGCAATACAAATACCCTGTATGGAGCTTTCTGCTTGATAATGAAGTACAGTGTTGTTCTTGTCAGTACCGACTGTTCTCAACATAACTACAGGCATGTGAGAAACAGGATAATAAAAAGCTGATTTGAAGTCAGTTGTTTGAAGTTATGTTGTTTCCTCCTATGAAGTTCAAGAGTTCAGAACATTCTTGAGAAAAGTGTAACAAGCAAGAGATGTTGTACATAAATGCGTTAAGAAATAGTAAACTTGAAAAAAGTTGCTTAACTGGTATTTTCAGGTTTTTTTTTACAGTTTTCTGATCATAGTTGGAAATGTTTATCAAGATTTGATTTCAGTCATTCCTGCTTTAGTGGCTCAAAGCCTTTGAACCTACTTACTGTTCATGTTTTCCTGTCCAAGGATGGTCCACAAATGACCATTTATTGCAGATCCCCCAGCTTGTGTGTCGCCAGCTTGCTTTGACTCTTCCTTCCAAGCTCTGAATCCCTATTTTGTGTGTACCAGACAAATTCCAGATTGAGTTTTTGCTTGAATCTTTCTTTACCTTTCATTCAATATTCACATGAGCAGCTTGGCTGGGCCTCAAAACTGATTTGTGGGAGTGGAAATACATTGAGCTGATTGGGATATGTCTGAGCTCCCCTGGCTGGGATAGCAAGCTGGGGAGAGGGGATGGTACTGTGAGTCAAAATAATCCTCAGCAGAAGGTGCCTGTAGATGGGCTCTGTGTGCATGGTAGGAAAACTACTTAAACCTCAGTCAAGGATTCTACTGAGTTGCTATTTATAATGGCTTTGGTAGATTTAACCTTGAAATTTCGTGTCTGAGAATGTAAGGCTAATTTGTAGGATTGAGAGAGCCTTCAATGACCCCTATCTTAACTCAGCTGTCAGAAAGATAGATTAACCCCCTTCCAAGATCTTTCTTATCATTCATCACTTCTGTTTGAGTCTGAGAGCTCAACTACTCACTTTCAGTTGCCCACAAACACACTGCTTGTGTATGATAAGGAGGCATTTGTTAAATCATTCTGGGAAACGAAAGCTTAAGAGAGGTAAGCTAATTTTGGCAACCTTTTGGTTAGTGTTCTTCCCTTATTCCCAAAATTACAAGTAATTTACAATATGCTGGCTTACTTCAAAAGTTACAGTAGTTCTTAGCATGAATGAAATATGTCAAACTACAATGAATGTACTCTTTAGATATTGCAAGCCCAATATATATTCTTTCAGAAACTAAGTCTAATAACAGATCTAGAAGTAGAAATAACTTGTAAGGTTCAATTTAATAGTTGAGTGTCCCACACTGGTCACTACAGGCTCTTGTAGGTTAGTTATTTGCATCTGCAGTTGGGAAAAAGAATTCTATTGTATGTAACTTTTCTTATTTCCTCTGTTTCTCCCTTGTTGGGAAAGACCTGCATTCAAAAATACTTCTTATTTTGGGGCTGAGTACTGCTTGGGTTTCTCAAGGAGCAGAAGTGGGTGGAGGTGGGTGTTTTCTTCTGTTGCTTTGATATTTTTGGTTTTTTTTCTTTGAATGTTTACATTTTCTACTACTGCAAAAATGTACTTTTTCAGATTAATTTCTGGCAGCATATTAGAGGCTAGTTTAGATCACCCTGATTCCATGCACTGCTTCTTTGTCTTTCTACATTTTAAGTGTGTGTGAAGGTACAGTTTTACTTCTTGCTTCTCTGGTAAGGAAGCAAGCTGGGAGTTGCTTTGTTCTTCACTGTAGTGTAAGGCTGATTCTGAGCTAACAGAGAGGGAAGCTGGAAGCAGCAAAGTTTGTGTAGAGTTTACCACATTTAAACCAGCACAGGAAGAAAACAAATTCTCAAACTAATACCTGAGTATATTTGTTTCAAAGTTGAGCAGTGAGAGCAAATTACTTGCTATGATCATGTGCTGCTTTATTGATGCATTGGAATAGAAGCTGAGACAGACAATTTAGAAGAGTGAGGTTATTAAAATTTAAACGGAAAAGTTTTGTCAAGAAAAATCATTCTAAGAGCAGTTCAAGGAAAAAAAAAACCCGAAAACATGAAGGATGAAATATTGAAGAATTATAATGCTGTAATTTTTAACCTATGCCACAGACTGCATTTCAGTCATTGTGCATAAATTTTAGTCCAGCAGTCTGCATATCATTTATGTAGACAGCTTTTCAGTCACCTGAGTCAATTTCATTATCATGGGATAACATTCTCTGTTCATTCCATTCACTTCCAAATATTCCATTTTAAGTTCCACTCAGCCTTACAGGTAAACTGCAAACTGTATGTTTCATGATATCTCTTGCATGCTTCATGCTTTACTGATTTCTATGGATCTGCTTGCATAGATAAGTACTTGGCTGCTTAGGGGCTGCTCTAGGGAAACCCAGAGCATTTGATGTTTCGGGCTTCAGACCTCAGCCTTCCTCTGATGGACTTACTGGGATGTGAAGTTTTGAAGTCAGTATTCATTCTGGGCATCGTTTAAAAAAGAAAGTGAGAATATTTTAGAAAAAAACCCCAAACCTCTCTATTTTAAAGGGCATGGTGTGTTCTAGGAGACTATTGGCACAGTAAAGATGCAAAACTACTGTGTTGAACGATCAATAGGCAAATGTCTGTGAAAATGGACAATCTACAGAACTTGCATGGGACAAAATTTCTTCCTCACCTCTGTTATTGAAGGTCATAGGTTGTTGTTCAACCACTTTTGTGCAGTGTCCTCCCTTGTAACATGAATGAGAGAATAAATAATGTCAAGAGCTGTTGAACTGATGACTTATTTCCTTCTCCATAGTTCCAAGCAGTTGCTTTTGGGTTTTTTTTTTTAATTTTTCATTGTTTCCCTTCTTTAGTATTTGAATACATGAGCTTGTTCTGTTTATTAGCTCTTGAATCTGGAAAATATCCCATGTCATAGAGGCTCCAACTTGTACCTGACACAAACTTTAGAAGAAAGGAGAAATATTTTGGGCTATTATTGATGGAGACTTATCTCAGGAAACTGTTACTGGAAGCACTTTTAAAGCATAAAAAAATCTTTCCACAACTTGATTGTTATAATGTCAAATACAAAAGTTGCCAAGCCTTCAAAAATTAAAAGACTGACATGATAGATACCAACTTCCATAATATGACACTTTAATTTTAAAATGTACCTAGAAAATGTTGCTGTTTATCAGTATCTGTGTGAGGAGCAGAAGTGGGGATAGGTTCAGAATTTCTGGAACTTTGGTACAGCATGTTGACCCCGCACAAGATCTAACAAGAGCTGTTCTCCCCTGCAGCCACTCTGCTGCCCTCCCAGAGCTTGCTGAGATCTGGGGAAGGATGAGTAGCAGCTGGTGGCTCCTTCTCTGGCAAATGGCAGGGCTGAAGGGAATAATTTCCAGGTAATCTTCCCTGTCCTTTCCCCCCATACCTGCTCTGCTGGGCAGAGAAGAGTTCTCCCCTTCTGCAAAAAGGGGAAAATGCACTTCCCAAAGCCTTGACAAACAGTCAGATTCTACCAGATCAAAGTTTCTCTACTGAATTGTTGTGTTTAATGTACTATATTTTGGGGTGTTTTTTTGAGGGAAGAGTTAACAACATGAGCTCTTGAATGAATAAAATAGCTTAAAACTCATGGGACAACTTTGCCAGAGAAGTGTGACAGCAGGTAGAAACACTGATGTATTTTGCAGTTACAGCAGACTGTTTCTTGTCAGTGGCTTGCTCTGATTTCATGATTAGGAGGCTATTAAGTGATTGTATAGTGCTTTTTAAGGATTATCATATCTTTGTTCTAACTTCCATTAAAAACCAAACCAAAACATACTTCCAAACAAAAAAAAACCCACACCTTCAAGTAATACGTTTTCTGTTTCACAAAGAAACAATTCTGTTCTATAATTGAACTATTTTAATTTAACTGCTACTTTAAAAAATACTTTTTGTGGCCTTGTTTTTCCTCCTGCCCCTAGTTAAGAGCAATATAATGAATGTAGCAAGACAGTTTGACCAGGTTTGCTGGAGCAGTGAGATGATTCTTTAATAAATTGGTGAGCTAAAGAGTCAGAAAACTACAATGGGAATGGGCAAGGACCTGAGGAATACCAAGCCAATTCTTTGATTATTAACATCAGGTGTGAGAGAGAAAGAGAAGTCAGTTTCTGAAGGAGCAGTTCCACCTTAGACTCTAGGTTTGGTTTTGCCTCTTACTCACTGGAGATGATGGTTAACCCAGTCTTAAAAGGACAGAAGTGATCAGATCTAGCAGAGAAATGGTGTTTGTGTGAGTGTGAACACTCGGTTCTCTCTTGCCTGTGGAAGTCTCTGCATGCCCTCCCCTGTTGGGCTGCCCCCCATATTGCCCCATGTCGTCTTTGATGCCTGAACAAGCCTGGTGCTTTAGAGCATCTCAGGGTAATCAGGCATCAGTCTGCTCAATGATTCCAGCCCACAAACATAATTTAAAGGAACAAGAGAAATCAAACCGGCCACATTTCCCTTGAAATATAAATTCTGAACCTGAATTTTCCATCAACGTGTGAGCACTGGTGTGCACACATGTAGATTGTGTGTGTGTCTTTGTGTTATATGTGTGTTTACAAAATTATCAAATGGATAAGAACAACAACAATATATATATTTGGGGTCTGAGCAGAATTACCCACAAATGGAAGATCTGGGGATTTTTTTCCCATTTGTTTGCCATTAGTGGGTATTTTCAAGAAAATACTGTGCTCTAATGAAAACCTAGCAGTTGGTTTTTCATATGCATGTACATAATCCACTCAAGCTATTCCCTATTCACCTCATCCAACTCAGTTCCCTCCTTCCATTTAGGAAATTCAGCATCCTCTAAAGCCCAGATAGGGGTTATCAATCATGTTCAATATTAGGTTACTTGCAGAAAAGAGTCATTACCTTTAATGTGTAATAACTGTGCCATGAAGATAATACAATAAAATCCAAGAAATGTAATTTACAAAGGCTTCCTGCTCAAGCTTTAAAAAAAAATGTTATAATCTCATCCTTAGGGTCACAGAAAATCTTGTTTATTTTATTCCTTCTACTTTGTTTGTGTCTTTTGGGGCTTCTTGCAGAGTCATGCATCATCTGCCTGGGATGGTTCTCGGTGTGGGTCTGCTGCATTCAGCTATTTCTATAAAAACACCCAAGAATACTGGTGGTGTAGTACAGCAGCTGTGCAGCACAGAGAGCAACCAGCCATTGTGTTGGATTGTGATTGTAATGGTCCTGCTGAAAAATCCTGTGATTTGATGGATTACAGGGAGTAGGACTGTGCTGTACTTTTGACATAGGTGAATGGTGCCCAAATGGAGGGTCTGGAAACTTGGAAAAATATAAGCAAGTTTTTTTTATGGTCAAATGTGCCCCCAGGGAAGCAAATGGCTGTTTTTCAGAGTGACTTCAGTGGGAGGGAGGGTCAGGGTGTGGAGCTGCTGTTGCTGCTCAGTACCTTTTCCTTTGTTCTCCAGCACTGACACACAACCGTGCCTGGCAGTCCCCCTGAAAGGGAGCAAGGTAGTGTCAGCTTCAGATGGTAGAAAAGTAATGAGGAAATAAATAGCAAAGAGGACTTCTCTCTTGGGAAGAGCAGTGTAACCTGGTTATTTCAAGCAGCCTTTTGTGAGAGATTCCTTGCTCTGTCTGGATTTCTTAGTAACCATTTAACACAGAGGTTCATTTATTTATTTATTTATTTATTATTAAAAAAAAATAATCTGTCAGTGGCAGATCCAAGCACTGCAGTTTCAGACTTGAACAGTGTTTCTCCACTCCTAGAGATGATGTGGCTGGTAGATGTCTTTTAATGAGGGAATAATTCCCTTTTTTTCTTCCTCAGCTCTTTGGATTAAAATTCTGACTCAGTTGCCAGAATTCTCTCTTCATTCACTTTTTTTGGCAAATGTTTACCATTTCAAAATGTTTGGTGAACTGTTCATTTTAATTTTATTTCACTATTTTTTTTCTCTATTGGGTACCTTCCCATAAGGCTACATGTTGTTCTACTTATTATAATTCAAATTTCAGCAACTAGTTTCTGCTAGTTTGATAAATTCAGTTTTCAGTGTTGGAGTTTTCATCAGCAAGAGGGCTTCCATGAACTGTTCTCTCTAGAGTTAAACATGGTAGCCTTCAGTGTGTCTTTGCTTTGATATATTTTGCTGTTAAACTTTTAATGGGGTTCTTACTATTTTCTGTTGGAATGTGCTTCCTCCTGCTGTTGTCTGCAGTTGTACATATCCTGGAGAGCAAAGCAGCCTTGATAGGTAAAGATGACCTTCTTTGGATTTACTCCTCATTTCTCTGTGCATACTTCTAAGTAAGGAAGCAACCATGCAAAGTAACAAAATCAGTCAACTGAACTCATGTCCCTTTTGATCTAAGATTATAACTAAGCAGTTGTAGTTTACAGTATTGGTTCTCTGTAGTACTAGCAGAGGTAGTGACCAATGTTTGAGAGGGAAATTGAAACAAGAGCTAGAGTACTGCTGGGAAAATGTCATTGAGGATTTTACCCCAGGGGAGGACACCAGAAAGCATGGACAGCTATCCAAGCTCCTGAGCTGCTCCTGCATGAGGCTTTGGCCAGGTTATGTGGTACCTGGGGTCTGAGGTAGGTCCTGCTGGGCAGGAGTGGACTGATAGCAAAGCTTCTAACAGTGTTTTGTCACTTCAGCTCACTTAATATTCAACTCTGAAATGTGATGTTTCAGTAGGCAATATTAGCAATTCTGCTTCTTTAACAGTCCAACTTCAATGCAGTGGTATGAGTTTATAGTTTCACTACATAGTTCTGTATGTAAATAGTTTAAAAAAAATGGAAGGAATTTTGATTTTCTTTCAATTGGAAGCTCTTTTCACCAAAGCTGTGAAAAACATAGTTATCAATTAAAAATAGAGGCAGCTGAATATACAGAAAGCTTTCCTCTTCCTTGTATTTCTTTCCACATATGTAATCAAAACTCAAACTGAACTTGCTCTTAACAATTCTCATGATATTGATGTAGCTTTGTCTCTGACACTGAAATAATCCAGTAAATGTGCTCTCTGCGTAAGTGCAAGTTTAATTTGAAAATCACATCCATAGCAGTTCTCGGAAATCCTATTTGGAATTACTAAGCATGATTGCTCATGCTGGAAGTGCTTTAAAAATTCAGTCCAGTCAGATACCAGAAACTATTTCAAGTGACTTTTCTAGCCAATCTTTGTTACACAGCATGGGTTAGAATTAATCTCTGCACATCGAATATAGTCAACATGCTAATTATTCTGTGGAGCAGGAATCTTGACACAAAGCACTGTGGAATAAATTCTAGAAGAAAATCACAGTTGATATGCACTAAAAAAATGTGAAGTAGATTTGTCAAATTATATCTGTTGTGAATTCGTATCTTGGCTTGAATTAGTACAAGAAAAGTATCTATTTTCTGGTTCAGACATGTTTCTGCAATGTCATGTTTGACCTATTAAATATATTTTTCTTAATACTGCACCTATTGCTAGTCAACACTTGTTAGATGTTTCTTACTTTTGCAGCCTTAAAAATTTCTCTCAAACTCCAAGGGTCAAACTTTGTTTCTGTCTGTAATAAAATGTTGCATAAGTGAAACAGTAAATCTGCATACATGCTTGTGGTTGACTATCAGATTTTGCTTAAGTGGAGACCACATCTGAGTCAGCACTAGCCTTTGGAAAGATGCTAGCATGTTGTGAATCCTGACCCCATACTGGGGGAGTGTATATGTGTATGGACAAATCCAGATAACTGTTTTGCATTAAATTAAGCAGGGTTTTGACTAAGGTTTTGTAAGAACTTTAAATGAAAGCCTTTCTCAAATACTTGGCTATATTCATTGCTCTTACTTCTCACAAAACCAAGGCATCAAGGCCTTAGTCATACATCACTTCAGTTTGTTCTGGGCATTGACCTATGCAGCTGGAGTAGATGCCTCCCAGCATATCCTGCAGCTGTTTGGACTAGCATTGGTTTGAAAGAGAAACGTCCTAAAATCTGTCAACCATCTGAGGGAGCTCACCTTTTTAGATTAAGTCTCTGCTGAACTGGTTGGAGATCCCAGTGACTGGGTGGCTGGTACTCAAGCACCTAACATTCCCATTTGCTTGAAAGGGAAGCAAAAATCTGTCAGTGAAGCTTCAAGCTGATTAGAGGTGGTGCGTAGAAGTTTAATCTGAGAGTAAATCATGCAGCCCACCGTGCAACTTTCTGCATCATGATTTCTGGCTCATGGCATCTTTTGTGGAAGTTTTCTGTGAGCTGTGGGTTCTCCAGGAGTACTGAATGTAATCACAGACAGCAAATTTATAGAAACGCTGCAATTTAGGAGTAATATCACTTCAGTACTCTTCTTTTGAGAGTGTTAAGCTCTAAAGGGAGAGACACTTGGAATACCCTTGAAGAGTAGTGGCAACTGGTGATCTTTGCTCTATTGAGACCCATTTTATTTCTGATTATAGTAAGTGCTAGGAAACAAGATGGATGTTCCCAGTTTAGATCTTAAATCATTAATAAGAAGAATGATTTGAAATGTGCTTTGCTAAAGAATGCCAGTCTGGACACTTGCCATTTTATGTGTTGTTGGAGAATTTGCCCACCTTAATGTGAGAAGTAGTTTTCAGTTTTTAATATTGAAATGGCTTGTAACAAAAAATATTTTTATGGTGAACCTTGTAAATAACTTTGCTTAAAGGGATGTCTCTTTTTCTTCAGGTTGCTGCCTTTCACTATAAGATTGCATGGCAGTGGGTAGTGTGCTGTTATTTTATGTGGGATTTTACTTATTGTGTATAAACCCACACAACAAAACAAAGATTGGGGTAAAACTGTATAGCCCTTGTGTCCATCTGTGTGTCTGTGAGGTTGTGTGGTTTCCCCTGAAATGGAAAAAACTTTAAAGTGTATGCTCTACTTTTCTAACTTGGCAGCAGGGTGTCAGGCAGGAGAGCCTGTGGAACTGGGGAATAAATTTTTTCTCTGAAGGGAGAGTAGATCTAGGGCTCCTGTTCCTTTGTTCTTTTAATAGCAGCCTGCTTTTGTTTTGCTTTAAGAAAATGATTCTGTGGTCTGTTTACTGTGGCCAGAATCTCAAGCAGGGAGAGATGGTAAAACCATCTGGTCTGGTGCTCCAAAACACAGTTTGGGTTTGTGATAAAAAACATAAAATCTGAAAATACACTTATTTAAAGAGGATACCTTTTTTTTTGGACTCTTAATGGAACAGCAATGGCTTAAGCAAAGCTAATTTATTTCCATAATTTACCTTGTGTCTGTCTCTTATGATTTCTTTTAGCTTTGGCGTTTGTCGTGATAGTTTTGCACAACGCTAGTTAAAATCTGAACTGGGGTAGAGGCATAAGTAGTGTCAGGAGATGTAGGTACAATGTAACTTAGCATTTCTTTGGCTACCTTAGACTGAACTGGTTGCTTGATTTTTATGTTGCTAGGTATCTGTGACTAGACTTCTGTCAAATGTATATACACACACAAAGTGGGTCTGCTCAGCTGAGTTTATTATTTTTATACAGGTCTATGTATGTATTAATTCATTGTCTTAAGATCACAGATCTTAAACATATGGAGCATGCTTAGTATGACAGCACAGTGTTAACAAATTATTTTTTTGCCTTTTCTAGGTTTAAATTTGACAGTGGTTTCTGAGCTGTTGCTCACAGCACACTCATTAGTAGTTAGAGGGGAGCAGTAAGGTTCTGTGGCAATGACTGTCTCCAGCTGCCACTCGCATTAGGAGAAAACCACACACATGATGCCCTTGCCTAGTGTAAATCTGTGCTTCCTATCATCTCTGGGCTATCACAAAATAATGGCTTGGAGAGATGTACACTTTGTGCAATAGGTCTTAGTAGGGACTGTGTCTCCAAGTTCCTTCCAGTAGCCATGCACTGTTCTGTGAAAGCCTTTTGGAAACCTTGAATTGCTGCATTTTATGTTTCTTAAAAAATGATAAAAAAAATCCTGTGAGTTTCATCACAAGATTTATTTGTGCTGTTAACTCCTGTGATGAAGGTGATCCCTGAAGTCTTCAGCACAAGCTTGGTAACAGATGACTTTGTCAGAGCTGTATATTGGATCTGTTAGAAGCAAATGATATATGACTTGGTCAGATCATGTTTATCTTGGATTTCTGTTCTCTAGTAGTGGAAATTTTGTTGCGCAGTCTTTCATGCGTTTATTTAATAAAGACAGATACACCAGAAGTTTGTGCAACACATGCACTAGTGTGCAACAAACATTAAAGGCCTAAATTTCTCTAATTTATAATCAAGATTTTCTTTTAAATCTCTTGACAAAGGAGTTCTTAACTGTCAGACAGGGAAATACTTGCCATGTATTTTATGCTGTTCTTTGCAAAGCCCCACAGTTTCTTTTAGGGTGATGGATCCATTTCTTCTGGAAAACAGGACATGGACTGGTTCTGGGCTCCTTGCTCTCTGTCTCTCAGTAGTGGCTGTTTTGCATTGGACTTGAAATGGGCACTGCTTTGGTTCTTAGTTGCTTATAAAATATAACAAAACAAGAATAAAATATAAATTAATATTCAACTTGGAAAAATTTTTGTTTTCTGTGTTTGTGTGGCTAGCCCAAGGGAAAACAGCAGGACAGTGTTTGTGAGCCAGGCAAATTGGATTTGTTCTTTGAATTTGTGAAAGAAATACTTAGGTATTGAAGAAAACCAGTTACAGTATCTGACCTGCTTATGGATTCACCAGATTTTTTTTCGTACTTGACGAAGCAAAGCTTAGAGAAACAGATGGAAAATATCATGGGAACTGGAATGAATATAGCTTTTGGTAGAAACCAAAATGTGATTTGATCTAGTAGCCTTTCTTTTCTATTATTTTAATTCTTAGTATTGCATTCAGGGAACAAAATAAGTCTTCCTGTGGGTTATTCGTCACCTGTAATTTTCCATAAGTGTTTCTCAAAGTCTCTTGGAGTAACTGCATTTGTTCCACATATCAAAGGAAGTGAGATCAAATCCTGTTATGGTGTTCTTTTCCATCAGGTTAACTGAGTTTTCTCATTTTAGAATGAACTTATGGGGGGATGGGCAAAAAAAAAAAGTAATATCCTATCAGAAGTTTTTTGGATCTTACATATTCAAAATTGCATCTTGCAAAGACAAAATAAGAAAAATCTTAGCGAAGATGAGACATGAGAGACATCACACAAATATTATGTGAGTGTAAATGTGCTCCATGTGAACATTACAATTAGTGGGCTCAGGCAAAGAGCCTTGCCTCTGCAATAATGTGTATTTCCTGACTCTAGTCCTCAAACTGTCCATTATAGAAGAAATTCTATTGTTTCTGTAGCCATTGGAGGGAAAACTGGCCATGCACAACTCCTCTGACCTGTGACTACCTGGGAACTTCTGATTTCCTTTCCCCCTTCCATATAGCCAGAAATACTAAGTGATTTTTATTTTGAATGAACTTTTTGTGGGATAGTGCCATTGTCAGAGGAAACTTGATATGGAATGTGCTTGCACAGCCTCCATGGGGAAAATGTTTTCCTGGAGTCTGAGGTGCAACATGTGAGAAAATAGATTCTCAGGAAAAAAATGTGTTGTTAGAGTACTTGGTTGAGTGTATTTGTAACTCGTAGGTTCAAATCAAGTTGCCTGAGTTAGGCAGAGTGGTCATCACAGGACTTAGGAGAATGTTTGCCATTTTAGAACCATTTTGTATGAGGAGGTTAAACTTCTCCCTGGGCAGCTGAGCATATTGTTTGGTGGTTGAGACAGTGGTATTCTGCATAAAAGTTGATGGTAGGAAACATCCTATGCCTTACGCAAACATCCAGACTTTTGTGGGGTGAGGACACAGAAGATAGAAGCAAAATACTGTATTTCATAGGCATTTATAACAAGGATTAAAGTATTCTGACTCTTCAAAGTCATCTGATTAGCAGTGGCACAAAGACATTCTCTACAACAGCAGGCCAGATTTTGGTGTCTGAAACATTTTGGCTATGCATTTTTTGTGGAGCCTGCTACTCTGTAAATGGGATTGCAAGCTCTGTTCCTCTGCATTTGTCCTCCAAACATTTTGGATAAGCTTTTTTGGTTGGTGCCTTATAGATCCTGATTGCAGAATCTCTCAGCAAGAAGTTGTGGGAGACGAGGTTTCAAAAAAGGGTGACATCAGCAGACAAGTAAGGTGATTATTTCACTATTAACCAAACTCTTTGGTTATTGGCAGCAGTGTGAATTTATTGCTGACTTGGAGTTGCTGTGTCCTCTTGGAAGTCCCATTCTTGGAAAGCACAGCAGCCTAAGATTTGGCTCTCACTCTGGTCACTCTGGTCCTATTCTTGGGGTTTTGAGAGAAGTCAAAGGGCTGGCACAGAACACATAAAGCAGAAATGTAGACATAATTTTAAAGGAGCTGAATACTGAGGTGTATGCAGAATGGTGGTGGTGGGGTTGAAATTGCAGTTTCACTGTGGGAGTCTTGTTGACTTTTCTCAGTGATTTGACAGCTGCCTGTTGCTGAAGAACTGGGGCAAGGCCCCCTGCCTCTGGAGGCTGAGGCACAGCTGCAGGTGGCTGGGCTGCGTTCTGCATGTGGTAGAGAACAGATTCCATGTACTCTCTTGGTGCTGCTTGCAAAGTACCTACTTACCTCAAAGTTGATGGTAATTCACCTCTGTTTCTAAAAATGGAAGTCTTTTGCTGGTTAAGTTTATGGGAAGAAACCTCAGAAACTGGCTTTTAGTTAAAAAAAAAAACAACCAAAACCAACAACACCATTTTACAGCTCATCTTTTTGTTCCAGAGACATGTTTTTATACCCTTTTTTTTCCTGGCACTTGACAGACAATCAGTAGCTGCCAGATGCTAATGAAATTGTAAGGGACGGAGATGATGAAATGGCATCCCTTTGGTACAACTAGTGTATTCCAGGGGCAGACATAAATGCAATCTATCAGAAGCAGGGAGCCATTTCACTCTAGCACAGATGGTTAAATGCAGCTGGAAGAGAGGAGGGGAGAGGATAAACTCCACCTGAGGGCTGACAAGGGACTTGTGAGCATTGCAGCCTTGCAGCTGGGATATAGGATAGGGCAACTTCAGAGATGTGACCTGTCACAAATAATGCACCTGGGTGGGATTTACAGCTCTGTATTTGTCTGCCCAGGTATATGATGTTCCATGTTCTCTGACAAGGTGCCTGGTTGAAAGTATTTTTATTATTTAATTTTAGCCTTTTGTATTTAAGTGTGTAGGGCAGTGTATCAAGTACTCAAGTAGCAGAGCTACCACTATGGCCAAATTCAACTAAATTGTTAAGCTAAGATATTGAGGTGTTTTGGTTTTTTTCCCTGTTGGGTGGCTGAACTCTGTTGGGGAAGAGCCCAGGGCTGCAGGTATCATGGTGCTCAGTAATAGAAGCTCTGCAAGTAAGAATGGGGGCTGTGAGACCTTGGTGCTGAGCTAGCAGTAAAACTGTTCCTTAGGAGTGCTGCAGGTTGCTTCTTCCTGACTCGTAGTGCATCTTCTTTTCTCAGCACCATTTAGATTGCCCTGGTGCTATATTTAAAGAAATGGGGGGGACAACAATTTTAACTTCCTGACTTTTCTGATTGTGCTCTCTGAGGACCTGAAGATGAGTGGAATGTTAATTCCTAGTGTTATTATGGGTCACCCTTCTGCTCCTTAATACTATTGTTCCTGCTCTAGTGTGGCAAAGATGATAGGTTTAGGTTGTAACATGTCTAAAAGTGTGGTGCTCATATCCCTGTAGCTAAATATGCCATTGCATATAGACATTTTCAGTTTTAATTCCTTTCCACCAGATATTTAATGGTGACTCAATATTCAACAGCATATATGGGTGTTTTGCCCCCCACCCAGTATACAGGATTCCCATGTTTTTTCCCATTTAAGTATTACCTAGACAGGCTGTTTCTAAAATCAGTTTCTGTACTTTGTCCAGGATGTAGGCAGCACTGGGTTGTAGACTGTGTATAAAGATGCCTATGAAATTTTTTTTCCTCTTTCTAAATGCATTCCACTGTAAAATTGAATAATTGTGGAGCTGCACATAATCTGAGAAATTACACCTGAATTGCAGAAACAGAATGTGTAAGAGATGTAGGCCAAACTTCAGCCACAGCCTGTGCCCAGGGGGCCATGGTGGCTGATGGCACCCTGGCCTGGATGAGCACTGGTGTGGCCAGCAGGACCAGGGCAGTGATGTCCCCCTGCACTGGTGAGGCCACACCTCGAGAGCTGTGTCCACTTCTGGGCCCCTCCCTGCAAGAAGGACATTGAGGTGCTGGAGCCTGGCCAGAGAAGGGGCTGGTGAAGGGTCTGGAGCACAAGTCCTATGAAGAGCAGCTGAGGGTGTTTAGCCTGGAGAAAAGGAGCTTAATGAGAGATCTTGTCAGTCTTTTACTGCTTGAAAGGAGATTTTAATGAGGTTGCAGTGGTCTCTTTCCTAGTAAAAATTGACAGGACAAGAAGAAATGGCCTAAATCTGTGCCAGTGGAGGTCTAGGCAGGATATTAGGAAACGCTTATCACAGTATTGGTTGACAAGTACTGGAACAGGCTCCCTGGCGAAGTAGTTGAGTCAGTGGACTTGGCAGTGCTGGGTTCATGGTTGGACTCCATGGTCTTAAAGGTGCTTTCCAACCTAAATGATTCTATGATTCCAAACTTTCTGTTAATCTGTATCAGCACTGTAGCTGTCAGAAACACATTTGTGAGGGCAAGCAGGTCATTAGTGAATTTCAGATCAGAAATTCACTAGCCTTTTTTTCTTTTTGTAGGTAGGTGCCAACAATTCTAAGGCCCTATTCTATGAATGGTGCTAAAGCCAAAGCAGTTTCATTTTACTAGAGAACCTTGATAAATTGTCAATCTGCTGCTCCTGAGAATAGGAGTGAAAGAGATCCACTCAGGAAGATATATTGCTTTCAAGGATAAGCCCAAAGAAAATCAATCTACAGCCAGCCAATAAGGCCACTTCCATGTTGGTTGGAACTCTGTTGCAGAAGTTTTAGTCACACTGGTCTGGAAATTGCTGTAATTCTTCAACTTTACAGTATTTTTTTTGTTTTTATATACATTAGTGTTGTTTACATTACTGTTTTTTGATTATCGTGAGGGTTTTTGTTTTATGGGAAGGGGTGTGTATGTGGATTGTTTGCATTTTTTTCTTCTTTTATGCTCTTATATAACATCTATATTGCTTGGTATTGTGCTTTCACATCCCAAGGAGCCATCATCACTTCATAAAGCAGATTTGTGTGAGACTATTGTTCATTTCAGAATTCAGAAATCTATATCTAATTTTAACATATTTACAGTTTTTGCTGTATTTCTTTCATAAGTTTAATGACTTTAGTGTGAATTAAGAAAGGACAAAGAACAGACATTCAATTCCCTGATTGTTCAGTATTAACAGAATAATCTTGAAAGCATACTCCTATCCTAGCTGAAGAAAACTTGATGCCTTTTGCAGGATTTAAAATATATGGATTTGGTTCCTGACTCTGCAGAGGCTCTCAGTTTAATGTGGTTGTGTTCTCTGGATGCTCCTTGGATATAAGTACACCTGCCACAGCAGTGACAGATTCATCCTCTCATGAGAGTGATGGTTGGTGCTCTTTTCCTGTTCCTGTCCTTGCTTAGACCAGAGGGGCAGGAATGCCTGACTGTGCTTTATTTACCATTATTTTACCAAAGGGGAGTCCAAGGTTGATATTCAATCTCTGGACTAATGGAGAAGAAAAATTACAAATGTGGTGTTCTTCTGTCATCTCATGGGTGCTGCTACACTTCTGTTATTCATGTTGGTTATTCCAAACACTTTTAAAGGTATGGTTTTTGGAATAGCCTTCTGGAACTGTGTGAGGGCAGCCCTAAATCACCCCATTACCCTTTGTTCTTTTGCAGTAGTAGGTGTAATTATTTTTTAGTGCCTAAGCTGATTTAAAGGATGAGAGCTAGCAGAAATCATGTTTCTTTTGTACTTAAGGTGAGATTAAATTCCCTGTTTGTGATTTGTATTTGACAGTACTGTATGATTCTTCAGAACATAAATATGTGCTTTATGTGGTGACCTTAACAGCCCCTTTGTCTTGATGATGTTTTTCAAAGTGAAGAAATGGTTGGACAATTGTAAAGTAAGAGTCTAAACTGAAGTCACGCAAAGTGACATGGTTTGTGGAGTTTGTCTGGTCTTAAGCTGATTCATCAAGTTTAATCCATGCTCCTTTTCAAGCTGCCTGTGGAAGTGGAAAGTGTAGTTTTTCTTTTATGCTGTATTATTTTGTGACATTTTCTCACAATCTGTGAGTACTTTTCCTTGTATTACCTGTGAACTTCCCTCTGCATAGGTACTATCTGGAGCTTTCATATGGAGTGTCCATACTTCTGGGAGAAAGCAAGCAAAACTGGTCAAAGCAAAGTCTTTGCCCGTGTGTTCAGGGAATTTCAGGATATTTGTACTAAGAATCCATGTAAATAAATCTCCAGCAACAATTTTCCTTTTTCAGTGGAGAAAATGACTTGGAATGTATTTCAGTATTTCAGCCTTGCTAAACTACATGCAGTATAATGCCTAGTCAAACCACTTGATGTGTTTAGGGTGTTTTTATAGTCAGTGAAGGAAGGCACAGTCCTCAAAAGGTGACTTTACCAACTCACACACTCTTAAAGGTGACCTGTTTTCCTCCTCTAACTGTAGTGTGTACTTAGGCTCAAGTGATGTCAGGGTATCCCATTTTCGTATGTGGCTTTATGATGCTGTCCAAATGCTCTTCAGATATGAACTGAATTGAAATCTTTTGCACCATATTCTCTTTTCATGCCGGATGCTGCCTTTGGATATATTGCTGTGTCAGTGAGGAACTGTTAATACTCTTGGTTTTGTCTTTTTGAGGTATGTGTAATTGTCAGCTTTTCAGAATAGGCTGAAGTTGTGGTACAGAACTCTGAGAGTCACAAAAAATTCAACTTGTAACTGTGTCCCAAAGTCTACCAAGTGTGTGGACTCCTGTAATTTAAAGATCTGGTTCTCAGATTCCACATGGATTCCTTAGACAGAGTATGCTTGCGCCAGCAAAAACTGGTTCCAGGTATTTGTCTTTTAGTAGCACTAATAAAATCTTATCTCTGAAGTAGTTGCACTTGTCATTGAGAGATCCCTAAATGAGCGATCCTGACCTTATCACAGATTCCTGGTCAGGGAGGCTAATGTTTTCTACGCTGAACTTTTTATGTGATGAATGAGCCTTTTCTTGGTCAATAAAGTTTCACTTTGCTGACTATTTTGATTTTCTTTTCCATTTGTTTCAACTGCCTGCATAAATTCCATTTGCACTGGCCTACACTATCCTTCTCATCATGTTGAGTTTTTGGTCTTGAGCTAACAGCCTGCTTCGTAAGGTGTGCTAAATCTTATGCTGGATGGAGAAAAGTGGATATCTCATCAGCTCACTAAGGGAGTCTTGGTAGGGGGAAAAAAATTAACACACTCCTTCCACTCACACTAGTGCTAGTTGATCTGCCACCTGGGCAGATCTGGCTTTCACGTGGGGTGTAACTGCTTCTAGTTTGGTATCATCTCCCTGTGTTCCCTGATGGCTGGGCTTTGGTCACTTGGCAAACACAGTGATGATCTGTATGGTGAGGGAGAGGGACTTGCAGTGTACCCTTGCTCGTCTGTGGGTTTGTGAGACAACTTTAGGGAGGTCAGAGCAGAGAACAAATTTATTTTTTCTTAATTATGAGTGCTAATCCAGCAGAGGAAGTAGCAGAATTTGAGTCATATCTGTTAGCTACTCTGTACTGCATGAACATAGCTTGGGGGGCATAAATCTGTATCTTGAGTTTTTGTGTATACCTTGAAGATTTAAATTAGGCTTAAAAGGTGAAATGGCTATGTGTAAAAAAATATGCAATGCACAGAGCCTTCAGTCTGATGCATTTCTGCTATTGCAGAAGCATTTCTGGTACTGCTCAAGCCTAGCTCCTTGGCAATGCAACCTGCTCTCCCCTCTGTGCAATGACTTCCAGTGAAACAGTGCCAAACTTGGAGTGCTCAGTGAGTGGGCTTAGCATAACTGAACTATTAATTAAAATTCTGGAGTAGAAACTGAATATCCAAGGCTAGTCAGAGTGAAACTATAAAAGTGTGTATTTCTGATTGAAATATATCCCTTGTGCACCTAGCTTGAGGGTGAGTCTCAGTAGAATTCCTTGCAAGTCTCCCTGTAGCCTGTTTCACATACAAAGTAATTTCTTTGATTTGGTTTTCTCTATCTTCATATGTTGTGATTTGTGTGGTCGATGACTGTTGGTCTAAGCACCTGGTATGTCAAAAGAAGTGTTCATACTCTATTTTATTTGCTTCTCCATCTGGAGAGAAGATGAAAACTAACAGTTTAATTTTAGAGCTGAAAGATGATTGCATACTGTAGTGGTGAGTGGAGTAGAATTTAGGCAGAGCAAAATGTCCAAATATCCACTTTCATAATGTCTGCTCACTAGTGTTTGTGTTTCACTTCAGTCAACGCCCTCCATCTATTAATGTTTCTCCACCATACCTAAAAAATAAATTATCTGTTAAATCATCTTTGCATGCACAGCTAAGCTGGCAGAATGTTGGTTAGTAAAAGTTAAAATCTTGAGCAGTAGCTCTGTCAAAGTTAGACCTTTTCAAATTATGCCTCAGTTGAGAGGCTGATATTCATTAGCTGTTTTGAAGAAGAGGATGCTGAAGAAAAAACCCAACTAACTTGATGGTATTAATTTGCTCAGCTATTTGGTCAAAGACAACGTTCCAGAAACTTGCTTTTCTGTTTGCTCCTTTTGAAAGGGGAAAATAAAATGCTTCAAGAACCAAACTTCTCCTTATTTAAGCTTCTCTAATTTTAAATGAGAACACTATTTTCTCAGTTTTTCAGAGACCGTGGAAAAGGGAATTAATTCTCGGCATGCAGTGATCTTTTAGCATTTCCTTCATGGTAACTGCTGTGTGCTGTGTTGGCTGATAGTTGTTTGAAGTGCCATATACAAAGAAATCCTATGCTTTATGGAAGGACTTGTTTTTAATTAAAAAAAGGCTGGAAAGAAAGTAAAGTTGTTGTATGTCTCTGCAGTATTTATATGAGTGAGGAGTAAAGGAAAACTTTGGGACTGTGTATGTAGGGAAAATGGAAAGATGCAGTCCTGAAATTCAGTACTAATTGAATTAGTGTGAGCAAGACCAGGCCCTGAGTGTTTTAAAGGATATACAGTGCTTTAAAGAGCTAAAGACCCGCTCTTGTTTTCTGACTGCAGTAAAAGTTGTTTATCATTAGAGGCAAAAAATTGGACTCCTTCTTGCTCTTGCAAGATTTAGTTTCTTTTGGTTAGTATTTTACATTAAAAAAATCTAATGTGTTTCAAGTTAGGATAATTTGAGGTTTTGGATAGGAGCTCTCTAATAAACATAATCAAGAAAAGATGTTCCATGGAGTAAGTTGCATAATATCTAGGTTTGTAACTGTGTCTTACTTCCCCATCTGCCCCACCCAACCAATACCAGAAGAGTTTGCATTTTTTTTTTTTTTAGCTTTACAGAGTTTCTATTTTATTTTTTCTAGTCACTTACATATCACAGTGGTATCTTGACTTCTGAAAAGTTTTAGGCAGCTGGAAACCCTGGGGAGCTCAAAGGGGCAGGAGACTGTTGGGGGGATGGCAGGGAAGGAAGAGGGGGCCGGTTCAGCACCCACAGCTCTTCATGTGCATGGTGCCTCTGTGCTCTTCAAGAGCAGAATTGAGAGGGTGGTATTGCAAACACCTGAAAACTGAATTTGTACTGGCATCAAAGCTCAGTGGTCCAAGTCAGGGAGTTCCTCAGCTGTGAGCAGGGTGCTGTGGGTCTGCAGTATGGCTATCCAGACACCATGTATGTTGGCCAAGCCTTTGTACGGCTCTGTGGTAGCTGTGACACACATTTCCCTCAGATGGGATTTTTCTGCAGCTAGGACTGCTGTGATACCATTGAAAATTATCATCTGAGCTGTTTCTTATGCTATTTACTTCTGTTTTTAGACTTCTTTTAAAATTAAATGAACTTTGTATAAGGCAGAAGGACAACATTTCTGTAAGTTACTGCACACTCATAAAGCCATTATGGCTCAAATATGTCCCTCCCTGTGGCAGTCCCTTTACAGCCTTGTTTGGCTACATGAAGAAGCTCTGGGTTGCAGACTACTGACTTCACCCTAAAAAATTCTTTCTGTTTTAGACATTGCTCATAGTGACTTAGGCAACCTGTTTCATGGATTTATCTCATGAGTGATGTAGTGAAGCTGCAAATGAAATGTGACATAGGAATCACTTTCCTGAGATGAGACCTAAGGACATTTTAATGTGTTGCATCAAGAATAGGCTTAAGGCAGTGTTCCAAATCTGTCAGCAGGACCATAGTTGCTTCCAACCCAGGCAGAGCGTGTCCCAGGGCTGCAGGGCACTGTTCTGCACATTTGCTCCTGCTTTGCAGTGTGCCACAATGTATTTGACAGTAGACTTGATCATAAGTTCTGAGCCCAGTTTGTGCATGTACAGTAGGTGATTTCTGCTCTGTCACTGTAAAGGAAGCCTGAGGATTCCCTCATCTGAGGAACTAAGGGAGAAGGACTTTCAGTAGTGGTTGCTGCAATGTGTAATGGGTGTGTGCCAAGATGTACAAAGAATCTCTGGCAATCATGTCCCAGATGATGGCTTGAACGTCTATCCTGCCAGGTACCATAGCCCATGCAGATCTGGATTGCTCCAAAAGAAATGGGGAAAAATGTCAGGAACTTCCATCTGAACATCAGGAAAGACTTTCACCATGCAGGTGACTAAGCACTGACTCAAGTCAGTGCCCAAAGAGGTTGTGGAGTCCATTGGAGATGTTCAAAAGCTGTTTGGACCAGACCTGGTCCTAGGCAGTCTGTTTTAGGTGGTCCTACTTGAGCAGGGAGGTTGTGTAGAGATCACCTCCAGGGGTCCCTTCCAAACTCAGCTGCCCTGTGATTCTGTTTCTTTGCTTCTCTTACTGAAGAGTCTACAAGCACCCTTGGATCAGCCAGACCTGGGGACCTGGGCAAGTACAGTATATGAAGTGCATGGTTTTGCAATTTCTGTTTGGGACTGATTTTGCAAGAAGGGGTCAGAATTATTTATTCATTGTGTTGCAAATTTCATCTTGAAGTTAAAAATACTTCTAAATGTCATTGAGAGAAATAACTTGGGCTGTCTTCAAACCTTTGCAATTTCTTTTTGTACTGCCCTCTGAGAGCTGACTTTATATGCTATTAAATAGCAAAGGCACTTTTCTGTGAAGATTTTTAAAACATGGGTATGAGGAAACTAGCCATAACAAAGTTCAGGACAGAGACATGTCAGTGCTTATTTGTGTGGAAGAGGACTGCAAACACCTTATGTGTCTGATATGTCTGGCATTGATGCCAAGTATAAGTGTGAAACCAATTTAGTACAAAGCCTGGCTGGGAACAGGGGCAGCAGGTTGGGTGGGGAATAAGAAATTCACATCTGTTGTGGAAGATGGTGTAGAATGTTCTAGCTGTGCAGGTATAATTCTCCCTAGAAATAGGAGAAAATGCTTATTTTTTTTTTTTTTAAAGCCATAAAAACTCTGAATGTGTATATACACATGTCAGATTTCATTAGTTATATTTGCACTGGATACCAACTGATGTCTCTGTAATATTTCCCTTTTCCATGTCCCTTAAGTTTTGCATAATAAATTCAGAAAATGCTACAGAAGTGGATGCCAGAAAAGGTCTCTGGTGAAATTTTGTGAGCATGCCAGAAAACATTCTATGGATGGTAACTTGGGAGAGTAAGTTAAATTACAATACTAAATGCAGGGTTTAGTTGAGAACACGAAAAGCATTTAAAATTAGGGGAGGGAGGGGGAGTTGAACTTCCCAGTAAGTCCAGACTGCCAGTCCCTTTGGTAATCAGTAGAGTCCTCAATGGGGACTCTATAAACATTAATAAAACAAAAAGATCCCAGTGTTCTACTATCACATCTGGGAAACCCTAGAAGACCTTATATGTAGCTTGTGTAGTGTTGATGATAAAATAACTTCAGACAGATACTGTGAGCTGGAGCTGCAGTTCTGGTTATTAATATCAAACTGTACAAATGGCTGCAAATATAGCTAAAATGTTTGTAATAAAAATGTCAAATAATTTGATTGTGCAGCGCAACTATATATCTATCTGCAGAATTGAAATATGGGTCACAAAAAATCTACTCCACTTTACAACATACCAGGTGGAGCCACTGAATGCTTCCAAAGTGGTCTGTTGGCATGTAGGAGTCCGGTCCTTTCATGCAGCTTCAAGCTTGCAAATGCAATTTGTTCTTCTTATGGGACACAGCTCGTGTTCTTGCTAGCTTGACTACTGCAGTATTCTGGGGTTCTTCTGCCTGTGTTACTTGCTCATAAGAAAAAGTAAATACAAATTAATTACTGAATTACTGTAGGGCAGTCTCAAACCTTTGCTCAAGTCCTGAGTAGAAAGGCTGACAATGGACAATCTGTTTCATTTTTATAGTATCTTAATTACTCGGTGGCTGCTTTTTTCTCTTTTTCTCTTTTCCCATTTGCTGCAGTCAGCTGGACTTTGGGGCCACAAGAGACGGCTGCTCTTGCACACCTTCTGCAAGAAGAGTAAAGACTGTTTTTTCTTGCCATGCATGAAGGTGGACAGTGCAGTTTCTGAGGAGATAGAGGTTTTAAACCCCAGAAGGCTCCTCTGCTGAGTGGTGTGGCCTAAAGGGTGCAGCTCTGTGGAGAGAATGGTCCAGCTGCCTTGGCAGTCTGGGCGGATCTAATGATCCTGGCAGGGTAGCTCTGGAGGTTAGAACTGCAATAAACAACAAGAAAATCTTGGCAGCTTTTCTTTGCAAGGCTGTTTGCTTTCCTGCCTGGTGTCACTGCTCAAGAGTCCCTGTTGCTCCTCATGGTTTATCTAAGGGCTGTAGGCACCAAGGTCTGGGATGCAGACACTGCTGTGGGAGCTGGCTTCAAAATGCTTCATATGGCTTTGGGAAAAGCCATATGCCTTCATCTGGCCTAAAACCACAGTGGCACCTTTAATCGCTGCTGCCCTGCTCAGGCTCCTTCAGCCCTCTGACTCGCAATCTTATCTCCATCTCAGTGCAGCTCTTCTGCTCCAGCACTAGAAATAGAAATAGTGAGATTTGATGCTAATTCAAATTATGCTCCTTGGCTAATTCATTATGCTCCTTAGCTTGTGCCTCATATCTTTCCCATCTATGATGGGAACTGGGTCTGCCTGGATCAGGAGAAGTAAAGTTGTATATGAGAGATAAATAGAGACTAGTAGTGAAATGAGAACCAAGCTCTGGAAATGAAACTAAGGAAAATAAGGTAAGGCAGTGGTAGGAAAGTTTTCTCACAATTGTTTTCTTTCTGTAGCTTTCAGCTATTTAGACAAAAATAAATTTAAGCCAGTAAAATAACAACTCCTTGTCTCCCCCTTCCTTGCACTGTTTTCCTTGGAGCATCTTTCTCAGATGATGTTAAGACTATTGCCTTTGTCTGTTTGTTTAGTTGTGGTTTTTTTTTTTAAATCTAAATCCAGATGTCAGTTTGTCAATAAAAAACAAAAATAAGGTTTTTATTTTCAGGTTGCATGAATTATGCATGTATGTAGATTTTTAAAATGTGTTTACTTAATCAGCGGTTGCTGAAATTTGTAGAAAGTACTTTAAGAGGCCATTGGGTTTCTCTGCTGATTGTAAATAATTTTTATTTAAGAAGGTATGTCTAGAATTTCTTTAATTTGGTTTGATTTCTGAATCTAAGACCTGAATCAGTAGTGGGGAAGCCTGGAGCTTGGTTTAGAGAGTTACTCTGTAGATTATTGTGGGAGGTGCCCTTGGGTAGAGGGGAGAGGGAAGGGCAGTGTCATAGTGGCAGTGATTGTTTCTAGAGCTATTAGCTTTCTTCATTCAGAAGATATAGTTCCCATTTCCCTATTGATAATGCACTGGGTGCACAAGAAGTCCTGTATTAGTCTGAAGTCATGATCAGTGTCTTTTAATCTTTACAAAAGTTGGAAATCCATACTGCTCCTCACTGGTTAGAGAGCTTTTCATCTGAAGCTGTAACTTGAGGTGCATTGTATTTTTGTTTAAGGCTGGCTAATGTTACCTGCCTCTACTGGAAGTTTTTTCCCCTCCTTTTTTTTTTTTTTTTTTTTTTTTTTTTTTTTTTTTTGTGTGTGTGTGGCTCACTTGGGGACTATTTGGAAAAAGATTTGTAATCTTAGCCTTCATCAGACCACACAAGTCAAGAGGCTGATCCCCTCTTGGGCTTGTCAGCAGCCAGCTTAATCAGGACAGAACGCGAGCTGTGGTGGGAATGGGTTGGACATGTTTTTAGCCCACACTTGTAGATCGGTGTTGTGGGGGGCCAGCAACACTGAGCTGTTTGGCAGTGAGGGCTCATTATGTGCCTGTCCCCTGTGGTCCCACAGCAAGGGCTTGAGGCTTCTGTTCGCAGTGAATGGATGTGGGGAGGGGAGTGCTTGGCCTCCTTCAGCTGTGAATGCTTTCATTGAGACCTTGGTGAGAACTCTTTCCAGCTGAGCCCTGTTGCATCCCTGACCGTTTGAATTGCTTGGGACTTTGTGAGGGTGCAGAGGATGGGATACAGGCTGTGGCAGCCTGGGGTTTCACAGTGTGAGTAATTTTGAACAAACCCAATAGTTCTGCACTGAAACAATGCCGACTTTTTGAGTTTGTGTTATTCTTTTTTAATATGTGACAACAACAGGAGGTTATTAGCTGTACTCCAAAGCTCTCCTAATCTGTCTGTAAAGATATATATTGAAATAAGCATTTACCAGCCTGGGGAAGCTTTACAGTGGTAAAGGTTAGACCATGTTGCTTGCTTCTGGCTGTGAGAATTCAGAAGCAGCAGTGGTCTTAGGGGGCTGTCTGTCTCCCACAGGATCATATTGTACCCTATTCCTACTTTGGCTGGCTTCAGAGTCATGAAGCCTTCTTCTATACCCACATCACCAGATGCCTGGCAGCCAAGATGGGCTCAGCAGCCTCTGGACCCAAGCTGGTACCTTCCCTCAGGGCAACCTTAAATCACACAGCTGTGTCAGCTTGGTCAGTGCTGGTGTAGTAGGTGCCTTCTGATCACTTGGCACAGAAGCAGCCAAATGTACCTTCTGTAGAAGCCATGGTGAGTGGAGTTGGGGCTCTCTTCTTGTCCTGTAAAGCCACACTCAGCAGCCCGACAGCTTCCATCCTGACCACAGTTTCTTGTCTTCCCCACACATCTTCCTGCACTCACCAGCTCCTCAAAGCCAGACTCTATCACCTACTCCTGGCACAAAATACCAAAACCTGTGCAATTCCTGCCTCAGCAGATGCAGGCAGAGTCTGCTGAATTGGAGCTGAAGCATATGCTGCAGTATACACATGAGTTTATAGTTTGGGTAGAAAGTCACACACTGACATAGTGTAATGAAATTTAGCAGGTATGTTTGCAGCAGACTTAAGAAAAACAAGCTGTGAGTCATAACACACTTTCTGCCATGTGTGTTGGCATGGCTGAACAGTGCAACTACCCCAAGGCTGAAGAAAAGAGTTTTGCCTGGAGAAAAGGTGTCCTGTGCACAGCAGTTTGTCCTTATGCTGTATGTAAGGGAGTCGTGACAGAGTTACTCAGTTTGCTCTCAAAGTAGTTCAGTCCTGTTACTTTCATGAGTTTCTTCAGGATTTTTTTTTTTCTCTCTCTCTTCCCCTTTGCATATTACAAATATTTATACTGTGCTAATAGAGTATAAGCTGATCTTGCAACTGGAATGGAAATCTGAAAACAATTTTGCTCATGAAATTATTCCCAGCTGGAAATCTGAGGTGTGCTCCTGCCGCTTGCCCTGTGTCCTAGATGGAATAAATGTTCTTTCATGGCTGCTCTAATGCTTTTGGCTGCATGGAAGTTAGGGGCACGTGACACCCTCAAAGGTAGATTTTAACTTTTCTGGTGCATTTTTGTTTTCATATGTCTGTAATATTTTATGCAAGCATAAAAATGGTGTCAATATATCTAAACTGTTGTATATGAGAAATACGTAGAATATAATGAGATCAAAAGTGATAAAAGAAGTGTACATGCATATAGAAATTTCACTTCCAAAGAAGTTTTTGATGTTACACCTCATTTTAGGTGTTCCAGGGATCACAGACAGTAGTTATAAGTGATTTCATGTGCAAAAAAGAAATTAAGCAAAACCATAATTAAACAATTTGATAACTAGATCATTAACAAGCTCTTTATATAACTGTGCTAATGGAACAGCTATAAACACAAAACGATATCTGGTTACTGTCTAGTATTACATCAAAGCTGAGGAGCTTTCACAAGCAAACATAACTCACACTGAGGTGGTGTAAAACTGTTAGAATTAAATTTCACTGGGTTGCACACTGGGATTTTTCTTTTCTCAGTTCACAGTATTAATAAAAACAAACCCAAGTGCTAATAAAAAATAACAAATAATATTATGCACAGCCAAAGTGGTAAGTATGGTGTCAGTTAACCTGAGCTGGGATTTGTGTGCAGGGTGAGGTGGGGTGTCACGGCAGAGGGGCAGGAGAAGGGTTGGAAGGTACCTGCAGCGTTTGGGAGTTGTGCACCTGATGAGCCTGGTGTGCCTGAGGCTGGACTCCAAAAGACTGTGCAAACCAGGAAGGGAGCAGGGCCATTGTTTTGCTGGCAGGAAAGGAGTAGGATGGTGGTGCTTTTCCCTCTCTGAGGTAAAAAGGGGATTTCCAACAGGCTGAGTCACTGAAGGGTAGTTTGATCTTGGACACGATGAGAGTTTCCAAAGTCCTGATGCAGAAGGAAGCAGAACAGCCCTTCTGTGGGTGAACGGCTTGGGGCGAGAAGGAGGTGATAATGATACCAGGCCAAATGTTGCTGAAGGGGGAAGATTTACCAGATGGCAGTGAGACTGTGAGAGCCTGTATGGCTAGACAGCAGGGGACTGTGGCTGCCTGCGGAGCAAGTGCCTGTCAGTACCTGGTATGTGGCCACTATTTAAAGCAGCAGCCCACTGCAGACCTGGTATGTGTCAGGGAGGATGTTTCAGACAGGTGGTGTCAAACCTCAGTGTGGCTTACAGGATGCTCTTATGCAACTTCTGTCCATCCAAAATACATAGCAAATTAGCATAAAGTCTTTTGGGAAAGCAGGGTGGCATAGAACTCATTAGTAGGAAAGTACTGATCTTCCTTCTAGGTCAGCAATTTTTTACCCCATCAATAGACCTTCAAATTGCTTGTGTCAGAAATTAGGAGAAAAAAATTCTTTCAAAGGTCATTGCCTCAATTTCTTCTCTTTCCCTCCTTCATCCCCTTCCAGTCCCACCATCAGCTTCAAGTAGGTATTTTGTCTTTTTGTTCTGTAGTCTAAAGGATTGTACAGTCATCTTAGGACAGTTTTCAGCATCTCAAGATCTCTTGACTAACCCTCCAGCTTTCTCAATGCCTACTTGCTTGATCCTGGGTGCGTTCCCATGAAGGAACTAACTTCTAAAGAAGGTGTGTAACAGCTCTGGGTGTACTGAGTTGCATGTTTAGTTGAGAGAAAAAGCTGATGGAAATCCCCAGTCAACAATATTTAGTGTGAGATGTGACTGCCACGGAGTGGTAGGAGCAGGCTTGTGTGCAGCTTGGAATGGTCTGCATGTATAAGCATTTGAGAACCAGTGCAGAGAGGAGACTCATTCCTGTTTCCAAATCACATATACTTATCAATCTGAAATTGAAACATAGAGAAGAGGCAAATACGTTTGTTTTTCATGTGCTTCTGTCTGTGAATGTGCATGGGAGAAGGCTCATCATTACTGTGAAGTTGTCTTCGTGATCTCCTTTCCCTGTGGTCTGGAACAATATTTATTTTCTTGTTTCCTAGGTGGCATGCAGATAAGCTCCATCTGATTTGAATAAAGTGGGCAGAAATTTACCTTTACTTGCTAAGATTAAGATTTCATGGGTTGCTTGGTGTTTTCGTGTTCAAGAACATGAAAGAAGATCAGTTTAAAAGTGTGAATTTCAAATGCAACTCTTCAGGTTTTAACCATGATTAGCTCTGTACTAAGACTTGCAATGCTCTAATTCTAATCATTCCATATGCTCGACATTCCCAACTCCTCTCCAGTCAAGCTGAGATGGGCAAAAATCTGATAGCAGCGGAAAAGATACTGGAAAGGAGAACCTGAATGAATGTTTCTTGAAGAGAGCATATTCAAGATGAATGAAAGGCAACTTTGCTGCACCTCATTGGAACCTCAGTGTGAAGTGGACGAAATGGTGATATTCTTTCCAAAAGTCAAGTGAATTAAAACAAACAGGAGAACACAATAACCCAAAATAAAAAGGAAGTTCTGCAAAGGCAGAGATCTTTACCCATTGTAAAAGCCATCAACAACTGTATACTTTTTTCCTTTTTTTTTTGGTTATTTCTTCCCTTCCAGAACAGTGGTCTTGCATGCAATTTAAAGATAATAATGCTCCTCAGGGAGGCAAGAAAAGCATACGAGTGAGCTGCATAAATGATTTAAAAAAGCAGGATACAAAAGTTAGCTGAAGAGGAGCAAAAGTTTTTGGTTCTCTGATGCCTGTCAATTGTAGATGTGCTGAAGCTGAACAGATTTGTTTACAAAATTTTACATATTGAATAGTTCTTTTGAGATTGCTAAATCATTACATAAACCCCACAATAATCTTTCTAATGCTTGTTTGCTTAAAATAAAAGATTCTTATGTTTGAAAAGCAGTTACAAGTGGTTTTAGCTTGCCACAAACATCTTTTAAATCAGGGGAACAGTAAGAATATAGGTGTCACAAATACTGTCCTGACCTTCTCATTTAGTTACCCCACTTCAGGAATGGCAGCTTTTCAAGAAGTCACTTGTTACTGTGTCAATAGTGGCTCAGTGCTGGCATTTGTTAAAGAACTCTAATGCTTTCCTCTCAGGAAAAGCAAGCTAAACTTCGAAAATTTGGGTGTGTGTCAGAACAAGAATTGCTACTGTAGCCTGGATATTCAAAGAGGTTTAAGTGATCTATTGATTAGATGTTCATCAAGGCTTCTAATAATGGGGAGGTTTGAAAGGGTCAAAGAAAAATTAATGTTATTCCAGTATTTTAGCTTGTTTGGCCCATGTAATCATGGGTCAGTCATGCTTTATGCTTATCCCAGATGAGCTTGAAAGGGTGGGTAAAAGGATATCAGCTGCACAGAACAGTGTCTTTGTGAATGGCATCAGAGGGATTTTATGGCAGAAAGGTATAATATCTGCCACTATGGTGAGGAGTGAGAGTAACATTTGGTTAATAAGGCTGACAGTTTGTAAGCTCATGAAGGCATCTAGTCCTGACGATCGCTGGGTCAAATTTGTGGCTGGACCTCAGTTATGTGAAGAGGCAGCAATAACCACTGATTTCTGAGAGGTGACTGGAAACCTGAGCAAAAATGCTTTGAAATACATCTGGGCTCCATGCATGACACTAAATTGCTTATAGCAATGATGCACAAAAGTACCAGGGGATCAAGGTGAACAATCAGTTGAACACAAGCTCATAGTGTGCTCTGGTGGCTAAGAAAGCAAATGCAATTTTTCCATATCCAGTCAGGAAAGCAGAATGCAAAGAAGGGAGAATAGAGCTGCTGCTTTTTCTAGCATAAGGGTTGAGGTTTCTGCAATTCTGAGTTTGGTTCTATTCTTTGCTCTGTCAAAAAGGTGCTGACAAATACTGCCCTTTCAGCAACAGCTGAGTTTTTCTGCCACATAACTGTAGAAGAATCTTCCCTCCAGGAGACCCTGTTATGGTGTGGCCAGAGACTGAGCAGAGCTATAGACAACTGCATAGCAGAGCTCTTTGGTCAAGACTTGGATTTGCACCACTGAATGTGTATTTAGATTTTCCTGCTGCTGTTTCTTCTCTTCTTCCCAACCCAATTAAAAATCTGGCTGCTGCCTAGCTATCGAATGCTAACACAAACACCTGCATGACAGATGTGTACAGCTGTAAGTCCGTCAGTGCTGATCCATCAGCAGAGCCATGAGCCAGCCCATGGAGCAATTAGAAAACACATTTTGGGTTTTTTTTCCTCTTCCTTTTTCTGTCCTATTTTTAATCCTCCTATTTTCCCAGGGTTTTCTGTCTTCTGCTTCCTGCTGCTGTGAGTTTGTAAGGTGAGCCCTGCTCAGACTTGCTGTCTCTTTCAGATAAGAAAACAGCCTAAACCAAAGGAGCACATTTTTCTGACTGCAGAGTGGCTGGTTAATACTGACAAGTGTTAAATTATAGAAGTCCAAATGTCAGCTGTATGTGCCAACTCCAGAAAAACACCTTGAAATACAAATGCTGTGAGGGTTACACCAGACAGGATTAAGACTTCATTTAAGAGTTCCCCCTCTTTCTGAAAAGAACTGGTCTCCCAGATGTGTTTTGGAGATACTGACTGTAGGACAGGGTGTACTCTCAATGCCTTTTTGAAACGAAAGGCTCAAGTCAGCAGCAGAATGTTCAAGTCTGACAGACAAGAATGGCAGTAGTTGAAGAGGTGAGGCATAATAATGCTGCTGAAGTTTTTACTGCAGTTGGTAAGAGAGTGCTTTCACAAGGGCTTTCTGGAAACAGGCTAATGTAAAAAGGCTTTTTCTTATTCTGCTATGCTTCCCTTATGACTATTCTCTCTACTGTCCTCAACATGGAGTAACAGTGGGGAATGTTGCTGCTAAAGGAGAGAGTTTCAGAAGGAAGAGAGTGAAATATGTTCTTTTCTAGTAGAGGAGATGGTTTCATTTGCTCAGCTGGGAGCGACAATGGATGGCTTATTTGAAGGTGCCATGTTGGGTGTGAGTGGTGACTTCAGTGGCAAGGAGGGTAAGGAGTATGGTCTTGCCCAGGGAAGGTGTCAGTTCTTGTGTACAGAGCAGAGAACAAGAGAGCCACCTTACTGCTCCCTTGCTCTTGCCTGTGTGCAGCCACGTGCAACCTCTACTTACCAGAAGACCACTTGTGCTAGCGGAGATCCTGCCAACTGAAGTAATTCAGATGATTCAATCTTTACTGAATGAACTGATTTTTATCCAAGGGCTCCCAGCTCAGTTTGATGGTGCAGTGCTGCTAATTTAGAGTCATAGTTTATATCCTGTCATGCTTATTTGAAGAAAACCTCCCGCTGACTTCAGTATTTTTGGACTTTGCTTTAATAGAAGTGGTGCCATTGTAACCATGAGGAGCTGGTTTTTTCAACTGTTTGGGCTCTGGAATGCTGCAAACAGAAAATCTCTCAAATGTAGCCTAGAAGACGATAGGGCATGTTTAATTTAGGATGCAGAGTCACTTGGAAAATAGCCTAAGTGCCTCTGAAAAGTAAATTACAAGTATAATCTCTTTATTGAGCTGGAAAGTACACCCTCAAGAGAGAAAGGAGAATGGAGAAGGTTTTTTTTACTTTTTCCTTTTTTCTTCCCCCCCCCCCCCCCTTTCTTTTTTCCTAAATAGAACTGTTGACTAGCAGGACTGTGTTTAGAGCAGAGATGTCTGCACAGTCATGGAATAACATGGGCTTTTTTATCAGGGTAAAGCTTCCCTCCTAGTGAAGTTTCTTAATTAGTTCTTCCACACCCTGCCTGTGGAGTGGGAGAATCTGGAAAACTCACTCCTTCTTGGGAAGAACTTTGATCATTACTTTCCTCTACCTCTCCCCTTACCTTGTGTAATGGATTACACACCAGCAGTCATTTCTGCATGAACCCTTTCAGAAACAAAAGAACTCCATGAATCTTCTGTGAGCATCTTCAAGCGGAAGCTGGCCTCTGTGATTTAGTTAGTATTGACTGCTTTGTCTTTCTGTGAATAGCAATGAGTAATATTGGTGTTGAAGAACACAATTTGTTCAAGAAGGTCTTGAGATCCATTTTGTATTTGATTTTTCTCTGAGGTAAAGACATAAGGCTACCATGTCTAACTTGCATAGGCTGTCATTGACCAAATAAAACACAGTTATGTATGAAATCTTAGTGAGTATGACCCATATGAGTATCTACCTGCTGTATGCTTGCAGAAGAGTAGGATGTGTATGAAGTATTTGTATATGAATCTATGATAAACTAGGTTCCTTGTAACATGTAAAAGTACAGATTGTTCATCTTATTTCTTGTCTCTCTCTGTGTCCACAAGCTGAGCTCGTCTTGCTTTCATTGTGTCTCCCTTGTGAGCTTTGTGTAAATGTATGTGTGAAACAGAGAGTGCTTCATGCTGGAAGTGGTTGTTTGCTTTTTCTCTCTCTCAGAAGATGGGTTCTAAGCTGGATGGCAGGAAGGAAAGGATTTGTTCTCTTTATCATCTGCTTTCCTAGTCATGGAGTTAGAACACTGTGAACACTATACAGCAAGGTGCAGATTTATGAAGGGGTATGAAAGAGGTGGAGAATGCTCCTACATTACCTTGTCATACAGTAATTATGCAGTTCCTTTTCCCCCATGATGTCAGGACTGCATTTACCCTGGTAGAGCTGTTTGTGTATTTTAGTGTTTCTTAACTAGTGCCCATTCTTTGTATATGTTTTCACTGGGTAAAACAAGAATTCCTCAGCTTACCTGTGATATGTCTCTAACACACAAAATTTCCTTCCATCATCTTCTTTTTTTTTAGTTCAGGAACAAAGATGAGAGATTAGTTACTGTCTTGGTGTTTACTTGACCTTGAGGACTCAAAGGTAACGTGAAAAGGCTTCTTACAGAATAGCTCAGTGTGCACTCTGTTTAGTTTGCTTCTTGCCTCGTGCATTTATGCAATGGTCTGTGTTGTGGCTGATCTCCTGAAGCTTTCAGACCTCTTACATGGCTTCATTTGTTTATTATAGGAATAGGAGTTTACAGTAATGCTGTTTATACTAAAGTTGGGTGAACCATTGCAGCCAGAAGAAAAACCATCATGATGAACCTTTGCCCTGAACTCAAAGCAAACTCTCTTGTGATTTTTAAAGTTCTGTTTCAGTTTTCAGTGTCACTATGCTTTGTTCTGTCAGGACTGGAAATGAGTGCCAAAATATAAATGGTATTTTCAGTGTCAACCTCAGATTTCACAAGCAAATCTGCTCCTGTGCCAGGGAGTGTGGAGTTTCTTAGCCATCACAGGTTTTGCTAGAGACCTAAATAACCTTTTTCAGCTTCTGCTGCTCTGTGCAGCTGACTCAAAGCATTTATCCAGCGAGGCTTGCCCATCACCTTTGTATGGGATGAGATATTGGTTATTAAACTAATAAGCATTCCTGGGGGAATGTGTGCAGATGATGGTTTGCAGATGAAGTACTGAAACAGCAAGTGTTGTGTATCTGCTCTTTGAGCAAGGCTGTAGGGATTGTTCAGCTTTGGCCTCTTCCCTGCTAGATATGTTGTAAGGCTGTCAGCCACTTCTGTGAAATTATAGTAGAGCTGCCTAGTGCAGAATAAGGAAGTAAACTCTCTAGGCTCTATCAATTTTGTTTTGAGAACAAACTGTGACTAATGTCCTTCTGGAAGATGAGTTTATCCAAATTTATTTGCTGTCCCATAGACTTTTCTGTTTCATATCCCAGATTTGGATCCAGTATTGAACTATCCATCTAGTAGATTATGATAGATTAGTAGGGCTAGTCTTCGGAGTAATCAGTTCAGGTTGTGCCTGTTTCTTGTTTCTGCTCCTGAGGAGGAGCAGTCTGCCTTCTTCTCTCCCTCCCTCTCTCTCTGTGTTTATTGTTGTATCACAGAACGATCTGATGTTTGTTTTAACACTGAGATGAAGCTGAATTCACTGCTGTCCAGCACTCTTTAAAGTTGGTGTGCTACTTGAATATTTATATCATGCTGACATTTGCTTACGTTAGAGAAAGCTTTATTTCCTTGGAATATTTATCATAATATCCAGAAATTTCCATGTTCCAACTGCTGCTGGATCTGAATGTTGTATATAATTACCTGGGTCCAAGCCCAGTTGCTTTGGGGAAGTTAACTTTCAAAGAACAGCAACCATCTCTGTGGCACTTGCTAGCTGAAGGAAGAGCTGGCAAGGATTTTTGCTGCACTGACGTGGAGCAGCCTGAAGAGAAGACTCATACCTCACTTCAGCTATATAGGCAGCTTTGTCTAGCTCATCATGGGGAAAATAGAGAATCATTTCCTGGCACACCTGGCATCATGGAGTGGATGCCTGTATCTGATGTGATCTGTTGACCTAGTTATGGTCTGGGATGGAAAATGTGATTTGACATACTTTGCATCCTGTTTTTTCCCCCTGATTTCCACTGGTCCCTCTCCCAAAGGTTAATGGGGAAGGGTTGGGGCAGAATCCAGTTCCTGCCTTCCTGACACACTTTGATGCTCTGACCCCCTTTGTGTGTGGAATAGAAATGACCAGCTTGAGGCTTGATCAGACCTCAGCCTCCTGTTGTTTCCCATCAGCTTATATGACTCTCCTGGGCTTCTGTGGCTGGAACTGCTCTTTTGCTGCTGTGCATAAGGAGGCACTGTGATTTATGAATCAATTAATCACTGCATGCTGAGGAGCTGTTCACGGTAGTTAAACAGTGAAAATAAAATGCTTGAGTCTATAATAAAGACGGATCATAATGAATATGACCCTCTACCAATGAATTCTCTCCCTCCCTATGTTATACCCCCTATCCACTTTCCCAGCACAGCCAAACTATCAAGACATGAAATTTGTCTATCTCAATGCATGGGGTTCATCAAATTACTTAATTACTTGATAAGAGTGCTGTCTATTTGTGTTTTTTCCCCTCACACAGACATGCACTCTGATTTTGCTGCTAAAGCTGTTAAAGCCACAAAGATGAAGAGAAAAAGATTGATACTCTTGATTTTAAAACTGTTTGACTACTCATAAAAAAAAATAAATTCACCAGTAAGTCTCTAAAAGTTAGGGAGGGGCAGCTGAAGTCTGTCCTGCCCGATCTGTAAAACCACAAAAGTGTGGTGTGAAAATTCCAAGAAATATTTCCATAAAATAACTGTCACTTTTTGCTCTGTGCAATGCACACATCATTGCTGTTTCTAAAACTGTGCGATACTGTAAGAACCAGGCCAGTTTGGTGACAAGCCTGCTTGTTTGGCTTCACAATTTGCACTTCAGTGATGGCAGTCAGATCAGGGTGCATGTTGCCCTGTGGGCAAGCACCACTGATGTTCAAATATCTACCCATGAGGTAAGGCTATGACACTAGAGGCTTTAAACCTGATTATGTGGTTTTGCATCAGAACTATGCTTTCAGACAAGAAAATAATTCTTTACAGATCATTGACTCTATACATGTTGTATTTTTTAAAGAAAAGTTTTACTTCTGTGTTATCAGCAGATACACAAAATAGTGCTAGAACTTTCATTAACAAAAAGTAGTTTGTTTTCGTTTGTTTTTTTCTTTCTTTTTGGCTGGAAAGTATATTCTTGGTAAGTGACTTGATCAGCTGTCCATCTGTTTTGAATTCTGAAAAGGATTTTTGAGAGAGTAGTGGTACTTTTTTTTTTTGCTGTCTTTGAAGTGTTAAATTTTTGTTGCAGAGTATTTCCTGGGTTTTCTGAATACCAAAAGCTGAGGTTGATGAGTAGATGGATTTGTGAACCTTGCAACAAGTCCACCGGCTATAGTGGAATTGCTCTTAATCTTACCTATGTAACTAAGAGCAGATTTCATTCAAGCCAGAAATTAGGTGCAGTGGTGTGAAGCAGGTTAATTCCTTTTCTCTGCCATGCATTGAAGCATGCACTGGATTTATAATATTTGCCACTTATCAGTAAAAGAATTTTTCCTTTCCAACACAATCTAGTTTCTCAGTTTTGTTCAGCTCTGCTGCTGGCATATGTTGACTATATCTAATGGCCTTTGTTTGCATTCTAAGCTTATCTCATAAATTTGCTTTTGAAATGCAGTTATAATGTTTCACTGTGGAGACTGTGGTTAAACATTTCTCTCCTGTCCCCCCCTTACCCTTCTCTGTTTGATTTTTAGGACCCAGGTTTCTCTTCGGTGATTCATGAGAAGCTCCAAGTTCCCAATACCATTCGTAAGGCGTGGAATGAGAAGGACAACAGATGTGATGTTTGTGCCACACACCTGAACCAGCTGAAGCAAGAGGCCATTCAGATGGTGCTGACCTTGGAGCAAGCTGCCAACTCAGAACATTATGATGCCTCACCAGGCTCTCCCCCACCTCTCTCCAACGTCCCCACGTTGGTGAGTCCCCGGCACATGGGCAGCCTGCAGCCCAGGGACTGGGCCTACGTGCCTGCTCCTTATGCTCCATCTAATTATACAGGCTTTGTTGCCAACAAACACAGTGGAAAGCCCAACAGTCTAGGAATTGGAAATGGGGTGGAGAAAAAAAATGGCTCTCCTGGACACCAAGCCAAGGTCAGCTTTCAAATGGCCACCAGCCCCAGCAATGGCAATGTTCTCAACTCTGTGGCTATCCAGGCCCACCAGTACCTCGATGGCACCTGGTCTTTGTCAAGAACGAATGGAGTCACTCTCTACCCCTACCAAGTAAGTATTCTTAAGTAACAGAACATACTTTTTTCCTTCCCACTGAAGCTGGCAGGGGCATACTAATGCTGTTTGCTCCTGTGGGGCAGAAGTTGAGCCGCCTGTGTAAGTGAGCACTAGAACAAGGAGTGCTGTAAATCACTGTCTCCCCCATAAGGGATTGAGTTGGGGGAGACACAGATCAAAAGCAGTATTAATGAGAATACCTTCTATGAATTCAGCTGTTACTGATAGCAGAACCGAGCTGTTGTTTTTAATGGCAGAGACCTAATCATACAGTATTTTCAATTATTTGCTCACACAGTCCTCACTCACTTTCACTCAAAATACTCAGAAGGGCAGCTGGGAGCCAGCCACACTTGGTTACTCCCAAGAGGAAAGTGACACTAGTGCACCAGTGATTTCTGAGCTGGTATTCAGGAAGGATCCAGATGATCTTTTATCCATCCTCTGTGTGTGTGATCATTTGGGAGCACATAGCAGGCACTAACTCCTTTGACACGTTTTAAGTTGCCTACATTCTTGATGCAGCGGGTTCAATGGGTCCAGTAATCTCCAGATCCTAGCAGTTCTGGGAGATTTTCATGTCCTTTTCAGCATGTTATTTTCCTTCTCTTTGGTCTATTGTTTTCTAGTACACCACACCTGTAAGTACCTGTAGAACCCATCCACGTCAGAGGGCACAGAAGAAGTTTTTTTGTGTGACAGGAGGTGGGCTTTCTGACATACTTAACTGCAGCTGGTGGGATTTTAAGAGTACCCAAGCACTTGCAGATTGTGACATACGCCTGTTCTTCACATGTTCTCACAAATGTCCCAGTTAGCTTCCTTAGGCATGTAAATAACTTTGGAAGTCGATCTTTCTACTAAATTATGAACATATTGCAAGATAGATCCCTAAATTAATATTTAACTTTTATTAGTATGACTAACTGATATTATAGCCAGAAAAAAAGTGATGTTATTCATAAGCATTAAGATATTGTCATGCACCAAAGGAAACTGGGTAAAACCAGAAATGAAGTACAATTATTTTATCTGGAAAATATGTGACTTTGTGCTTTTGTGGATTTATGCTCTACTGAACCTGAATCATTTTTGGGTAGGTCAGTATGTGATCATAGTTTTGATCTAAGAAAAAAAATGTCATCTATGCTTCAGCTAGGAAAAAAAAAACTAAACAAAGAATGCACCTTAACAAATCTGAATAACTGTTATTTGTATTAGGAAAATTAGTTCCATTTTACTGCATTCACAATCTTTTAGGTTCATGTTCTGTGAAAATGTGGGTTTTGTTTACTTTTTATAATGATTGAA
The DNA here is from genome assembly GCF_017590135.1 of Pyrgilauda ruficollis. NCBI lineage: Eukaryota > Metazoa > Chordata > Aves > Passeriformes > Passeridae > Pyrgilauda > Pyrgilauda ruficollis. The sequence continues at coordinate 13,938,531 of NW_024525489.1, forward strand.
TTTCCTTGATTATTATTTTTTTTCTTAAAAATATTCACTAAGACAAGTCTAATATTCAGAATTGTCCAGACTGATTCTGTAGTTTGTGTCCAGTTAAACTCTTCCCTACCCTTGATTTTCAATAACCTTGAAATAGAAAAGATTGCATGCTCGCAAGACACCTCTCAGCCAAAAAAAACCCTAAGCCAACACAAAACCAACCAAAAGGCCCAACAGCAAAACAAACAAACAAAAAAAAATCCCAGATGAGCCTAGCAATGCTGCTCTGTATTAGAATATGTTGATTGTAAGTTTCATTTTTTCCTTTAGGATTCTACTCTCAAATGTTAAAATTCTCACTGTACTCAAGTTGCCACATATAATTCTCCAGCTGAGAAAAAATAATGATAGCTTTTTTCCTTAAGCACACTAAAAGGATTTTAGTGTTTGTTTACATAGTATCTGTGTTAGAGTGGGAATTAGTCGAGTAAGAAGAAAAACTTTGAAAACTAATTTGTTTGTAATTTCAAATGTTGGTAAGATGCAAGCTTTTCTTTTTTTCTGCTTTTGTGTGCAGAAACCAATCTTGCTACACATTTTCAAAACATATTAGATTTCTGTCCCGCATAAAAACATTTTTGTTATGCACTTAGAGTACCAAAACTCTGCTGGGGAAGAGCACGAGGAAGATGAATCTGTTATCTGATCTTAATTGGATCCCTTCTTGATTTGGAGGTGAATTAAAAAAAAAGTGGTGCTAGCCTACTTACTTGTGAATGTCTATATATTAATTAAGCTTTCTTGCCTTCCCTTAAGAATAGTGATTAGAAAAACTTCATTGTGCATTAGCTAAGAGGAGAAGAAAATAATTTCTTGGGATAAAAAGTCTTGCACTTCACACAGAGAAGAGCAGTACCCTTCCACATCATAATCTTGTTAAATAGATGTCCAGGGAGAAGTCAGTCTCATGGCTCTAGACTTAATGGCACCTGTGGTAGACATCTCCCATTGTAAATCAGCTTTTGTTAGACAGTCTAGATAACTTGAAAGAAATGGTTGAGTACCTTGAAAACTGATTGTGATGTCTTCCTTAAAGTATCATGAAAAAAAGAGAAAACATTCGTTTGAAAGTGACATTCTGCGGCTCAGAATTGACTCACTGCAATTTTAAGCACCAAAGATATTCCTGCAGCTGGAAATTGCACGAAGTTACTCCTTTATTAGCGTCTTCCCTACCAGACTGCCTAAAATTAGAACCTTGTTATGGGCAGTTAATTACTATTTTTGTTTCAGTTCCAGTAGAAAAACAATAAAAATAAATGAATATAAAAGGGAGTGTTGTGATATTGTAAAGTTCAACTGCTCCAGTAGTTTAGGACAAGTCTTAAATGCCACTATTCAATTAATTTTGTAGAAAGAGCACTTTCCAATGAGGAGTAAGTAAAACATATCGGAATTTATACATTACCAGCTTTAGTAATGTACTATATTATTATTGCCTATATAATATATATTCATATTAATATTGTTAAAAATCTAAAAAAATGGAACTGTACTAGATTTAACTGGCAATGCATGTCAGATCTAAAAAGTTTAAAAGTTTTCTAGTAATTTCATGGATGCATTATCGGAACTAGTGAATGGGGTCTCCTAAGAACATCAGAGGAATAGCTGCTAAGAATTTTTTAGGCAAAACTGATCCTACCTGGAGAGGGGGAGATGGTGCAGATGACCCCATCAGTCCCCACTGTGCCTGTTTTATATGATTCCATATTTAGGCACTCCTTGAAACAGAAACAAAAATCTGGTTCTAAAGATATGTGATGTCCCCTAGGCCTGACTCAAAGGGGGCTGAATCAAATTTTGTTGGTAGGTCCTTTTACAAAACAGGGAATCAGAGGCAGAGAAATGGAATTGGTTGGTCTTAAATGAAGAGTGTGACCCATTACAACACTTCTATGGAAACAGTAATGCTGAAATGCTCAAGGTAAAACTGACTTTTCTGTTTAATACATGTAGAAAAATACCAGTCAAAATTGGGTAGAATTTGATTCAGTCTGAAAATAGTTCTCTTTCTGTGCTGGTCAGCAGGTAGCATTTATATGCCTCGTGGATCAGACTGTTTTGACACTTGTAAAGAGTTCTGTGCATCTCCCTATCTTTCAAAGGGATTTCAGTCCTTCCCTGCTCAGAGAAAACTCCTTTAAATAATTGAGCTTTTACCTGAGAAGGGCTGTGCAGCTGTGTGCAGCTCTGGTGTGAATTACAGGATACCACAGTCTTCAGTACACTTTTGTTACTTACCAATGATTACTGAGCCATTCCAAAGAGAAAAAAAGCCCTCTGGGCCTGGGGTGCTAATGTAGGAAAGAAAAGTCCAAATTCCTTGATGAAATTATTGCTTCTTGTCATTTTCATAGAGAATGCAATATTAAATTTAATGCACAACACTTTTATTAATTTATTATCACAAGCTGGTAAAGTAGCTAAAACAAAAACACCACATTAAGGAATAAGCTTTTAGTCCTTAGGAGTTCAGACTGGTTCAGGGTTTACTTTCAAAGGGAAAGGAGTTGATGATAGTCAATGATAATAGCTAGATTAAACTGGTTGCACTTTTTTCTAGAGTCAAAGCCCTCCAGTTTTTACTAAAATGTTAAATTACCTGCTTGGCTCTCATGTTGGTTGCCTTTAAACCAACAACATGGTGTTAACTTCATCATGGTGGTAGCCCCAAAGCATAAAATAGTAGGCATTTCCTTGGTCTTCTGGTTACCGTCCTGGATCTGCACGAAAATCTTTCATGTCTTGAAGTAGATAATTTCAAAGGCAAAGAAAAGGAAATTTAGAACAGTGTGTTTGGTAGATTTGAGTGACAGGAAGGCCAGAATGAGCCCAAGAACTGGAGAAAGTCAACAGTTCCAGGAACAATTTAGGCCATAAAAGGGAATGATGGGTAACAGAAAATGTGGAGGCTGATGTGGGTGAGCACCTCCTGCTCCTGACCTTGAAGCTGTGAAATTTGCCTTTTGTAAGCAACAAAACAGTGCATGTAAGGATTTGAGTAGGGGCATTGTGAACAGAACATATTCACAGAAAAAGTGTTCATTTCTCCCCTGCACTTAAAAAGACTCTTTTGACCAAAAGTTTGGAAAATTAGATCTGAAACTACTGATCATTGGCCACAGGCATAATGATCTCAAGCCTTTTCAGAATTGTAAAAGGCTTTTTTTGTGTACAATTGATGAAAGCCTATAATATGTGCTTTCTCTTACCTCTTCATGTATAACATGTGTTTAGAAGAACAGTTCTCTGAGAATGTACCAGCTTGTTGTGGAGCATTGCTGTGATGAATGATTTGTTTGGAGTTTACTTAGGTCATGGCTGTCATATAACACATCAATTCATTCAGGTCCAGGCTTTTAAAAAGAAACTGGTAATGATTGGATTTGGGTGCAAGATGGAGAACCAATCTCTTTGTGGGAGGTATTGCCATCCAGGATTTTGATGCCATGTTTTTTCCAAGTCTTTGCTGTATAATTTATTTCTCTTCCGTTTGCTGCTGTTTCTATTGCTTAGTGTTCAGCAGAATAAAGATAAAATGTTAATGATTGCTACATTGGTGCCAGGCTTCTAAGGCATATAATGCAAGGTACAGAAATCAAGTTACTTGCTCCATTTGCAGACCACCAGGTGTCTTCCGTAATTATTCCATGCTTCCTAGAGCCAGACCTATTTTACCAAAGCATCTTAGCAACAAGAAAAAGAGATTTTTATACTGACCTTTCTAGTATTGTGTTCTCCCGCAACCACTCACAATTCCCTGCGATACCAAATGTTGGAGGTATTTTGCCTTTGTGCAGTTAGGCTTTGGTCCAGAATTTCTTGGATGGCTTATATTTCAAAAGCAGTTCAGTCACTGTATGTATGAGATCCATGTTTGACTATGATGGCTCCCTGAATGTAGTAAAAACCTTTTTGTTCCTATAACTGTGAGCTCCTGAATGATGATGCTGAGCAGATGTGTGCAAATTCGTGCACTGATTTTTTTTTTTCATTCTGTCACCTGGACTCTTAACAAAGTGGCTCCATAATCAGACTATACACTGAAAGTGCAAGAGTTTTATTTACAAAGATTGTTTGACTGGGCCAAGAAACAGATTGTCAAACAAATTCGTTGGCACTGAAATTATATCCTTGCTTGATTATCTCTGTTGCCCTCTTCCCCCATGCATTAGTTGTTATCTCTGAAGTAGTTTTCCTCTGGCTAAAAGCCTTTTAAAACCAAGTCACTAATAATTAGATATGACCCCACTAAAGTCAGCGTATGTCATCAGCTGACATTTTGCCATGATTGTTTGATCATCCAGTTTGTATATTACAGGAGTTGGATATTTGTATTTCATTCCTCCTGTCTACCTCTTCAACTAACAGCCCAGTCGTGTACTGCTTTTCTAATATCATCGAGGGGGAAACTAGAGTCTGTGTGAACTGTAGATGAGGTTTATTTTTTTGTGTTATTCTGATATGATTTGATCTCTTATGGCATCTTTATGCATGGCTTAACTACCTTAGAATTCTTACTTTCTCCCTTCATGATACTGGGGTGACCAAGGGAAAAAAGAGGTAAAGGGTATCCCATGGACTGAAAAGAGCTAAATAGGCTTATCCCGTGAATATGAAAACCCCGTGACTCAATTGTGATGTGAGGAAGAAATCTGGACTTTTATAGGAGTGAGTTAATCCTGCAAATTAGCAAAAGCCAGAAGATCACAATTAGTGAGGATTTGTAGTCTTGGTTTCCTTCCCTGCTTGTAGCTTAAGGATTTTGTCCATGTGAGACTAGTTTCATTTCTTAAATAATAGCTGTGCTGATTGCTTGCATTAATTGAAAAAAATAGAAACTGAGAGGAGGTGTTTCAGCAGTGAGAAAACTGATGTAGAGAGGGGATAGAGAAGGGGGAAGGCAAACTGATACTTTGAGGCAAAATTGTCCTTTTATTTCCCATGATATAAACAAGATGGGAGAAAAATGGTCAGCTCCTGCTCTATTTCATAGTTTGAGAACATAGAGAGCTAGTACAGCCAATCTGGAAGTAAAGGGGAATACACTTTTTATGCAATGTACAGTTTTTCTGGAAATTATTAGAAAAAGTATTGAGGCCAAAAGCTTAGGAAAATTCATAAAAGGATGGTGTGTGTATGTGGACAATAAAAAAGTCCCTTCTTTATGATATGAGGATAAAAAAAGTGGGATATAGAATAAGGTATTTGGTATTTTATAATCTGTGGAGATGGTTTCTTTAACTACATACAATGTAGGTAAGGACTAGAATTTCTGAAACTGCCACCGAATCTTGCTGGCACAGGTATAGCTGGGTTCCCTGGGAGGAGGATACTCAGGGCTTAGATGAACTCTGTGTCCCTCTGTTCTGGAAGTGGGTGAGAGGTGCGTGTTGTGGAGGGATGCCTGTGATAAACAGATCAGAGTTTTCTTTGGTTGAATCATTCATCTGAGAAATGTTTTGGTCTTTACTTTTGCATAAAAATTCAGTCATGTGGGTGATACTCCTGTATTTTGCTAATTCTTCAGCATTTGTTGCAAAGAGAGAGGAAAAAGAAATGCACTAAACCAAAGGCAACTGGCTCTAATTGAGATCAGAAGGAGGAGATGACAAAGGAATTGGAAAACAATTTTTAGGAGCTTCCATTTAAATTCCTAAGGGATATTACTCAAAAAGGACACAGATCAATGTACTGCCTCATTGACTAAGACATTTGCTTCTCACATTGCTTTACACAAATGGGACATATAATTAAAATTAGATTTAGAAACACCATATTTTTGTGCCTTTTGTAGAATTCTGTTCTTTGACTTCTTCTTAGAAAAGTATTTGCAACTTTAAATATGAAGAAGTATCTTACTGTGCAAAAAATAAACTCACAAAACCTTTTGCTCTGATACTATGCTGTGCTTATGGGAACTAAGGAATGTGTGGCTAGAGACTCGTGTAACTCTGAAATGTGGTTCCACAGAGCTATCGTGGAAAACCATTGTTTTCTTTTCTTTTCTCTGAAGTGCTTCTGAAATGGCATCAGAGAGGGAGCATCAACTTCTCTGTTGGGCCAATTCTCTTTAATTCAGTAGATTTGAGTTAAAGTGGTTGGTTCTCCACTTATATTCCAGGGCACTGAGCACTTGAGAGATGGGTGTTGTCAGAGAGAATACATTTGGGACCAGACCCTCTTCTGTCTCACTCCAGGATAATGGCTTTGCAGCTGACATGGCCACGTTGGTGTAATATAGATAAGACTGAGCAACATCAGCCCTGTAAGATCTGATCAGCCAGAGTGTGACAACAGCTGTGGTGATGGGAGCAAATACGGCATCTGGCACTCAGAGGGGCCTCCACTTCCCTTTTGGGTTGGTGAATGGAACTTTTTTTCTCCATACTCTTCTTGTGTCACCCTGCTCTGAAGGGTCTGTTGGAACTGCTCTTGACAAATGAAAGCAGAAACCTGATTGTCCAGCTTCTTTTGAACTTTGAATGTGTCAAGATGTGTTTTATGAAGAAAAAGAAAGAATTGCATCTGTACAAGGGTGAGGAAAAGCCCCTCTCAGCTAATGAAAACATCTTTTAAGTTTGAAAACTGCTCTGAGAAGAAATGAAATTGCACTTTACCTTTCACTTCCACATAACCTCTTAAGCAAAATTCAGAGCTGCTCCAAAGGTTACAGGAATGGTCATGACCTTTCATCTTCCAAGAGGTTGGGTGGTACTTGTTGTGGCTAATGTTGCTAGCAAACCTCAACAGAAGGATCTGTAGCTCCCCCTTGTATGAGAGCACTGAAGTTCCCATCACATCTGTCATCACATCTGAGGGCTTGAGTTCTATACACCAGGAAAGTCTCAGGTCTGACTGGTAGATGTGAGTGTCAAGTGACTGTGGTACACCCAGTGCAAGGTCACACTTGTGTGCATTGGTGGGGGAGTGAAGTGTTTCTATTGTGAGAGCTCTTTTAATCAAATACATACATCTGTCAAGCTTTACTTCAAATTGATACTTTTTTAACTTGGGAAAGTGTCATGTATAAGTGTATATTAAATAGCTGCCTAAATTTATGTAAGGGCTAGTGGGAAGGGCAGAAAAAGAATTAAAAGTTGGAGCTCTGCAACTCCACTCCAAATCACTTCTGCTTCCCTGAATTTGCTGTGGCTGCATGCTCAGTGTCACTGGCTAATTATAAAACACCTGTAATGTGAATCCTGCCAGTTCTTTACACCAAGGCTATTAATAAAAGCAGAGTTTAGGCCTGGTTTTGTAAAAAAACCCCACTTTTTAAAAGCATATAGTGATATACTCTTTCCTGTAAAAGATAGATGACAGATATGGTTTATTATTGCTTTCCTTCCTGACAGGTTTCAGGCTGCTGGAGCTAGGCAATGTAGCTGGATTTAAACACGAATCACAAGCACAGTCATCTCTTTGTTTTATTCTTGTATATTTCTCGGTTATTGCAGTGCCACGTAGAAAATGGAAAATTAATTCAAGTGCTATTAAAGACATTATACAGAGTGCATCACAAGAAAATGTAATGAGATACTATCAGTGCCTAATTGATAAGTCTCTCTGATCCCTGAAGACATTGTGTGAAGTTTGTTGCCAGTGTGCAGGAGGAAGAAAAGGATGTGACATGATTTGTAATCATGCAATACTGATACATCATGGTTGTGATCAGAGATAGGACTGACAGGGAAAATGCACTCCGAAAGCTTTGTCTGCGTTTGGACCAGTTTCTACGAAAGTAATTTTGAAGAGTCTTGTAATGCTAGGTAGCTTTAACTGAGGCTTAGTTTGCACACTTGTTGAGATTTCTAATACTTTTGCTTTGAAGTAATGCAAACCAAAAATAATATTGTTTGTAGTGTCCAGTAAATAATATAACAAGATACTATTCAAGTGACTTAAAAGAACAAATTACAAGAGCATCAGAGGGTGTCCTAAAGCTTATCTTTTTTATTTTACTTTTAGATGTAAATGCTGAATGAGGGATCAAGTTGTTTTCATGCAGCTAAGTGCTTTGGAGGGAAAAATCTAGTTCTCATATTACTGGCTTTTCATTTTTTTCCATCCTTAGTCACTTGTCACAAGGGTCTTTGCCTCTGTAATCCTAAATGCCAGGATATGCCATTTGCAGCCAGGATTTAGTAGCGATGCTTGTGATCTCCTGACTGTTGTCTTGCACTTCAGAACCTTTGTAAAGATCCTTTTAAACATTGCCACAGCCAAACTTATCAAGATTTATTCTTATTTATGTAAATGAAAAAAAGTAGATGAAATGCAGATACCTGACCTGCTTTAGTTCAAGATTTCTGGAAAGGGGCTTGAGATAGGGGTGTTATGTATGTGCTGATTATGAGATTTTCCCAGTCTCAGCGATGTGGATTTCTCTGCTTCCTTGTCCATTCACTGCTCAATCACCTTAATCATATATTAGGAATATTTGCTACTTCTCCCTGCCATCTCAATGCTTTGTCTCTGAAGCAGGGACAGTTGGCACCGGTGCAACGGGCCATTACTTCTGTGGCCTCTAGGCATTTTATGATTCAGTGAATATGAATAATAAAGCACCTTTTTCCTCCTCTGTTCTCCGGGGAAGGTGATTTCAAGTGTGGCAGTGGAGGATTATTATGACTTGGTTTCCTTTTGAGCACGAGAGAGTGGGAGGGCATCTATAAGTTATAAATGCATAACAGAAATACTGGAAAACAACTGTTTTACTCCTCAGTGTCCTCTTCTATCTGCTGGAAAGTTTTATGTGATTCATGATAAAAAAATTCTTTGATAATGCTATTGCTGCTAGTATTCTTTTGCCCAGTTTGAATACATTGAGTATAAATGCCTCTTCATTATTTCTTGAAGAATCTTTAGATGTTACCAGAGAAAGCCAAAGGACCTATCAGTAGCCACAACTCTACTACAGCAAGAGTAGCAAGAGTTTGTGTTTAGGCCATTAGAGAATTTGCTCCCAAGACTTTTAAAATGTTGCATGGACATGGACTGGGGAAAAATGAACTTTTACTGGGAAACATATAATGTAAACCCAGTGGAATTGGTAACTATAATATTTTGCAGACTTTAAAGTCCATATCTCTAAAAATGAAAAATAAAATACTTGGAGGGAGGAAACAAATTTTATTGTGCTGTGCTATATGTGTTTAGAAGTGGATGTACAGAAGGGTTGAAAGGATATGCCTTAGGTGGCTGCTATGCAGCCTGTGAAGAGATGAGAGAATAACCTTTTCTCCTGTTACACTCAGGACAAAAAGGGCCATCTTGTCATTGCCTGTGTTGAGGTTAGTTTTTTCTGTGCCTGCCTGAAAGAATCAATATCAGAGTGGATTATGAAACAGAAATCATAAGGGCTCAGAACAATTTGAAAAAACATTGGTAACAGGAGGGACTGACTAAAAATATCTTGCTGGTTGATTGTTTTTTTTTATCTTCAAATACAGCTTGAGCTGGAATTTTTATCAACTGCGCAGAGTTCATACACTCTGCCTTTTGCAACAAGCTGCTACTGTGCTTTCTGAGAAGAAAAGAAACTTGCAAATAAGGACTTTGCTTTAGTGGGATTCACTTGAAAGCATACCCTTGGGAAAGAAAAAGACTGTAGAAGTTCTAAACTGACCTCTGAAGTTTTTAGGTTTTAGCATCTTTGAAACATATTTTTTCAAAAAAATCCTGAGCCCAGGATATATCTTTCTTGTTTACTGTGCCTTGATTTCTGCCTTTATAAAAGTAATTCCAGGAAATATTAAAATCCTTTCATTCTCCTACAGTACTCTGTTTTTTTTTCCTAGGGAACCTTACAGTAATGCTTTTCTGCTGGAAAATGGAAAAAAAATTAGTTTGAAAAAGTAGTAATTTTTTTGTTGGGAGTTTTATAATCATCTATTCATGGTGGATAAGACTGAACCCTTTGTGAATGAACCCCGTTGTTCACCGGGGACACTGCAGTAAACATCAGCAAGCATTAGTTCCAGAAGGCTTGGTTATCCTGCATATGTGGTCCTGCTTTACATTTTGGAGCTGGTTCATGCCCATCTTGTATTCCGTTTGTCCTAGGGTAAATGTCTGTGCAGGATGCCTTATGAAGGGTCTATAGTAAACCTGGTGAAGAGACAGTGGCACTTTTTACTTCATTTAAACAGATTACAGCACTATACTTGCACTGTGGTCAGTGATCCTTCTTTGACATGTTACTATGGAGCAGAAAATCAGTCCATGATGCTCTATTAAAAAAAGTAATTAAAATAGAATAAAGACTTCCTTTCAAAAATTAATTTAAAAGTAATTTCTGAAAATTTTACACTGAAAGCCCACTAAATAAAATGGAGGGGAAACATTCAAAACAGTTCATGTGCAAAGAAAAGTTCTCAGTGCAATAAGCCAAAATTAAAACTGAAGATGACAATGAGACATTTATTACAGTTCAGAATAGTTTACTAGAGTTCAGGCATCATTTCAGATGGTGTGCTAGTTTGGTTTTATTCTATTTGAATTTCATTAAATACATTTAATTATATCTATTGTAAATCTGTTTTATCCCCAAGGGGCCAGTTAGTATAATCCTTCTGTTTGCTTACAAAAATATCAACTAATTGTTCCTGCACTAATTTTAATCACTGTTTATTTTTAAGCAATAATGAAGTGTATTTTGTCGGTTTAGTTTTTTGTGCAAAGTCCTTGGGGCAATGAATTTTTGTTGTTGTTTGTGTCCTATGTAGAAGAAAGTTTGTATTCGTTGTCAGAGTGTTTAAAAAAAAGATAAAAAGAAGAAAAACAAGTACAACAGTGCCATTTGATGTTAGTTTAGGCTGACTTTAAAGAGAAAGAAATGAATGTAGTTGTAAGACTTGATAGTATACTTTCAGACAATAATAAAAATGAGCAAATTCTACTAGGAAAAATTAGGAAATAATAAGCCTACAAGAATGCAAAAAATTAAATAATGACAAGAGTCTTAGACAATTTACAAAGCACAAATCTACCTGAGATTAATGTAGTTCAAAGACAGGAAATCATTCATGACAAAAGTTGGAAGAGCATGCTGTGGATAGGTACTGTGAACAAGTTTTGCTGTGAAAGTGTACACACAGTGCAGCTATGAGTAAAGAGTAAAGTATCACTAATATTTACTGTGTGTGCTACATCCCAGAGTTAAATGCATTGGATAGCAAGATGCATAAGACCTTGCATATGATTGTGTTGTATTTGTTTTTTACAGCACCTTTCCTAGCCAGCAAATCATGCACAGTCATTAAAGCTGTGTGGTGATCTGAGTTCTGTTGTAGTGGAAAATAATTCCTGATGGATCAGGTTGTTATTTCTCCACTCAGAATTGCCATGATGGGTTATACTGATGGAATTTGAAAGAATATAATCGCTTGAGGAATGATTGTTGTTTGTTAGTGTGCATAGTGCTGAATGAATATTCAGTTGTTCTCTCCTGCATTTTCAGAAACAGCTGCAGAGCACACCCAGAGTAAAGCCTATGCCTCTTTCTAAATTATTTTTCAGAATGGTGCAGTTTTGAGAATATGCATGTCTGTAGTCTATATCTTCCAAATTGATCACTGATTTTTTCAAATCCCATCTGAGAATAGTAAAGGAGTTATGTCTCAGCATTTTCTAAAATAGAGTAATTTGAAATCAGTGATGAGAGCCCAATATTGTTCTTCATCTGACCTTATTCAGATGTTCATTGGAGATGGGGATTTGTATTAATTATTCAGTCTGCACGTGAATGTGCACAAAATTAAAGCTGAGACTGGACAGTTAGCATGTTTAAAGTTCTTAGTGTACAAAGGCCCTAAGGGGACACATGGGAATGTCATCTTTGTACTGTAAAGCTGTCATAGTGAAGACAGATTATGATGATTCCTGCAAGCCAAAATGCAAATTGCATATACTGGGGACAGATCATTGTGTGCACTTGAATTAAATGCTAGGTCAGCTTTGGATAATGTAGTATTGAGTTAGAGCCTGGAAAACTGTGCTTAGGTTGGATCCCTTCAAGGTTTGCAAATCTAAGCTGAAACAAACAATTCGAATGGAAAACATGACAGAAGTTGCAGCAAATGAGAAGAGGCAAAAACATGATTAGCTTGGAAAATAAGAGTAGTCTAGGAGCATATGTAAAAAGCTGAGGCTGTTCAGTGCTGTGCGTGAAAGATCCATTCCATTCCAAGTAGAGTGCTGTACCAAGTGTGCGTCCTGATGGCCACAAGTAGTTCCATTTGTGCCACTGAAAGGGAACCAGAGCAGAGAGAGGCTCACTTACTAATGATTTACAGAATGCACCAACTAAATTTAATCTGATTTTGTCCAGTTGAGGATGTGCTTCTCCTCTTTTTTTCTTTCATTAGCTGAGAGGGCAATAAATCTAGAGCAAACAGAACTGAGCACCTTGTCAGCCTATGGAATTCACCCCAGGAAGTGGCCTCCAAGTCAAATGCTTACAGTTGGGTGATTTTTATGATTGCTAATAACAGCTGTAGCTATGCAAACTAAGGTAATAGGGCAACCAAATGTATGGCTTAAGGCACTCACCTTCAGAGCAGAAAGCAACTGTTTCTGTCCAGGTCCTGGTCTCATTTGAAGGCTCTTCTGGAACCTTTTGAATTCTTTTCATGTATTCCTGTTAAAAGTTATAATTGTTGCTGTAATAAAATACTTTTAAAATGTTAGCAAGATTTTTTTTTTTATTTTTTATTTTTTTTTTTTTATTATTAACATGAAAGATAACTTTTAAAATGTTAGCAAGATTTTTTTATTTTTTTTATTATTAACATGAAAGATGTGTTCACGTATTGTGACAGATTAGAAAGACCAACCTTGTTAAATTTATAGAGGTCACTCCTGCTGATGCGTAACTTCTGCAGCACAGTCAGGGTTTTTTTTCTTTAGCAAAAAAAGTTAAAGACTCCTCTGGAAATGAGACACTCATGGCTGTTCCCGTGAGCACTGGTAACTTGATATCAGCTGTTGCCCCATCTTCACATTGGTACAATGAAGGAAGGAGCATCTTCAAGGGACTATTCATAGTAGGGAGACAGAAAAGGGCAATTTGGATTGTTGTGGTATCTGCCAGCACTAATATAATTAAACCTGTGTCAGCAGTTTATAAAAAAGCTGATAGTCATGACTTATTTCCAGTGGGGAAGCCACTGGAATGGCACTAGTTTCCAAATAGAAACTTTCTAGAACCCTGGGGGTCAAACCCATACACCTTTCCATGAGCAGGTTGGTAAGAGACCTGCCAGGTGTGTACTGATCTTGGCCCCCAAAAAAGGAGGGGCTAAGGTCTTGCTCACCATGAGGTGATTGTGTGTGTGGACTGAATTTGCATTATGCCACATTCTTATGCAGTAATCATTGCAGGAATCTCTAAGCCTGTCAGATGATTTTTCCATACTGTAAATGAAGTAGTTCTCTCTCCTTGTATTTTCATGGTAGAATTGAACCATATGCCTTTGCTTAAATAAAGAGTAATGATTCCACCTCTGTGTGGATAAACTAATTGTGTGTGTTTTTATCCCTTATCCTCTTGCTAGCTACAGAAAGAGGTTCCTTTCTGGGTCAATAATGCCATTTAAGTTAAGCCCACATGCTGTCACACTCTGGTAGCTTCTAGAACTGTTCTTGTCAGTGACAAGTGAAAGGTCAGTGTCTCACGGATTGTTGTTTGTGATAAGGAAACAGCTACAGTAAGATTTGAACTTATGATGTCTTGACACTGCTGGCAGTTGGTAACTGATCAGAGAAATGAAAGCTTGTTTTCATAACAGATGCATTACTCCTGCACACAGTGCTGTGCCTCAGCTTCAGAAATGCAGCCACTTCATTTAACTACTGCCCCACATGTACAGACAGGAGTCAGACATACTCCTCTTTCGATTGCTGCACCAGTTATTTTAGCACAATTAGCCTGGCTGCTGAGGACTCAAAAGGTAGCTGATGGAACAAAGGATTACAGTGAGACTGCTGAATCTGGATGTATGAAAGCAACTTTCACTGAGTTACACAAAAGAAAGGCATTTTCTCCTGTAAAATGTTGCTAATCTGATAGAGAATAAGTCACAGTGCAAAAAGATCCAATTAATTTCCAGCTACACAGCTTTACAATGCAGTAAGATATACAGGTAACTAAGAGAATTAACAACTTCATAAAAGTAGATTTAAAAAAAACTTCTGAAAGCTATAAGAATCCTCAGCTTTCCAACAGATTGATATGTTATTGCTGTCTTCTTGACGAGAAAGGAAGCAGTTTTATTGTGTTGCTGCACAGTGCCTTTTTTTGAATTGCTAAAATGCTTAGAGACACAAAATTGAGAACAGAACCTCTCTTTGCTAGCTGATGTTCCTATTTTTCATTTGCAGAGTCGGTATGGGAATATGCCAACTGGGAAACCTTACGTTGCTGCTCTGTCAGCAGATGCTTGGCTGGTGGAACTTTGTGAATGAGAGGTGTACATGGGCCTGGCTGATGGTGCTTTACTCGAAAGGGATGGCTCACAGCCCTACAGGAGTCTGCCTTTGGCAAGTCTGCTTCGCTGAGGGCCCTGTGGGGCAAGGAGGGCCTGAATATTTATACCCCAGGATGGCTATCCAGCCTGTAGCTTCCTTGGAGAGGAGTAGGAAAGGCTGGCATAATCCTGAAGGGACATGAGAAAACTTTGAGGGTATTGAAAAAGGTAGTTCTGATAGCTGTTGTGGTTCTGTAACAAGGTAGAGGCCTTACCTTTCAGAAAATAGTTTGGTAATTAAGAAGCAACTAATAAATAAAATTTGCATGCTGTGTCACTCTGACTAAAGGAGTACTGCAGACTTGACTCTACTTCTGTACAGGGATTGAGTTCACTTGAGGTAGACATCCTGTCCTGAATTCAAGGTGTGTTACCTTGTCATAAAAGGAGGTCTGGTTTGACAAGCGGGACATTCCCTCACAGAGCCATGCTGGCTGTGACCAGTGACTGTGTTGTCCTCCAGCTGTTTTGCAATAACTCCTAGTATGATCTTCCTCATGATTTTACCAGGCACTGAAGTGAGACTGATGAGCTTGTAGTCACCAGGGTCATTCCTTTATCCTTCCTGAAAACTGGGACAGTGTTTGCAAGCTTTCAGTCAATCAGGATCTCTCTGGATTTCCAAGACTGTTCAGTAATCGTTGTGAGACTTCTCACAATGACATCAGCCATCCACTTGAATAGTACTCTTGGATAAACCCCACCAGGCCTCTTAGAGGGATCCAACTGGAAAAGAATCCCTGTTTTGTAAGGCAGAACTCTTAAGTGTAAAAATTTAAGGAAAATGCCTTATGGAAAAGGCATCCACCATTATTTGGATGCCTGATCAGCCTCTAAGTAGCTGATGTTGAGACATTCAGCAATTCATGGCAAAATGTTTCCATTTGATGAGCTCTTGAGTGTGACATGAAACTAAATATAACATAGCAGCTTTGATGGGAAGATGTGCCCATGCCTGCAAAAATTTGGATTTCATCTGTGCTGAAGAGTGCACTGGATCTGTGTTAATAATAATAGTGATAATGATAATAGTCATCATCATCATTATTATCTGTTTTATAGAGGGACATGGGAGGTGGCTGCAATAGTCAAAAGTTATCTTTCTTTTGGACAGCAGGAAGCTGGATATTGCAATTAAACTCTACACACTACACGGTAACTCATTTCTTTTTAAATAAAAGTAGTTTATGCTAAATCATGACTCTGATTAAATACAAAGCAGAATCAGCATTCTTGCCATGCCAGTGATTCTCCCTTGGAAAAACCTCACTTTTTCTAAGGTGCCTTGTTTTGTGTTTACCCACAATCTGTGCTGGTACAGTAGCCCCTTCTGCTAGATCAATATATCAGATTTTGTGTGCAAGTTTGCATAAAGTAGGAGCAAAGTGTGCACGAAGAAACTCCCCAGAGCTTCAGTGCTCACGATGAACAGCACGTTGCCTTTGCTAAGCAGCTTCAGTACGTCTACATCCAAGAAAGAGCTTGAATGTGGCAGACATTATGTGTGTCCTTTGTCAGCCTCTTTCTCATAGAACACATTCTTTTGACAAGGAAAAGGCTATCAGGATCTGCTGTCTTGCTCTTGTTCAGTAGTTGTAGTGGTCTCTGGCTATAGAGCTGCTCAGTATTTTACTGGGAGAGGAAAAGGTCATAATCAAATGGCAGAATGCTGTGGGATTATGTCAGTGCCCTTAGCTACAGGAACTTGCTTACTGATTCAAAATGATTTTTTTTTATAAAGGTGATCTTTGTCCTGAATAATTCTTTAAGTGTGTCTTCTGAGTGATTTGTGAGAGACGCAGAGTATGTCCTTGGTACTCTGTGGTGTATTAAAAGATTAATGACTTTGAAACTCACCACCACTTTCAAGTTGCTCTGATTGAATGGCATAATTGTCCCTTTTTGCCCTGTAAAGGATGTGTTAATAATTTGATAGTTGTGTGGGCAGCACAAGATTTCTCTTTTTTCTCTACCCGTCTGCCCTTAAGATCCAACTTCAGTTTAATGGTCATTCAATAAATATTCTACCAGCTTTAACTCAAAACATTTAAAGCTCTATTTAACAAGGGTATTTGAAACTGACCCATTATTATTTATCTTTTCTATTTTCATATGCTGTCTCCCCACAACGTGGTAAAATTATGAAAATGAAGTCTAATTAATGTCAAATTATCCACATTTGGCTTTCTTTTTACACTGAGTAAAAAGAATCGTAGATGTTATCTTGTCCTTTGAATGCTACCAAACATAAATTTGTGCTGCACTTTTTTGTTACTGCACAGAACTTAATGCAGAATTTCCATCTTAGGCAAAAAGGATGAAGTCATTATTAACAGGATGGCTCAGAGAAAATTGCTAACTTGTGGGAAGAGTGCCTACTACTTCCTGATAAATTCCCTTAGTGAGAAATGCCTTTTGCAGGTGAGGTAGAATTCCAATATTTTTTTCATTAACCTCCTTTCTGAAGAGACTCAAGAATTGTCAGCTCTTGCTCCATTTCTTTTCTGATGCTGCTTCCTATAGGCAAGTTACTGTAATTCCACTGACAGTTTTAGTGGCTGGGAAGCTGGTGGCTGACAGAAAACATCAGGTTTTTATCTCATTCTGCAATCTACTGCACCAGCATATCAGACAGTGAACTCTTATGCACTAAAGGAAGCAGACAAATTCTTTCAGTTCTCAAAATTAGTTCATAACATTGAGTCGTGCCTCAATGTTTAAGAATTAGTAGATCAAGCCCAGGAAAAACAGGGCTGCTTAGTTCTTGGGAAAGCTTTGGTTTTCCATGCATGTATCAGAAGAAGGACCACATGCAGGATGTAGTGTGAGTTGTGCCTCCCACTGCTTGTTTCACCACTCCCATCCACCAGAAACCAGCCTCCTTGAGCCAAATGGGAAGAATAACTTTATCTTGTTATGACTGAGAAGAAACTGATGAGCCAAAAGGAGTTGGTTGGAAGGTAAAAGATTAATATTGTAGAACAGCCAGAATACCTGATGGTGCGTAATGGAAAAATTGGTATTAAGTTCTTACGCTTGTATTATAAAAAGGTTTATATTAATTTATGGTGGTTTTGTTATGCAGAGCTTTGAGAGATGTATCCTTTAGTGCTTCCCTCAACTCATCCTTAAAAGGGAGTCTTTAAGAAGAACCTTTTTCTCTGTTAATGTAGACATTTATTGTCTAAAATAACCCAGGAAGTCATTTAGTCAGTATTTATTGGGCAGAAAATTCAGTGCTGCTCTGAATAAAGAGTGGATTACTAAAGAAGTCATTCATGAGTGTATGTGTGTTTATGAAAGAGAGCTTTCTACCTTCAGTTTCTTCTTGCTGGTGAGCTTTTCTCCTGAGATTAGGAATTCTGGACACTGAGAATTGCTTTATAGTGAACTTGAACACAGATTTATATTTTGAATTTAGCTTCAGATATGGATATATTTCACACATTTCGGTGCATCCACTTCATTCATCACTTACTGATGTTAGCTAGATTGTGGGGATGGTCCCGAATGCTTCACTACCTCCAGAGCAATGTGTATTTCATGTCTTTCATAAATGCTAACTTTCTTTTGTAAGGTAATTTCAGTTGGGAGTCCTCAGTTAGGAGTTTTAGAAACATTAATGAGCTTGGCTATAGAATGCCCTTATGTAAATATAATTAACCTCATACTGCACGAGGGCAAGTCTTATGCACAGAGAGACTCTGTAATTGGAACGGGAAGAGAATCTATCCCGACTGAAACCTGTGGTTTAACTGCAGAGCCATCTTTTTCCTATGAAGTACAGAATTTAAATAATGATTTATCTCCAGCTCTCGCTGTGTAGTGTCAGAAAGCAGTGAAAGAGGAGGTTAATGGCTTCCTTGCATTTATGAGACAGAAGAAAAAAATGGAGCCCTGGGAGGGATATCTGTCTTGTTCCATGTGCACTTAAAAGGTTTTTATTGAGGCATGAAAGGTTGTGTTGTTTCATGCTTTGTCTTTTTGTTGCTTATCCAGGCAGTGATGTACTGCCAAAATTCTATAAAGGAATTTCTCAAAATATATCCTATTAACTGATCTTAAACCTCATGTATATGCTATGTGGATACTCACAGAAAAGAAAGAAAATTTAGGAATCAAGTCTTTTCCCCCTTAAGTACAGAAAAAGCATCTACTAAGAGAGATGGTGACAGTAAAGGGGCAGATTTCCATGAACTGTACTTACCAGGCATGTGTTTATGTGGAAAAAGGGAAAGATAAAAAGAAAGCAGTTTGTTAATGCTCAAAGAGTAATTTTCAATTATGTTTTTGAACTGGGATGGGGAAAAAAAATTCTTCAAGGGCTTTGGAACTGTCTGTTCTGTAAGTATTTTTCCTTAAATATATGATATATCCTGGGTGATTTACTCAAGTTTGTATGTGTATGAACTTCAGAAAACAAGGCCAGAAGAGAATGCTAATTTGGTACTGTGACTGGAGCACAGAGTAAATGAGATTGCAAAATTTCCTCCAAATATCACTCTTCAGTTTGGCTTAATAGCTTGAATGATCTCTACACTCTTAATCTGTGAGACAAAAGAAAGAAATGCAAAATAACTGACTTGAAGTCAGTAGTTTTTGGATATGTGAATATTCTGGCCTCCTTTCTACCTCCTGCTTTACGTATATGTATTGGATTCTGGGAACAAATTAGGATTTATTAGTCAAATATTGTGGGCACATAACTTGGTGTCTGGTGAGGTACTCAGCCTGCAGATTGACCCACACGTACAAATTTGTGCAGTAGAAACAATACTCTGGAAAGTACTGGATACATAAAAGCTTCACAGCCTGGCACAGAATTTGGGATGGCATCACCTTTCCCTTTGTTTCCACTGGCTGCATGACCAAAGGGATGTAATGAAAAGATAGCAACAGTCACTTGAACTCTTTCAGACAAAACCTGTTAGAGGTTATGGGCGTTGCAGTATCACAAGATACTTCTGTGAGCCTTTGTGTGTAACACAAAGTAGTGCTGCAGGCTTCTCAGATTAAGAATTAGAGCATGTCTGAAATTCAGGTTAATATTTCAGTTTTTGTTGCTTCTAGAGACATTTCACTGCTGAAAAAGTCCAACAATAGCAGAAAGTAAAAAGTGCTAAAAGTGGAGATCATTTGTAGGTTAGGAGATCCTGAGCTGTGGCTTGGCCAGCTCTTATTTTATATTGATTTTTCTGTGTCTTAGGTATGTTCCCATTTTGGTATCCCTATAATACAGTCTTGACTAAGAAGTGTCCTGGCTGAGGAGAACAGTAGATCAGTGGAGCACAAGGATTGGCATGATGTATATTTGGAATTTAGTTCTGAGCAAGTTCCTGCTAAGAAACAGATTATTTTTTTTTTTTTTTTTGCCTAGGAAGATTGCCAGCATAAGTAAGAAACCAGGCAGTGTTGCTGAACCCTTAGGATCAAGAGGGTCCTTAACAAGCCCAACATCCTGTTTTATGAGTATCCATCCAGGGCACTCCAGGAGGGCACTCAGGGATGCTGCTTTTTGTAGATGATATGTCAGTGTAAACAACAGCTCCCTGTTTTCTGCAGCAAAGCAAGTGGTGTGATAGAGCAGGAAGGAGAGCTGCTGCCTGTCCAGCAGGCACTGGTGGTCAGTACCATAGAGATGTTTCAGAACTTGCAGTTTGAGCAGCTGACCGTCCCTGTAGTACTTGGACTGTTGTGTAGGACATGTGATAAAACAACATTTATATAATTTATATTACTGAAACCCCTACAATTAGGGAACAACCCCATTCTGCATCTGCCCATAGTATATGCAACTACTAAAATAAGTATTATTTTTTTCACTTCTCTCTGTTCTATTTGTTGTACTCCACAAATACAGAATTTGTGAATATATTTGATTATTTCCACCTCCTTCTTAATTTTGTTTGTAGTTTACAATAAGAAAATGTCACCTAAATAACAGGCTTCATAAAATCTTCATCCCCATTTATTAAAAAGCATTAACATTCTATTTGCTGACTAATATACATTTCTCTCTGCATAGGTGAGGGGCAGTGGTTTATATCTTTCTGAAGGAATCTAATGTCTCTTTGTTAAGTGGCTATTTTGGAGTGCTTGTGTTTAAGAACTAGTTATCCACAAAACAGAAACCAAGCATCTAAACAATTTCTGGGAAGCTTGACAGTGATACTTTCAAGCAATGTGCCAAATCAGTTTGAAGCATTTTATTGCTCTGAAGTTCATGTTAGACCTGTGGATGTGGACAAGGATCATCAGAAAGTCTCTACAATTGCAGAAACCATGTCACCAATATGACATGGCTTTTCTGTTGTCCTAAACACCAAGACAAATACTTTCCTGTTTGCAGTTGTCTGAAATGCCTCTCTCAAGCCTCACCATCTCACAGCTTCAGGGGATCTGCTGGTGCCAGTAGAAATGTATTGCACTGGCTGTGGAAATTCATATTTGGAACTGCAAATCTTTATTTGGCAGAAGCTGGGGAAGTTATAATTGCAGCTGAGATAAGTTGACTCACCAACTTCTTAACTGTTTTCTATTTGCCATGGGAGTAGCAGCTCCCAGTGACATTGCCATCAATGGAAATTAATTAATGATGATCCATCCTGATTACATATATTTGCATTGGATGAACTAAGATGAGGCTAGGTTTATATGTGTACTCTTCTCTGAAGGGAGAGTGGTCTGTTTAGCAGCTCCCATGGAAGGTAAGGAATTTGGTTTCAGGATAATTGAAGGGGACAGAGCAGAATCTTGTGTTAGTTCATTGCCAAGATAAATAACTGAGTTATCAAGTATTATGTGATATATAAGGAAATATTGTTTAGTGAATTCAATTGTGCTGGGGCCCCAGGTGGACATACATAGGGTAGCAGGATTCTGAGGAACTGTCTGCCTGCACTGTGGAAATGTAAGGAGGTATTCTGGCAGGCAGCCTAAATTCCTGCATTCTACCAGTAGTATGAGGTGATTTAAGTGCAGGTTTTCAGCTGTAGCCTTCTGAGAGCACTGCTCATTCCATGTAGTAAATCCTGTAAATTGGGATGGCTCAGCATGGGACTAACATGATGGGGGCATTTTCAGCAATCTTCTGGTTCCTCATAACAATTGAGAGGCTAGCTTAACATTCCTGTTCTTGAAGTATTACAGTTCATTGGTCTAAAAGTATGTAAAATAAGAATAAACATTTAGATTATCTTAGCTATAGCAGAATGGATAGCAGTTTTCTGTGAGAGAAACAGAGATTGCATGATAACTGGCCTAAAAAATGTTGCCATATCATGTCTTCTTTCCCTCACAAATAAACATCAGTTCTTCAACTTTGCTTTTAATAACTGAAATGTTTAACAGGTAAAAGAAAGCAAGCCTAAGTGGAAAAATAACTGCAGGATGATTTCAAATACTTTTTTTGATGCGCCTCACAAAGATGTTTTGCTGGTTTTGTGGTGTTAAGTAGAAGTATGAAATTGGACAGGTGAGAGACTATCTCTTGGAAACTTTTTGCAGGGAGAAGGAAGCTATGCTGTGGATGATTGCTAGCAATAACCTCAGGGCTCTTTTAAAGCATATGTTGCAATTTTGTGACATGCATTGGAGAAGAAAAGCCATTTGTCATGGAAAGGAGGGAAGGAGGAAAGGGAATTTGTTAGGAATTGCCTGAAGTATGGGAGATGACATGACAGCATTGTAAATTCATGCAGAAGTCAAGAAACTGAATTCAAAGTATTGAGGAGTTGCTTCAGTAGAGCGTACCCAGCTTTCTCTGAAGTCAAAGAACTTACAATTGATTTGAGGAGAACTGGGTCAAGTCTGATGGAACTCTGATTCTTTTCAGACAATGAAAGGCTGAGATGAGACTTCTTAATAAGAAAAAAATGTTAGATGGGCCATCAGAAGAATGAAATCACGTGATGTTTAAAACCTTTTAAGAAAGGCAATGAAAGTGAACAGCAATGATCCCAATTTTGCAGAGAGGTGATAAATTGTCTAAGATCCCAAGGGACTCTCTCCTGTGCTGTTGAGTTTGCTAGAGAAAGGTCAACAAAAATGTTTAATACACTAGAGAGGTGTTATTTTACAAAGACAAAAAGTGTTGTCCTTTTAATTCCCCCCTCACCCTCTCTGAAGTAAAATATACATATTTTGCTCAAATCTAATCTGTCTTTCTTTTATCTTGAGGTAAGACCAAGCAAAGATTATGGTTTACTCTTTCTTTTCTGTATGGATGGAAAACAACGATGTATACATCACTGACATTTTTAGTGGTGGGATAAATTTATCCCATTTGTTCTAATGCAGACAAGGTTAGAGCTGAGCTTAAGTACTGTAGATGAGTATGAAAGCAGCAATAAGCTTGTTCACAGAGCAGCAAAGAGGGAGTGACTGAAGTGCCTCTCTCTTACTCCATCTGCAATCCGGAGGCATTGCTGGATTAGGAGGGGTCAGCCAGTGAACTTTAGCTGATGACACTTCTGCTTTTTTCCTGTCTTCAGATATCTCAGCTTATGACAGAGACTAGTCGAGAGGGGCTGACTGAAGCAGCACTGAACCACTACAATGCAGATAAACCCTCCCTGTACAGCTTCCCTGCTTCCCAGAGCACATATGTTGCCAGTGAAGTATCCACAGGCACCTCGGTGGCAGCATCATTTTTTGCCAGGTAAGAGAGATTTCTCAGATTTTCCTTTGCTGGACACATAATTTCTTTTATAGGAGACAACTTCATAGAGAAAAAGGATATCATGTCAAAACATGGGTGTAGATACAGATCTATCACAAACTTGCAGGAATTACCATGAAATTGTTGTTTAATCCACCTACCTACATTTATCTGTAAAATGGGATGACATTTCTACCCTCTAATGTAAAATATCTCTTCAATGCTTGATTTGGGTTAAAATGTGATTGCTCTCCTGGAATAGCACATATTTTGTGACATATTTAGAGGGGTGTATCCCTGAATGAGAAGGGCCCATCCAAGTAATTTTCTGACAGTCAATTAACTGTAGAGCTAACTGGAGTTGGCTAGTTCAGTTTGGTGGCAATCTTCAGACTTCTTTATTGAATTTTACTTCCATCTAGGGAAATTATCAAGGTTTCACTTTCAGACTGAAAAGTTAAAGTTTTTGATTTCAGCTTCAGTTCCTGGTGTTCCACTAAACTGACCTGAGAGTCTAAATTCAGCCTTGGAATGTGCTTTATGTTGAATATTCAGACATTGTTAAAAGACATCCAGGAGATAAAGTTTAATTTAAAAAATCTTATGGCCGTCTTGATTAATTTGTTTAATAGTAAAATGTTTTATGAAATGGGCATATCAGCTAATAAGTGAAATATCAATTATCACCAACAAAAATTTTTTTTTTTGTACAGAAATGTGCCCTTTACAGAACAGAATCTTTTTAGCCCAGTTGAACCCTTATGTAACAAAAGACATTGAAATAATTATTGTATTTTAATGCTTTTTATTAATTATAAGATTGACTTGGGAAGAGTTATGAAATAACAGGAGAATAAGCCATTATTATAGCACTTCTAATCCAATCCAGTGAGAGACCTTGATTTCAATGGAGTGAACTTTGAGCGAGCGCCTCAAGCACTTTCCGATCAGCTTCCTTCCCTTGAGAGAGCCAAACTCTTAGTGATTCCACATGCTTCTATTTTATTTTAAAGGTAAATGGAAAACTTATAAAGTTGTTGGACTCTGTAAATCTGGAAAAAAGATTTTCCTCTCCTATTTTTCCTCACCAACATGAGGGCTGCACGTGATTGATCAGTGTCATACAGCAAGTGAGAAGTGTAAAAGGATTAAGCGTAGCATTTTAGAAGATCCAGTTGTTTGGGGTTACTCTGCCATTTTTTCTTTGCAGATGAGATGCTGCAATAGCAAATGTGAATGATGACAGTGGTCTTGGTTTGCTGCCCTTTTCTGTTTAACTGCAGGCAATTTAAATTAAAATTGCTGAATGTACACACATGGTAATATCTAGCTGGAGTGCAGATTGGGATTAGCACATATTTTAGCATGAATTGATTTATGAAGATGACTTAACTCATTTGTTCTTCGTTGTTTCATTGTTTATGCTGAGAGAATTCATTTGCTCTTAATAGGCTCTGCTGAAATGTAGGAAACTAATTAAATTTACTCAAAATCCCTAGTGTAAATCATAGCATTTTAAGTAGAACTCTGTTTGCTTCTAGCTGATGTTGTGAATTCTTGGGTGTGCTTGGTCCAGCAGAGATCTCATGTTTAGACTGTTTATTTTTAAACTGTACTTAGCAAGACAAGAGTGCCTGGTTTAGTTTGGGGTATTGCACAATTGGATTAATATCACTTATGTAAGTCAGTTTTGTCCTGGATTTCAAATTACATCATCTGCTGGCAATTAAGCAGCAAATTCAAGTCAGTTGTTCAGTGCTTGACCTTTTAACAAGAAAATTGCCAAGTTGTTTTCTAAGGCTGAATCACTAATTTTTGTTTTGCATCTTGTGTGTAGATTTACATTTTTGTCAAGCTGTGGTAAGAAGTCTAGGGACATACTTAAATGCAGAGTAGAAGGCAGTGGTTGTCTAACTCATTAAGAGGGTGCACTGTTTGTCCTTTGTACCAGGCCTATGAATTCTAAGCTTTTGCTTTTTGTGGTTGTCAGTGGCACATGGAGTAGTGGCTACCAGCTATATATGCTTTTTTGAATGTGTGTCACATGCCATGTTTTCACAGTGAGTAAATAAGGAATTATTACGAAGATAGACAAATTTGCCAATGTGAAGCTGAAGTTCAGAGTTGAAGAGTAGAACCTGTTATTTTGAAATTTGAATAATGGCCCACAGCATTTCACTCTAACTTCCCCAACAAGCAAAACAAACCTCAGATATAAGTCATCCATCATCAGGAAAAAACCCAATTAACTAAAATACTACAGTATGGAGGAAATGTCAAAGCATGGAACTTTTGGTTGTAATTACTACAGAAATATCAGGCATGGAATACTGGGAGCTCATAATTTTTCTGTTCCCAGGCAATACTAGTTCAACAGTGACAGTCACTTGACTGGTCTATAGCTGGCATTGAGCCATGGAGAAGTATCCTAAGGCCACAGCGACTCTCAGTGTTTTTAAAAACCAGGAAATTATCAGATGTCTCAATAATTGACTGTTAGGTTTCGTGATCTATAGCTGACAGATTTCCAAAACAGCTAAAAGGGCTGCAACTTCTGTGAATTGTCATTTGTTGGGATATTGCTGCAAGGGAATTTATGACACATCAGGATTCCCATGGGACAGTATGTGAATGCTTTAAAGGAACAGACATTGAAAACTGTCCAAAGTGCTCAGCTGGTAGGCTTATGAATATTAGATGATACAGGTATGAATAATGAATTTCTAATGGTGATTCAGACACAGAAACTGAATTCAATCAATTGTGCTTTTAGTGACAAGCACTAAATTTGCCTTTTTGTTTAGGACTATCACTCATTTTTGTCTCAGATATGCTTCAATCATGCTAATTTAGCAATATTCTTGCTTCTTACCAGTACACATTCATGATGACAATAATTCATTTAGTGAATGTGAAATAATGTTAAGATTCTTTACTCATAATGAATCATTTACAGAGCATTTTAGAAATTTTTAGCATGACTTCTGCCTCCAGTTTGGGTCTTTGTCCTAAGAAGCACAGCATTTTTGGGCCATTGCAGCCTAAGGTGTGACAGCCTCTTGCCTTGTGTCTTCCCAGCATGATGTAGGAGTGTGCCACTCCAGCTAAGAGATTAGTAGACTTCTTGCTGGCACTGCCAAAGAACTGAGGGAAGGGCCTTTTGTCACTTGTTTCCCTGGTGCCTCTGTGAAGCTTTATCAGGCCAAGGGGCATAGTGATTTTATTCTTGCCTATGCTGATTTCTACATGGAGAAAACTTCTGGGACTCTGACTTCAGCTTTGGCCTGACTACTCTGCAAATAAACCTGCCCTTCTGAATAAAAACTCTCCCTTGTGACTGGGCTGTAGACTTTCAGTGGTCTCTCTGAGAGTGATAGCATGATGCAGGAAGTAGAAGTCAAAACTGAAGCAGAGCCTTTCTGTTGTCCGTGGCAATACATTAAAGTTTTTGGGATCTTGGTGCTGTTCCTTGTTTTCCCCATCACAGCAAACTTGCTTTATTGGAGATGAAGAACTTTTCATCAGAACAAAGGACAGACATAAAAGCCCATTTTACTTGAGATGTAAGAAAGGTAAAAAACCTTTTGAGGAGGAGATGTTTTTGAATGTTAGTCTTTAAAGTTGTTTCCTATTGCTGGTCAGGAAGTGTAACAGTGTATTTGGAACAAAAGCCTGCCTCAGTCTGAAATCAGATATAGTCATATTTGGATTAATTGAGCCTAATGGGAATATAGATAATCTTGAAAGTAGCCTGAAAAATCTGTTCTAGGGATCATTTTCCATGTATTTTTGCAACTAAACACTAAAGAGGGCCACACAGTGCTACCGTTGTAAACGTTGCAAGGCATGGTTTTCAAGTAGAATGTCCAATTTTTTTTTTAAAGCTCTTATATTAAGACAAAATAAGAATAGAAAAACTTAGTTGCATGTATGATGCATACCCAGCTACTCAGTGTGGGATAAGCTCAATTTACAGTTATCCTAATTCTTGTAAAAACTGCTGGTGACCCTTTCCCCACTCATTCCCCATCCCTTTGTGGTATGGCAGCAGGGGAGGAGGAGGTGAGGCAGTGCACTGTGGCCAAGGGGTACAGTGAATGTTGTGTTCAAAACACTGCTCAATGTGGCACACGTTTCCCTTCCATTCCAGAGAATCCTTTTTGAATATTTTAAAAAATTCTCTTATATGAACTACAAAGCTGATATGAAGACAGTATTTGTGGGGCCCTCTTGTTAAAGCTGCTGTGCTGTTTTGATTACTTAGCACTCCAGAAACCCTGGAATCTCATGCCTCCCTGTTTTTTGCATACATGTGGAAAGCTTCATTTAATCACACAGCTTTTGATGTTTGCTGTTTTTCCTTATAGTTAGTCTATACAATCTTTGTGTATATGTCTGTTTTAAAGCTCAAAGGACTCTGTAAGCACAAGGGCTTTCCCTTAAAGACTACTGTGTATTGTAGGCACACCATTTTAATGTCCTGTCTTGAGGTTTTTGGATGTCTGGGGCAGGTTTACAAAAATAAATCTTTCCTGGCATTGCAATGGAGAATTTGTCAGAACATGCACACGAAAAACAGGTAAGAAACAGAGGCAGCAGCTAGTAGAGAAGGAAATGGGTTGAAGAGGATATTCTTGTTCCACAGAGCCCAGCTTTGGCATGGGAAGGTCCATGGGAGAAGCACTGGATTTATGTGGGTAGTCTGGTTGTAACCAGTGTAGCTGAAGCGTGCCCCTGGCAGATGTGAGAGCCAGGTCAGGAATGTGCTGTTGGTACTCCTGTGACAGGAGCAGGTGCACATCAGGCTGTGCAGGCACATCCAGGGCACGGGAGCTGCAGAGGCCTCAGAGACCTCTCAGGAAAGAGCCTGTGAATATTGTCAGATAGTGAAAGCTGCCTGTCTGTGCCTTTCTAAAGAATGTTTTAGTCTGAACAGCAGGTGACTCAGATGATAGTGTTAGAGCCTGTGAATATTGTCAGATAGTGAAAGCTGCCTGGGTCCACCACTCTTCATGCTGAAGAGTGGTGGACCCAGTTGCTCTTCCAAGCCATCACTGGTTCCCTAGTTTGGGTACTGCTTGGGAAGTTCTTGATATGAAATAGTTGTCACCTCGACATCCTTAAGAGAAAATTATTTTCTGAGACTTGGGTGAAAACATGTTTTGGTTTTTTGCTGTCTGAGCTATGCAGAATCTATCAGGATTTTCTTTCATTAGCTGAACAAACTAACAGTTAAATTGTGGTCAGATTCTTGGACATTTTGAAGAACTGTATATGAATAACTCTAATCAGAATTTCTAACTCTTTACCCTCATCCATATCATAAACTGCATAAGAAATACATAAAAAGAATGTTAAGATAAAAGATCCACAGACTATCTTTCAGCAGGAATGCTGGCAGCAAGTTTGGAAACATCTGTAAATCATTTCACAAATATTTCTACCTTCAAAGCCTGTCTTGGGCTAGCTCGTGGGGGAAATTTTAATCACAATGATCTCAGTCTTCCTGAAAGACCATGAAACATTTAAAATTGGCACCTAGGTTTGAGTGCACAACTTCAGTGGCTGATTTTTCATACTTGCTCAACATTCCTCAGTAATGCAAGAGATCTATGTTCATAGTCACTGCTTTTCTGTGCTTCCTGTTGCTGTAAGAGTCCTAACTAACAGGCTGTTTCTGCTTCCTGTTATTGGTGTTATTTCATGTATATAAATTAAATAGTAGTAAAAAGGGAATTGTGACTCTCATGAAGCGAAAGACATCTGGCAGTTGAGGCGTAAGGAATATTATTTTTCTATGTTCAGTGTAAACAAAATGAAAATATCTTGGTGAGAAAGACTATGTGAGCTACATGCAAGAATAGTCAGTGTGTAGTAGTGGAGACAGTGATCTGATATGCAATGAAAAAATTAAGACTTCAGTGCCACATCTGGAAGAGGGAAACAAAGGTATTTCATTGATCTCTAATTTTGCATGGTAGTTCTATCTTGGGTTCCAAACAATCTTCAGTGACTTGTTTTTTTCCCTTCAAAGCTGACACATTTCCCATGACACTTTCGTTTGACTCAGTTAATGTCATTTGATTAAAAAAAATCCAAATGCTTAACAGCAAGATTCCAGAGTAGGTCCATTTCTAACAAGAATTGTGTAGGGTACATATCTGAAATAATGGTGTCTGAATCTTTGCATAGTGCATGCTGCCATTATTTAAACAAAAGTTTAGGAAAATGTATACACTCTTTAGACCTGGGTTGGAAATCTATTTGAGATATGTTTAAGTTGCCACTGGGCTGTGAACAAAAGTAATTTAAATCTTTATGCCAATTACATCCTCTATGTGTTGGTTGCAGATTGTTAGTTTGCATCCACATCTTAAAATACTGACAATAGACCTTGATTTTTAAAGAGGGTTTGGGGAGCGACCAATGGTGCTATAAAAAGAAATAAGCTAAAACTACCCTGGATTATCGTAGAATACTATACTTGCAGGGGCGTGCCATCTGCTTTGCCTCAAAGCATGTAACTGATGAAAAGGATGTAAATCATCCTCATGTTCCTGGAATCAAAATAATCCACCTAAGGTAAACAACTCTGTATGTTTAAAGTTAACAAATGTTTTCTTGTCTGAGCATATTTTAAAATATATCTATTTAGAAGAATCTAAAGGAAAATATTATTATCCAGGAACAAATTATTTACCATTGAACAGAGAAATTAAAATTCCAGCCCATGAAAGGTGTGTTACTTTGATATTATGTCTTTATTGAAATATGCTACACCTGCTTCTGTGTGCTGCACGACTTGAGTGTTTTCTGACTTGCACTTGCCCACATGTGGTTGGTTTTGTATTGATGGCAATGGTAATCACTAAATAATGTTGTTATTGAAGTATTCATCAAGATTTGCAGTTTCTTGTGTAACTAGCCTTTCACAGTTTGGAGAAAATTTACCCCTTTCCTCCCTTTTTCTTTGTAAAGTTTTGAGATATAATCTTTCTCTGTGATGCAATGAATATCTGGTTGTGTAAAGCAAAGGACACATTCAGTGGAATTTTTTCTGCTTAAGAGATTATCTTAAAATGGATGTCTTGTCTCCTAAGTATAATTCATTATATTATTTTTTCCTGGTATATATTGCCTAAAACCCAGAATCCCAGATTTTCTTCTGATTCCTGTAGGAATCAGTGGTCTTTAGTTATAACCTTTTGTTTCTGTAAACGTATTTTAGCACCATTTTAATTTTTACTTAGATACACAAATTTGACCTTGTCTCTGGAATTCTTTTGCCCTATTATTTTTATATAATCAGTTGTGTTCAGTTTTTAAATTAAAAATTGCATCTTTGAATACAATGCATTTATATATACTTTTCCCTCCTTTTTTTCTTACTGCTTATTTTCTCAACAGTTTTTAAATTAAAAATTGCATCTTTGAATACAATGCATTTTTGCATTGAATACAATGCGTATTATATATACTTTTCCCTCCTTTTTTTTCTTACTGCTTATTTTCTCAGGTACAAATCCATGAAAATGCACGATAACCAAAGACCCATTTACCTAATACGCAAACCCCTTCCATCTCTCTGAGAGCCTAGTCAACAGCTGATTATATTACAATGAAAAGGGCCAGTAGTGCAAACACTACTTAATCTACTTCATGCAATGTAAATGCTTTGTAGAAGCTCTAAGTGTTACGTAGCCTCCATCGAGGCAGAAGGAGGCAACCAAGACACTTCCGGTCTTCCGTAATTTACTATGGCCTTTGTTCCATGGTCTGAGATGTTCCCTTAGCTGAAGGTTTGCCTTGTCTATTTGTACCCCACTGATTGCTGCTGTTACAGATAAGAGGCTTTAGACCTGTAAGTCACTGTGCTGGCCCTTTCTTGCTGCAGCTCTCATGTCTGAGATGCCGTGTACCAATAAATGTTTTGCATGGAGGGAAGAGAATGGGATCATCTGGCACTGAGGCCCTGATTATTTTAGTAGTTTGTTAAAGAAGAAGGTAATTTTTCATGGATTTGTGTTCCTAATCCTTCTAGGTAATTTCAAGCATTGACTACAAAAGTACCCAGGTGTATGGAAGTTGAATTCCTGTTGCTCTCCATACATTATACTAAAACAGAAATAACTTCTTTCTTTTCCACTTCTTGTCACATCTTGTGATTTCCTGCTGATTTCAACAGATTGAAAAGGGGGAGGCTAATTAAGCATAGGTTTTGTCTTCTAATTTCTAACAGGGTTCTTGAGTGCCAGAATGCTTGCTACTTGAACATCCGCTCCCTGCATTGATTTAGAAAAACTTAAAAGGAACTAAGGCTATTTCCTTCTTCAACACCGCCTTTCCCTGAAACCTGACGTGTACATTGAGAAAAACTGCTAGCAGCCTATGCAATAATCCCTCAGCACCTGTTACCAAAGGCTCCTAGTGTTCAAGCTTCCTGTTTACTCTTAGGGCAGTGGAAATGAAAATGGTCAGCATTAATCTTTTGACTTTTAGTAGAGTTGTGACTGCCAACCATATTATAGGGAACCTCTTGTTGATTTACTGTTTAGCATTTTTCTTGCTTCCCTTAAACCTTGACATAAGAGTTCTGATTTACAGGGTCTCTATCTTGATTTGTGGGGTGAGAAAGATGATTTGATGTAGTTGCACTGTCTATACCAGAAAATTATATGCATCACCAGTTGTTTTTTTCTCTCTGTTTTTCAAAACATCAAAATAACCTTTGTTCAAAGAGATCATAAATCCATAGTAATGAGACTTTTTCCTAAACACCTGGAAGTTCAGAGTGGCAAACTCTTATTCTGATAATTTCTTTCCTGTTACAAGTACTCTTTTAGTGCTGCCCCAGCAGCCTTGAAATTCAGCTGTGCTTTACCTTGTCTGTAGCATTCTCCATCACATGCTCAGTCAGTGCTTTCTGAACCTTGAGAGCAATCTGTTCAACTGCTGAATGACTGGCTTTTCCTTCCAATTACTGAGGAATACAGGCCACTTTACTTTTCCTTGCTTGTGGAATAAAAACCCAACAAGAAAATGTGCTGAAATGCAGAAGTATCTGTTTATTGCCACAGGTAGACAGCTGCCAGTTGGGCTTGCATATATTCATCCCTGTGATGTGCTTATAAAATATAAGACCACAGTGCACCTGTATACATGGCTAGGTGGCTCATAGCAAACAGAGATTTAGAACCTCTTTGCTCAGCTGTAAATTGAACATGATTCATCTCAAAGCTGCAGTCCATTGGCATATTTTGGTCAAATTCTTGGTCTCTTTTGAGTTACTTAAGTTCAGGAATGCATGAATGCATTGCATGCAGGGCAGAGACAGCAGAGCTTTCTGCTGCACATCTTGATTTGACAATACTGGTTGTCTTTCAGGAGACAGACCTGTTAAAGGATAAAACAAGAAATGAATGTACATATTCATAAGTAATTACAGGAACATTGCAACTAACAGCCACAATTTTCCTGTGAACACATTTCTTGAAATTTTGTTTGGGATGTAGCTTTAGGGATATTTGTATGATGGGGGAGTTCTAGAGGCTTTTCCTTCAAGTGTATTTTCTGTTGTTTAATAAAGAATTTTTGATGATATCTTCAATCAAAGTGTTTACAGGGTCTGTCTCTTCAGCTGTCTATTTTCAGGAAATCAATAGAGACTTAATTTCTTTAATATCTCTGTTCTGCTGGTCAAAATTGGGCAGTGGATTCAAATCTCCTCTTAGGGTATAGTCAGAGATTCATGTAGGTAGTATATTAGTATATTTTTTTGAATAACCACGATAAAGAACTACTGCTGCTAGCTAGTGACGTGATCTTAGGTTTCATCTGCCCAACAGTCATGAGAGGAAGGAGCCAAGATAGTTACTCTGTTGTGAGAATTACATCAAGAATCTCTTTGAATCTAAGAAAGAATGCTAAGTAAGCCATGGAAAACCGGCTTGAAATCTAGGCAAAGACAGAAAATACAGCATCAGCAAAAATTATAGCTGGTTTTTTTTTTTCTGAATACCTCTTTGTATGTCCTTTCCTACAGCAGCATCAACCTTGTATTAACAACTACTTTCATGAGCTTTATTATGTTTTGGAAATACCTGTTTTGTTGTGCTAGGTGAGATACACTTGAGTTAAGTCCAACTACTAATTCCTAAAATCTGTGAGATAGCACTGTTCAGAGATTCCCAAGGGCCTCATGGCCTCTAGTTCAGATCACTTAATTAGCCTTAGGCTTTCTGTTTGAAACTTGCTTCTTCTGATTTATCCTGGTTCTCTCAATAGAGTTTGTGCTCCAAAACTAGCATTTCTATCAGCCTGTCATGAGTGAGATGCAAAC
This sequence comes from Pyrgilauda ruficollis, assembly GCF_017590135.1. NCBI lineage: Eukaryota > Metazoa > Chordata > Aves > Passeriformes > Passeridae > Pyrgilauda > Pyrgilauda ruficollis. The sequence continues at coordinate 13,972,102 of NW_024525489.1, forward strand.
CATCAGGAGAAGAAAAAAAACCCAAAAATTTCTTGATTCTATGAGTTATGAGTCTTGAGATTGTGTAGGGTTCTTTTTTGGTCTTTTTTTTTTTTTTTTAAATTTCTCTCTGTACGGATGAAGATCAGAAGTAGAATTGCATAATGAAAGCTGAAAAAAGTATTCCTATCATTCCACAAGTTAAAGAGAAACCTTTTATATTACAGAAGTCATGAAATGATGTTGAGGACTGATAGAAATAAGAATGCATCTATCTTTTCCATCAAGCAATGCAAGGAGATGGGACCAGAAGGAAGGAAAAAAAACTCTGAAGAGGAAAGAGGAGTTTTTCACTAAATAATGAAATTCTGAGAACACCAGGGAGACCATATGCCACTATTTAAAGCAATACTACCTTTATTACCTATTCAAGAGTTTAGTAGAACTGTCCAGGTCCCCATAAAGCATACTGGACATTACACTGATGCAGGGCAAAGAGGAAAATTCCTATGATGGGATACAACAAGAAAAAAAAATTGCCAATGGGTTGATTATGGAACACATATGTTGGTAATACTGGCTTGAAATGTTACTCCTGAGGTGATTGCATGTTCAGTTAATAAAGTACAACTGATACAATACCATCTGGATATATCTCACTGGGCTGTTTGGTTTAATACCCTGTGAATTCTTATTAATACAATACAGCAATATGAAACAAACTGGGAATGCATTAAATAGATGAAACTAGATGAAAGTCTGTATCATGTTAAATGAATCTCCTCCTGCTGGGATTCAGAAGAGATACAGAACTCCATAGAGCACTAAATGGCAAAACATTGTTAAACCTTTCAAGTGGTGTTGGGAAGATGGCTAGTAACAGTGGTCTGTGCCACTCACAGGTGTCAAATGTAACCTCATAAAACCAACAGTAAAGAATGTCTACCATGCTGATGGCAAAGGGACCAGTGGACTGAGAAGTGGCTGTTGGAAAAGATCTCTGTCATGATTTTAGCTGCATATGAGCTCACAGTGGGACACTCTGGCCAGGAGGGCTAATGCAACTCTCAAATATCTAAGAAGAACATATGAAAAGAGGCTGTGAAGAATTAGCTCTGCATCAGAAGTAGATACGGCCACAGATAAAATACGCTGTTTAATTCTGTTGTCCACAGTCAAGAAAGATGTTGAAAAAATGGAGAAGGCTCTGGGAAGAGGCCCTCAGATGATTAACAGTTTAGAAACCATGCTTTCAAACAGCTTGACTTTAGTTTATCAAACAGATTTACACAGAGATATGTTGACAGTGTGCAGGGAACCTCTGCAGGGAACAGAAACGTGATACTGAAGGACTTCAGTCTAGCAGACAAAAGCATGTCAGGATGTAATGGCAGGAAGCTGGATCTAGACAAATTCTGAATGGTAATGAAATGTGCGTGTTTAGGAAGTACATTCAGTAAAGGGCAATGACCTGCTGAAGTGAACAAGGTTTGCAAACAACAAATAGTTTTCTTTTAGAGTCTGTTTTTTAAATTAGAATTGATATTTGAAGAAAAAAAAGAAAAAGCTGGAGTAACCACACTTTGTGTGGGCTCTGAGAGTTTCATGTAGGGAAGATCCATTGCTTTGGCTATGTGGGAAGTTGCATTAGAGAGTCATAATTTTTGCACTTAACAACCTGGGGAGACATACTCGCTTGTGCGTGAAGGTGCAGCAACAAGGAAAAGTATTTCTTCTGCTCTTTCAGACAGCAACACTGTAAGAAATCATGAGAAAAAATTGCCATGAAGAAAGGAGTAAACGATTATTTTTCTTAATTTGTATAGGAATGATTTAAAAGTATTTTAATTTAAGGGGTTTTTTTTGTAGATGAACTTCAGAGGGTTTTGCTTGCTTGTTTCTGTTAAACTGCCATTATCTGTGATTTTCATTTCTGTGCTTTTATGCAACAAGATGTGGAAATCTTTGTTTTTTCATAGCTTCTCTGGGCACACATCTGCTGTAGTGGTGCATTGTTTTCCTGTTCCTTTGAAATTCTATCCTTTTCTTGTCAGTTACAGAAAGCACCTCAGTATATACATCATTAGGAAAAAAAAAAAGAAAGAGGCTTCCTAAAGTTATAAAGGTTTTGCTTCTTCCTTTGCCTCTTGGATTGAGTATGTCAGTCAAAAAAGGTGATGGTTGTTTCACTCCTGACACAAGTATATGTGTAAAAATCATGAGAGTGGGAAAAGAGTATCCTAACATTTTGACATATAAATGAAGAGTTGAGTTTAGCAGCAAAAGCTGAAATAAAAGCATATTGTATCTGAAGGCAAATGCTTTGGGGTGAATGTCTCTGCTTGAAAATTACTGAATTGAAAAAAAAGGCAAACAAAAAACCCCTACCAAAACAAATCCCAGCTGTTCCACTTGATGGCTCATAAAATCTGAATAAAGTCCTTCAAGAGGCTTTTTTATAGGAAGATAGTACTTTTTGTATGCATAGTTATTGTAGCATCTGGTTCCCATCTTTGGGAATTCAGAGACTCCACAGGCACCAACATGCTGTCTGCTGCAGAGAAGCTCTACAACACAGATAAATGCTGCAGACAAGTGTGCACTATGTAACGTGATGTAATTGTCTGCAAGCTGGAAAGATGTTGGGGAGGAGGCAAAACCTGAATCAGTAAATTTTGATTAACTTAAAATGTAGGAGCAGCCCTGGCATAAAATTTCCTTTGTTCACCTGTGAAGATTGGACTGATAAGCTGGCAACACCTGAGTCAATAAGATTAACCTGTCAAAGAAGGTAAGCTAGGCATACCTAAGGCAAGAAGGGCCAGAGAGTTTTCACAGAGGCTGTGTCCTTCACAGAGGATTCAAACAGGGGGGATCAGTAAACTAATTGTCCACAAATATGAGCAGGAAATACAAAGGGCCTTTTATGAATAATCTTACTGAATTTAGTGTAAATGTGAAAGGAAATCAGAATTTGTCTCAGGTATTTCTGGCTCATCACATTTGTCCTAAAGATGCCTTCTTTCTAAAAACAAGACCTGTGTGTAAGTAGTAATCACACTATTACATTATGTGAAATTGTAAGAGTAAATAATTAAAAAAATAAAGAGTTTGTTACACATTGTTTACATCTAGTATCAAAGAAAGCAAAATCTTCAGGTTGTCTTGAACATGGGCACAGACAGAGCACCGAGTTTTGTCATTTATATTGTGCTCAGCATGTTGTTGTCACTTAATGAGTAGTAGGAATGAGAAAATAGAGAGAACATGTAAAAATTTTACTTCTCTTATGGCTGGTGATGGACTCAACCTCAAGGAGAGTCAAACCCAATATGCCTCTGAGTACAACTTTGTGCTTGAATGAAGCTTACCTTCATGCCAGGACACAGCTTATACAAACACACACACACACACACACACACACACACACACACACGTGTATATATATGTATATATGGAAAAAGTGATAACATACGTGTGTTGTGCCTCAGGTAACCACGCTATATTGTATGAATGTACTGAAGCTGTATAGTGACCAAGAGATTTGTGCACTTCTTCAGGAAACTGAAGACCTGGGTTCTTGGGATCCCTGAACCTGAAAAGAGTGAAAAATGCAGCTCATGCAACCCAAAAGAATATCTTTAAATAATATGCAGGGGTGGAATAGGTGCTTTCTCTTGTATTAACAATAGTGTCAGGTGAGATGTGGAGGGAGGAGTGCCGGATCCACGAGACCACTGGCAGTGAGCGAGAAGGAATGAGCCCTTCCTTAGATGTGGAGAGCAGGGTTCAGCAGGGTGCTGTAGCTTCAGTTCTCTTCCTCCAGCAGCCACATCTAAAAGAAAAGAGAGGTGCTGGCTCTAATTGGTGACTTTGTGACTAAACCCAGAAAGAAATTTGCAGCTGTGACTCCCTTTTCCACACAAGTGCCTAGTTTATAGCTACAAAAGAGCTGTGGTCAAGGAAAAAGAAATGGTTTCAGAAATGTCCGTCTTCAGTGCTCCCTGTGGGTCAGTTTATACGTTTACAGCACAGGAAGCTGGGGTGGCATTAAGCCAAGTGCCTTAATCTTCTCTGTATAGAAATTAGGTACCTAACTGAGGTTTTAACTCTCCCATTAATAAAGTTGCTAAGAAATTGCCATGCATAAGGATGGCAACTTCACCTAGGCTGAAGTTGACACCTGGATATGAAGAGCAGGTACAGACTGAAAGTTTCAGGTTTAGCATGCGTTAAAAATGACAAGTGCCTTGTGTATGCAAAACAATGTATTCCTAAAAGAAAGAATTCAAGACTGCTGAAGAGGTCAGGTTTCCAAGAGCAGTGAGATGAGAATAATACAGAACCATTTTCAAACACTATTGAAGTGCTTATGAGCTTAAGTTACAATGACTACCACTGGAATCCAGATACCTACAGACATAAGTAACTTCTGAAATGGTACCTGTGAAGCAATCACAGCTTCTTCAATACTTTCAGGAGACAGCTCTTACAGATGTGTTCTGACTCAGATTTATCTCTGGTTTTGCCATAAAGCACTATTCTTGTACTTTGGAAATTATGTTTATATTTAATTCCAAACAAATCACTACACTTAAACCCCAAACACATTATACATTATGTTAGCTACAAGGGACAAAATCCTAAATGAAAACAGATTCTTTTGTTTTTCTTCATGCCAGCTCTTTGTTTAGCAGTATGGCAATTGCACATACATATTCCAGATGTTCATGGAAACAAAATTCCTCTTTAATTTACAGCAGAATCTGGTTTTATCTCTTGCTGGCTTTGTATTTGTCAAACAAACAAATTTTTAAAGCCTTTTGCGAAAATATCTATAGCTGTATTTTGCGTGTTTCTTAAAAGCTAAGGTTTCTATAATCACAGAAAAATTCTGATTGGAAGACATACCTGGAGGTCATCTTGTCTTCCCTGCTCAGAGCAGGTCCACTTACACAGCTTACTCAGGGCTGTGTTTCATGGAGCTTTCTATCTCTGGAAGGACTTTCTAAAATTCTGAGGCCAGGTTCCAGTGTCTGGCTCTGCTTGTGGTGGGAAAAAGTGCTTTTTATGTATAATTTGGTTTTCTCATGTTGCAATTTGTGTCTTTTGGCTCCCATTTTGTCCTTTTGCACATCCAAGAGGGATTCTTGCCCTATCATCTCTAAACCGTCTCCTCAGCTGTAGACAACACCAAAAGCTTCCCTTCACCTACTCAAGATTGAGTAAATCCTGTTGTTGCGACATCTCTTCGCACGCTCCAGCTCCTCACCATCCTGCATGTTCATCGTAGTAAACAGAGAGATCATTGTCTTGTTGCAGAGAATATCATGGAGGTGTGCCTTCAGCAAGGTACGGTTCTAGATATATCAACTGCTTATATGGGAGCTCTGGCTGCTTTGCAGTTTAGCTTGTGCTGGGACTGGACTTAAAAATCATGCTCCAAATCTGAGTTTTGAGATTCAGGTTTTAATCTCTGACCCTGGCTTTATTTTCCATTGCTTTTACCTGAGCAATACATGGTTAGGAGAGACTGAACTTAATAAATATTTGGTAAGAAGATGTGTGATTTCACATGTAGTAATTTCTATAGCTAGTGTTTTATTTGCTCTTTTAGTAGTGGATATGGGCAATACTGTGGAAACCCATGGCAGATCACTCATATTTGCTTTGCAAAGTCCTTGGCTGGAAGTCAAACAGCCCTGACAGCTGAGCCTCTGTTTCACATGCTCAGGAAGTATTAAATATTGATGTTTCTTGGAAAAATCCATCATTGCGGATTGAGCCGATTTGGGCACCACATGACTGTGTAGGCTGCAGAAGGATTTTTCCCTGGAGAGCTTTTCCAAGCAGGCTGCTGCCGTGGGCTACGGGGGATGAAGGTTCAGCTAATGCCAGGTCTTGTCAGGTGCTGCCAGGGGTGGGTGACAGGAGTGGGTGGCCAGGGCCAGTCCCACAGCACAGCAGGAGCACTGCGCTGCTCCCTGGCTCAGGCAGGGCTGTGGGCTCGGTCAGCGGGACCCACGGCAGGGCACGGCCGTGGGGAGCTGGAGCTGCCGAGGGTGTGAGGCTGGAAAGGGCTGCAAAACACCACTGCAGCATGTGCAAAGGCTGCTCCCACGTGAGCTGGTTCATGTGGGCCCTGGTGCTGGCGGAGCTGAAGTTTAGCAAAGTCTAGGATTAGGATTAGAAGGTGTAAGCCTAGAGCTGCATCTGTCATGGGGCTGCAAAGAGGCTGCAAAATCACAGAGCACTCTGCGCAAAGACTTCTCCCTCAGTGATTTGTAGAGAAATTTGTCTGAGGATCATGTTAATACAGGGAAGGAGAGGAATTTCTGCATTGCCTGCAAAACTCACCGTACTGTAAGAATCTACCAAGTTCTCCAAGCAATCTTTAGTTCTTAGCTGCTGGGAAACACACCGGTACATAGACCTGTCTGAACTGTAATTTTTTTGCTGGACTGCTCAGTTTGTTCAGCACCCTTTATTTTTCTACTCCCCCTGTGGAAGGTCATCAGAGATGAATAAAGGAGTGACACTCTTCTCCCTGGGCCTTATCATATTGATGACTAACTAGCACTGCTTTGTTTTTCTTACTGCTTCAGCTACTAGTGAAAGGAGAAATAGAGAAGAGAAATTCAGCCCAGGCACAATTAATTTTGCATACAAACCACCAAAAAACAGCAGAAGTGCTAATTATATTTTTTGAGTTGAGTGCTAACTGTTTATGGGTCTGTTTGTAAACAGAGAATTCCCTTAACACCCATGTGTTTGAAGACACAAAGGTGGTACTGGAATGTACAAATACATATTTGTCTATAAATTGTCTTCAGATTTTTTCTCCTTAGTATGGGTATCAGAACAGGAGTTTAACGTGCCTGGTCAGTCTCTCTTTACTGGTTGGATTGGCTGGATTTTACTCAACATCTGCCATGGTAAGCACAGGAAAGAAAGCAAGTTCAAAGTGATACAGTGCTCACAGAATGTCCCTGTACACTCTCAGTTCTCTTCCTCACTTTCTTTAGGACAAATTGTGTTTGTGCTCACCCTTGCCTTGATGCAGGACATTTGCATCTCCCTCGTATGCTGTGAGGCTTTACACTCTTGTTTCCCATCTTCTCCCCACCCACTTCTGCAAGGAGCTCTCTGCTCTGCCAAGTGGGTCTGAGTTGCTGTGTCAGGACTGGACAGGGAGCTTAAAGGTAGATGGGGTTTGGTTTTGACCTGCAGCTCCTACAACTGAGTTCTCTGTGTTTTTCAAACTCCTCTACTATTTTGAAAGCACACTTGCTCACTGTGAATCCAGTTATGCACTTGGAAAAACAGCAGCATATCAAAATTAATAAAGATTAATTAATAAAGAATTAAAAGAAGGCAATGTAATTAATGCCAATCAGCATGAACCTGTGGAAAATAGCACTTGTCAAAATGACTTGTAATCTCATCAAAAAGAAATATCAAGTAGAGTTGATTAAATATAATTGCATTGATGAGAAATTGGTAGTTGATGACTTAAGTCTACTGGGTGTGTAAAGACAGGCAAAGGCTGGGAAATAAAGAAGGGCTGAGAGTTGAAATAAGGTCTTTACTCTGAAGACAGTTAACCATTACAGATTGAAGACTGGTAAAAAACTAATTAATGGTAATTTCTATGAATGTGTAATGCAGATCTGTGGCCTGTTATATAAGAGAGCAACTGTGGTGACCATTGCACAAAAAAAAAGAAAAAAAATTACATAGCTACATACTCGGTTGCTGCCACTTTTTATTTACATGATATAGTACCTTCTACCACTAATGCACCATTTAAGTCTGTGGAAACACATTGGTCAGAGTGTGACATGGTGTTCAAGCTTCATCTCTTTGAGAACAGGCACAAGAGGTGTTTTTCCTTTGTTTAAACTTGAGTGAAATTGAGCTGGGAGAATCGTGGAGGTCCCTTTAGGACACAATTCCTTCCTTTCTATGCCCTTATTCTAAGAATAAGGGCATAAGGTTCTATGGTTCATAAGGGCATTCTAGGGTTCAAATTTTAGGGTTTGTAATTTCCTTCTGACTAGTTTCCTACATCATGTTATAGTATCCCTTAATTATCTCAGTTGCACCAAGGGAAAAAGTAGCTGTTGAAATAATCTTTCTTCCACTGTCTTATCCAGTCCTTGCCTACTAGTGTGGTGCAAATGGGTCAGTTCTGATGATTTTTTTTTTTAAATTAAATCCCTTTCTCCACAAAAGTATTGTCCTGAACAGAATCTTGTCTTTGCATTAGTGTGAAGCCAGTTAGAAGACCTGCCAAGAACAAACAGGATAATTGGTCTGCACAAATTGCAGAATGTCTTAGTGTGGCAAGAGGAATCTGAAACCAAAGCTGTAATGTTTAAATATACCTAGTGATAAGCTTGCTTTGTTGTTTTGTTCTCTGTGATTGCCTTCTACTAAGGACTTCTGAGGAAAAGGAATAAGCAAGGTATGCTCTTGGCTGTGCTTTCAGTCTTTTGGCAAGCTTAGCACCTCAGTGCCACACCACTCAGAATGGTGGGGGTTAGTGTTTTTTTTCCCCCATTGTGATAATATGTATGCCTTCTACTTATCTGTAATATGAGCAACCTCATTCAAAGTTCAGAGAAAAAAAATATATTTGCCTGTCAAACATTTTGTCAGTTTTTGAAGCTAGAAATAATGCAAAGCCTTTCTTTATTTCTGGTTTTAATAAATCTGACAGACTGAAGGTTCTCAGAAGTATTAAACCTATCTTTAACAAGGCTCTTCTGCTCCTCTCACATTTCCACATGCTGTCCCCCACTTTGTGTCCCTCTGGTTCATACCTGCATTATCCAGTCATTACAGATTATTTGTGACAGTGCATGAATAAATACTGGAGAGTGATCCAGTTCCCACTGAGACCAGTATAAGTGCTTAATATGATGGAGGCTGGGTCAGGTTCTTTGTAAGGTGTCTGATAACTGGTGGGTGATATTTATCACTTTTGAAGTGACATCAACAGATACTGCAATGCTTTGGAAAAGATAACCTTAGCTCAGGTCTTCATCTTCCTGAAATAAGTTTATTTGTGGAGAAAGAAGGCTTTAGCTCTACAGAAACTTTTTAAAAGAACACTCTGTGAGGCATAGTTGATAATTAACTTGATATCAGACAAGGTAGTTTAGATAATAAAATAAGAAGAACTCATTAACTCTATATTCCTATTAAAATGAAATTTATTTTCTCTCTCTCTTTTTCTTTTTGGCATTTGGATTATAAATTCTACACAATGTCATGGGCCACTGGACAGTCATCTGAGTGCAGCTTGCTCTGAATAAATGATGCTGAACAGCATTAGGCAAGTTTTGTTCCTTTACAGAGATAATTTTTAATTTAAATTTTGTTTGAACTAAAAACCAGGAAAGGAACTAATTAAAATTATTAACAGGTATTTCAGTTGGCATAATCTGTCAGTTAGAAAGAGAAAAAAATCTATCTGCCACAGGATGTTCTGGCACCATTTGTACTGAAAACCTTTGTGTTATGGTCTTGATTGACAACTGGAGAGGGAAGGAGTTACCTAATCAGTAGTATCAAATCAATACTTTTTGCACAATGGCATTCTGAATAGCATTAGGGGAGCTCCCTTCTCTGTTAAATAAATGTTATCTCAGTGTTTTCTTAATGGTTTTCATCACATATATTTAATGCTGTTGGCACACTTCTCTTTGCTGTTCTGCTCCTCCTAAGTGTCCCTGAACCAGTGGCCATGGTAACTCTTACCTGCTGTACATTCAGTTACCTCCAGCAGCCTTACTAGGGCTGCTTGCTAATGAGCATCATTTGCTGGTTCATTTGTACAAGGTCATTCTTAATTTCCTTCTGGCTTCAATGCCAGCTCAGCATTGAAGAATCTCATCATTAATATCCCTTGGGTGGTTTTTTTTTTTGGTCTAGGAGAAAAAAAATGGAATATATACATATTTAAATATAAATAGTACTTTGTTTAGCATTTAGCTGATGTGTCATCTTGCCGTTTGTTATTTATTTATTCATTCATCCTGTAATTGTTGATTTATGAAATTTTACCAATTTGTGGCTCTGCACTACATGTCTGGGTCCTTCCTGTATACATTCTAGTTCTGCAGACAAGATCTTAAAAATACTATGGATTTATTACTGCCTCTCTGCCTGTGGGGTGGTGTATGGTGAACAGAGTGTTATTTGCATATGATTACATAGTTCTGCCCTCATTGTTAATGCATTAATTGTGTGTCATTCTTCTGCTGACTGACAGAGCCCTGTCTGGCTGCATCTCTTTCTGAGGGCTGGTTAGGCTGCCCTGTCTGTACCAGCCTGGCTTTCACAGAGCCTCCCCTGCAGTGGTGAAGGAACTGACTGAGCAGCAAGAAACCATGGCCAGAATTGCTGAATAGTTGAATACTGTTTACTTTTGAGAAATGTGCCATCTTGGAATTAAGACTGAAAATATTAAGTCCCATTTTAAGGCCCATTAGAATTATGGAACCCGTAAAGCCCACATGAGAGAGAGGTTTTTTTGGCCCAAATGTTCCAGGTTTCTTCCCTCAGGAAGCACAGAACTTTGTGCACACCTGTTGCACAAAAGCACAAGGGGGCACAAGGCTGCTCCCCTATGCCAGAGCCCCTTTTGGCACTGAAAAAACGAGTCACAAATGACACAGTTTTCTTTCAGTTTGTGCAGTGTAAGTTAGCAATGGGAGAATAATAATCTTGTGAATTTGAAAGCAGAGGTAATTTTCTCATGGTAAGTGGAGGACAGATAAAAGCTCTTTTACCAGCATTTCAGAGTGAAAACTGCTGGAGGGCTCAGGGTTTACTCATCTGGATGATATACAAAGGAATTAAATGGTGCTTGTAACACCTTGGTAACTTGTCCATTTGTTGTATAGGATATTTGTTTGAAGTTTACTGGCTTCCTTCTCCACTCTCTTCAGTGCCAACTCAAAAATTACTGATGCAGCCATTTAAAGGGATTAAAAAACCGCTTTAGGAAATTCAGTTCCTAAACAGCATTGCAAGTAGTTGAGTGGGACTTGCTGAATCATCTAGTTATGACAGGATCATGGAACTAATTAGTAATTCTGTCACAAATGACATATCAGCTGGAGAAAGCAGCACTGAGAAACTGGTTACAAGTTAAATGTTTCTTATCCCTAAACCTGAAGTTTTATGAGGCTCGGTTGTCACTACTTTGTGAGAAGTAGAAATGGTGTTTCTGAAGCAAAGAGAAAGGCAAATGAAGGGTAATATTAACATTTGTTTTTATTGGATCTGAAGGGAAAACTGCAATTATACTTTAAACTTCCAAAATTTTCAATTTAATTAATAGCAGAAATGGATTCATGCCTCTTGGCATGCCCCATGGTGGTGTGTATGCTGTGTGCATTCATTGTAATGTTTAGTCAGGGATGTTGCACTTTACAGCTGAACAGACTGCGTACAAGAGAGTGAAACTTGACTAGTTTGTGAAGCTACTGCAGAAAAAGGCCCAATACCTTTGACAAAGAGAGGGACACATTTCAATGTATGCATAATGTCTGTTAAAAAAAAACCAAAACAAACGACCTATGAAAAAGATGTCATATTTGTAAGGATGGACAGTGTCTGGAATGGGATGTCTGTTGTATAATCTGAGTTTTAAAGAACAGGCATGAAATGGAAAAAAACTCCAATGTGCTTCTACTTTTGTCCTGTTTCTGTCCATAGATGGTGATGGAATACTTCCACAATGTGCCAGTGCTGGCACACCACCCCATTCCAATCATCAACAAAATAATCAGAAGAAGCGTTTGACTCCTTGTCAAGTAATGGTTTGGAAAAAATATTTTCTCTATCCAGAGGGTGTCTAAAGATTTGTTAAATGCCTATAAGAAACCCACAAATGTATGAAGGGCCAAGCCATAAATAATAAAAGCTGTGTTTTTTTCAGAGTAATGAGTCTTTTAAAGACAAAAAGCAATTGCCAAACAGTGGGTTGTAAGGACAAAGTACTGTGTTTGTTTCTCTTCATAATGGTTGCTGTCTTAGCACTGAGCCATGTTAGCAGAAAGTTGATCAAGCACCAAAGCCAGTTCTAGAGAAGAGGAGGGAGTGCAGTGCTAGAGTCAGGGCAAGGAAAAAATAATGCTTAAAATCAGCAGTGGGAGGTGCTGAGGGCAGTTTTCTGTCATGAAATGCCCAGTGTCAGGTTGATTGCTATGGGTTCATTTTGCCAGGGGGGCTCCTTGGATTGAGGCCCAGCTACTGCTGCCATCCATAGCCACACCTTGGTTGTATTGAGCATTGGAGAAGCATCTTCTCTCTGGGAGCATAGGTTCACTGTGATCCAGAAGTAGCCATTAAGGATATTATTCATTCACTCAAAGATAGATAGTAAGAAAGGAGCTAATGCATTGAAAGGTTTCTGACTGTTCTTCCTGAGATCTTCTCCTTTCCTTGCAAATCTTTTAAAGTTAGCTGCTTATCCTCCTACTCATAAGACACAGTCCAAGCTGCTGCACTTGTTCACATGATGATATTAGGATCTTGCTCAGGCACCAACTGCCATTTGTTTCTAGCTCTCTCTGTAGATCAAAGTCTTTCATACATTGACTTCCACTGCATCCTATATTCCGGATTTTATGAAGGAAGGAACCTGCATCTGAGGAGAAGGGCATTTCTTCAGTAGGTAGCTCTTCTTTTCTCGTTTTACTTAAGAGCATGATGTTCTTTCTAAAAGTACCTTATCTTTGGTGTTTTCTTCCCCATCTTCTTGCACCTTTCTGCTTCCCCTGATTTAGTTCTCCAGGGTCAGATAAGTTGCTGTCTTGATCTACCTCTAGTGTAAAGCTGATATGCATAAAAATAACAGTGATCTGTCACCCTTGTTTGCAGGACAGCTATGGAGACATACGTTTCTTCTATTAGTTCTGTAAAAAAGAGAAAGTGACTTTAAAGACTGAACAGAGGGCTCTTGATAGCTTGAAGAATTTCAACTCTTGTATTGCCCTAATTTTCAGTACTTTAACCAGATAACTCAACAAATTTTAATGTATTTTTAAAAAATAAATGAAATATGCTGTATTACATATTTAGTACCTCTCTCAATGACGGCTGTCAGCATACGGCAATTGAACAGTGACAACAAATCATTCTATCAGCCTGCTGCAAGGTGGTGCCATTAGATCTTTGTTGCAGGAACTGTACATGAGCTAAAGCACTTGAATTTCTGTGTGATCTCATGTCTTTAGTTCCCATTGAACAGACAGAGATATATATGCGCTGCCTTTGTGTGTATCATATCTTGTGGCGCTCAAATGTTGCAGTGGAGTATCTGTATTTGTGGTGTCCCTACTCTTGACGTAGCATAAGCATGTATTAAAGGTAGAGGAATAAAAATCACTTGCTTTTATTATACTTTTTTTGTGACTCAGACTCTGCATGCATCAGGCACTATGTATTTCATATGCCTCAGTCTACTGAAGCATGGACTTTAAATCAAGCACTTGTCGGAGTTTGTAGTTGGACTTTAAAATGTTGAATGTCTGCCTAAGTGATTTCTGGACCTGGATCTTTCAATATGAAAAGTGTCTATTTCGCGTAGGGAGGGGAGCACCAAGTGAAAAAGCGCATCCAGCAATGGATTCACAAATCCTTGCTTTTGTTCTGGTAAACTTGTTTCAAGGCCACCCAAAACCAGGTGAAAAACAGCAGGTAGAAAGTGCATATCTTTGAAATTATATCAAGCTATTCTGCCATTTCATGTTTGTTTAAGGTATGTGAAGAGCTAATTTGGCTTTATAGACTATTTTAATTAGATTGAGTATAATCTGTGCTCCCAGCATTCGCAGAAATGCCAGCATGAACCCTCTAGATAGTGATTAAGCTAGGTCAAGAGAATTTCAATTGTATGCTTTTCTCCCTGTTAGAGCAAATTTTACTGCTGAGTAAAGGGGTAATATGCAGACAGTGTAGAACCATGACTGTAACCTTTGAAAATTAGAGGAAGAAGTAAATATGGAGGCTAAATATCAAAGTACATTGTAGAACAAAATAGCTTGATGAGCTGACTCAAATTTTTGTATTGTTCACTTGTTCCCAGTCAGGATTGCAGGCTGTCCTGGTGGTACACAACCACAGAAGAAACTGGATATGTACCAAAGCCTAGGAGCTTATTGCCTTGGGCTCTACAGTGGCACCACAGGAGGCAGCAGGAGGAATACAGGGGTAAAAGGATGCTGATGAATCAGCAACATAATTCTTGTGGAATGAGGAAACATCTGTGAGGCTTTTCTGGAAAGGAAAAAAAAAGGCTGATAAAACCAATCTTTGTTATTTGCTGACATTATGAACTTTCACACCATTTTGTTTTTTCTTTGGTGTGTGTCATGGTCTGCTGCTGTCCCAGCAGGGGTATTTAACAAGTCCTAGAAAAAGAGAACTGTGTTTGTGGAAGCTGCTGTGCACATTTGGTAGGATATTAGAATGGAGAGGCAGAACAATCAACTTGTCGACACACAGCATTAGGCAAAAACAAAGTGAAGATAAATATATTTTTTCTTTTTGAAACAGTGTGAATCTTTTTACTGGCAAGCTCAGCTGTAAATGCCTTTCCTTTTACTTCCAGGATGTCTGCTTTTGACCATGAAGGCTTCAGAACAATCTCTGTAATACATTGTAAGACACAGTGTCTGCAAAGTCAGTGCTAAGAAATTGGTAATCCTCCCTGAATTGCAGTCCTACTGTGTTTGTGGTTGGCACAGCACCCTTGCTTTACATTTTTTCCTTTGTAATATATGCTCCACTGGATTTTGAAAAAATGTTGCAAAAGCTTTGAAGATGGATAACACAATTTCTTTTCCACAGCACCAGGAGCCTGCATTGTGGATGGGAGGGGCAGTGAAGTATTCCGGCAGGAAACATGCTTAGTGGATAAATGCACAGGAGATCTGTTCAAGTGTATTTCTAAGAGTCGTCCAGAAGAAGGAGCTTGATAATGCTGTAGTACTGAGACTGTATCAATACCCTACAGGGCCCTCTAGTTCTGGTTGTTTTTAGTGGCTGTTTCACTCAGAAACCTCATAATGGGACAATTGGTTCTGAATAAGACTATGAGAAAGTGCTTGTGCTGCCACACAGGTTTTATGGTACTCAGTCTTGAGTGTTCAACAGAGAGCCCGTGTGGGCTAGGCCAGGAGCTCACAGAGAGGCTGCTGAAGTTTCAAGCACCAGAACCAAAACTGTCAGATGCAATTTCTTCCAATTACAAGGCTATATAGTAATTTTAGTCACAATTTATTTAAAACATAACTTAAAGACTGCAGCTTGATTTGTAAAGTCAGAAACTAAAATGAGAATGCTTGATCATTTTGTCAAATTACATGAACACGTCAATTATTAATGTACATGGAATAGAAATGTAGACATAGAAATATATACTTGTACACTAACTGAATTATTCCCTTCTGAGTTATTTTTGGTGGGAAATTATACAAGATGGAATGAAGTCTTGGAGTGGAAATCAAAGAAATATCACCCTGTATGATTTGGTATAATGGCACCAAGACAGCCTGAAGGTGTCTCAATTTATCATTTCAAAGACAAGCACCTTGCATTTGAAATTAAGCAGGGAAGCTTTCAGAAATGTTCTTTCAACAGCTCCATTTCAGCATTTGTAATTTTTATAGTGTACTTGAATTCCTTTAAAATATCCTTTGGTTGCATTGACTGACAGCTGGTCAAACCTACTTTTCCGACTAAAAAATGAAACTAAAAATCCCCTTTCCTGTTCTCTTCAACTTTCCACCTAACAAAAACCACTGACCAACAATTTTCATTCTTCCTTAAGAGTTTTCTCTGATTGAGACCCATAGAAAAAAGGTCAGCATGAATGCCTCTGTATTCTTGCCTACTCAGTATTTTCTTATGCCAGTATATCTCATATCTGATTGTGCCCTCATTTTCATTGGTACTTTTCCATCCATAACATTTTAAATTCTTAATTCACTTAGTTTGTACTTCATGGTTTGCTATCAGCTGCTAAGGTGCAGAGAGTGAGCCTTCAATCACAATCACAAGATTGGCTTTTCCCCCTGCTTCCCTCCTGCCTTCACCTATGCTGCTCTTTGTAAAAACCAACTAAAATGCTTAAATGACTTATTTTTCTGCAAACCTGCCACTGCTGCTGTGCACATTCTCATCTTAGATTGCTCCAGGGGAGATCTGGGGTATTTGTTTCATTCATTAAAAAGTCCTGAAAAGTTTGATGGAGGGCTGTCTCTTATTCATAACTTTCTTAAAGTAGCTCATGGGATTTATTAGGGTAATGCCTCTCTGCTATAAAATTCAGTTACTTACACAAATATTTTCTGAACTCTCCTATGACCCATATGATTATGAGAATAATTTTTATACAGTTTGTTTAATTTCTGTCAAACTTTATTGGTTTTATCCTTATTATATTTGATGGGACTTTCCCATGGGAAGAACTAAAAAACCCAATGAACTATGACTTGAAAAAAATACCTTCTTGTTAGATGAGATGTAGAACTGTGTCCTTAATTGGTAACATAATAAACTGATATATGTGCCTGCATTCTCTTAGGCTTATACTGTATTTGGGAAAAAATGTGAAATTACAAATGTTTTTCAAAATATAAAAATCTTACTAAAAGATTGAATAAAAACTTTTCTTTAAAAAAACATTCATTATTGTAACATTGAGATGTCTGCACCATTTTTCTCTGCTTT
Source organism: Pyrgilauda ruficollis (assembly GCF_017590135.1). Taxonomy (NCBI): domain Eukaryota; kingdom Metazoa; phylum Chordata; class Aves; order Passeriformes; family Passeridae; genus Pyrgilauda; species Pyrgilauda ruficollis. Next base: position 13,988,833 of record NW_024525489.1, read on the forward strand.
CTCTACTTTCTGAGTTTCACATTTGCATGCTATTAAATATGCCATAGTATAAATATTAGATACTTTATAAGAGAAAACTTTGTATCAGAGCGAATGAAACACAAAACAACAATACAGACCATAGCACTCTCTTATTGGTATGACTTACTCTTTTCTATACATTTCAATGTAAATAGAAATGTAGAGAGTGCCTTTTCTGAAAGTGGTGAATTTTGTTGTCTGTTGCACCTTCTTCTGAAATTCTGAAAGCACAGCAACAGTGTCCTATTGAGCTTGAAGTTATTACTGACTTTTAAAATTTAATCAGTGCTTTGGATTGTGGATGGGAGCACAAAAGTCCCTCCATCCCTTGATACAAATACACTCTGTCTCCTTTACTGGTGGTTTATATTGCACTTCTGTTGTACATTCAAGTAATATATGACTAAGCTATGGCTCTGGAGCTGTAAATGCAGTGTTTTCTGTTAAAATATTATTTCATATATTTGTCCATTCCAGACAGTGGTATCTGCAATGCCATAATGCTTTTCATTGATCTATGGTATGATAGTATTTTAGATAACACCAATATAAAAATATCATTTGTTTGGCTTTGCTTTCATTTTAAGAGACCTAATCTAGAGTTATGGTAACTTCCTTTATGTCTTGGCCATTGTGCAAAGCCAGTGATTGGACTGGGCATGTGAGCTGAAGAAGAGATTTGAACTGTAAGAGCAGCTGTCCCATATCAGGTTTAGAATTTGCAAGGCAAACCACAGTATCAATTCCTGTGATTCGAGATTCCTTAAAGTTTTCAGGGTGTTCAACAGTTTTAAAACCTTATAGGAATATATCTAGTAGAGGAAAACACATAAACTACTCCTGTCTGTCTGTGTTTTCTGGTTATGTCAAGACTCCAGACTTTGTGCTTCTCAACATCATTACGTTACACATAGGTGGTGTTTTCATGTTATTTATAGTCCCTTAAGTAATAAAGCTGATGTTCCAGTTCATGGCCGATTAATCTGGAAGGGAAATGAGGGAATTTACACTTAACATCATAAAACTTTACAAAATCTACAGGTATAGGAGAACATTTAGATTTAAGAACACAGAAGATACTAATGCAGTAAAAATGCAAAGGGTAGTTTTGCATACATCCTGTATGGAACAGCCAGGCACAGAAAGATCAGCAGTTCAATTTACACACTTTCTCTAATGGAAAAGGTGGCTTTTGAATGAAGAGAAATGCAATGACTGTAGGACTACCAATATTTTAACGTGGGTCAAATGGGAGACTGAAATGAAAATATGCCTGTCTCTCTGCCGGTTGAAGTTCTTTTGTCTTGGTCTTTTTTCGCAGGGTTTTGTTTCTGCCCCCTGCATGTTAACCCTCAGTGCTAAGGTCCCACACAAGGATGTGTGCCATATTGCACTGCTTGCATTTTCAATCTCATTATTCTTGCATGATCAGAGAAGCCAGAAATTGAATTGGAAACCTCAAGGGCCTCTAAAGTAAAAAGTCAGGCAGAGATGCTAAGGTTAACACTATTAGCTCTGTCTGCGTAATTCAAAGTTCAGTAGCAGATTATCTTTTACTTCAGCACTGTTGAAACCTTCATTAGAAATGAAAGTATTGATGATGAACATGTGGCAAACAGTCTGTGAACCTTATCTAAGGCCTGTTTATCAGGGGCAACCACTGGAGAGAGTAAGAGACAATTTCTTTGGCTTGCATTATGCTGTGTGAATGAATTTGAGCTGGTACTTGTGTGGAGCTGTTGAAATGAGGCTGTGAGGAGGTGGGGGTAAAGGGAAGGAAATGGTTTTAGAGAAATACGCTTTTCAGTTGCTGGCATTTCCTTTTTCCTTAAAACAAAGAATTGAAAAACTGGACAAAAACAACAGGAGTCTAATGCAGAACCAGTGTCCAGATGCAAACACTGGGATCAAAGTCAATCATGTTCTCTGACTGTGGATGAGTTTATGTGATTTTTCTCAGTACAGGGATGCTATATCTCTTTGGAGCCTGTGTTTTAAAAGCCAGCTCTCCAGACCCCCAGTACCATATTTATAGCTGGCAGCTAGCAAACTTCATCTTACCTGTTAAGGTATTTTATTACCTTAAAAAAAACAAAAAACAAACAAACAAGAAACCACTCCCAAAACCAACCAACTGAAAACCAACAAAAGCCAAACCAACCTGAACATTAATGGTGAGAATGAAGGAGCACAATCTGTTGGGGCTTGATGTGATGGACCCTTCCTGAGCCTTGGTGAGCGTGTCATCCCACTGTGCGTGCAGAGGCTTGCAGACAGGCTGGCTCTGTCAGCTCTGATAGCCACAGCATTTTTCCACCCTCAGCTGCTGATTTACTCCAGTGCTTTTTCATCAGATAACTTATTTAAATAATGCTAACCGACAGGTGGGGAGCAATCACTAAGAAAGCTCTAGTGGCTTAGATGGGCAAAGGGAGATTTTAAGATATTTAAGGAAGGCAGATTTTAGTTAGAATCGTTAACCACTGAATTCATAGAAGGTGTACTGCCAGGCAATTTTCATCATGGTTTTTTAGTGTCTCTTCTATCTGTGGTAGATCTCTGGTATATATTAGCAACAGCAGGAGATCCCCATTTTCCCTTAGCACAGACTGTGCTAGTGAAGAAATTTTGAACAACGGGAAATGCTTTTTCAAAATAGTGAGTGGCAAGAGTTGAGTATGTGATTTGGATTTCAATTCTGCTCCTAATGCTAACACTGCTACTAGCTTAACAGGAGCATTTCTATATAGAAGTATATAGAGAAGAAAAGGGGTTCTTTTTCTTCTGAATAGAGCAGTGGAAGTGTTCTGTGATTAGGTGTGTAATTGTTTTAGACACTGTGAGAAGTAATGGCCTCACTTATTGTCATTTCTGCTTTTCCTTAAAAAAAACCAGTCTTTCACCCAAAAGAAGTGAATTATCCTTGGAGCTTCAAAGATCAAAACGCACTTTTTTTTTCCTCCATTAATTGATATAAGCAAGAAAACTTACTGGATTCAGGAAGTCCTTCTCTGTATACTTGTGTTCCCAGAGAAGGTTTGCCTACAAATGTAGCAAGAATGTTAACTAAAGCCTTGTAACTTGCAGAGAGATTTGCTTGTTTCCTTAGCTTGTACCAGTGTGAAGCAGTCTGAGGAGATGACCACGCATGAAGAAGTCAAAAATCTGCATCCAAAAGCTTTATCATGTCTTGCTGCTGCCTAGATTGCAGCGATGCACATTCTTTTTTTGCAGGTACCTGTGACTTGATGAAGTGTCTCCCCTCATGTAACTGAACGTGTTTCTATCCCAAGATCAGCCTGTAGATTTCACCCATCATTTCACAATGCTGCTCTGTGTCTTGTTCATGTGCTGGATGTGCATCAGGCCACGTGACAGGGAGAGGCAAAAGAGCCCTTGGGAGGAAGAGAGTGGATGGGGGTTGGCTGATGATGCCAGAACAATTGATCCTCCTACAGCCCAATCCCTGCCGCTGGCTGAAGGCCTTGCCAGAAAACAAGGGCGGTAGAAATTATCAAGGGTGAATGGTGCATCTTGACAGATTGGTCCTTGCCTGCAGTCTGTAGGAGTGGTACCTGCTGATACCCCAGGGGTCATTCCTTGCTTAGGCCTTTTGAAGTTTCTGGATTGGTGGCAGTGGTGTGATGTTGATAGTGCTGATGATGGTGATGAGAGAAACACTATTTTCTGCTGAACGCCTAATTCTGTCAAAGGTAAGTTCAACAGAAGTAATGTGAATGCATCTGATCTGCTACCTGTTAACATATTGAACGCCTTGTGCATGTTGGCCGTGCTTTTGGTGTTACTGCCAGCAGCTTCATTATTGCCAACTGACTTTCTTTTACAGTCCTCAGAAAAATACCAGGATTACCTTGTGGCTCATGTCATCCTCAAACTCCATCACAGCAGAGACAGGCTTCTGCCCAGGTCTGGGGCAGTGCTAAATTAGAAAAGCTAAGTTGTTCATTCAGAAGCGTCTGTGAACTCATGAAGGTGCAAAAAGATGCTGTAGCCCCAAGTGACAGAGTGGGTAATTGCTTCATGCTTTATAAGCATGGTGGTTGGATGCCTAGGATGTTAGCTTTGCTGGCATACAGCTTCCTTTATTTGTTTGTTTAATTATGAATTTTTTTTTTGTATAATGTTTTTTTGTATAATGCTGTATAATGTGCACACAGCTGGGACTACTAGCCATTTTACAAAAGTCTTAGCTATGAAAGGAAACCCTTTAAGGAAACTTGGAAATAAATTCTTGCCTTTCCATTGGCAAGTGTTTCAGGTTTTTTTCCATTTAATTAAGAAAGATCCCATTTGTAGAAAGGGAAACACTCTCCATACAAATGTGTTCAGTCTGTTTTGTTGTGGACCATAAATAGAAGACTTAAAATTTTACTTTGGACACAGGTAAATTCTTTTTAAAGTTATGAGGTTTTTATCAATAAAATATCTTAGGCAAATACTTGAGTATGTTTAAATGTGTGTATAGTGCATTTTATGGTTCAAGCCCAGTAAAATTCAGTTTACAGTCATCTTTTGTATTGCAGCAGACACTTCTTGTTCTTGTTGGTAATGTCACCTTTGATTTGGTTTACATGCCTATTAATTAGCTACCTGGTAACATATGTGTCCCATCTAAGTAGTAGATGCACAGAGCTTAAAAATGAGGCTTAGTGCTGTCAGCCTTAGATGACTGGAAGGGACTTCTGTAGTGGATGAATTTATTTTCTCTAATGTATTTAAACAACACACGGTATCTCAACAGAAGGGGTGGGCTCACGGTGATACTTGCTGAGTGAGGTTCTGTGGCTTGTGTTATGCAAGAGGTCAGAAAGGATGGTAGGATGATGCTTTTGACTTTAATTCAAAGAACTACCTTCTTCAGAAGATTACTGAACTCTTCCCTTCTATTTTGCAGAATTTCACAAATTAGGCTTGTATTATTGCATCCCACTGTTTTCATACAAGCTTTAAAAAGACAGATTCAAGCACAGACTGTGCTTTGAAAGGAGTGTTTGTATGCTTTTTATACATTTGGCAGTTGCCATGGTTAGTTAGTGTCAGCACAACACAGTCTACAATCTAATGAGCTATTTTTGAGGAAATTCATTAGCTGCAGAGCACGAGTTTGTGCATATGAGCTTGTGCACATGCACGTGCACAAGCATATCCCAGCACACAGCCATTCATTCTGGTTACATGCTCCTGACCCAAACATCCAGTTTAGTGATCCATCCTTCAGTGAACCAGCCTGTTACCTTATGCATACCTGTTCTGGAAGGAATAACATTGTTGGCTGGTTTTGGAAACTATCTTCCAGTAAGAGAAGTTATTGTGTAGCTTCTACCATCATTTGACATAATTCTGTGTTATAGTTGTTTTCCCATTAGACAAGATAAGAGGGGAACTGAAGCACCCCGAAAAACCCGGATAGTGCAGTGCTGAGGGGTGATAGCTGAGTGACCATTACACACAGCCAAGCCATTCACAACTGGAACAGCTTTGTGCTAGAGCTACTAATCAAATGCTGACTTCTGTGGAGCAGAGAGGAGGCCAGGGTTATTTGCTCTGCCAGCATATTCATCTCTGCTGCTCTTCATTGTAGGTAAGACTGTTTCCAAGAATCTATGGATCTAGGAAGCATTGCCTGAGTGGCTCATGTGGAGGCATGTCAACATGAGTCTGGCTTGTTAGCTCCAGGTGTCTTCTGTGGCTGCTTCCAGCACAGCTGATACCTGAACTGTGGTTCAAGGCCACTTGTGGTTGATGACAATGAGTTCAGTGGAGCTCCAGGGCTTGTAACTTAGGCAGGCCTGGGATCAGGGCAGAAAGTCTCTGTGAGAGTTTCTATATCAGTGCTACTGTGTGGCATTCACATTCTCTGAAAAAATTCCTTCACCCAGTGTTTTTCTCCTGGGAAGCTGAAAGGCAGCGAGAGAGGCCTCAGAGAAAAGGAAAACAATTCTTATCTCATTTGCTTCTCCTGTGTTGTGCTTATGTGGAATGTGTTTGGAGATTGTTTACCCACAGGTGGTTGTTTCATTGGGTTCTGCTGTGAGTTGTTTTGTCTCTTTGGCCAATCAGTGCCAAGCTGTGTCGGGACTCTGGAAAGAGTCACAAGTTTTTATTATTATCTTTTTAGCATTGAGTAAGTATCTTTTCTGTATTCTTTAGTATAGTATAATATAGTATTCTTTAATGTAATAGTGTATAATAAAGTAATAAACTGGCCTTCTGAGACATGGAGTCAGATACATAATTCCTGCCTTCATCGGGGCTCTTTGATTACAATATCACTGTTGATTTGTCATGGTTAAATTGTCCTGAACTACTGAAAGATTGACTGAATTTACAGAGTGGTGACTAAGCACTAGAAGACTTGGACTTAGAAAGCTTGTTTTGTTGCTTGAGGCTAAAGGTAGAAGAGGTAGATTTTAAATTGAGCCACTGGAAGGAGAGACGTGATCTTGTGCTTTAAAGCAAGCGTAGTACATAAAAGATTTCTGAATGGACTTTGTTGTAGCATGCCTTTATTTCCAGAGCAACTGTGAACAGGATTTGTCTGAAAAGCAGTGCACATAGATGTCTTTGATGAAAATTTAAACATTTTATTGCTGTCTAAAATTGGTATTAGATTTTATATTCTGTTAAGTTTGTTTTACAGAACTAGTGACATTTCTTACCTCTTCCTTAAAAAAAAAGAAAGCAAAACACCCAAAAAACCCTAACTCCACCTAAACCTATAAAAAAAAATCTTCAACAAAAAATTTATGCTGGAAACTAGTTGGAACTTTGCCTTATCAAAATAGTGATTTTTTTCCCCTTAATCTTTTATGTGGACTAAATTCTCTACCTGGTCTAGGCATTCCTGATGGTAGAAAGCTGTGTGTGCCTTTCATGAAGGAAAAATTTCTGATAAAAGTTCCCAAATACTTATATTTCTTTAATGTAAAATTTAGTGTCAGAACTTTTCCACAAGAGTTGTTTTGACCAACTATGCTTACAAAAGACATTAAAAAAAAAAAAGGTCCTCCCAGGAAGAATATCCTTGGCATTCCCTGAAATGGAATTCCCAGGAAACTGGAGGCATTCTACCAAATAGTGCACAATTTCAGTGAAGAGGTAAAGAGCCCTATATTTAGTCTCCCTCAAACAATTGAAGAGAGCTTGTAGATGTTAAATCCTTTATACATTAGTTATTCCTGGCACACACAGGCTGTTCTGGAGAACATGCCCTTGGTGAGTGCTGAGGATCCTAGCAGTATTGTTTCAAGGATACAAATTGATCTGAAATAAAATTTCAGGGCGTTTCTCCATATAGATGTTATGGATTCTTCCACTGTATTGGCTAATTGGGGTCTAGCAGTGTAATTGGAATTCTGGAAACATAAATTAGTGTCATCTTCAGAAGGAACCAGAGCTAAGTGACATATTTTATTGAGTATTCCTTTTATATCTAATGTAATTTCAGATATTTGTAAGATTAAAATAGAGGCCTAATATGATAGATTCTGTAAGTGGTTAGATTGGGTGCTTGAGAGCAATTAATATTGAGGAAAGTCTTTCTTGTTATTATTTTGGTCTGAGGGAGGAAAGGTCTTCTCAGATTTATGCTTAAAGATACCCCAGAATTGCAGCATGACTATTTCACCAATCATTTAAACAAAAATCAAACGGTATTTTAAAATTTGAAAAATTAAGAGTAATGCAAGAACTTAAATGTTGTGGTGTTTTCCACCCTTTCTTTTTTTATCATGGCTTGTAGTCTGTGAGCTCTTTGTGTCAACTGGAGTGGATCCCCATGTAGTTAAGTAACAGAAGTTGTCAATCCTACTTCAGATTTCATCTTAAATTAATGGAACAGATAATTATTTTATGAAAAATACATAAAAGAGAAGTGAGCAAGCAGATAATGATGTGCATCCCTCCATTCAGTTTCCCTAGTTCCCTTCCCACAGTACATGTCTTTGTGCTGTACATCAAACACAATACAAGAAAAGAGGGGACTTGGGAGCAGGGCATGCAAAGGTGACTGAGAGAGCCAAGGGTGGGGGAGTGAGTTTTGAATTTTGAATTTTCTTTATGTGGTTTCTATCAAGAATTCTGCTTAGTGCCCTGGCATGCTCCTGACAACTCCAAGAACTCTGCTCATTCTCATCATAAATTGGTTTCTGCCATTACAAATCCAAGAGGAAAAGTGAAGTTTCTAATTGAATGTAAAGGCTTTCTGACTTGGCTCACAGTTTGCTCCAGGGCTGCTCTGTGTCTACTTGCAGGCCATAAGCAGGAATGAGTTTTCTGTTTACAAACAGTGCATTTGGCTGTGCTGAGGCTGCCCATTTAGGAGAGAAAAAAAAAAAAAAAGCAACTAAATGTAGTGTCATGATGTATTTGAAACATTCAGTGGTACGTAATCCATCAAGTGAACTGAGGTTTTACCACAGTAGGTTATGCTGCAGTCTGAACTCACTGTGCTTGCTTGGTAGGCATATTGTCAATGGAAAAGATGCAGAGCTGTTTTTAATCTTTAAAGCAGCAATTGTTTTCTTCTTCTTAGGTTTACGGTCTTGAAGCTCTGAACAGTGCAGGTAGTATTTTCAAAGTTCTTGGTTTTTTAAATTTTGTTTATAAATTCCAAAATATTGTCAGGGTGTTACTTAAAGGTGGGGTAAGTGCACCACAGACAGCTGAGGTTGGAAAACTTGAATCTGTCAGTATACAGGAAACTGAAACTTTTTGAGGCAGGTTTTCAGAATACAAAATAAATAAATAGGTTCTATCTGCCAAAACTGTTATTCATGTAAAGAAGTCATTGGAATATGAAAGTATAACTGAGGGAGACTTGTGCTTAAGAATAATATTATTGCAGATTTTATTTGACTTTGAGTGGTTTTACACTTTGGCTGTCTACAAAGAATGATTTTGATGATGCAAATAATTGCACATAGAATTTTTTGCAAACTTTTGGCAAATCTATTCATTCACTGTGAGTGGATTTTGCTGCTGAAAGGCTTTTCCATGTGCAAAAGAAGCTCATGATGAGGGATTTCTGCATGAAGGAGTTTCTGCAGAGGGGCTGCTCTGGTTTTCTGTTTTGGGAAAGCTCTGCAGAGAAAGTGTTTTCTGGCTGTGGATGCAGTATGCATTATAACTTCAGCAGACAAATTGTTCTGGATCAGGCAGATAAATGGCAGCTCTGTTGGGCAGCAGGGTGCTCAATGATGAATTACATTTTGACACTCTTTCAGTGCATCTTCATGATTTCACTCTCAGTGACTTGCTTCTATTTGCCTCTATTGTGATTTATCACTCACGTCAGTACACATCTTACTCTTACTCTCTTGGCGTGTTGTTTGTCTTCTTGCTTTTTGCATGTCCCCAGTGTGGGAGGCTCTGTGTCACTGCCATCCCAGATGCTGCGATGTCCCCCTCACCCTACATTTCCTCTGAATACTCCCTGATCCCCATCCTAGAATTGGCAGTCCAAACCTCAGGGGGACTGGACCAGACTGGGGAAAAGCATCTGTAGCTAGTTCTGATGTTTTGGAAAAGTTCCTTGGTTAGTTGTCAGTGGCCTGGGAGTGGAATTACTAATTAGGATAAAAAGCAGTGATTAGGTTCCTATTCCTGGTGGGTGTGCTTATGAGTAAATATTTGATTGCCTAATGAGAACTAAATGTTTTACTTGATATGTGGACATACATTTGATTAAGGAGCCAATATGAAAGAAAATAGTTTTGAGTCAGAAAGTTGAAAACCGGCTTTTTGGAAAACGTCTTTTGGAAAAATGATTATAAGGGAGAGCAGCTACTTAGAGCTGCTTCTAAATCTGAAGATGTAGAGAAAACCTGCAGGTACAAGTAAGAACAGAAGTTACAGCCTTGTGATCTTCTGCAAGTCCTTGGAAGAGACTGTATCAGTAGTAACTAATTCGTATGTGTTGTGGTTTAGCCCCAGCCAGCAGCCAAGCCCCAGCCAGCCTCTTTCTCTCTCCCCCATCAGTGGGACTGGGAAGAGAATGGGAAGGGTAAAAATGAGAAAACTAGTGAGATAAAGAAAACTTGAGATAAAGACAGTTTAGTAGGAAAAGCAAAAACTGCGCACACAAGCAAAGCAAAACCAAGGAATTAATTCACCACTTCCCATGGGCAGGCAGGTGTTCAGCAGAGCAGGGCCCCATCACAGAAAACACTGACTTGGGAAGACAAACGGCATCACTGCAAACATCCCCCCCTTCCTCCCCACTTTATGTACTGAATGAGATGCCATATGGTCTGGAATATTCCTTTGGTCAGGTTGGGTCACCTGTCCCAGCTGTGCCCCCTCCCAGCCTCCCATACACCCTCAGCCTCCTCATCAGTGTGGCAGTAGGAAAAGCAGCAAAGGCCTTGGCTCTGTGTAAGCCCTGCTCAGCAGTAACAAAAACAGCTCTGTATTATCAGCCTTGTGCTCAGTTCAGCACAAATCTAAAACATAGCCCTGTACTATCCACTGGGAAGAAAATTAACTCTACCCCAGCTGAAACCAGCACAGTAATGAAGGATATTTTTACTCAACCACCTACTGTAATTCTTGATCTATAAGGAAGCTAAACTCCTACAAGCATCAGCTTAAAATGGGAAATTAATAAAGATGCTCTCCATGTGTTTTAGAATAGTTTCTCTCTCTTCACACACTATATAGAGGCTAGAGGTACTGTATGGACAGCTAAATCAGGTTCATGTGATTCAGCATTATAGAAAACCTAATTGCTTTCTATGGACTTCCCCTCACTGAAGTTGACATAAATATGAATTTCTGTGCAGATATGGGAAGACAAAAGAAAGTTACTGATTCAGCATTTGGCTAATTATTTGTTGCTGCTGTCAAAACTACCTTTCTAGAAGGAACCTAACTGTGACTTTTGCTCCTGGGCTTCTTTCTGGGTTAGCATATGTCTGTGCTGCCTGAGGGGTGCCCAAGGGCCCTCCTCTAGCTTCATATAAAGTCCTTTCCCAAACAGCACTTTTATCCTTTGAAATTCAGACAGTATAGTGAATTGTGTAGGGCCAGTGAATTCGCTAATAGATCAATCCACTGGGAAGCCAGACTCAGTCTAGTCATACAGTATATCTGCTGTTTTAAGTGAAAGGCATTCTGGAATGAAAATTGTATCAATTTTAATGAAAAAATCTTAAATAATGTTCTCCATAGACTGTAGTTAGAATAGTTGCCTCGAAACAGTGTCTCCACTGATTGTTACTGCATTACTCATTATAAGATTGCTTTCTTTTCCTATAGTCCTTTCAGAATGTAAATGAATTTAGATTGTTATAATCATTTGCCTTACCTTTGCCTGCCAATTAAAAAAGAAGAAAGATGGAATAGAGGTATTGTTTTGCAAATGACAATTAGATAACTTGCACTGCCTTAGATTGCATTTCTGTTTGCTTTCCTAATTTCCTATGAATACAGTTTTGGTTTTTTTCTTTCTTTTCACTTCTTTTATTTTCCATGGGGATTGTCAGCAGAAAATTTTAATCTAATTATTCAGGGATCATGTTCATGTCATGGAATGCCTTTCTTGCCACAAAGGCTTGTATAGGCTCCCCATGGTACTTTTGGCTGGCATCTTCCTAGCCCTGGAGTTTTTCTATTCACATTCTGGTTATGTTGTTGAGTAGAAAAGCTAAAGCAGTCTCTTTCACTAAAAGGTCTTTAAGATCCATAAGTGTTAGCTTTTCAGTGGCTTGACCAGTGAATGTGAAATGCTGTCCATACCCACACACACTGCAAAATGTCACAGGTCTGCTGTGAGCTGAGGTTTAGGACAGCACATCTGAGGAGCCCCATGGTGGTCACACTGTTACAGCGCTGCCACGACTCACCAGACATTGCTGTGGTCATGCCTGCCTCATCACAGCTGTGCTCGTGTGAAGCAAAAACGGCTTCAGCTAAAGAAGCAAAGGATGCATCCCTGCAGAGCCAAAGCAGGATCAAAAGGTCAAGAGTTTCTACAGGACAGGATATATGCTGGCACGTCGTCGAGTGGCAGAGTTGGTGAGTTAAGCAGCAGTTGTTGCAGAACAGAAATAACTTCTGGATCAAATTCACACTTGTTTATTCCACTCTCCTCTTAAAATTGAACAGCTTGTAGCTTCTGAGGAAATGCAAGAAATCCTGTGGGAGCTAGGCATAAACACATCTTCTGACTTCTAGTACAGAACTGTGTGGTTCATTTGGATCTGGTTCAATCAATGCATCATCACCTTGGCCAGTCACATGGGGCACAGTGTCTTCCTGGCCAAGACCAGCTGCACACTATTGGGAAATATTGTCATGCAAATCGTCATCTGGGTTGGAATGGCATTTCTTCAGCAGTCTGGATTTAGTGCTGAGTTTAGTGCCTTAGTACCAAAGTTTGCCATTATAGTACTTCAACTGCAGAGAACATGTTAAGCTGTAAACAGCATCAAACTAGATTTCTTCCTATTTCTTAAAGTGTAACCATCTTTATTTAATAGTCGAGTTCACAGTAGATTTTCAGCAAAAAAAATTGACCACAATTTTGATAGGAGTGGTGGGAAAAAGAAGCTTTAAACTTTAGACTGTACAAAGATGTTAATTTTGGAAAAAGACTATTTGTTTTTATTAACAACAAAGCCCAGAACCTTTTCCAAAAGGACTTCTGCAACTTAGCCAGCTGCAATAGAACAATTGCTGGATAAATCTGTTCTATATTACAGTTTGCCACACCATACTTACAGACACCTCCAGTCAAATTGCATGTAAACTTTGTACACATGGAAGGTGGTATCTAAAAAAGCCCTAGGAGATTTTTTTAGAGACAGACACTATTATATGAAAGAGAAAATCTGACTTGAATCTGAAGGGAAGTCAGAGGTTAGTGACAGTTGAGCACAGGCTCAGGTTATGCCACTGACATTTAGACTTCGTAATATAAATGGTCAGGTCAGTCAGGTTCCTGCTACAGAGAGAATGTTATGCCAGCCAATAGTATTTTGTTGATCTTTCGACCCACTATTTAATAGTGATGAGAACGTTCAGAGTGGCATTGGAAAACAAAGTTCTACTGTGATGTAATCAAATCTCCTCTGAGCTTTATCACCTTCTGATATATTCTGAAGTCATAGCACCTGGTAAAAGATATGTTGACCTGTCAGTTAAATTTAGATCAAACAAATTTATCTTTAGGTAGTATTTCATAATTTCATCCTAGTCAGGGACTGTTATTTTAGTAGCTATGGACACCTGTGCACAAGATACAGTTCCTATACTCGGCCAAAACTGCTCTCTAAGAGTGGAAGTTGTTTTTCTGATAAATGTTTTCTATTAACCACCAGGGCTGCTCAGCAAATGAGTATTTATGTCACCATCTCTCATCTTGTTATGCTTGTGGTTTGCCTTCTCTTGCTGCTTATGTTGCAGAGGTCTCTGACTGAGCTTCATTTATGTAGGTGTGTGTGAAGGCTGTGGGAGAAATGGGGCACTGTTCCTTTCAGACAAAGGCAAAGAAGTCAGTTCACATTCCTTGCCTCCTTTTTACCTCTCCAAATCATCCCATTCCAAATGGGTGGAGAAAGGGATAGGAATTTGTTCTTACTCTCTCAATGTATGCTGTAGCCACTGAGAAGGATTAATTCCATGGGAGGTAAGATGTACTCTATAAATATTTGCTGTGCCTGCTCCCCAGTCCTTGCCTTTATACCCATCTTTTGTGTCAGTGTGATTCAGTGTCATCTCCTTGGCATTTCAGAGCCTTTAGTGGTGTAAGCCAAAGCCAGTGATACCAGCAGTGAACTCTTATACATACATTATTTTGGTGAGGCAGTGCCTCACTGAATACTCATAATCTGTGTTTTTGTTAAATACTAGCCAATTATTAAGGGAATTAGTTGCATCAGGGGGCTGCTGATATTTTCTAAAAGTCAGGGTTTTTATGCAGTCAAAACTTACTGAAAAGCACCCACGGTGACAGAATAATTGAAATTCTAAAAATAATTAGGGCAGTAGTGAGACATAATTATACCTACCATGTTATTGGAACTAAACTATGCAGCACTGAAAATACCATTCTTGGAAATAAAATTCATTCCTAAATATCAGTCTCTGAACTCTCAAACATATTTGCTTGAGCACAATATGTTGTTAATAGTATTTAAGCCAGATTTTAGGTATTTAGATGCTTAACTTCCAGTAGCTTTAGATAGTACTGAAACTACACAAAAAACCTTTCAAAATTGGGCCCTTTTATTACTGCAGCAGTGAACATTGAACTAAACCTTGAGAGAGTAATGAATTTTAAAAAAAAAGTATTTAAGAGAAGTGAACACAGTTTGAGATGGAGGCGAAAGCCAACTCTTAATCCCATTTGTGGGCTTTGCTCCAGCTGGGCTAGCTGTGTGTGCAAGGGAAGCCAGATTTGGCTTATTGAGAAGCAATAACACTAAAGAAGACATAAGGATGGAGCGATGCAGTATGCAAGAGCTAAACTGTATTCTGTATTTCTGGGAACACTGGGATGAGGAGAGGAGAGTTCCCCTCTATCTACAGTGTTATGATGCAGGAGTATGGGGAATACTGGCTACAGTGTTGTGAGAGAGCTTGGGAAACCAGGGAGTACAGGGGAGGGGATTAAGAATAATTAATGAGTCCTAATAAAAAGGACTAAATGAGTATAGTTTGGCTAAGTGGTGACTAATATGGCCTAAGGGATAGAACAGCCCACAAATATCTGAGGGATGGAATTCCCACAAAGAGAGAGAAGAATTATTTAGCATAAAGGATGAGTTGTAGCTATAAGTAAATGGAGGAAATCAGACAAAGAAGAACCTAATCTCAATATTGGGAACAATTTCCTGAATAAGAGTTCATTTATTACCTCCTGGAATAATCATCCTCAAGAAGTGTGGGAGCCTGACTTTTCCCTGTGTTAAACACTTGGCTGTAAAAATACCACACACACAACTGGAGCAATCTTAATCTTAGTGTGAGGGAATAGAAAAGGTCTAGGGGTCCACCATCCCTATGCTCTCTGAAAGAATAACACAACCGCGGACCTGTTTTTCTTCCCTGATGTTTGGATATTTTTTTCTCTGAGGAATCAGTTTAAATTCCAAAGTATATTGGCAGGTATACCTGAATATGTGCAGCTGCCCTTGTGCCATAGGAGGCTGGCCCTGGCTGCCTGGGAGCAGCTGTGCCAGGGAGGACAGCTTTTATTTATTTCATTTGATTTGAAAAAAATCTAGTAGGAGTCTTCTGAACCACCAGCACCTTGGACACCTTATAATATATATGATGATACCTTTTTTTATTGTGGGATAGGTCTTCACAATTTTGCTTTGAACAGAAGCTCTTCTGTTGGGGCTGCACTGAAACACTGTTTTTACCTGGAAAAGAAGGGAGCCTCAGGGAAACTGTAAACATCATGGAGTCCTTGAGACAGTTCTGCCTGTCTAAGGCACAGCTGTGTCTGAGGAACATGTGGCTTTCCCGCTGTCCCTTAGTGACATATTCCTGACACTGCTTTCAGTCACATCCCCTTTGTGCTGGTGCTGCCTCTGGCAGTGCCTTTCTTTGAAGCAGACTGCAGTGTGTGTGCTGTAGAAACGTGGCACTACTGGGAGCTTGCACAAATGCCATTTCTGGAGCTTCTTCCAGCTGTAGGGACATGGTGTATTGTTGTTTGAGGTGTCTCTTTGCTTCCAGGAGGGCATGCTTCACTTGCTCTGACATTCTGCCTCTTGTGCAAACATTTATACTGAGGCCACCTGAGTTTATAATGCTTTAACATCTGAATTTTATGCAGGTGTAAACAAGAAATGAGTTTGCAAGATAATGAAAAATCAGGCCTGAGGTCCCCAGGAGCAGGCTCCATTGTTATTTGAATAAGTAGACATGCAACAGTGATTCTAAAATCTCAGGAGAGTTTTTGCAAACATGCTTAAATCAAACTGCAGTTAGAGAAATTAAATTGAAAGCCATGTTATGGCAACAGCTGGAAGGAAGATCAAAGAAAGGACCATGGTGGCACAGAAAAAGAGAGCGGCATAGAGAATCATTCTTCCTTATGCTTCTGGCTACATCTTGATTTCATGCCACAGTTTACTGACCTTCTTTCCCTTTCCTCTGGGTGTTGTGCCAATGTAACTCTTTGTGGGTCAATGTTGTAAATTGGATCACTGGTAGGCTAAAAAGGCAGCCCTTGAGGGGTGTGCTTGCTCTCCCAACATGACAAACCATGACCAGCAGGGCAGCAGAGGGAACCACAGTTCATCTTGGCTGTTACATGTGAGCCTTGGCTTTTGAACTGAAGTAATTGGACATGCCTTTCCCATCAGCTGTTCCAACAGCCAAAGTTTGCACCTATAAAATAAAGAAACGTGCTATGTCTATTTATGTTTATGCGTACTTTGCTATGTAAATTATATTTAGCTCATTGCATTACAGGTAAAAATTTAGTAAAATTACATTCTGTGCATGTATGTATAAAGAAACAGGTAAAGGCTTAACCTCTTCAGCCCTTTGCAGGGGAATTCTTGGGTTAGTGGTTAAATGGAGTCCCAGCAGGTGTTTGCACCTCTCTCTGCCTCTCCCAGTTACATGCACACTGTGTATTTTGCTCTTTCATAGCCACTCCTGCACGTTGTGCAGGAGCACAGAAGAAAGAAACAGATGCAGCTTCTTTCAGAAAGCTGCAGGAAGAAGTTTGTAATGTGCTATTCAAAACCTGCTATAAATGAGAAAAGTATTGCTAGAGCAGGTACCTTGTGGGGTGGGAAGTTACTGTGAAATCCAGTCGAGACCACTTCTTGGATGAAGTCTGTTAGGCAGTAATAGCATTTGCCCAGGGAATTGTAACTCCGCCATTCCTTCCATCTTTGTGCCATCTCTGTGGATTGGGGGAACTTCATGTCCTCACCTCCCTACTGTTGTACTTCTGTGAGGGAAACTCCAGCTCTAACTAGGAACATCTGAGCAAAATATTTTGTTATCAGACAGAAAGAAAAGTTTCCTGCATTGGATTTTCTAACCATAATGTAGTAATGATAATGATGGAATGGAAGGCAATATAATTAATAGGATTAGAGGTATTTGGTTGGGGAACTGGAGGAGTTTATTACGTCTGCTTCTTTTATAAGTTTCCATATGCCCATTTAAAAAGTATAATCAAAACAATATGTTTCCTTGGTTTAGATATTAGTCACTAAGAAAAGTTCCTGACAGTGAGCTATAGAGATACATTTTCATGAAGGGTGAGTTTAATATTATGCACAAGGTGTGCCTAAATGGGTCTTTCTCTTTTTGAGTCAGCATACCAAGAACTAAATGGATAAAAACTGGTAAAGCATTACATTAACATGTAGTAATATTCAGTCACTGCAAGTTTCAATATAATTTATATTTTTATTAGCTGACATAACTTTCATCCTTTCATCTTTTCTTCTGCTATTTTAGCAGTCTTTTGTGGATTAGGAAGCTTTTAGTTTTGTATCTAATGGGGATAAAGAGTGGTGCAAATTTCAAACTCTCCATGAGCCAGCTGCTGTGAAATCACACAGAAATATTTGGAGCAAAGCTAACTTAGATTTCCTGAAAATTTGCCCCAGATGTGTAATGCACAGTTACATCTTAATGTCAAAATGATGTTTTCTTTCCTTGAGGTTTGCAAAGTTTCTCTGTGGCATTGCTTTTCTGGATACGGGCTATTTCTGATCTATACACCTGCACAGCCCTGGGAGAAGCAGATGGTGGTTGGTGGGGGTAAAGCTCCATAAACCTGGATAGTGTCCATACAATTCCTCCTTTAATTCTTATCGGGCTAGTAGAGTAATACTATATGAATCACTGGGTTTTTTTGATTGGAATCAGAAATGAAACAATCAAATTTCTGGTTTGAATTAGACGCAGCATTCTTTTCAACCAGTGACAATTTTATTTCTCTTTACATCTATGCTAAAGCTTAAAAAAAAAAAATGCATGAGACACAGAAATGTTTCACTGGTCTTCTTAACATTCTAGTACATCCTTTCATCCTGAACACCCTCTGTGACCAAAGCTATTAGCAGAATTCTAACCCTAAACTAGAAGCCTAAGAAACTGAGGATTCCATCCTGCCCTGTGTTATGTGGCTGTTCTTTTAAAGAGAAAAGGTGAAGAAGGCGTGTTAGCTCTTGGCACCACAGTAGCACCTGCAGGCTAGGCTGGGGTAGTGGCTGAGGAGCCAGCTGGCGCACCACAACCCTGAGGGACCCGTCTAGTGTTCCTGCTAAATTGTACATGGCCAGCTGATGCTTCACTCTGTAGCTTTTGGACAGAAAAGCTCTCCTTTGCCAAGCAGCCACCTGTCCCTTGCTTCCTTGAGAGTGTGTGTTCCTGCCCTGAAGAATTCAGGCTAGTGTTAGTGGTTAGTGCCTGTAAATACCACACACTGATCGCCACCCTCGTGTCTGAGCTTGCCATTAGCAAAAGAATAAAAAAAGATCTGTTTTCTCCTTAGCTTTGGATTTAGATATTATGTAGGCTTAATCTCCATGGCACTTTCTTCCTCTAATTCAACCTGCAAGGATTTATATAACCAACATTATTACAGACTAATTAAAACTAACAGTCTTCAAATGGTGTCACATACTTCTTTATACTTCCTTTGCTTGTGGCAGTGTGACAGACGGTGTTCAAGAATCCAGAATAACTGTGCTTGTTTCCTGTTATATAAGATGCCTCCTTAAAATAGACTGCTGACAGACTTTTTGAGTTGGTGTTTTTTTTTTTCTTTCCCCAAACTAGCTTCACAATATCACTGTGCTGTCAATGTGACTGCCTGTGTGCTCCTGCTACAATCTTATTTAGTCTTGGTAGAAAAGAACATGAAAACAAGCTTTGTTTTTGTCATTCCATGCTTTCCTGTGGCATCAGATAGAGAAGGGGAAATGGCATGGTCACATGCTCTATATATATTCTCCTTTAATTACTGAATGCCTCGCTCCTTGAAGTTCTCATGATAGTGAGTTTATCTGCAGCAAAGGCAGCCAGTCTCTCTCTGCTTGAGAGCCAGTTTTACTCCCAGCCAGGTGTTCAAGGGCAGATGCAATTCAGTCATGCTTGAAAAAATTCTGTGTCTTGCTTGGTAAATAATGATAGTGTAATCATGTCTTGCCCTCCTAACACACATCGTGGCAACCCAAGTTTGGCTGGCTGCCCCTCCAGCCAACTTTCCTGGGAGCCTGCTAAGAATCATATTAATGAGCTCCACGCATGAGCTGGTTGCCTTGTCTTCTAAC
The DNA here is from genome assembly GCF_017590135.1 of Pyrgilauda ruficollis. NCBI lineage: Eukaryota > Metazoa > Chordata > Aves > Passeriformes > Passeridae > Pyrgilauda > Pyrgilauda ruficollis. The sequence continues at coordinate 14,008,134 of NW_024525489.1, forward strand.
TTTAGGGCTTTATGTCGTCTCCTTCTTCAAGAGAATAAATATTTTGTGTTTCTTTTTCTTTCAGCGGCAATACAGGGCATACATCATGGTATTGGATTCGGTCCTCAGAAAGGAATTGCTTTTATAATTTGGAAAATGCCTGTTCCTGAAATTTGTCCAGCCCCTTAAGTTCCCATTAGTCTCAGCAGGAGCTAAAGGCATGCATCACATACCCTAGGAGATGCCTGGGTCCTTGCAAAATTGGACTTGCCGAGGAAATTTATTATACATTCAGAAACAAGCGACCCAAGCTTGGCCTCAGTGAGCTTTGGAGCACGATTGTATCTCCAGAGAGTCACTGAAACTGCCCCTTACGTTATTGATTTGAATGTAATGTGATCAGAATGTGTCTCCTTGCAGTGTCAGATGTCTGAAATAGAACCATGCAGAAAGGTCCCACAGATACTCTGTTTCTCCTGGTACTAACAGTGTCACACACTCCATGGGTCTTCCTTCCATATCTTTGTTTTCAGAGACAGGTATCTAGAACAGAAAATAAATCCAAAGGGGAGTATAAATGCTCTCTAGCTGGAGGAACAGAATAGCAAATGAAAGTCTAAGTTGGTGCAGTGGGCAGGAGCTAATCATAAAATACTGTAACATCACCCCTGAGTGGGCATTGAGCTGCTGGTGATGAGCTGAACGCTTTTCATCTGCCTGCTGTGTTTCTGATAGTACCTGTTTAAATGGATGGATGTAGCCAGACAAAGAGAAAAACAGGTAACACAACAGATGGAAAATAGCTACAAGAGAACATAATAAAATGAAGGAAAAAGAAAGTCAGTGATATTGATGACTGAAAGGGAGAGATCTGTGGCCAGTGGCTTTGTCTGGTGCAGAGCTGTGCTGTCCCAGCTCAAATGTGAAGCACTGTGATGGTGTGGGTGTTGATCTGTGCAGGGAAAGTGAACTTGGCTGTGTTGCATGTGTGTGTTCATATATATATGTTTGTTATGGGGCATATTTCTTGCCAAAATAATTGTATCAGTAGAGCTGCTCTTGAGTAAATGCAAATTTATCATTAGGTAGTATTTTACATTGTATTTCCTTATTCCCCATGATGTTTAGGAATAAACTGACCAGAATAAATGCTTTCACACTAAGAAGGCCAATTGCTGTAACCATACTGTTGAAATTAGAGTGGGATAACTTATGTTTACGCAGTGGTAAAAAAATGTGCATTTATGTGGCTTGTCTGTCTATATCAGAGTTGCAGTGCTTTTGCATTGTGGACACACTGTGTATACCTATGGCTTTCCCACTGAAGTACTGTATCAAGGAAAAGAATAAAGTTTATATTTAGAAATCTATTATACCTTTTGGTATAAAAAGTTGTTGTTATCAGCTACTTCAAGCTAAAGTACTTTAAATCCCTCTTGCTCCCCAATATTTGTGTCTTCTGAGTTGTAACATTCATTCTTGAATGACTGCTTGAATGAGGCTACTTCAGTGATGCCCAGAGCTTAGGGTGATATTGCAAGTGGATAAAACAGAAGATTTACTAAAAATGACTTTGTGCATGACCTTGTGTGTGGCTGTTTACAAAACTGTGCAGAGCCCCACACTTTACTGTGAGTCTAATGGGTCCTGTTAAAGGACTGGTGTTAAACTTTGTGGCTCAGTGAGAGGGTTCAGGGGGAGTATTTTGGTTGTGAGAAATCAAAGTGCTATGATATACTGACATGTGCAAAAAGCCTTTTAGAGAGGGCTGATTACAAGCTGCATTTGCTGGGTACTAGGTCACAGAAGAATCAGGGTGGGAGCATGAGGGAGCAGTCTGCTCGAGGCTCAAAGAGTGCTGCACAGGTTTATTATGAGCCCAGGAGGCCTAAACTGATAAAGCTAGGCAGCTTGAATGAGTCCCAAAGGGATCAATATCTTTCAGATTGAATTAAATTTTCATTTTGTTCTGGAGCTTCAACAGGAATATGTTTCACTGTGAAGGAGCTGGAGAATTCTCTAACTCAAAGAGGCAACCCCAGACATGCCAGATCAGTTGGTCAGCTTAATTTTAACTACACTACCCAGTCAATAAGCCTTCCATCCTCTCTTGTTTAAATCAGCTAAAAGCATTTCAACCGAGAGCAGAATCTTGTGATGTTGGAAATGAAATTCTGAGTTTTATTTTCTGGCCAGTTTAGGTTATTTAAAATGTCCAATATGCCAAATGTGTGAGTGTGAGCAAATTTCGAGAATGGAAAATAATGACTTCTCTTTCTGCAAATGCAGGGTAAGGGAGCATTTGGCCTGCTTGTGCCTTGCTGCAGGGGGCTGTAGTAGGGCAAAAGAAACAGATTAATCTCTCTGTTGTCATCTGCTCTGGAAAGCAAAGTATATTCAATTTTTTCTGTATGCAGAAAGTGCTCTCTTCTTCTCCTGTCCTCTGTCTGGTATAAAAGAAATACAGTGAGAAATACAGTTTGTGTCCTATTCTTAGAGGGCCCATGTACATTTTAAGAGTCAAAAGATTTTTCTGGGGGGTGTTACCCCTTGTATTTGTAATATCTACCATGGACCCAGGAGACTCACAGACTGCAGTCCCTTTGGTGTCATGGAAGAGCAGACAAGATCCTTGCTAATTCTTCTGATATCCCTCCCCCCTGCATGCCTCACTCTCAGCTGTATTTCAGCAATATTGAACAGGAGTTACATTTTATGAAAAATCCTCTGCTAGGATTTTTCCCTCCTGAGGAGCTGAGGGCCTCAGGAAAGAAATGTAAACAATAACTATCTGCTGCTGTGGAATGCAGCAGGTGCATCTGTGACTGGTGCATGTTGGTTGTTTCTAGTTAAGGGCGAATCACAGATGCAGCTGCATTGAACTCTGAGAGTCACAAGATTTTGTTATGCATTCTATTCTTTTTCTTTCAAGCCTTCTGATCAATCTTTTTCTCTCTATTCTTTTAGTATAGTTTTAATGTATTAATTTAATATAATATATATCATAATATAATAAACCAGCCTTCTGAAAACATGGAGTCAAGCCTTGACTCTCCACACTTGGGGTGTCTCCGACAGTTACTGGCACTTGATTGAGGTGGAACAGAGCTGCAAATATTGGTGCTAGCAACAAATCACAAAAAATATTGAAATCCAAGTAAAACCAAATAGTAAATGCATTTTCCTGCCTTTTTTATATGAGACAGAATGAGTTTAGAGAACCATTTTTGCATAAAAATTTTGAGCTGTTTTTAAATAACTTATTTTCCACTTCTTGAGGTATTTTCAAAAATTTGCTTTTGCTGAGAAACAAACTTGTTCAGTGTATAAGTTTGTCCAACTATCTGAGAAGTGCCCTCAGAAGTGAAAATTAATTGGCTTTCACTGAAATTTGAACAGGTAATAAGCAGAAAGCTTCAGATTGAAGGCTTTACAAGTCATAAATTCTGCTTTTCTTTTTTTTCTGATGGTGCCTGTGCCACACATCTGTACAGTTCAATTCTTCCTGGCAATGCCTTACTACTCTATGTGGTGTATTTAATTTAATGGGTGTTTTGAATTTCACTTTACTGGAAATAGAGAAATAAAGAACAAAAGGTTTGTTTTAAAAATATCATCGATTGCCATGACTAATAGCGTTTTCCAGTTTCATAATTTCTCATAATCATTCTGCAGCATGATTAAAGTAGGTTAAATATTAAGGTCAGCTCCCAGTGGAGGTGGAGTCCAAGCCAGCAGCATGCTGAGCATTCCTGCAAGAGGCTGGGCACATGGGACTTCCCCTGCAAATGGCAGGATATGAGGACAGTTAGTGCCTGAGTCTTCAGTAGATAGAGAAAGTCTTATCACAAAACAGTGAAGGTGATGTGGGTCAAATTAGTGTCAATTTTGTTTTCTCAGCAAGAAATGTGGATTTCATTCAAGCTTAATTCATCAGCTTCTGCTGATTAGTTAACATCCTGCCAGAAAATCAAGAAGTTTTTAAATCTGTTTTGGTTACAGCCTTGCAAAAAAAAAAAAAAGTAGCTATTACCTTTTTTCACTTTGGAATTTTAGTTTGACATTTGTCCACTTATATTTAGATTAATATTCTAAATATTAAAGCTTTAGTTTTGAATTTCATAAATTTCTGAGACTGATGCCAAGTGATTCTGTTGAAAAATTTCAGAAAAAGTACATTCTGAAAGAAAAAATACATATTTGCATTAACTGTTCTTTCATAATATCATTGGATCATGGAGGAGTGGAGGGCACCTCAGGATTTTTCTACCAACTCCCTGCTCAGCTCTGAGATCAGACACATTGCTCAGGCCTTTACGTATTTGGGTCTTAAACTTCCCCAAGTACAAAAACTTCACAGTCTTGCTTGCCTGTCCTCGGGGTGAAAAAGCTTTTCCTTATACTGTGTCCAAACTCCTCTGGATTCAACATATGCCCACTAGCTCTTGTTCTCCTTCCACACCCTGGTGTGGAGCACAAGTCCATCATCTGGGTACCCTCCTTGGAGATACTGGTGGGGATGCAGTTAGGCACCTCCAAAACCACCGGAACTATTTGTGTGAATCTGCTGAGAAAACCTAGGTTAATTTAAGTTTTGCTTCCCACCATTCATGAATTCCTATGTGCCTCAGCCTGTCTCTAGGAAGGTGGGATCATAAAATTTCTTTTGTATTGTCTACTTTGCTTATAAGCTGTTGGGACTGGACTGATTTTAGTCTGCTAAGAGGAAGACCTTAGATTTGGACCGTAGCACGTTATTTTTGGTAACTCTTGTAGTCTCCAGTAGCTGGAAACAACTTGTATCAAAGAATTATCACCATCTCATGGTGGAGGCTTAAATAAGTACAAGGCAAAACTAACAGGAACTCTTAGAGGAGATTTTTTTTACTACAACAGGAAATGACTTGTCAGAGCTGGGCTTAAGTGCATTGAATTTCAATGCATTTGTGTTGTCAGAATAGTTTACCATTTGTATACTGGTGTTATTTTAAATGTGCTGACCTCAAAAATATTGATGAGGCAAAACTCCCTGTAAAACATACCTGCCTTTTAACCTTTTTATGGTTCTGCCAACCGGAAAGTTAAACAATGACAAAATGGACTGTGAATCTGTGTGCTGGCTGCTTTTTCTCCTGGTGTTATGAGAGGTTTTTGCTGAATGGGACAGATATGAAACAGAGTAGCTTTCTGCACAGTATGTGGTCAGGCTTTAGCATTCAAGGTAATAGAATAACTGTAATCATATAAGCTCCATAAAACTTACAGCTAAAGAATTTTCTTTATGTGATTTTGAGGACTGTTATTAAATGGCCAGTGGTTTGTGGGCCCCACATTGCAAAGTTCCTGTTAGTAATGTTTTTGAGCTGTCATGACTGCTCATGAGGAGAGCCAGTTGGGGCTGACTAACCAGGAGCCCAGGCCAATGGTTTGGCATTTCTTGTGTTAGCTCAGACATAGGGAAAACCTGCCAGCTATTTGGGAACTTTCACGAGAAGGCAGCGTGTCTGTACATCTATACCTTTAATATTTTACAGTTAACAACTGTAAGGCCTGTGTATATTTCTTGTTGTACACAATAACACTACAAGGATAAAACAGTGCACATCTCCTTCCTTAGTACTTGGTGGCAATGCTGGGACCTTGCAAAACAAATTGTCTGTACAAAAAGGCAATACTTCTTAATACCCAAAGGCTGAGCTGGATGGAGCCTATTTCTGACCTTTCCTTGGAAGATACTAGAGCCCTTGCCCTCAGCTCTGTGTCACTGAAATAAAGGCTACTCTGGTCTGAAAATGGGTTGTCAAGTAATCATGGTGGTAAGTGATAAAGATATTTGAATTAACTTGAGTTATAGTAAATATATCTGGGTTTTTTTTTCTATTTTAAACTAGTGCTAAACATCTTACTTTTATTTTATCCAAGTATAAGGGGTCAGCTTGCTTCATGCATTAAGCATGCAGTGACACATACCCAGTTGATCCTCAGAGCTTTCCAAGGAAAGGATAATGTGAGCACTGTCATCGGTCTGACTACCATTTTTTATAAAACCTTTTTTCATTGAGGAAAATAAGCTAGATTAATAGCAGAAACAACCTTTACCCATTCTTTTAAAAAATCGGCTAGTTATTTCTCTTTGTCCTTTGATTGCTCAGCATTTTTTCATATGATTGGGTTCTTCTTCTGATTACCAAAATAATTATTTTTGTCTTTGAAAATGTAGGTTGATTATGTGATTCTGCAGTCAATAACACAGCAGAAAAGGTGAATCTGGTAATTTTTATCATGTATGTGACTACTACCTTGGTTGGTAATGCTTGAAATTCAGGAACCAGACTAAGAGAAGAGAATAAGGAGAAAAAGAAATCAAAGTAATCAGACATGCTATTTCTCTAAATGTATCAAGATATTGAGTCAAGACAGTTTTCTTGATAGGTACTTGTAGAAATTCCAATTGTGAGGGTTCATTTGAGTTGTTATGTTTTTTGCCAACATTACTTTATGCGTGAGTGCTAATGAATGGTCCTGTTGCCAAAGGCAGAAAGACATCTGTCACCAAAACAGAGTTCTCCAGGAACTTATAGGTTAGAAAAAAAGATCTCTGCTGGAATACTGTGCTACCTGGTGAAGAGAATGTTGTGCATCAAACAGGAATGACATGAGAAGGGGTTTGTTTTCAGATCTTGTCATAGCTTTCTCTGAAATGGGGAGTTTCCCCTCAAATAACAGCTGTGTAGAGTAGGAGTCCTCTGTCCCACAGTACAGTTGTGTAGAACGTTGAGCTTCTCATTAAGTTATTGGTCTGCAAGCATATTCCTCATGTTTGTTTTGGTGCAATCCTGTTGCTCTGTTGCCAGTGAATTTACTCAGCTTTGAAGCTGATATAAGAGCGTGCCTGTGCTGTTAATTTCACAGAGTTTACCTGTGTGCCTCAGCTTTTACAAGACCTATCCTGACTAAAGTTTGAAGTCCTATTTGACTCCTCTCGAATTAAATAAGTTAAAAATAATGAGGTTTTTGGCAGTTACAGTACAGTTCCTGAAGAGAGTGCAGTCACTAAAGCACTGTGGCCAAAATATCTGAACTGCCACCCAAGATGTGAAAGATTATAGCCTGGGACAGCTTTATTGTTGCTATGAAATTGAATGCATGCATAAAAATAAAGAGAACAATAAGGGGCAAGTGTTTACTGGGCATTAGAGACATGTTTATTATACCTTCTACAGAATAAGCAGAAAGCTCAAATTATCTCCAGATTTTAAAGACATTGTAAAATAATTAAACACAAATACAAAGAATCTTACTGGAACTACAAATCCTGAAAATGTTCCTCTGAGGATTTTTACTTCATTCCTTACATATCTTACTAGGCTGCAACAGCACAACCCTGGGTTTGGCCACCCTGAGAATTAAAGTGGAATAAAGTCGTTCTGATTCTTGTTTATAGCTTGTAGCTTCCTGTTGGAAGGCAGGGAAGGAGGACTGAGCAGGGACATGGCAAGCCGGCTGCAAGATTTATCACTCTGTCTTTTTGCTCTCACTCTGGGTGAGAACTGTTCCATGTAGAGAGATGAGGAAAAGCTCCTGGAGGCTGTTCTTGCTTCTTGAACAAGCTTCCCAGGTGGTACCCCAGGATCACAGCAGATGGTGGAGGGGTGGCAGAGCAAGCCATTAGCTTGGGGGCTAAACATCCTCTAAAGCATCTTTCTGCTCTTTGCTTTAGGAGGTGCAAGGTAAGGCATGGCACAGAGGAAGCCACAGCTCCCGGCCAATTCTTTGCCCTCCAGACAGAAATACGAGATTTATATGAAACCACATTTCATACCACATGCCTCAGATTTTAAGGCTGGGAAAGACTTTGCCATAGTACTTCAGGCATATTAGCCATGTCAAATAAGTATGATTTAAAACACCCTTGGCACAAGCCCATTTAGGAGGTTAAAGCAGTAGCAGCCAAGCCAAAATAAATTTGAGGAAAGAAGCAAGAGAGGGAAAGGAAGTATGCAGATAGGGCAGTGGCAGATGTGGGGTCTCCCCTTTTGGTAGTAATAGTCAGGTCAACCTGGCTGTAATGTCACCTTACTGAGCCTGCATCACCTACGCAGCTGAATGGAAGAAATAGAATCAATTTTGGTGAAAATTCAGAGAGGGTAGGTTAGATCCCTATTATCAGAAAATGCGCACTCTGTCCAGTTTGTATGGGCAGCCTAAAGGTGATATAATTCAGTAAAGAAAGATCCTGGATGAAACACTCTTTAGTGACCCTGCGTGACTGAAAATCAAGACTGGCTTTTTCTCACAGAAAAGGAATCTGCATGGTTGTAAGTTTTCTGTATCCCATTGGTTTTTACCTTCCAGCTACATGAGGACTTTTATACGATATGGTGACTCATTTAATATAAACATATTTACCCAAAGCAGAAAACACACTTGGAAACCATGTTGGCAAACATTTGAGTTGGAAATAATAAAAACTAATGGCAGGATTCCAGGATACCTTTGTCTGACATTCTATCGGAGTTGTGGTTTAACCCCAGCCAGCAGCTAAGCCCCAAGCAGCCACTTGCTCTCTCCCCCACCAGTGGGACTGGGAAGAGAATGGGAAGGGTAAAAGTGAGATTTGTTTTTATATTTGAGATAAAGACAGTTTAATAGGGAAATCAAAAGCCACACACAGAGGCAAAGCAAAACAAGGAGGTAATTCAGTGGTTCCCATGGGCAGGCAGGTGTTCAGCCATCTCCAGGAGAGCAGGGCCCCATCACATGTAATGGTCACTTGGGAAGACAAACACCAGCATTCTGAACATTCCACCCCTTCCTTCTTATTCCCCCCACTTTATATCCTGAGTATGATGCCATATGGTCTGGGATATCCCTTTGGTCATTTGGGGTCACCTGTCCCAGCTGTGTCCCCTCCCAGCCTCCCATACACCCTCAGCCTCCTCCCCAGTGTGGGTGGCTGTAGGAAAAGCAGCAAAGGCCTTGGCTCTGTGTAAGCCCTGCTCAGCAATAACAAAAACATCTCTATGTTATCTTCACTGTGTTCAGTACAAACCCAAAACATAGCCCCACACCAGCCTCTGGGAAGAAAATTAACTCTACCCCAGCTGAAACCAGCACAGGCAGTTAACTACAACACTGCACAGGTTATGTTCTACTTTGTAGGTGACAGTCAAGAACTTCTGCTTTTTTCTGCATGAGGAATTATGTCATGGGCTGAAAAAAAAAGAAAAAAGAGAACATGAATACACCGGTTGTTTTGAGGGTGTGGCTGGTTAAAGGTGTCTTTCACTTACAGGGGCTCAACCTGAGACCATAGGATACGAATGTTTCATGCTGGTAGCCAAGACTGCTGATCACAGATATAGGTCTGTTGTATAACTGGTGATAGAGATACACAAATACGCTTAGGGAGTTGGCTCAAAGACTGAGTTCCAAATGAAACTTCCATCTCTTTTCCCACATACAGTAAGATACAGCAGGCAAGGCAGTTTTGGGTAAGTAAAGGTAGTGTTTTAATTGTTAGGGAAGGTCATTAACCTACTTTGGGCTTGTCAAATCTAGTGTCAAATCAAGGCTCTGGTAAGCCATCCCTTGCACAAATAAAATTCATACCTTACTCCTTGCATGGTACCCAGACAAGAATATTTTTATTATAAAATGGAATGTATATCTCCAAGTGAAGAAGAAAAATAGGTTTTTAGTTCAAATTAGAATTGTAAATATTTACAATAAATTAATACAAGGCTGTTTAGCATCCACACCTTTTGAGTAATTTCCTCTGTGGAAAATAGGATATGAAAATTAAATTTCAGTTCCTATTTTGACAGAGAAACTGATATGCCAGCTCATAGCCTCTATGATAGAATTTTGTTTCCAAGGATAGTAAGTACTGGATGCATTTTAGTGTAGTATGAACATCCAGTAAGGAATAAATAAATGATAGAGATACACACCTAAGGAAATCTCTTCAGATGTCACTGATGATGGAGTGTGCCAGTCAGTGTTACTTATCAATGATCTTTGCTGACACAAGTGGGAATAATATTTTAACTATCTACTTAATGTTCTACCATCTTCTGAATCCAATGAACCTAATGGGCCTACTGACCTTACTTTGACAGTCCTAAAATTGTAACTTTGTCTTGGATAATGTGTTGCTGAAAAAAAGAAAAAAATATTTTATCAAGCTGAACAAGCATCCCTTTAATTTTATTAGCATTAATTTAGAAGCCTGGGTTTGAAAATCCCAGCCTGCTTGTAAAGTTATATGGGGAAAAAAACAAACAAACTACCATTTCTGCAGAGGTGGGGTATGAAAACAATTCTTAATGTCCAAAGATATACACAATTAAAGTTTTACTTAAAAAAAACCAACAAAAAGCAGAAAATATCCTTTCAAGAAATTATCTCAGTCTTTGCTATGGATCAGGTGGACTTTCAAAGCAGTTCCCCTTTCCTGCCAGGGCAATGCATTAGTTTTATTTGGATTGAACTTTAATCAGCTTTCTAATGTCTCTCCTGCAATTTCAACTCCTGATCTTGTGATTATTGCCAGAAATCTTGTAAGCCTTCAAAAAGTCTCCAGCTGCTTGTTTGCATCAGGACTCTCAGGAAAGAAATAGTCCAAATTATCTGAAGGCGTTAATCCAAAGTATATTAGCTAAACTGGATTAAATATGCATTCATTTGGAAGGTAATTCAGTAAAATGACATTAAAGACAGTTCTGTTGTGAATGAGTATGCTCACACAGTGGTCTAATGCAGTTTAAATTATGCCCTTCGAAAATTGAATTTGGATCAAGTTCCTTGTGTGTCTCTGTGGACACAATCCCTACCACAGCCATACCACACACAGTGGGGAAGTGGTTTGCAAGGCACTGGAGCCCCCTGCACACCCCTGCATATTGCATAGCTGATATCACTTGGCTCAAGTGGGAGCTAATACAACCTGGAGTATGATCAGCTTATTGTCAGTACATAAAGCCATGCTGCCATCAGTGCCATCACCATTACTGCAGCACTATGCAGAGTCTCAAGTGGAAATCAGAGCCCTATTATACTAGATATTAAATGAAAGAAATAAAATAGCTGGCTTCTGTACAAAGAGCAGAGCCTGAAGAGCTGCTGGCGGAGCTGTGCAGGCTGTGAGCTGCACTGCCCTCCCAGGGTCCAGCCTGGTGCTTTGCCTGAGGAGTCTGGTGATCCAGAGAGGCTGCATGAGAGAGCCAGGCCTCTGACTTGCCTGGAAAGTTAAAATATGTGATTTTCTAACTTCCTGTGCTAGATCACAGGGCCAAATCAGTATCAGCTGGCATGAGCAGCTGTGTTTGGAGCAATGCTAGCCACTCAGGCTGAAGGATTTTGCTCACTCAAATGTACTCACAAGAAAGCCACCCTTTATGTATTTGTGTCGCATTGCAGCCTACGTGTGGTTATACTATCCTTCTCTTCCCAATTAAATGCTCTGGGAATTACCAGATGCTGACTGCCTTTTTCATCCCCTTCAAAATTCAATCCAGTCTGATAGGGCTTGTAAATGATTCTCTAGCCTGCCATACATTGATTTCTTCTACTCAGGGAAAACCAGAGAACCTGATGAAATTGTGAGAAATAGTTCATTATTTGTCATACATTTTGCCAGTCACAAGCCAAAAAAATATAAGGAAAATGCAGGTTATTCCATTTGTATGCAATCTCATACAAATGTTATAACTATCAAACTATAACATAATTCCAAGATTTTGAAAAGGCCAGGTACCTCCAACAATGTGTTTTCTTTAAGAAAATGTTGGCTGTGTGCTTGGTTGGGTGAAGAAGTGGTTAGTATTACACTGTCAGCTTTGTAAAAAGAACAGCAAATTCTAGAGAAGCATTTAGTGGCAAGAGGGGTAATGGCTCTGTCAATCAATTCAGGAAACTGCTTTTAGGAAATATAGTTATACCAGGGCACAAGTCAGTGAGACCAGATAGATGACCTTAGTAGATGGAGCCATTTCCTATGTTTCAGACTGGATTAATGAGCTTTTACACATGGGTAAAGCTTTCAGTATGTTTGACCAACACTTACATTTTCAGTTGTTGAACATAGAGTACAAGACTTCTCTTAAAATAATTCTATAGTGAAACTAAGATGTACAGAAGATCTTGATTCGGCATGGACAACTTGATAAAAGTGTTAGTGATGGACACTGTGGAAGCTGACATTAGTGAATCCTCTGAAACCATGGAAATGTTGCAAGGAAAGGGAACAATGGTTTTGATCAACACATTTTGAGTATGTTTTCTATGAAAAAGAAAGTGTATGCTTAAATGAGAGGGACAGGTTATGAACTGCACTCTTTAGGTCAGCATAAAGACAAAGGACAGGGAGGTGGAACAGAAACTTCTGAGTTCTAATTCTGTGTCTGGTCACTTAAAATCTCCTAGTGTTTTCTTTTATTGGAAACAAATTTATCTGAAGCGCTTTGCACTTGTCATTGGCTAAAAGAATACACTGGTGGTGCACACAGTGTACTTGTGACCAGCTGCCAAATGGTAGTGTCATACCGAGCAGTAATTTGTCCATGTGTCTGAGATATAAGTAACCTGTGTGTTACAAACAGAGGTCACTTGCATATTGAAATGTGTGCCTATGCACGTGTGTGCATATTCAGTCCTTCTTCTCTGACTCCTTTGGGTAAAATGATGTCATTACTTTTGTAACTTTTGAGTTGGATAATATAAACTGATACCAGTACAGCCAAAGCTTCTCAAAACCTAGAAGAATTATTGGTCTTGAGTGTCGTACTTCAGCAAAGCAAGGAGAGCTACTGTCAGCCCAGATTGCACAGACTGCTTTTATATGTATATATTAAGTCCCAATTTGTCTGCCAAAGCAAACAAAATTGTTCTATCCATCTCTCCTTTGAGTTGGTACTCCTGCTGACCTGCTCTGTTTAAAGTGCTCTGTTTTGCAAAAGGGAGACCACGGGACAGCGTGATTAATATTGATGTTATCCCTGGGCAGTGCAGGATGCAAAAGTGTTGGAACAAACCAGCTGCAATAAAGACTTGAATGTTGCATTATCTCTCAAAATAAAACACTTTGCAAAACAAAAGTACTGAATGTTTCTGCTCCAGAAAAGCTTAGTTTTTTTATCAAGTGCTATACAAAATTCAGCATTCTTATTTGAGAATTCTGTACTAATAAAAAAACTGTCTTCTTTGTTTCCCCTGCTTAGTGGTTAATGCAGCTGGAGTTTGTATGGTTGTCTCCGTCTCATCACTGGTCAGCATTTGTTCAGCTTTTAGACTGGCTTATGTTTTAAGAGGTGATAAAAGTTTTGAACATCTAGTGCAAGGTTTCTTACACCTCAGCAGAGTCACCTGAGCATTTATCACTAATTAACTCAAGCACAAGTATTTATTTTCTACTCAGAGACCTATGCATGAGACACAATTCTGTGTGAACCTTTCATGAATTTAAAACAGAAATTGCTGTATAGCTCATTGGCTTGGGTTTGGAGCTTTCTTACAGGCTGAATTGTTTCAGCAGGTAAAATAGTGACAGAGGCCTGATTGTGACCCTACATAATGAAGACTCTAAATGTGGAGCAACTTTGTGGTCGATGGCATTAAAATGGTACTAAGGAGTGAAGAACAAGAATTATAAAACTATCTGGATCAATGAGGTCAAAATGGAGAGTCTACATAAATAGTAACCTGATAAATATGTTTATTTGTTCTTGTTGATGAGTTTGAGGTTGTTTCAGCTTACTGTTGTTGCTTCTCCCACAGAGCTGCTCAGAAATTGAACCTGTCTTCCAAAAAGAAGAAGCACAGGCCTTCTGCATCATCTGTTCCTGAATCTCCTCTCTTCTCTACCTGCTTCAGCAGTATCCTTCAGACTTCCCCACCCCCTGCACCACCATGTTTGTTGAGGGCAGTCAGCAAAGTGAAAGACACTCCTGGTTTGGGCAAGGTAGGCCTTGTAAATGTCACTAAAATAGTGATTTTCTCTGGGAGAAGATTTTATCCTTGTGAAAAACATTAAGGGAATTGGAAAACCATGACCCTTCTCATTTGGTTTTGCTGTGTCTGGTCCCTGAACATGTGTAAAAAGACCTAACAACTTGAGTTAACTAATGCAAGTGAATTTCTAATGATATTGAGTTAACACAGACAGACCTAGCTCTGTAGAAGTTACACACTTCAAAGCCCAGCTACACTAATCCACCTGCACTGGGACCACACTGCTACTAGATGGAGTTAATGTCCATTCTGCCAGGAGGCAATATCCATTCTGGGTTTTTGGAGTAGCTGTCTCTGTGCTGTGTATAAACTGCATAGTGGTTGCTTGCTTTGGTGTATTTTGTGTTTCTGATCCCTTTGCTTTCCAGACAGGTGTCTTGGCTGGACACACTGTAATTTGCTTCTGGCTTATGTCTGCTGGCTTTCTGCCAGCACATTTACCTATACAAGACCTATGCTTTTAATGATAAATTACTCCTTTTTTCTTCTGTCATGTTATTTCCTCCCATTCTGCATAATAATTTCCTCTTAAAATGCTGTTTAGGTGCACACTTATGTTGATGTGATGGAGGAGGTGGGTATGTAGTTTGCTGTTGCTTTGTAGTTTGTCTGAGTGGCCCTTCCCTTTTTCCCTGTTACGAGTGGAGAGCCTGGCATATTACATCTGGGAATATGAGCATGCACTTGCTGAGAAAAGCAGTTTGCTTTAATCAAGGTAGTTTCTTATGCAAGCATCTGTGCGTGTGGCTTTCCCATATTCCTTGAATACTAAGCAGTGACAATGAATTTGGTGAAAGTTTTTGTTTAGAAGAGAAATTGTAATGTATGATCTAGGACTGCTGAGGATAGGATGGGCTTCAGAACTTTCACTGCTGATTTTGGATATTCACTTACCTTGTGCAGTTCCAGGGTTTCCTTTCAAAGGACAATGGTATTACTTTTATGGCTGGTTTAATGCCTCTTTGAAAAGAGATTTCCTACACCTGGGGCTTCCTTTCTTTCCTCTGGCCTAGTAGGTGGGAAGAAATGTAGAAATCTGTCATGATCTTATAAAACTCGAATTGGGATGTGTGTTCGGACTTCAGTGGGGGAAAGAGGAGTAAACTTGAACTTGTTCCTTGTTATAAGAAGTTGCTACAGAATAGATTAACAGGAGAAGCCATCCTCTCAGGAGTCTTACCTTTCTGTGCTTGGGACGGGTTACATCTGGAGGAATAATCAAGGGTGCGTGCTTGGAAACAGGGGCTCATCTCCCACCTTGGACTGCATCAGCACTTTTCCTGATCATTATTTTCACATGTCCCAAGGAAAGGATCTGCACACCGAGACGCAAACATAGCTCTGTCTAAACATTCCAAGCTGATTTGAGCCTTTCTTGTTCCTCTCACTACTGGTTTCCAGTGGAGAGGGCTTGGGAAGTAGTTTTGCAATATTCCCAAAAAGACCTGTGATTTGCTTCTGCAAAACCATGTGCAAGAACAGGCTCCAGGCTTTCTAGCTATGTAAGTAAAACTGAAATTTTGCAGCCCACATGATGAGGGAGGAATTTATTTTCATTTCAGACTAACTGTCTTGAAACTATCAGAGTATAAAAGTAGCTAAGAGGTTTTTAACATATTGACACACATGCTTCTTCAAAGAAGTAAATCAAATTAGGTTATTTCATATAGTCATACTAGGGAAAATTAATTTTTTTCTGCATGTCCATTAGCAAAAATATGTCTAACCAGCAGTTTCTGGAAGCCAATTTCATTTTTCACCTTTTTGCTTTCTTTTAGGAGTCACCTTATAATTATGACCTGAAGCTTGTATACTTTCATCAAAGTTTCCCATCAGTTTGCCTCTGTAGCACAATTTTCATTTTAATATGTCAGAAATAACTGTGAAGCAGAATAGGTAAATAACTTCAGGATAACAATTTAATTTTTCTGTCAGACTGGGAAAACTTTAGATGAGGTAATGGAATTTCCAGCTTATTTGCTTTTAATTTTCCTTGTTTATATGTACTGTTCAGTTAGGTTGGGATATGTTTTGATAAGAGTGTGTTAAAAAACAGTGACTTTTCTCAGCATTTTTTCTCATATAGTGTTTTCTGTAAGGGTACAAATTTCTAAAATATGAACCCAGGTGGAGGAAGGGGGTTCAGGGAAGCTAAATGTTGTTTTCAATATTTTAGGGGTTTTTCCTGGTTTGTATTTAAATAGCATTTCATGAGCAATCTCAGCGTCATGAAATTCTATTTCACTTTGAGTTTGAGTGGGCTGGGCAATTTCTAATGTGACAATTTGTTACTGGAAATTCTGGTTCACCAGAACTGGAGGGATGGCCATTGCCAGGGATTGTGGATTTCTGAAACTCCAGGAGACAGCTGCACACAGGCTGCTTGGAAGGCTGTGAGCCCTGGCACACATGCTGGGTGTTACTGGCTTGGTGTCAGCTTGAGATCTGTCAGTTTTCCAGGGGAGGGGGGTATCCAAGATGTGAAGGATAGGAAGTTGGGTACATCAAAGCTTAGACTTTCAGGGTAAGTTTAATTTCACAGTTTTCTAAAACAAAATTGCAAGCAAACAGTTGCTATTTTATATTTTCACTTCTACTAGGAATTTCAGAGTCTACTTCTCATTGCAAGATTAATGACAACGATTTATTTAAAATTATAGAATTTATCTTTCACGTGTAGGCATGTAATTTTTTAAAAAAAGTTAAAAGAGAAAGATCTGCCTACCACCAATATATTTAAAAGTTAGTAAGCAGTTCATTTAGGATGGATATGGGTACAACACCTCACTGAAGCATCTAAACTGATTAAGAGGGTTAGAGAGTATATATTCAGGTGTCATGCTTCATGCCTTTCCTTACAAAGATCCTTGCAAATCAAAACTGTACCAGCCTGGACTGTGAAAGAAGTATTATTTGAAAACTTCACAGAAGTTCAGCTTCACAGAAGCAGGAAGATTGTATTAATAATGAAATTATGGGACTGCATAATCAGTATTTTACTTTGATGTTAGATATACCACTGAGCCTAGCAAAGTGCTGCATTGTCAAAGTGAAACAAGTAAAGGATCAGATTTTTTGTTGCACTCATTTCCAAATAGCTCTTCCTGATGCTAAATACAAAGGTGTGACCCTATTCTAAATATATTAACAGGAGTGCTTTTGTGGATCATAAATTATCAGTGTGCTTTGGATTTAGATTTGCTGGTAGAGGGAGATGATTCTGAGTGGTAGTGTGGTATCCCCACAGTCAGTTCTTGAGTGTTTTCCTTTGAGCTGTGTGCCCAAAGGAAATCCTGCTCTGTAAACTGGAACAGCTTGAGCATTGTTTCTTCTCTCTCTGCTGTCTTTGGATCCTCATATTCTGAGTAACAGATTATTTTTACTGAATTTATCCAGAGAGTGAGTGCTGCTGTTCTGCATGGATGTACATGATATTTCCCCAAATCTCAGTTTTCTGAAAGATACTCCTTAAGTCTTAAGTCTGTTGTGTCCTTCCTAACAACAAGCCAGTAACAGAGCAAAAATGTGTTCTGTGCAGAAATGAATTATTCCATGCCTGCACTAAGATGTAACTGTACAGTAAGGCCATTCTAATAAGGTTTGCTTAGATTTGCTCCCCAGTCTGCTTCCCTCCATCCTCCCTCTACACCTCCTCTTCCATTTTCTGTCAGACAGAATCAGAAGTAAACCAACTTTCAGGAAATGTTCTTTCTGTGAAAGATGTTGTTTTGCTGAATCCCACATTTGACATGAAAAACAGCTAGAATGAAAAATTTTCTGCCAGCCTGAATAAATAGGTTGTTTTCAGGTGGCAGGGGGTTAGGATAAATGGATGTGGTCTCTCTGCTTTCTTTCATTTATTATTTTTCTGTGTGTAGTCTTATAAACCTCTGTCAGTGAAAGATATTTGTTATGTTTGGGCAGAGATTGGTTTACTTTTCCTTATGTATATATATATTTGTCGTTGTTGTTGTTGTTTTTGGTGTGGATTTTTCTTATTTGGTACTTCTTAATCTCAAAATAAAATAGCAATGCCTGGGCACTAAAATCATTCCTATGCACAAAGTTTCTACCAGGGAGAAGCAAGTCACCACTGAACTTTCTTCAAGTAGGCTTTTTGACCTATTAAAAGAACAACTGTAATTTGTGATTGTGTTTACATTTTATTTTTCTGGAGCAGCAGCACTCTTGTTTGCAGGGCCTAGACCTATTTTGCTAAATTACATGTAAATTCAGGTTAAAAACCCCCTGTTTCTGTCCAGAGCAGTTATGATCCCACTGTAGGAAAGAGGAGCAGACAGAGAGATACGAAGCAAGAAGAAACAATGAAGTGTTATTGATCATCTTGGTAGTGATATCCTCAACCCATCAGCAGGATAATATTAGATACCCTTTCTCAAGCTGGTGTAAAAGAGGAGATTATTAAAGAGTAAATAATTGATTATGCTGCAGGTGCTCCTAAGGGGCCCTTTCCAAGTGTGTAGAACACAGTAGGAAGTGGCACAGAGCGGGGGTTTGAGAGCTGAAAGTGAGTGAATGAGAGATGTGGTAGCTGGTAGCTCATCAAGCACAGGGCTGAGCATGGAGTGTGGCTGGGAGGGGCCTTCAGTGGGAACCAAGACACAGCCAAATAGCAGGAGTGGCAGCAGGACACTGGCAGTGTGATAGGGACTCCTGAGTCATACACCTTTCTCCCAAGGATCCATGTCATGTAGTAAAGACAATTCAGTTAAAAATAATTTTTCAGTGCCTGGCTGACGAATCTAATCTTTTGTCACAACACAGTATTTGATTGAAATAAGCCCAAAATCTACTATTCACTTTACACAATTCTGCAGCTTACCTTTTTCTCACATTGTTTTACATAAAAATGTATATGAAAGCATCAGAAACATTTTGTCTGACCTGACAGTGTGTCTACCAAACCAACACAGTATTTGTCAAAAGTAACAGTGAAGAAAGCTCTAATGCACAAGCAGTTCAGGTTTGTGAGTAGACTCACAACTGTCTTTTGGCTGGGACAGAAGCATATGCCAATAATTTGGGTTCACAAGCTGCAGCTGTCCAATGCCTTAAAATAGTCTTTGTTTACTTTTCACTAAATCAGGCAACAATTATTGTGCTGTCTTTGACATGCATTAATCCGAGCTATGTAACAATGCAATAAGGGTGTTAATAATGAGTAACTGTTATATTGGCTATGGCCTGTATAAATCATGGTGTGAATAGTACTTGTCAAAAGATGTTTTCAATAGCCATGTCAATTCTTTGTATCAGTGCAGGGAAAAAGATATTCTTACAGTTATGTGATTTGCAAAGTTGGTTTGAAGTAAACAAAATTGATTCACATCTTGTTTAAGTCCAAAAGGCACAGGAAACCTCCCTTTCTGCTATCAGAGTTTTCATTTTAACGTGCTGGTTGATGGATGTCAGGATTTTTTTTGTCGACATTACAATTGTCATACAGTTTTGTCTACATTTTTGTGATACATTGAGCAGGAGTTTATGAAAACCTGTGCTATGGTCAGCAAAAAACCCCAGCTCAACTTGCAAAATATGTTCTGTATTTCAATTCACTGCCAGCCATCTTTAAGGTATTGCCAGAAAGAATGAGAAGAGGTTCTCTTTCCTTTGTCAAGCAGAGATTGTTCCTTTGTAAAGCTTCATCCTTCAGGTGTATAGGGGCAAAAGTTAACGGATAGATGACAAAAGTGATTTTATACCCTCTATCACAGAAAACAATTTCTGAGATGAGAGCTGGTTTTTTCCCCCCAAAGTTACCATGGCTACTGAAAGGTGAGAGGATGACCCCTTGAGGCATTTAAAGGAGACATATGTGTTCATCTTCGTTGTCAACATGATTGTTGTACAAATTAGTTAGTTCCACTTGGAATGAAATCCAGGTGGCCTTTTGCCCTCCAGTCAGAATTGCTCAGAACTGTGTTCCTCCTCACGAAATGTACTCTTTGGACCCGGTGGAAGCTTTCTTGCACTTTGCCGACATTCCTGCTAGGTGGAGGAGTTTTAAGATCAAGCTGCTTTAAGTAAAAGGTGAAATTATTAGAATCTGAAAGAATTGCTGTTAACAAAAATCTCTTACCTTTGTCAATCATGTTTTTTATGAACACTTAGTGTGCCTTTCTCTAAAGTAAAGCTTATTCTGGATTTGGAAGTACCACCCCAAGCATGCCAGAAACCTGTCAGATTGCATTTTGGTTGACTTGGATGTTTAAAGTGTATTTTAAATAAATTTATATGCAGTCATGTTTTTCATGATTTAAAGAACAACTGTAACTGCTGTTTCTTTTGTTTTGTGAAGCTTCTAGAAGCTGCTACTTCCAGAGAACTGGAAGCATTGGAAGTGCTCCACTAATGTAGGCACCTATCTTTCTCTTAATTACTTTGTCTCTGCTGATTTTCCATTAAAAAAAAAGTGCCAACTTTCAAACTAGCAGACATCTTCCTCTTCACTAGTGGGGAGGGTGGTGTGAAAACTGCAGCAGAGAAAATGAGGTTTTTCTAGAGAGTAACTTAATCCTGAAGTGAAACTCTTTGCTTTGGGGAAAAAAGATCTCTTTCTTTATATATATCAGAGAAAAACTTGTATCCTAATCTGAATACCAGCTATTGATGATAGCAAATATGAACAGACTGTTGCTCATTAAATTCCTTTTTTTTCCTCAAAAAAATACTGAAATGTCTCTCCCTGTAGTGACATCTTCCTAGATGTATTCAGAAATTGTACTGATGAGCTTGGGAGCACAAGAGGTGGCTGGAGGAAATTTCCAGGTGGAATTGGACTGGACAGAAAAAATATGAAAAAGGCTGTACCTCAACTCACTTTGATGGCATGTTTTATTTATGTGTTAAAAGAATCAATATTTTCTCTATTTCTTTTATAGTACATTTCACCTGGGAAAAGAGCTCCAAAGTAGTATTTTTTTCCTTGGTCTGTTTTGATGAATTTTTCTGTAAACATTGGTGAACAAAAGGAAAATTAGCTTGCTCAAAATGCTTCAGGCTGGTGGTACTAGGTTTTGTACATTTCTAAGTGACTTTATTTATCCAGAACCCTCTGCATTGTCATATGATTTTATGCCCAGCAATCTTTAAGTTTTATGCCAGTAGACTGTTTCTTGCTTCAAGTCACTTAGTGGCAGGAATGACCATGATTTGTGGGCTCCTACTTGGCTATGGGCCTTATACACAAGGCTCACATTGGTCAATTAATGTTGATAACCTAATGACGCTACAGAAACCTTTACTCTTGCTCACCTTGTAAGTACTGTTTCAAAATATTCTCATATTATTGAAATAGTATGACAATACAGTGGCCATGTATTTTAAGGTCTCTTAAACTTTGAAGGACATGCAATTTTAATGAAAATTACTGGATTTTTCTAGTATATAAACCCATTGTTTTTAATACTGATCTCCTCTAAGTTTTTCTGAGATACTGTATTTTTATTTACTTTGCTTTTTAATTTAGGTGGTACTGCTGGTTGATATTTTGGAGCACTTTGATAGTTCTGGTAAATAACTTCCATTTCTTTTTTAAGGCTTTCACTAGTACTTTCCAAAATGCCCCCACTTCTTTCCTGCCCTCTCCTCTGCATCTCACCTCTTTAAATTAGTTTTAAATTCATGACTAAGGGATTAAGATAAATCAGAAAAGTCAAGGTGACAGAAACTGAAAATTTCATGAGTATTTCTTATGCTCAATGCTGAAGAAGAAGTCAAAATACCAGATAGTTTGCTAAATGCAGGATCATGGTGAGTTTTCTGAGATGTTAGGCAAGTAACAGGCACTGTACTTTGAGCAGTCAGCTGTAGACCTTATTACGATTCTTTTTTCTTTAAAATTTCCTGAAGCTCTTCTCCTCCCAGCCTTTTCCTTTTGTGTTTGACTCCTCTCAGCACGTGTCGGAGAGCAGTGGTGCAGGCGGGATGGGGACACTGCAGGAGGCTCTGCTGTAGCAGTGCTGTAACATCATGGGCTAATGATCTGTCTGAGCCTCTTGGTTCAACTGCAAGGTCGTTCTGCTTTTTCTTTTCTAAGGGTCTGGGCCTTACCTCATTTCTCTGGTACAGCATTGACTTCAATAGATTACTAGCTCAGCTGAGTAAGAGCCAACGTGAACTGCATTTTAATACGGAGAATACCATTAAAATGTATCTCCTCTTATTCACTGTCTCCCCATTTTTTGCCTTTTCCTTTAGGATTCAAATCCATTTTTGGGAATATCTCTCTATTATCACTTATCCATTTTTTGTGCTGTTCTGAGAAGCATGTATCTCTGTGTTTCAAGTCATTGTATTCCTGTGTTTTCTTTCACGTTTAGTGCCACCATTATTGCCACCTTAGGATGGGATTCATGTTGCTAGCTTAGGTGATCACCACCCTTCTGATTCAGGCTGTTCATGTGTATTCATCTCATGGAGAAATGGAGAGATTTGGGCTGACTTGCCTACCAGATGTACCTCTCCTTTTCAGGTGACCACAGAGGCAACTGCCTTGGAAGCCTTGGAACGAGATATCTGTGTTTTGGCTGGCTCAAGTAAGGTGAAATTAACCTCTCCCTGAGTAGGAACAGAGCCTCTTCTTGTGATCTGCTCAGAACCTTTACGAGAAAACCAGGTGCTGTGAGATACAAGTAACAAGGTGCTTGTGGGAAGTTCTAGGTACTTTGACCTCTTCTCAGAAGGAAGTCTGCATCCTCTGCTTTCCACTGTATGGCTCCCAGGTCTGTCTGAGCAGAATGCAACCGAGCAGGTTGCATAAAGCAGACAGACCTTTGTGGAAAAGGACCAAGCTGACTTTTTCACGTTTGGCCTCAGGCAAATCAAAGTGAAGTTAAACTGCTCTTTATTGAGTCTATTTATTTAAGGACTGGAGGTGATCAGTTGTACTTCTGTCAGGGTGGTTCTGTAGAGATGATCATAATGTGCACACCTGTTAGATTAGAGCCTCTGGCACTCGATGGCCAGATTTTCATTACCCTGCATGTGACCTATAAATCTCTTCCAGGGAGAACTCCTTCCTGGAAGTGTAGGCAGCATGGCTTGGGGTTTGGAAACATTTCATTAGTGGATCTGGATTCCTGATAACCAAATACCATTTTGTTTTCCAAATGTAAATAGACTTTATTTTCTGTATTGTTCCCAAAGTGATTAGCAGTTAAATTATCTTTCATTAGATAGTGAGATATGAGATACCGGGTATGAAAAGTAATACTTCAAAAAACAGTTCCTGTTTTTCATTAAGTAAGAATTTTTCTATATAGTAAAGCAAAAAAAAGTTGGATGAAATCATTGACCTGTTTGATATGACAAATCAGGAGGTATGTCCATACATTTTTAAGGCCCGTGAGGTTCAAAACTCTCTTGTAACACTCAGAAGTGAGAAATGGAGTAGGTGCACCTGTGATGGGTGTGGATGGACAGGTGTTTGTGTAATTCTCACTATACATGAGGTGTGCATGTTTGCATCTATAGGTGCATATATGTGTGTATATATTCGTCTCCTCTTCCTTACCAGTGCAGTAGAAATATAGAGGGAAAAGGACTATATATGGATTTTCTGAGGAAGTTATCTGAAAAAAATTGTCAGGCTAACTGGCTATAGACTTGCTTTTTTTTTAATAAATGACAGATTTTTTTAAAGACAATTCAACATTCCCTTAAGATATTGCCATTAAACTCACAGATTTTAATCCAGATTAATATATTTTTTCTTGCTTAGTTCAATCTTACAATACAATACAATACAGTACATTATCCTTTTTCTACTCTGTGGTGATTAAAAATTCTTATACAAATAGCAGTATTTTACATAAAATTCTCTAGGTGTGTGTGAGGCTCTGTTGTGTTTCTGTAGATCCCAACAGCTTTCACCCCTATTAATTGCTGCTGGATTTTTCCACAGATCTGTTCAATTTACAGTGCTTTACTGAAGGAGAGACAGAAAAAGATGTGTTGGCAAAATGGGATGTGTATTAAAATGTCAGGAGGAAAGCTGTACAATAACCTTTACAGCATCACATACACCATTACAGAAACATAGATGTGGGAAACCTTAAAAACTGTTGATCCTTTCTCCCCTGCCCCCTTTTTCCCCACGAAAAAATATGACATATGTACTTCAAACCATATGGTAGTTATCTTTGCTTTAATATCTTGCCCCTTCTTTCCAACATTTGGTATTACTGGAGTTTCCCCCAAATATGAATCTTGATTTGCAATGGAAATCTATTCTTGACTAGCTTGGCTGCAGGACCTGAGCCCAGATTCTGGAAGCAGCATGACTAGAAAAGCTGCCCTCCTTTCCCTACCCACTTCTACTAAAATACCTTAAATATTGCACATGGTCAGCTCTGAGGAGCCGTGGTGAGGCTGTGCTGGCACGAGCTCCAACAGAGGCACCTGGGGCACGTCTCTCCTGGCCACACAGAAGGAGAGGGCATCACCCTGACTGATAACAGCGCGTGCACATGTGGGGAGCA
The DNA here is from genome assembly GCF_017590135.1 of Pyrgilauda ruficollis. Taxonomy (NCBI): domain Eukaryota; kingdom Metazoa; phylum Chordata; class Aves; order Passeriformes; family Passeridae; genus Pyrgilauda; species Pyrgilauda ruficollis. The sequence goes on from NW_024525489.1 coordinate 14,032,625, forward strand.
CAAGGAGGCCTAGGCTGCTTTGGGGAAATGGAATACCAACTCAGGGGAGGAAATGGGATTCCCCCAGGGCCTCCTGGTCTGTGAGCACAGGGAATAATGAATCTCCTCAGATTGGAAGGAGTTATTTGTCATAAAGACTATTATTTCAGCAAGGCATTGCTGAAACAGAGCACCACCAGGCTGTTTCCTATCTTATCTGGGTATATTAATAATGCAGTAGTAATAACAGAAGTACAAATTAAAAATAACTGGATGGGCAGATAAGCAGAGTTCTTAAGATTAAGGGTATTGGGATTTGCTTCAAACAGTTAATTGCAGAGTAGCACATAGAGGGAAATTTGCCTTCGTTATTTTCTTAATTTCATCTCTGAGACCATTATTTCTAGGGCTTTACATAGACACTAATAGGCAGAATATTTCCTCAAGAATTCAGACTGTTCTTTTTTTATCTCCAAAGGGATGAAGTATCTTTTGCTAATGCATCTAATTCAGTAGAGATTAATAATGCTGAATAAGAGTATTGTGGTTATTAGCCTTCCTCTACAAAAATCTCGTATCATTTTCTCCTCCCACTCCCATCCCACAGTAAAAAGGCAGACAAGACACTACACGTTTCAGATATTCAGGCTTCAGGACAAATGGAGGCAATTGTTCCCCAGAGGTTTATGAGCTCCTTCTGGGTTGCAGTGGCATGAAATCCCCAAAGTCCCTGAAACTCTTGATGTGTAATAGTTGGTTGAGCAAAGAGAAATGCAACTATGTAGTTCTCTGGCACTGACTGGATGATTGTGCTGACCCCAAGTAATGTTTTGCACTGCCTATATCTGTCAGTCACTGACCTGTCAGGGCTCTATCAGATTTTGGGGTCTCTGCATGATTCTTTTACACAGAATTAAAATAATGACTCAGAACTATACTTTGGTCCATTGCTGGGTACCAAAATGTGCCTTACGTAGGGCATGGACTGCTGTCACTTTGATTTCAAGTTCTGTTTGCTAAGCAATTGTCAGGACACTAAATCCTGTTCTCAGTGAAATAGTACTGAACTAGTGCAATGCACAGCCATTTCACACACAGCTGCATCCGAGCAACAGTGCCCACTGAGAGATAAACCTATCAAGGGAAGACCATTTGATTGAGCACCCAATACATTGGTGGAGCAGCAGCTTAGCAAAGAACTGCACCCTCACAGAACAATTATTTTTTCCTCTCTTGTTGTTGAGCTTCTTTTATTCCTGTGAAATAGAAGACTGTTCACCAAATTCTCTGTCCCCCTTGGAAATCTTTGAACACTACACTACTAAGGTCTGTTACTTAGTCCAGGATAAAATGACCTGACATGAAGGGTAAAGCAGAGCTGTGGTGTGGGAACAGCTGCACTGAAAGCATGGGTCTGCTGGATGATTAAAGAACAATGAATAAATGAATTATAATTTTATCTTTTGTACGGATCATGATCAGCTGAATAAGATGTTCGAAAGGGAGTGTCTGCCCTAGGGCTGGAAGACCACCACTGAGGAATGTGCCAACTTGGAAAAGCAGTCTGTGTGTGAGTGGGCATGGGTGTATGAAATCTTATTGGCTGCATAGTTGGGTCCGCCCGTGTAACCTTATAAAAGAGGTAGTCAAGGAAATAAAGTTAGTGTGGCATCCAGTACTGCTTTGTGCTTTCTCAGTTGCCACAAATGGTGCCTCGTGTGAGGACTATGTGGAATCTGGTGGCCCTCTAATGGTGACCCCCTAATGTAATGGTGGAACTAAGTGTCCACAGCCTTAGTCAGAAGGCCAACAACCCCTGTTGACCAGGGAAGTTGTGGGGTCAGAGCAGGGATAGGGAGCAATCTGCCACGCAAGAACATAAGCTGTGTTTATCTATTTTGCAACAGTTTTTGCATGCTTCTTGCTCTAAACTTTCGGATGCTGAAATTATTCAGCTGGTCATGATCTGTACAAAAGATACAATTATAATTAATTTAGTCATTTTTCTTTAATCATCCAGCAGACCTATGCTTCCTGCTCCCACACTGTAGTAATTTGCTCTTGACACCCAAATCCTTACAGCAGTGCTGCCCATCTGTGCCCCTTGATCATCTCCTAGGAGGAGTGTTTGAGTCTTCCTCCTTACTGGCTGAGAAAAATGCACACAGCTTTACATTGCAACATGCTTACTTGTTTTGATGTAAATTATTCTAGTCCAGTTTTGTGATGATTGTTTAAAACTCCAGCTGATAAAAAACTCTAACTGTGAACAGTTAAGAACTTGTAATTGATTTAATTTTGATGCTTTCTGGGGACTTGACGTTTCGTACTTCATAATGACCTGTGTTTTAGTAAATTGAGGAAATGCAACAAATAACTAAGATCTGAATCAGAAGATGAATTGAGTATTTGTAATGTAAATGTTAATTTCTGAAGTGAATTTCTTCAGAGCTAGATATTGATACAGATTTTTGAATAAAAGGCAGAAGGATGTAAAGCTTTGTAAGGTTGACTGCTTTGAGAAACTATGTGAACCAAATTCAGCTGTGACTCTTACAAGCAGAAGGCAAATACTGTTTAATGAGTGCTGCATTTCTGCTGCTGGGATTTCAAGAATGAAAGTATAAATTGCATCTTGCTTTTGTACTGCTCTGCAAGCCTAGGAAAATTGCAGATCTGCTGCCCTTGTTTCTACCCAAAACCACCACTCATGAGAGCAACATGTGTGGTGACTGGAGTTTAAAGATTATTTAGGACATCAGTTGCTTCACAGTGGGCAAAAGTCCCTCTGGCAACTGCTTGTTACTGTGTGGGAATATACAGGAATTCTGTTCTTTGCCTTCTCAGAGGGATGCTGTGCTGCAGATATCAAAGTTTGAAAGAGACCGTGGGAGCCTGTTTCATTTTAATGTTTCTTATTGTATCCCAAAATGGAAGCAGAATGGAGAGATAGTTTATTAAAAGAAGATTTCTAACACCTGATATTTTCAAAATTGAGGCAGGTAGGATTCAGAGCTGTGGAGGGAAGGCTGTTGGTGGTCTCCCAATGAATAGACAAATAGATCAGGAAAACCAGTGTGCAAGTTAGCAGTCTTGACTGAGAGCCCAAAATTAAACAGGCACTCACAATAAACAATCCCTTTACCCCTTGAAATGGCCCTAGTCAAAAACAGCTGAGGTATGTTAATAGGTAAAATGATCTGGATATGGTTGATGATGATCTCTAAACCTGGTCTGTTTAGAGAACAGAATTGTCAACATGGCAACTTCCTAGTTTTCAAGTCACTTCATTAACTAAAAACCAACAAACTAAAAAACCCCCCAAATAAATCTTCATTTATGCACATTGGACAGGCTGACCCAGCAATCATACCTTTGGTTTGCATCCCAGCCTGTGCATGCAAAAGTCAAACAAAAACACCTCTGTCATGCAGTGATGCCTTTTAACTTGCACAAACCAAATAGCTGCCAGAGACTACTTCCAAGAGTGTGCAGAACAAGGTGGAAGGATGAGGAGGATTGTAGACTGGCAAGAAGAGCTTCATATTAAGTGAGATGTTAATTTGCATTTGATGCTATTGAGCTTGAAAATAAGGGCTGTTGTAATCCCATAATATAAAAATGCTTTTGCTTGTGCTTCTTTCCTCTCGTAAGGAAGCCAATTTGTCTCTGTGTTACTGATCTTAGAGATAAGACAGATAAGGAGAAGTGAATCTTCCTGTCAATTCAGACTGAAAAAATCCCCAGCTTTACTTCTGCTTCCATCTTGACATGCCTTTGTCATCATGGTTCAGATCTGGTCCCTTTGAAAAATTTCTTTTGAGCAGATGTTAAAATGTCAGAAAAGAATGAAGGAAGACAAGTAAGAATGAACTGGAAATTCTTAGACCTTGCCTGACTGAGAGCTTTGCCTTCACAGAAAATACACAACATGGTAGAAAAATCATTATTGCAGATGAAGCAACAACTTTTTTGTTGTTGTGTAAATTGCTGTATTTTGTCAGTTATACTCATCTGACCCTTATACTTGTGGATCTGTAAGAGTGTTAGTTGTAATTCATGGGTTTTCTTTCCTTTGAATTGCCAGTACAAGCAGCTGGGATAATGCTGAAAGAATTTAACTGATAATGGGAAGGTAGTGTAATTTCATGTAAATCAGCTACAGAATTCAGTTTAGAGATTAAGGTAGTGTATTGTGATTATGAAGAGTTCCTTGGAAATAATTCTTTCTTTTCTTTGACCATGTGAGTTTTTTCTTCTGTATTTAATAGAGTGGGTGATGATGTGCAGAGGGCAGATAGGCTAAACAAAGGAGACTGATCAGAGCAGTATCAAAAATGTAAATGGATGTGCTCATGGACCAGTGTGCTGTGCTCATCTTCTTTCTTTTATTGTTGCTTTTAGCTACTTTGTATCACAAATACACAATTTTAAATTTTTTTTTCTTTTGTTTGGTTACAGAAAGGTTACAAGGATGCTTCTGATGCATTTACATAGATTCTGCTTTAAGCCTCTGAATATTGTTCTCACAGGGCGTTCTTTGCTCTATGCTTCTGCCAGACAAAGAGAAATAATTTCCAACTGAAAGATTAGGTGCTTCTAAGGACTAGCCTTTTAGAATAGTGTCTGCAGTCAGAAAGACTAATTGTCCAGATGATAGACATGCATAGTTGATTTTCCTCTTTATGCAGCCTTGATTGAGACACGATGTGCACGCTGCTGGCCTTTGCAATGGATAATTTTGTTAGAACAATGTCCTTCGGGAAAGGCTTTTATACAGCAAGGATGACAAATGTGGAAATTGCTTACAAACCCCAGACCTAGAGGCTTCTCTTTCTGAAAGCTGCCAGCCCACAGTACAGCAGTCCTATAAAGCTGGAATTCAGTACCTGTTTATGCTGCTGTAAAAACTGTTACTTTTTTTCCTCTAAAATTTTTGTGTATTTTCTCAGAATGCTTGTTTTCACAGGTCCAACAGGTTTGTGAGGCCCAGAATACATAAAAGCAGAAATCAAATATGGATTGTTTGTCCTTACACCAATAACAAGAGAAGTGATCACCTCCTGATGGAGTGAAATAGGTCATTATCTTCTTTCCATTCCATTTCTGATATACAAATTTTGCCTGTAGCCTCTTGCCTTATAGGTTTTTGCTTTTTATATTTTCTATTTCTTCTATTAACTGACATCACCTGCCAAATTCTATCCCATTGCATTTCTTACACACTTCACAGTAGTTGCACCAGTGTGTATTTTGAGGTGTGCTGGTTTTCTGAGCTGTGTATCTTCTGAGGTATTTCACAGTGAAAAGGCTCTGTTCTGATTGCTTACACTCTCATGAGCAGAAATAGTCTCTGCAGTGAAATGAAGAGGCAGGGCATCATTACCACAATGGATGAGAGATCTGAAAAGATTTATAGTCTCATTTTAGTTCATTAATGACGTTGATACTTAACTCTTCCAGCCTGTCCTTTTCACTAACTGTCTCTAGTTTTCTAGAGAACTGCAATACCATTCCTACACTGTGGAATTCAGTCCCTCACTGCAGCTTGCCCCTCATTGCCATATGTCTTTGCTTCAAAAATATGACCTATCCATGCTGTTTTACTTACTGCCACATTTTCATCCTCCAACATTCATCTCAGGGCTGCCTTCCATGTTTGCTACTTTTTTTTTTTGGAATCTGACTGTTCCCTTTACACCAGTCTGTGTCTTCCCTCCCATGAGCTTCCCCCAGCAGTCCTACCAATCATACTCTAATAAAAGTGGAGGAAGATGCCTGAAACACAGCTGAAGACAAGAGTGAGTAGATCAGGGCAAAGTTCTGTGAGGCCAGCTCTGCTGATCTGCTGAAGATCTGGTAATGTCTTGCGCCTGATGCATCATGTCTAATTTTTTTTTATGGATGTAAGAAGTAGAACTTAGTTTCACTCTGGTTATGTGAAGAGGCATTCAAAAGCACTGGTGCAGATGCCATTACTGCAGTATCAAATGTCTGTATTAGCTGGTGTTTGAGTGCTGCTTGCCAGAAACAGGACCTTAACAGAATTACCATAGACAGAACCTTCACATTCTCTTCCCTCCTGCTCAGATAATCTGCTGGTCACAGTGTGGGCCAGGGTGGTGCTACCAGCTCCCCATTACCCTCCCTTCCTGACCTTTCTCTGACGCCTTCTAATGTGAGGATATGCTACTATTTCTCCCATAATGCTTTTTATTTCTGCTGATGCCATGAGCTTTATTGTACCTTTAGGAAGTATTCGTATGTTATGAATTATATTTTATGCCCATGCTGGTTTCTCTTTTCATAAACAAGTCTTACAAAAATCTCTGCATTGGGCAGTTACATATAAATTTGATCCTTTTGTTTTCTTCAGAGGGAGGATAAGGTAAATGATGGATTGCATTAATAAAAAAATGTGTATTGCTGCATGTAAACTGGTCCCTTATGGTATAGTATACCTCTCTTCTGTCTGTATCAACAATGTCTTGAACAAGGCATTCATTTAGAAAGCAGGGGGGGAAATACCACCTAACCTGAAAGCTCAAGTATAGGGTTAGTACAAACTAAGGGTTAGTGAAACATACAAGCACTCCTTTGTCTAAAAAGTGTTCCAAGGAGAAAAGGCCAGAAACAACCCACCTGAAATGTGGAAACTTTGGGACTATAAATGAAGAACCCCTTTTTCATTTTAACAAAGAGTGTGGCTAGAGGTGTGCTCATTATTTTTTAGTATGCTTGCCCGGAAAGCAACTTAAAAGGTGAATAGGCTGTTCTGGCTTATGCATACAGTGGGACATGACAGAGTTCTCGTGCTTTCCTGTTGAACATAACTGTAGGTGTTGTGCCAGGATGCATCCTTGTAATCTTAGAGCAATCCAAGGCAAATCTTGGCTCTCCTAGCCCATTCCTGCACCCAAGAGAACTGTTGTCATGTGAAATTCAAGTACTCCTGAAATGACTTACCATGTCTGTTACATCATGTTCCTATTTGCAAGTCTCTGGAGGTTATCAGCATCATTAATTAACATGTCATGGATATTCTAGAAGTTAATATCACAAATCAAAGTATATTTATACTGCTGTTTTAGAAGTCAGAGAGCCAGAAATATGTAGGTGTTGAAACAAGAAAATCCTCATCATTCAGTGAAAAAAAATAATGCTGGATTTTCTGTCATTAAACTGACATTTACTGCTGTAAATAATAGTGACTGCTAAAATCTCTTGGCTTCCCCAGTGTACAAATCAACCAAACATGGATTAACTAGTTTCCTCTGTTGTGGTTTACACTAATCCAATAACCTCTGATAACAGGAGAAAGCCTTTAATTAGAACGTTTTGGTTTCTCTTCTGTGTATGCTGTGGCTTCTCAGAAAACACTCTTTAGCTTTAGTCAAGTAGACTTTAAAAATCTGTACCTGAGCAATGCCTGGGGTCATCTGTGCAGGGCTTTTGCTGAGACCCTGGGACTGGATGCATGTCAAAATGCCTCAAAATCAACTTGAATGCTACCAGAAACAAGATGTACAGATTGCTCCTTCCCTTTCCTCAGACTGGAAAGTCTGCAGATGGGTAGTACTGCCCCATATTCTGTCCCCTATGTGCCTCATTTCACATGGGAATGATATGAGGGGTAGCGGGGGCTCTAGGCAACTCCTGACTTCCTTGTGTTTTAGCACTATCTTCTCTTCCTGGTTGCAAGAGCTGCAGGGCTCCTCTTGTGCTTTCCATGGTCCTGCCGGCAGCCCTTGCTTTTGCCTGAAAGTTTTTGGAGTGGGGCATGCTCCTGTAGCTCCTTTGGTCTTGGCATGCCTTTATCACAGTGATCCCATCTGGGTCTGTTCAGTGGGAATACAGATTTCCCAGGTATGCTGCTTTACCTTGGGAGCCCCTTTTATCATGGGTACTGTGAGAATATTGGATGCAGTAGCTCAATGACTTCGTTGTGCTGCTGCACAGAAATGCAGAAACCAAATTGCTCTGTGAGGATGACAGGCAGACAGACCAGCAGCAGACATCTGAGTTGAATGGTTTCATTTTCATGTTTTAGCAAAAACAAAGATGAAAGTTATTAAAGGTGGCAGTACTAGAAACCAGGTTCTTTGGCAATATCTGCACTCTACATGTTATTATGTTCTTCAATCTGTTAGCTGTTTACTCTCTGTTACTGTCACATTTGCTACTTCTGTCCCTTTTGGTCTTCAGATTTATAGCAAAATTATCAGGGGTTGGAGGGAAAGAGATGGGGAGACAAAAAAAGTGGCTGATCAGGAGAAGAAGTGGTAAGTTATTTTGTTAGGACACAGGTGGGCTGGTGGCTGAATAGCTCAACTCAAGTTTTTGTGTAACAAAGCAGAAAACTTTCCATCAACATGAACACCTGAAATGCCTCTGAGTTCCTGCTCAGTAGGTAAATACTTAGTGCCTTAGAGCTAATATATTCTCAAGAACCTCAGAAAGTTCGTCTTACATAACTTTTGTTTGGGATTTTTAGGATTTTCCATGTGTGAGATTATCTGAGCCCTTAAAAGGTTGGTGTTCCCACAAAAACAGGTTTTCCTCTATTTAGGAATTCTGTAGACTTTCTGCACCTTGTGGCAATCAACAGTTGGTGAGGGAGCACCTCAGCAGGGCTGCAGTGCCAGAGAGAGGACAAACAGTCACAGTTTAGTGGGGTTTAAGATTTAAGCAAGGTTGTCAAGTCTTCTATGATGCATATAGGACTGACCATGGTTGCACCTCATCTAAGCTCCCCTCCGGCCAAAACTGCAACTCTCAGTTTCAAAGCCAGGTGACGTGTCCTCCTCGCTTTCTGCCCTGCTGACTGATGTTCTGACTGGCTGTGCCTGGTGTGTTGAGCCAGGGAGGAGGAGCAGTGCACCTGGAGCAGTCCATGTTTCCCGGGCTAGCTCTGGGCTCCTGCACCCTGCAAGAGGATGTGCAGCTGTCCCACGCACACTACATGCTGTTACATGACTCGGCACACGGAGTTTCATCTACCGGAGCAGAAAAAGGGTGAATCTAACCTCACATCTGTTTTTAATTCCCTCAACAGACATTTTACACCCTCAAGAGGTGCATCATACCCATGTGGGTTTTCTCTTGACTACCGAAGTACACGCTCAGAGTCCTTCACCACATAAACCAGTCTTTTGCATCATTGTGAAAGTGCCTTTGCTGCAGAAAAGTAATGATTTAAGCAGATGGGAGTCATAGCAGGAAGAGGGAGAAGAGAAAAGGAAGTTACAGCTCTGTCTTAATGAATGTTTTTAAAGACTATCCCAGGCAGAAAAATATTTATTTGCTGCACAGTAATTTTACAGTGTAAACAATCATTTCAGATGAACTCATACTAAAAAATGACCTCTCAATTTTTTAATTTTCTTTTTATTTTTACTTTTCTTTTTAAAATACATTTGGAAAATTTTCAGAAGGCTGTGTATAAAAGTATGGAAACTCACAGCTTGGGGGAGAGAACATTGATTTTGTAATTTTCTATAGAAACATGCATGCACAGACAGAAGCCAAGTCACTGAAATAGTCTGTGACAAATGGATCTGATCCAGAGAAGTCTATGTAATTAGATTAGCCTTTGGCCTGGCAAACACTTCATAAAGTTCCATTAATACAATGTGAGAGAGCTAGTAAAATAAAGAGGAATTTATCATGGGCTGAAATGGGAAAAATACCAATGCAACCCTATTCTTTTTTAATTTCACAGCAGTGAATCCACTGGATAAATATGCTTATTGGTTAGTCACAATAAGGGTGTTAAATTGGTACAAATGCTCAATTAACAATATCCATATTTTTTAGAGCAGTATCTTAAAAATCTTTAAAGTTCTCAGATGAGGCATATCTCCCTTCCATCATGCACTGAAAAAATGATTGTTGGTGGCAGTTGTTTTTATCTTTCCCATCAGTTTGTTCAGTGTTGTTCATCTGCTTTTCTAGTCTGATTTAGAAAATAAGATTACGTATAGGAGTAGGTTTTGATCCTATGACCTGGGGAAAACAGAGTCTGGGAGTCTGGGCTGTGGCATAACACATGGGTAAGATGGCAGAAGCTTTGGCAGAGCACAGCAAGGACCCACTCCTATTCCTATTCCTCTGAAGGCAAAGGAATTTTATCACTGGCCTCAGTGGCAGCCTTATTGGGTCTTTGAAGGCTTTTGAAAAAATCCCCCTTCATTTCTGATTACTGTTCTCTGTGGTGTCAGTGGAAAAGTATGCATCTTTTGTCAGTGCAAAGGATGGCTCCATGTGGAACTTTTTTCCCCTACAAATTAATATTATAGCACTTCTTTTGTCACCATGTGGCTGTGAAGAAAGTACAGCCTTGTCCATTAAATACAGCATGAGTTTGTTATGAATGCAGACAAAAGGCACAGTAGGTTAATGCAATAGTTTACCTCTAGACATCTGGGTTCACACCCTTGCTCAGACCTTGTGTAAAATTGAGTCTGTAGTCCCAGAAGACTCCTTAGCACACCTCATTCGCAGTATTCACAGTACTCCTGCATGTCTTGGCAGGTTTCCATCTCTGTCTAGGAAAGACTTAGGACTGGAATAGCATTAGAGCTTTTCCAGGTGAGAAATGAAGAGTGCTGATAGAGAGCTGCAAGAAAATTGCTCAGGCTCTGCTTGTGGTAGATTAACAGAAATACCACCAATACCATGCAGCATTTTTTTGTGCTTGTTTGTGCACTTACACAGTGCCATTTGTTCCAGACAAATACAGTTCAGCACCTTTATGGCTTCCCTGTGGTGGTGGGATGATCTTGTCCAGCTGCAGAGGGGAGTGGTAGAGCAGCTTTTGTGGGCACGTGGCATCCAGTCTAGGTCAGGGCAGCACACCTGTGTGCCTGAATGATACTGTAAGGAAGGTGAGATCCTGCAACTTAACACTTACTCCTTCAGTAATTTAAAGAGTAATTTTGAAATTGATTATGAGTAAAATTACTATGTTGAGTAATGCATTACTTAAAATCCATATAATTTGTCAGGAGAGAGTCATATTTAGCCCAATTATGTCTTGGATTTATTGATTGTCAGAAGCTGAGGGCAGAGATTAACTTTTCAAGATATTTGAGTTTCTTGCAAAGTAATAATGATATGTACCTAGTGAGTCACAGCAACCTGAGTTGTGTATAAATGTAAAATGGAATGGAGGGAATCCTTGAAGGCATTGAGCACAGGTTCAGCTGCAAGGACATCAGGTAGATCCATACAAATTTATGTACATGCCTGTCTGTTACTGGCAAAGATTAGGTCGGTGGTCTGTACAGTCCAATCTCCTGATCCCTCTATCAAAGGCCGTTGCCTGGTGGATTAAAGGACATCTTGAACTCAGCTGTGCGAAGCAGCATTGGATGGGAAAATCAGAGGAAGGATTCTTTACTAATGGCTGTGGACAATTACGTGACATGGTGTGGTAGGAGGTTTGGTTATTTATGCAGTAGTGAGTATTCCATATTGAAGGGAAAAGCTTTGTATTAACATTCCTGGAGTTACTTCCCCTGCCTGAGAATTCAAAGGGAGCATTGGGTCTTAGAAATAGAAAAGCTAGCTTCATCTTGGTTTGGAGAGCCTGTATAGTTCTCATTTACATTTTTATTCTTATGCAGAAACTATTTGCAAAGGGTTAATGATGATTTCTACATGCTTTTCTAGGTTTATGTGTGAAAGGGATTCCTACTTTTTCCTTGGAAAATGTAGATTTAGAACAATATGCCGTCTGCATCTACAGAAACTCCAACATTTTCTGAGCAAAAATGTGTTGACTTTTAGGATGGATTTTGGGGGTAACTTTTTTTAGAAACAAAACTTATTTTGCTTCATGTTAGGATAATTATTTTTTTAAATGAGAAAATGTAGTGTATGTGTGTAGACTTTGCCCTGAATATTCTTTTTTAGAGAGAATAATGAAGTGTAGATTAACTCTGCAAAATACATGTTACACTACTTCAAAAAATAATATAATTGTGTGATTTGAGCTATTTATAGATATCAATTTGCTCAGTCTTACTTTCCTCAGTTTTATGGAGTCTAGTGTAAATATTTAAAAACTAGTTGATTTTATTGTTTGGCTTGGATTTTCTTAACTCTTTCAGCATTTAAGTGTTTAATACATACCCAGCGAGCAGGTCTGGTTCTACTAAAGCAACAACTTAGTTTTTAATGTCATTTTTTTTTGTTTTAATTCAAGATAGCTGCTCCCTGTCAGTTATGCTAGTTGCCAATATTCATTTAATTGGGTTATTTAAAACTGATGGTTGAAAGTGGAACTAGTGATTGAGCTAAAAAAATAGCTGAAATTTTTTTCCAGTCCTTTGTTGCTTGGTTGGTTCATTGTTTGTTTTGGTTTTATTTCCACTTCCAAAAAACTGTATTTACACTACGCTATAGGTATGGACTATTTTAATTTAATATATATATTTTTTGTTCATGTAATGCATTATATAGGCTATATTTTCAAAGTATTTTTTAAAGTCAGAGAGGAAAACACTGTTTTTCCAACAAAGAATTTTTAAAGGAATCCAAAATAATTTCAGTATTTCTTGGAAAATCTAAGTCTTTTGTATTTTTTATTTCTATTCAAATAAAACAAAATTTTTGTCCTAAAAAAAATAGAAAATCTGAGTTTTGAGTCTTTAAAGCTGCGATTGAAAATTGTCAAGTTAAAACATAAATTATTTTCTGTAACCAAAAGAGCTTCAATTGTATATTTCAACAAGATACAGGTTTTCAGTTTGGGTATGTTTGAGAGTTCTTCTGTTACCCAGGAAAAAAAGAAGGCATTTTGCAAAATATGTTGCCTGATTTGAGTTTGGCATTTTAACTTCAGGGAAATAGAAGCTATGTTGTAGAGGTTCAGCAGGACAGGCTTTGAGTTCATCCCTGGCTGTTGAGGGAGATGGGACAATGTTTCCATGCCTTTTGGGCATGTTTGCAGCAGTGAGTGACACAAGTGGGTGACTTGGCCCAGCTGTATCTGTATGGACCATAGGATCCAGAATGGCTTCCTTGCCTACAGAATCTACAATTTCTTAAATGGGCTGAGGTTTCTTTCAGTCTTCAGAAATATTTAAAGGTGATTGAAAGTTGGGTTCAAGTGGATTTTTCTTTGAGGCTCATGTTAATACAGCAATCAAGATATAATCTGCCAGGTATTAGAAACTTCTCTCCTGTCTTAGGCCCATAGAAAATCACAGCATACTGAACCAGCAAATAAACTACCTCTTTCTAAAGGAAATCATGGGAGAGCCAAGGCAGCTGATTCACAGAGCAGAGTCCTTGTAACACATGCAGGCATTGGTGTACCTTGTTAATGGTAGAAACTTTTCTGCCAGGTGAGCTAGCAGGAGGGATTCTGAGTTGTTCTTATCTGGAAGTCACTGTTGATTGGAGGCTTTTCTTCCTCATGCCTTTGTCCATCTGGTTACTTGCAATGTAATGGAATGCATTTCAGAGGATGCTGCAGTCTGTGGATGTTCATGCAGTAAAAGACGTAGTAAATTAGGCTTACTGTGCATGCCAGTGAGCTATACAGAAAAGATTTGAACCACAGACCACAGCAGTTTGGAAAGAGTTATTATAAGGTGTCAAGTCAATAATTCACATTTTAGCAAAGCCCAAAGTATAAATTTACAGTTTGGATTCATTTTACAACCTATGAGACCATTAATCAGGGCTATGTAAGGTCTCCTAACGCAGTTTTATGTAATCTGTATGTTTATGTTTTGACATGCTGAATTGTAACATCATAATTAAAATAATATTGAGAGATTTACTGAATCCTACAGTATCCTTAGGGCCAATCCTGAGGTAGCCACTCCATTGAAAATGTGCCTTGTTTTATCTTATTGCACACAGAATGGGGTAAGTCCTGGAGCACCTTGACAGAGACTACATTTCTTGAAACATCTATACAAATCAGTAGAAATTAATGACAAAATTAATTTCCTTTACATTACATGCCATACTTTGCATACATTTTCATTTCATATGCAATGTTAACCTCACCAAAACTTGTATTGGATATTTGCTAATGTGCGTTCACCTGCAGTCAGGTAATTTAACAGAATTTAACAGAATTCAGTGCAGCATTCAACAGAAATACAAGAAGAGCGGTGCAGTAGACAAAGTCGTGTGTGAGCCATGACATATTACCAATTATTAGCTTTATCTTATGGAATAATTGGAATCAAAATCTAGATGTAAATATACCCAAAGTTGAGATACACACTGCCCAAAGATCTCTATCCAATTTTTCATTTGTGTAGCATAAATTCTATGCAAGAATGAAAGATACTTGACTGTTGGAAGATATTTGACTGTTGAATAGGTAAGCACTGGGCTGCAGATGTGTGCTGCTGTGAGGGAAGTCCTTAAAAAAATGAAGGACTAAAGTACAGCTTTAGTAATGGACGTCAGGTGATAAAGGCTGATTTAGACATGCAATTAAAAACCTTGATTGTTAATTTTTCACCTTAATTGTTGTCATAATGCCTGTTACTGTACCTCAAACTTCCCATCTGGACAGATTTGTGCTCTATTCTGTCTAGCTGTAGTACTGTCAATTACACAGGAACTATTTGGAAGGTTTTACGTACTGAAATAAATGAGGAAAAAACCATAAATTTTTCAACCAAAGTTTATCCAAGTTAGGGCTTTGGTTCCACCAGTGAAAATCTAAATGTTGTTGTGGTTGGCATGACTCTGACTTGGATTCTGGTCCAGCTCTGGCCACACTGGCTTTCTGTGCTTCTCACATTTCATACTGATATATATGATCAGTCTGGCTCAAGTCATTTCAAGACATACCCTTTTCAGGTTTAGTGGTATAAAACCATCCTTCACCAGACAGACAGGCAGTAGATCTGTCTCCTTCCCTAACACACAGGACTGATTTAGGATCACATTAGATGTGAAGTTTGAATATTTCATCAAATTTCCTTCTGTGCGGCACATTAGAAATGACTCTGTAAGTGTAATTTGTTGTGGTACCTTCTCCCTTTTATCATTCTGATATATTTTACTTTGCTTATTTGTTCTGCCTATGCTCTAATCTATTGTGGGAAGATGCTTTTTAATTAAAAAAAAAAAATCATCTTCACCCCCACCTTTATTCCCCTTCATTAATCTGTCTATTTTGTGATGAGTGATAAAACCTTACAAGCATCAAAGAACATTTCTTTCCTGATACTAAGCTGCAGCAGTGACAAGCATGGAGGATGAATTATCTTAACATGAAAGATCCCTTTGTTGCTCAAGAAAAGGCTGGTTGCTTCAATCATTTGTGAAACCTGTGCACTGACTGCTACTTTTATAGCCATTGTCTGGCATGCTGTGCCACCAATGACAAATAGCAGTGTCACCACAGAAATTGTCATAGCTGGAAAAGCACTGTTTAAAGAGATGGATTAGAAGCAGGTTAATTGGTGTGATAGCTAGTGTTATCTCCAGTACTATCAACAGAGCTGCAGGCTCTCTGCAGGAATTGTTGCTCACCGAACGCACCAAGGCAACCAAAGTGGAAATCTTCAGATTTTAGAGGAGATGAAGCAGCCAGCTCTGTCACCCAACTCAGTGAGAGATGGAGCTATAGAATTGTGACCTGCCCACTCTCATCAAGGTTGTCCACTTGTTCTTATCCACCACCAGATCACTCTTTCTGCCTGCACCAGAAAAGAGAAATCAAATGGCCAGTGTAATTCAATCTAGCTAAACGTGAAAACTTCTTAAGCAGTTCCTAGCTGATCAAGTGGCTGATCTTTAGAAAGTAAGGACACAAAGCCATTGCAGTCCCAATTCTGCTGCATCCCAAGTACAATGAAAGGTGCCTTGCTTGGATATGTACAGTCCAGGATGAGATTATTCTTAGCTATTTAAATAACATACCTTGAAAACTGATTGCACTGTACTCACCTTTGCCACTTAAAGTTTTTAAGCCATGTAGGACTAAAGAAAACTTCATTAAACCTCTATTTTCATAATCTTGCTCATGTTTGTGAATTGTGATTACAGCCCTTAACTATTGCTACTCTACATACTTCTGGATGAGAATTATCAGCAAAGAAGCTGGAGTTACCCTGTACTTCCTTTTTAGACCATTTATTAAGAAATATAAAAGCTTTCCAAACCAGTAAAAACTACTTTTTTCCTTTGATACATGCTGCACCTAGATATCAGGAGATAAAATGTTTACTCTTGTCTTGGTTTCTAATGTTTGCCTGATTACCTGGTTAATCTGAGATTTTGAAACTCAAATACAAATGCATTTTCGTGTTTGCATTAAGCAACTCAGCCTGTCTAGAATTACAGTGAGGATTGTTTTAAACATGCACCTGGAAACCAAGTTAAAATAATCCTGCATAACTAGCAATTCAGGGACAAAGTACTATTGTGGCAAAGTTTTACTTTTACAGGTCTTTACTTTGGTAAAGACTATTGCATTCATACTCAATAAGTCTTTATTTTGTGGAAAAATCTAGTTATACTCAGTACAAAAAACATATTTTCAGGATTCAATAATGTATGTTTTTATAATTCTTGTGGACAGCAGCTGCAGGCTATCAGCCTGGACCCTTGATAAATGATTTTGACATTTCCAGCAGACACTCCTCATGAAAAAGGCTTTTTTATTTTTTCTCAAATGTTGAATTCTGCATTATTGATCAGGTGCCATTCATTAAAGGCTGCTGCTTGCTAGAAGAATTACACAGTTCCTAAGTTACACACAGCAGAATGAATTATTCTGTTGACAAATAGCAGTGTTAAAGGAATGTTAAGGTTGCATGGTTTAAGCACTCAGAAGTCAGAAAATGGCAGTTGAGGTTGAAGATGACGGAAATTTTGCCCAAATTAAGATTGTAGAATTACAGCTGAGGGCATGTAGAGCTGAGGGCATGAGGGCATGCTAACAGGCTCTGGATATTCATTTTAGGGCAAGTGGTTGATTACTGATCTATTCACAAATACTGCTGCTATTTATTGCAACATTTAGCAAAGCAGCAAACAGTGGATGAAATCATGTGGTAGGGGTCACAAGGCAGAGGGCTCTTCACTGGCTGTTCCTCATTGCTATAGAGTTGTGTTTATCAAGGAGGAGGGTCAGTGGCAGTGTTATGCTGTTATACTGCAGCTGAGGGTAAGAGAAGTTAGTGGTTCTCTGTGACATGAGACAAATTCCATTTGTCAAAATATTGTTTGCATTTAGTTCTCATCAGGGGCTCCCATTCAGTTTTCATTCTATTTTTGTTTGTCAGCCTCTCTGATTTGGTGTAATTTTTGTTCTGTTATGTTTATGTTTAGTACAAAAAAAAAAAAAAAACACAGGAAAGCAGTACACTCCTAGTATCTTGGTTCTCTGCTAAGCAGACAGTAGCATCCTCATTGCCTGCATACCTGGATTTCTTCCCATGGGAACACAGGATGCAGTGGAGATGGGCTGTACTGTCCCTGGAGTCAGATGCATGCCCAGGAGTCAGCATCACAGAGTAATACACAGAGATCCTTAGAACCAGCACTGTAGACTTGGCTAATATGTGTCTGGGTCTTTCCAAATATGTAAGAGCATCCTTGTACCACCAAGAGGCTGTGTTTGCTTTTAGGAACAAATTTGCTCAGATATATGACTTCCTTGGATTTTATTTCCTTAAGGGGCAAGCGTCAGGCTGTAGTGCCTTCTAGAGGCTGCTGAAAATCCCAACACAGTGTTCACTACTGGTCAGAAAACAACAGAATGTTAGCACTGGGGAAAGCATTAAAAAGCCCAAAGTCTGAGAAGCACGAGCAAGCAGAGCCTCAGCAACTGGTTCTGGAAGAGCTGGGAGAGGCAACTTCATGTCTTGTATGTACCCAGGGGAGACTTCTGTGGGGCAGTTCTCACCCCAGCTCCAAAAGGAGTGACAACCTCCCACAAATGGCGCTATAAACACACCCAACCCCAGCAGTGTTCCCAGTGGGCTGCAGGTTTGATTTAGACTACAAGCTGACTCATTGGAGTCTGTGGCTTTCTCCTGATAGTATGTGTTCCTCCCAATGTGAGTCTTGATAGGATGTGAGTGGCACATGAGCCATACAGGTACTGGCAAAGCACAGTTAG
Source organism: Pyrgilauda ruficollis (assembly GCF_017590135.1). Classification (NCBI taxonomy): domain Eukaryota; kingdom Metazoa; phylum Chordata; class Aves; order Passeriformes; family Passeridae; genus Pyrgilauda; species Pyrgilauda ruficollis. The sequence continues at coordinate 14,050,713 of NW_024525489.1, forward strand.
GGAGGGAGCAGAGGGATGGCATTGCAGCCCACCACAGCAGGAGGCTCATGGGCCAGAATGTGGGATCACTGTTGGAGATGGAATATTATGGAGTCATACAAACCTTCAGATGCATCTTGTATGGCCTTGTCTTCTATTCTCTTGTTCCAGGTACAATAAATAATTCTGTTTGTTTCCAGGGATTGCAGAATCAAGCCCCCCCCAAAAAAAGTCTGTTGCAGGGATTTCTGTAAAGGCTCAAAAGAAAAGTGCTTTTAATTTGAGATAATGTATAGCATTACAAATGGATCTCATTAATTCTGAGTGTATGCTAGGGCTCTGAAGTTGTTGTGCCTCCCTGTACCACTGCCAAAGATATAAATATGAGGGTAGCATTAAATAGGATACAACATGAAAGAAAAGTAAATTTAATATTGTGTTTATGCCCTTGTAAATGTTATAGCCTACAGTTATGGGATAAGAAAGGGAAGAACCAGAGTTCAGGTAGTCTATTTAGGTAAAGCACACTTTTCCTGGGATCTTAGATGATTTATTTACTCTTAGGCTTTATTTCTGCCATTGAAAATTAAGAATAATTGTAAATATATGTCTTGATCCTGCCAGAAGACTGCAAAGCCCTGAGGGATCTTTAGGTGAAATGTTCACTAGCAATATATCATTGCTTGGACTCAGGTTTTATAATTTCCTTGTTTTCCAAATTTAATTTTATTGCTGGTTGTTCATAACTGAGGTCAAATCCTCATCTCATATACTTGCAGGTAAATGAGGAATTATTGCTGAATTCAATGGCACTATAATGTATTACATTCCTCACTAAAGCATCTAGCTCTGCTCCTTGAAGTTTCCACTGATTGTTTCATGCAACATATAGTGCTGGAGGCTGTTTTTATTCCTTCTGGAGACCGGATTTCTCCTCTGAATACCTAGGCAATTATTAGATATCTCATCTATATAGCCTAATATGATGATTGTACCCCCTTCCATTTATACAGACTCTCTTTCACAATGTGGCCCCGTGCTTTCTTTGGGATTTTTTTCCTCACCATGAATTCCCAAACTTCTAGTCAGAACAATCCCTTTTATTTACTGTCTGTTGTTACCAGCTGCCACTCCAAAGTTTTACACATCTTTTTTTCCACTTATATGCATTAAGCTGCAATTTTTCAATTCTGGCTTGGTTTAAATAATGTAAATCCTTCTTGTCTGATTGTATTGCTGCTTGTTATTTATGGTGCCACGGCATACACTTTTATGTGTGGACTGGGGAATCTTCTTTTGTATGCAGTCATGGAGATCATCTTTATAAATAATGGAAAGGCTTACAATTGCGATTATACATCTCTTTGCAATACCTGAATATCCTTTGTTTCTCTAGCACTGAAAAGACATCTCAAAGACATGTGAAAGGGCAACTTTGTCTTTTATCTGCACTCTTTCCATAGAAATTCTTATTTCCTTAGACAAAAAACCATAGAGCCTTGTTCATCTTGGAATTCCTCATCTCCTCAGAATATATAATGAGAAACCCTCAGCGCAACGCTTTCTTTAATTAGTGGTAAGATGACCTGCTGCTTATACTTACCAAGCTGCATCCTGTGCACCTCTTCCACAGCTTCACCAAAATGGAAACTGGGGCTTTAAGGAATAATATAGCAGACATAATTATCAAGGCACGTGCTTGAGATATTGCTACTGTTGATAATGCTTCTGCTTTCTATCAACACCGGTCCTTGTGACAGCCGAGGCAGTTCAGTCATGTTTTGCTGGAAGGGCAGGTTTCTAAGAGGAAGCTTAAATAAGCAAAGCAAAGTTCTCTTCAGTCCTTCTGCACAGCAGCAGGATAAGAGCACGGCCTATGAGGAAGAGCCAAGTGACTCACCATTGCTGTCTCCCTCCTCCCCAGGGGGCTGATGGCAGCCTTATGCAGGCAGCAGGAGTGACAGCAGCCTTGTCATCAATCAGGAGAGCAGAGAAGTTCCTTTAGAGAGCCTGCCTTGCTGATGCTGCAAATGTTTAATGGGTTTGGCTGATCTGTCTGTAGATCTGTACATATCAAGCCAGGTTGGAATAGAACAGAGCAGCATATGGCATATCACATGCTTGGAAGGCCACTCCTGCACAGACTGAGTTTCTTGTATTTAACTTAGAGAATGCTAAACATGGCTAAGCTGTGCAAGGATCTGTGACTCAGACAGTTCTGTGGCTTGATGATGGCAGGCAGCTCAGCCCCACACAACCTCCTGCTCACTCTCTCCCAGTGGGATGTGCAAGGGAATCAGAGGAGTAAAAGGAAAACCTTGTGTGTTGAGGCAAACAAAGTTTACTAGAAAGAGCAAAAGCTTCACGCACAGGCAGAGCAAAATAAGGAATTCATCCACTGATTCCCATGGCAGGTGCTCAGCCATCTCCAGGAAAGCAGGGCTTTCGTGTGGCCATAACTCTGATCACCTGCCTCTTTCTCCTTCTTCCCCCAGTTTTATATGCTGAGGTGCCATGCTGTGAGGGATATCCTTTCAGGTACTTGGGGTCATCCCTCCCGACTGTGTCCCCTTCCTGCTTCTTGTGCACCCACAAGCTACTTGATGGCATGGTGACATGAGGTGCTGTAAGGCCTTGACTCTGTGTAAGCTCTGCTCAGCAGTAACTGAAATGTCCCTGTGCCATCAACACTGCTCCCATCATAAATCCAGAGCACAGTCCCATACTCCAGCTACTGGTAAGGAACTAAACCTGGTACAGGCTATAAAATCAATTCAACAGGAGCAGGAAATATTCCTGGGCACTGGCACTCAATCATTGTAGTCCTGCATTGTTAACAAGGTCCCTGGCACGGTGTTGGGCACTTGTCTCTCCCAAACAATTCCAGGCATGGTTCTTTAATTAACATGGGCAAGGGAACATCTTGCAGACTGTTGGATATGGCCATACCATGGCAGAGGACAAGAATTATGGGGAAAGCTGCCAGTTCTTCATTTTGTGCTAGGTAAAATTTTTATCTTGTTTAATTTACTACATAGATCTGTGTATCTAAAGACCCTTTTGAAAAATTTGTATTAACTAGGAAGAAAGGAAGGGAGGAAACGCTCTAAAAACCACTGAAGTGAAATAAATGCTTGATTTTGAAAGGTACCAAGGAAAAGATGAGATCTTGAAATTCATGGCAGTGAACTGTACTTGTCCTCTGCACAGAGAAATAAATTCTCATCAGTGGGGGAAGCAGAGTGAATTTTTGCTGTAGTGTGTTGGAGACAGTAGGCAGTGGGTGCATGCTTACACACCTGCAGATTCACTGCTGCAGGGAAGACAAGATTTGCCAGTTGATCCCATGTTGTTCATGCTGGGGTTGTTGAAGGCTGTTTTGGCTTGTTCAGTTCTTATGAAAATGCCACTCTCAGTATGTTTAAAGAGGTGGTCCCATCATAAATACAGGTGTATGGAGAATGTCAGAAGCTGGGAAAATCCTCCTCCTGCCCAGTTATGCAGTTCTGAAACACAGATTTACCTTAAAGAGATCATAAGGAAGCAAAAGGAAAGCCAGGAACCCAGTCTGCATGAGGGGAGCCTTAAGAAAAGACTGTTTTCCATGATGGGATGATCCTCATGTCTTCTTTGGGTTTTTTTGGGGTGTGTTTTTGGTTGTTTTTTTGGGGGGAGGGATTGGCTTTTTTAAAATTAATTTGTTTACAAGCAGAAGAAAGTTGCAGTGCTCTCTGTTAATTTAAAATCTAGTAAATACTGAAGTAGCATTGATAGAGCTGATGGTTGGTCTGGTGCATATGCTGGTTTGAGACAATGTTGGTGCTCAGCATTGACTTTCAACTGTACCAAACCATAGTGACAAACTCACAGCTACTGCTGCCATGAACAGTACAAGAAACCACTGAGCCGTGCTCTGTGACTTGAGCATATTTCACACCTGATTTTACTGAATTCATTATTAAAGTTCCATTGTCCATCTGAGAAAGTGTGCAATCATGACAAGTGCACATTTGTTGAATAACATGATTGGTGTTTGGGTACAGTGTGCAGCCACTACTTCCCATTATTGCTGGAAATCCAAATTAGTTCAACTGCTGTACAGGATGGGGTTGATGAGCCAGTAAAATTTTAGCAATTACACAAGATAGAAACAGAGCACCTGTAAAATAAAAAAGGAGACCTTCATGCTCTGCTATTGCTATTGCTTTTTCAGTTATTTTCACTGCTTTTCCAAAGCATCAGTATCAGTAACAGCCATTTCCACCAACAGCAAGAGTGATCAGACCTATGTGTTTTCTAATTTGTGCTGAAGCCTAGGAGTGTTACCTTTGTGAAAATAGAAAGAGAGGACAACAAGGCCTGTTGGTACATGCTTCCTGACAGGTTATACTGCCATAGTTTGTCCGAGTTTATTTGTTTGTGTTTTTTTTCTAAATGTGATCATATTTCCATTAAAGCAAAGTCCACTCATACAATCCTGCACTTGTTGCATTCTGGGTCAGTCTGTTTACCTTGACCTCCTAGATTTATGTTAGCATGATCAACTAATTGTCTCATAATCTGTAAGAAAAATCCTTAAACATGCTTAACAGGTGGTTTCATATTGTCTGAGCACAGTAGAAAGGCTTCAAACTTTACAGCCCTCGTGCAAAAGCATGTATGTGCACAAGCATAGGGATGGCTGAGATTTTCTTGTGCTGTAGTACTTTGTGGCTGGCTCCAGCAAAAATGCATGCCTCACACCATTATTTACTGCTGTAACAGTGAGAAATTACAAAACCTACTCTTCATTAACCTCCAATAAGGCTATTCCTGCAGCCAGTGATTGCCATTACATTGATGGAGTGCTGAAACAGCTCAATAGTCCTGGCTGGCCTGTCTCTCCTGTGACTGCACTGCAGCTCCTGCCTCCCACCACTACCCAGAACACATCCAGCAGAAGCTGCTCAAATGATTGATGAGAAAAACAGCTCATAAAGGCAAGCACAGTGCCTGAAGCAACAGCTGTCTACCCCTGTCCCTGCAGTAATTAGATAAATGAACCCCAAATGAAATCTTACAGGCAAGTGTAGAAGGAAGTTATAGCATCCCCAGTGTCGATCTCTGCTTGTGTTACCCCATTGCAGTCTGTGTTTGCAGCTATTGGTGTGTGATACAGATTAGGCACAGCTTTGCCTCTCCCACCTCCCCTGCTCATTCTGCTGCCCGTCCTGCAGACAGACCCCTGTGGGCACAGGAGACATGGCAGTCTCAGTGCCTGGACTCTGCTTTCTTTTTTTTTTATTTCTTTGGCACCAGATCTACTTTGCAGAGTGTGCTGAACCTTTGTACTTCTCCACAGAGTATGAACATAACAAAAGGTCCGCGACAGGTCACAATTTGAGTTTATCTGGGGAAAATCCTGCAATTAGCAAATTCCTTCTTTGAGAAATAGTAGGTGTGTTTATAGGGTTGCATTAGATAAAAAAGGAGAAAGAAAAACGGTTCAGGCAACTAAACTTTTCATACAGCTGATTAAAAGTTTTATGTTTATTTTTACAGTACAGTAGCATAGTGATAATACAACATTTTCTCTAGGTTTTCTCTTGGTGCTACTGAATGGTACCCCATGAAGGAACCCATCATGCCAATAATTGCAGTTTAGAGAGAAATTTATGAAAAACAATTTAATATATATTCAGAAAATGTATATGCTTAAAAAAAACTGTGTCTGTAATTGAAAAGCACAGACATATGTGTAAAATAAGTGCATAGACAAATATACACAAAAAAATCCCAAACCTGTAGAGGAAGCCTGAACACTCAGTTCTGGTTCTGCTTTTATTTGTGGCATTTCACATCTAGAGTAATATTGTTGAATTCAGTGACTGTAGAACTCATGTATGAAGAAGTCATGTCTTTGAAGGCAGCAAATGCAGAGAAATAAATGGGGGTGCTATTGGATTAAATAATTGTCCAGTGAAATACTGTAAACTCATAAGAGAAAACAGATTAAAAAATGCTACCAGCATGGGCACAACTAAGAAGTGAAGTTATATCCTATAAAAGGCACAGCAGTGATGCAGAATAAGTGACCTTTTCTTTTATTCTGTCTGTCCATTCCTAAACTAGAGTAATTCCTGCTGAGTTCAGCCAGATTAGCATGGGTGTAACATTAGATCAAAACTAGGCCCAGGTTGTTTGTTTTACCAAGAGTGCATGTCTCAGGACATTGCTTTCATGTTTCCCCATAGGAACAGTCAGAGGTGCATCTAAGGCTGGGCACTGCCAAGACCCGATCATTGGAATTCCAACAGAGAGTTTCTGGCAGACTGAGTGCTCCCATTAACCGCAAGTGTTATCTCTGAGATGCTTCAATTACAAGAGATTAGTGGGAAACTAATTAGTGGGACTGAAGGAGTGACGACACACAGGGAGTGAAGCAGAAAAAACTTTATTCTTTTTAAAGAGGAGTTCAATTTATACTTTATTTAAATATAAATTGCAAGCATGAAGTATTAACATTCTTAAACGTCACTCTTCAGTTAGTTTCAAGTTAACCATACTGTATTTCTGAGTTTCCCAGAGCAGCACCATGATCTTCAGCCTGTCTGTTCCATAAATTGAGCTGAGGTCTTTTACGTCCAGTAAGTTCCTGTGCTATCCCCATAGCTGGCTGAGTTACATTTGCCCATCCTTGTGCTGCCTCTCCTGTGCTGTGGATTTTCAGGGGCCAGCACAGACTCTGCTAACCCCCCAGCTATAGATTGCATGAAAGACTGAAACTGCAGAGCAGGAAGCTGTGGTCTCCCATAATTTCTACTGCTCTTAGTTGATTTACTCTTGTCATAACTACTATTGGGAAATGCTTTGCCTGAATTCTTGGATTTAGGTTACAAGCATAATAACTTTTCATAATGGGGTGTGGAAAAAATGGCTACTGCCAGTTCTTTGAGGCCAGGCAGTGACTGAATCTCTCAGTGTGCCTGGCAGTGAAGTGACTCTGCCTCCTGTACAGGTGGATAGTGTGGACAGACTGCACCAAAAGCTCAGTCATACTGCATGTGGACACAGCCATCAGGAGGGGTCCTAGATCCCCAATCTCAGGCTGATTCCCAGAGCACAAGCTTGCCTGTTGTCTCAGAAGATATATCTGGCTCGGATGGTTTAAAATGTTTTCTTCTGCCTAGTTCATTGTGCCACTGTTACATATGTAGCTCTGAATGTGTTTCTCAGGACAGAAGTTTGCCTGTGTTTTGCCTGCCCATTGGGTTTTTGTTAGAGTCACACCTCCCATGGCATATAGAGGACATACAGTCTGCATAGATGGGATCTAATTGTTTTTTCAATTAATGTAATGTAAATCAAGAGTAATTTGAAAGGATTGCACTAGTATGAAAGTGACCTGGAAGAATATTTAAGTGCCTACAAATTACCAGATGAGTTCAAATAGTTATAGGTGAGTCTATGGTTACTACTTGTATTCTGTTATTCTGTGTCCATGACACTCATGTGCCTAGCTTTATTTTTGCTGGCATGTGTTTTTGCTGGAGACTCTCACATAGATGTGTGTGTGTATGTGTGTGTGTGTGTGTGTGTGTGTGTGTGTGTGTGTGTGAGCTATGGAATTTGGGCCAGGCACTGTGCTGCCCAGAAAGAGCATTTTTATTACGCTTGGAGCAAAAAGAATAACTTTAGGCAGCCTACAATATAGGCACCTGCATCTCAGGTAAACTTTTAAGATGCCTGTGGTGTTATAGAGGAAACAAGAGGTATTTGTGGAGTTCATCTGTTATAAAACAGAACGTGCAAATTTAGTGCTAGAAATGTCTGTTCCTGTCTATTGGCTGCTAAGGGGTCAGATGGAGACAGCTCCTGTAGGCTGATCTAAAAGGAGGTGAGCAGAATTACCTTTGATGTGGTGTCCCAAGGCACACAGACATCTTCCTGATGAGTAAGAAGTGGTCCAGCTAGGAGGATATCCACATGTCATCAATATGATATTCCTCTGGTCTAACACACATGAATGTGGTCTTTTCCAACCTAAACTATTCTAGGATTCTGTGTAGACATGGCACTTAGGGACATGGCTTAGTGGTGGACTTGGCAGTTATATGTTAACAGTTGAACTAAAGATCTTACGGGGTTTTTATCCAACCCATGTGATTCTGTGGTTCTGTGAACCATTAGATCTCAAAACAAAATCCCTAATGCACAGAAGTATAAAGGTTCATGGTAATAGCATTATTTTTCTTGAGAAATGTCTATATTTGGCAAAGTTGAGGAGCAATATGTGCTGTTTGACATTTCTGGGGCTTCTGAGTTGAGCACTTTTTTTCATTTAGTTTATCTGATGCTAGTAAATTTTTAGGATTTCAGTTGAACTAGTATTTTACTCTTGGGAAAGAGGAACCTGATGCCTTGGCTTGTATCACTGTAGCTGTTGGAAGTTAGGAGGGTTTGCAGTATTCCTTCAGTAAGAAGTGGGAGGTATTAATCTGATTTTGTGTGAACAGGTTTAAATCCGGACCCATGCCAGTGATATTATACTGTAACAAAGCTGGTGTAGTTGCTGTTAACACTGCATGCCCATACAGTTTGAGGCCAGAAAGAATTTTTAAACTGTCTGTATCTGAAAGGTTGTTAAATTTCACACACTGTCCATTCTCCAAAACCCAAAAAAACTTAGCCCAGAGTATTCTGTTAACTCTTCTTTGCACAAAAAGATCAAGGATCTGGAGGACATGGTTTCACAGCAGCCAAAAATACACATAAACTTATAGGGAAAGAGGTTTCTAAAGCATGCAAGTATTTTATTTGAAGTAGTTGAAAAATAGCATTTATTTTGTTTTCCAGCAGATCAGTCTAATACTCATGATACTGGTATCTACTAAAAAAAGGGGGACACGGTAAAAGAAAGCCAAAGGCATATGAAGTTGAAAATGGGAAAACAGCACAAGATTGATACTGCCCTTTTTTTCCTTGTTCCCTTCCTTCCCTGCTAACTTGACCATTGCTTCCCTTCCGATCTTCCAGGAGACCTAGGGCTGGAGTAAACAGACCTTGCCCAGTTCATGTGGACTGACCGGGTGTGTTGGCTGCTGTTGTCCTCAGTAGAAGTCAGCTCTGCTTAGGGTTGGGTCCAGAAGAATGCCTTTGGCAAGACATTAGAGGTGGCTTTTTACAGTTAGAGGTTAGGTTTCATAAGCAGCTCAGCTGAGCAGGAGGAGAACACATTCCTACCCAAGCAGTACTTTTCCTTTTTTCCTCAGATATTTGTGTAAAACTGAAATTGTATAAGCAGATTTGTGGTCATTTCACCATTTAATGACAGCTTGTTTTGCCAGGTTAAAATACTGGAGTCAAATTACCTTTTGACCCACTGTCATACAGAGAAGATGTCACAGAAATACTGAATAATACCAGTTAATCTCTGGTCTCATTCTGTTGCCTTCAAAGGAGTTGTGTCAAAAATGAATTTTCCCAGATTTTGCTTCTCAAAGCAGCTGATTTATTTGCATGCAGGATGAGCTTGGGCCAGCGGGAGATGACACCTACATACAAAGGGCTCCAGTCTCAGTGAGACCAACAGGAACTGCAGCCCAACTTCTGGGGTTACAACCTCCTCCTGGAATGCGTCTGCCATTCCAGCAGCAGATGTGCTCCCACCCTGTGCTGACATGACCCTTTGTGGTCACTTGCATGCTAAACGTGGGTGGGTTTGATAGAAGTGACATATGATTAAGGAGCATTAACATAAAAGTTCTGTCTAGTTGGTGTGAATGCTGCTCTGCTCTAGGAGAAAGTTGTGCGGGTGTGACTAGAACTGGCAGACAGGTGGTGTTCACCCTCTAAAAAGTCAGGAGCTCAAGTGTCTACTGGTGGTGAATTTATGGAGAAAACCAAAGCTATTGATTGTCATCAATTTTACTTACATCTAAATTGCTTACCAACTCAGCTAAGGATACAGGATAACATCATTAAGTCTATGAAGATTTATTTTTGTCTCAGGAATAACATCTTATTATGTAGCTATTTAATGAGTTGTGAGCTAACATGTTTTAACAAATCTTTTATCGCTTATTACATTCTCTCCCTTGATGGTAATTTCAAAATCTGACCATTAAAATGGGACTCTTTTCACAACTCTTTGATGACGGCACTCAGAACTGTGCATTTCCTCTTTGCTTTTGGATTAGAATTGCAAAGGTGTAAATTATAGATCTGCCTTTTATGGGCTCTTATTGATCAGTCTGTTTGGTAGAAACCACAGCAGTTCTGAAAGCTTAGCATTCTAGAGTATCTTTCAGCTTTCTTAATTGGGCCACCAGGGTACGGTTAACTTTCAATTTATATTGAGGGTAAGGCAAGGTGATGTAATACTTCCTCATTGTACTTGAGTAGCATCGACACTAAAACACCATGATGTGCATTGTAATTCTCAATAGACGAGTTGCTTGTTGAAATAGATTGAGTGTTCTGGCTTCACTCACTTTGTAGTTTAGGACAAATTCTGCCTAATACTTCCTGCGTGTTCACTGACTTCCACTGAGACACAGCTACAAAAAGCAAATATGGTTTGGTCAAGTGTAGCTGGAAAATTCATTCATCATACCAGTTTCAGAGCAATCAATGAAACTACCGAGACGAATGAAACATGCTCATCTTTTGTGTGTTTGCTGGCAGGTCAAGGTCATGGTGCGCATTTCTTCCACGCTTGCCAGAGACACGTCTGAGTCCAGCTCTTTCCTAAAAGTTGACCCCCGCAAGAAGCAAATCACACTGTATGACCCGTTGGCCTGTGGAGGTCAGAATGCTTTCCAGAAAAGGGGCAGCCAGGTTCCACCCAAGATGTTTGCTTTTGATGCAGTTTTCCCTCAAGATGCATCACAGGTAGGCCCTGTATGATTGGAAGAGTTATCTAAGCAGAGCCAAATTGATTTCTGTACTACTTTCTGTGGACTTCTGCCAGGGCTGAATTTGTTCTGCCATGATTATCAGTAATGAATTTTGCTGAATAATGGCGTGCTTTCTTTATTCTTTATTCTTTCTTTATTCTTTACTGTAAATAATTTCCCCTAAAATTATACATTCAATAAATGTGCTAAATGGTGCCTAATAGGAAAATCCTCAATATCAACAAATTACTTTGTATTATAAAATATTATTGTTTGGTGTTTACAGAGATATGATCAGAACTACAGTTCTCTAATGCAGTCCTCTATTAACTAAAGGATCAAGGGTTATTTTTACAGTGTTCTATTGTACGTTTGCAATAAAAAGATGGGGATTTTAATCCACAGGTCTTTATTAATGAGTATATATTCAGGTTTCTTATCTTTATTAGACTTTGGTTTGATGAACTATATTACCCAAATGTCATGAAAACAGTAAAAGTGTAAAGTAACATTGCAAAGTATAATTAGAAAATAGTCCTGTAAGGCTGGCTCTGTATTCATAAACCAAGCAGAGCTAGGACACAGGGCCATCTAAAGTACTGTCACATAGTTGTGTCATTAGGTCACCCAGTCCTGGTCCAAGCAGCTAGCACCTTGCAGACTAATGCCTGGATGCAATTCAAGGCACTAACCTGTGAGCAGTCCCTTTCTTGGCCCATTTTATTTTCTGTTGTAGAGATAGTCTAGAAGTAGCCATGAACAAGGGTGAATTTACTTGATGTGTTGTCAAATGCAAAGTGCTTCCCATTGAGGCCTAAACTATAAATTCTGATTGAGTTTTGTCCACTGTTGTTAAGCAGTTGCTGCAGGAGCACTGTCAACAATTCAGCCTGCTTGAATCTTAAATCCAAGAATACCTGGGGTAAATTTCTGTGTTGTACTCCTTAAAATACTGCTACAGTCTTCAGAATGGAGTCTACTACTGTAAAAATACTGAGAAGACTCATAATAATGTCGGGTCATCTATTAATTCCTAGCTAATTCCAAAGAAGCTGTTCCCTTTACATTCTTTACCCACATGCTAGTGGAATTAAACTCAGTCCATAATTGGGCAAATAATGGAGCATGCAAAAATTCCTCAGTGTTGTTTTTTAATCAAAACTGTATTTTAAAATCCCTTAAATCCCTGAGGCAGTTCTAACAAACCAACTACACCCCCTTACAATATGTGTATTTTTTTTTTACGGCACAAAGGATGTTGATGCATCAGCAAATGAAACTTACTTGATCCAGAGCAAAATTCCTGCTTCATGTGCTTACACATGTCATTCCCATCAGCAGCACAGGTCACACGAATGAGACAAGCAGGATTAGATTAGATACTTCAACATGGTATCTGGGGCAGGGAAGACATTACTACCCCTTTCCAGTGAAAATAATTATTTTCCTTATTATTGTTACTGCTTCTGTTTTTTTTTTTCCTTTCCTGTATTTTCATTCATTTTTTTTCCCCCCATACCTGTGACAGGCTGAAGTATGTGCTGGGACTGTGGCTGAGGTGATCCAGTCTGTGGTCAATGGGGCAGATGGCTGCGTGTTCTGCTTTGGTCATGCCAAGCTTGGTTGGTATTGCTAAATTTCCCTACTCAAGCAGCAAAATGAATATTTTAATGCAGGATTGCTTGTCTGTTAGGTTAAGGAAAACAAATTTTTATTTGTCTGTGTATATTAATTGTATTTGAAAGTACCTGTGCATGATCTCATGCTACATCTTCACCTCTTGCTTACACATTTATTCACTTTTCTTATTGTGCAAATGTTGGACAGCATGCTCTTTGGAACAGAAGTTATCTTTGAATTATTGCTTCATTTCAGCCCTTAAATATTATAGCCATTTTGTCTTTCATTGTCTTCAGTTGTTAATGAATGGTCCAACAGTGATTTACAGTTTTCCAAATGTGCTTGGTGTTGGTGAGGGTTTGCCCAAAGTGCCACTTTTATCAAGCTGTGTACTATGAATATTCACTCAAGTACTTGATGTTTGTGATGGCACTCTTATGGAGTGTTACTGGGAACTCAAACAGTTTGATTTATACTCTGTTCCCTGATTAGACAGTTCACTCATTACTGACCACTTCCTTGTCTCCAACAAGTCTTATTCTAATGGCTGACTGATGAAGCAAAACTCACATTTTGGACATGCTTCAATAGCATTTCAGGTATTCATGAAAGGACAAGAAAAAGGACAATCATCGTCTTTAATACACTATTATTTTGAAATAACTGGATTTTGAGAGTAATCATAAGCTTTGTTCATGTTTATCTAATTGTATTTTGGAAGTACTGTCTCTTGAATGAAGAAGGGTTTATTGCATGTGTGCAATGATCTCCATTCTTTACTGTCTCAAACAACCACAGATGTACACATATAACTTAAAAGGATAATTCAGTTTTGCAGGTGGTAAAGAAGATCAAGCTGTATCAGGCCATTATTATTCCAAATTGTAGGCAACAAAACTTGGAGAGCTCTGAATGCTGCAATGCAACCAGGTCTGGTACAATGAATGGAGCCAGTTGGTGTTCCAGTTAAACCAGAAGGCCCCTCTGGACCAGACAGGAGTGACACTAGGATGAGCTCTTAGATATTTAACCCCCCTGTCACCTGCCAAACATTGCAAATGAGATGGAAAAGGAAGCCACCAGATAACAGGATCTCACAAGTGCTGCACATCCTTTAGAGAGGTATCCTAGCTAGGCTTTTTCTGAAGCACAAGTTGGGTCTCTGCAGTTGCTTTGCTAATTGCACCGCCACCATTCCACAAACCATGGACCTACCCAGTCCTTGACACAGACACATGCATAGAAGTATTTTTTTCACTGATCTTTTTCCACATAGATTCAACATAAGAAATTAAACAAGGTAAAGAAGCCACAAGTACTTGCCTGAAAGGATGTGTACCTTTATAATTTGGCTTACAAATTTAGGAGCTTTAGAAAACATCTAAAAACATTTTATGTAGTGACACCTAAAGCAGTTTATGATAGTACTCTGTGTCTGTTCTTATTCACCAAACTTTTACAGCAAAGAAAAACCAGACCTATAATTGTAGAGTTAAAAAATACCTAACCAGGGGATGGTTTTGACCCAGATGAAATACTAATTGTAGTGGACCCACTTCTGCACCAAGTGATCACATATACCTGGTTGGTTTTGGAGTTTTTTTCTGAATTAATTTAGATCTGTGTGATTCTGGGATCTGGTTTATGTCAACCTCAACTCCAGTATTTGAAATACAATCTAGTGCTTTAAACTAAAACGGTGTGAAAAGAATACCACACTTACAGTATTCAAAGTAGAAGTTTTTAGAGACCATGACACTCCTGCTCTGCTCAATTCCCTCCATGATTCAACCACATCAGATGCTGCAGCATTGCAAGGTGGGGGCCTGCAGCTGCCTTGGGAATGAGAGATGTCAGGGGAATGCACGTGTTAATGATTTTTGATAGAAGTTCAAGATTTCATCTGCATTTTCCATGTCCTATTTGTCTACCTGCCTAATTTTCCCCTTGCTGACTGTCCTTGTTGTAGTGAAGTTGTTTTCATGAATGCTGTGCAGGATAACCTCTCTTGGGAGAAAGCTGTCAAGGTCCTGGGAATGATGTTATATTTTCTTCATCCCCCCATTCCTGACAGGGAAGTCATACACCATGATTGGGAAGGATGATTCCATGCAAAACCTTGGAATAATTCCTTGTGCCATCTCGTGGCTATTCAAGTTGATTAATGAACGCAAAGAGAAGACAGGAGCGCGCTTCTCGGTCCGGATTTCTGCAGTGGAAGTGTGGGGGAAAGAAGAAAATCTGAGAGACCTGTTGTCAGAAGTGGCTACAGGCAGCCTGCAAGATGGCCAGTCCCCAGGTGTCTACCTTTGTGAAGACCCCATTTGTGGCATGCAGGTGAATCCAAGATTAATTTTACACTGAAACAAGTAAACATGACTTTTTTGGTTTCTTCTGGAGCTATTGAGATGGTTTAAATTCAAGAGCTACCCAGAGCAAAAAGTTATAGACTTGAAAGTGTTTACTTTAAAACATGCAAGAACTTTATGACCTGCAGCTGCAGGTCCATCTGCTGTCCTGGCCTAAATATTTGTACCTCTGGTATAAGTGATATAAAGAAAGGGGCTGGGTTTGCAACAAAATGTGAAAACATTCAGAGCAAATAAAAATTCACCTCATTCTTAAAAAAAACCCAAAAAAACAAATAAAAGTGTGATCTCTCTTTTGTAAAACAAGCTAAAATATTTACTGCATAAATTGCTGTAGGCCACTAATATGTCTGTTTATTTCTTTATAAACTACATTATTTATAGCATTTGCATAAGCAGTGTTGTAGGGAGCATTAATTGCTACTTATTAATTGCTGCCAAGAATCAAATTCCTGAGCTGGGCAAGTCAATAAAAACTCAAACTGTTCTCCGGTTTGGAGTTTGAGCAGGAATGAGTAACCGACTCATCTATTTTCTGGGTAACTATGAGAAATTCTTAGCAGCCCTATTTTTTCCCCTTTCTTTTGGTTTGAGGAGAAAAGGGACATATTCTTTCATTTTGATGTTTGTGAGGGAGTAAATCTGCTTTTTGTATGAGTAGATGAAGAGTGAGCAAAAGAAGGTGATGGAGCTTTTCATCCTGAAAAGTAAAGGCTGCTTCTGTTGTGAGCCCTGCTTATTCCAGAATGGGGAATGGAGGGAGAAGGGAGCAGACCTATGGGGTCATGTACCCTGTATCCACCTCCAAGTGTCTAGAGATCATGGCTCACATCCACATAAGTCATGAACTGTGAGATTTTTAACAGCAAGTAACAAATTTTGTGTCTTATCTTTTTGTGGTTTAAGCTTTTTAGGCATACTTAGGTAATATTTTCCATTCTTTTGGATTCTACCTAAGGACTATAAATTTGTGTTTTGATTTTAAATAACAATTAGGGTTCTCATTTTCACTTAACTCCTGCCTTCAGTGTTTTATGAAATACTGTATCACTAGAGATCTCACCCTCTGGTGTCCTGTAACTGATGCAGTCTAGTAAATGTGAGAGACTTGAGTCTGCACAGTTCCCGTTGGGATGATAGATGGCTCAGTTAAGAATTTGCACATTGCATGTGTTACTTAACTGTGTCACAACCAGCATCTCCTTAGCGCTTAATTCCTTACTAAGGTATTTTAGCACAATAGCAATAATATTAAATATTCCATTATGGTAGCTTATTTTGATATAGATACAGACAGTACAGCTATATAAAAAATTAATTATTTTAGATCAGTGGAGAAGAGGTAGCTCCATGAGGCACCTATATATCTCTGCAGTGTAAAAGACTGAATTAAATTACAAGGAAAGAAGCCTTTTTATGTGTGCTTACAAGACATTCTGGAGTCATGTCTCATATACCTGAATTCTCCAAATCCTCAGATGATGGGAGGATATTATATTATAGCTATGCAGATATGCAGAATCAGCAGTGTGTACAGCAAATGAGTGATCACCATATGTCATACTGTCTGTCACTGGACCTTTCCAAGTATGCACATTTTCTTGTTGCTTACATTAGTGAGATCAGCCCACAGACTGGCCTGCCTTCTGCTGGCCTTGTTAACTCCTTCCTGTCCCTCTCCCTCTTTCCTGAGAGAGCTAAGCCTTCAGCTGTGTCACGGAATCCTACACACAGCCTCAGCTTTATCCCTCCTCAGTCTGATTAATGATTGCAAAGAAAAAACAGAATTACTGTCTTTTGGAGAGCTTAACTGTCAGCTATATTATATAACAGGGGAACAAACCCCATGACCAGGGAGCTCCTTGCTGTTTTTATGCCAGACAAGACAAATCTATCCTATGGGCTGTGGGCCAGTTCTGTGTACTGCCAAAATTAATGCCATCAGATTGCACAGACGTGTCCCTCACACAGACAAACTAGTTGTAGGTGCTATGAAACATGGAGGCATTCCTAATGTTAGGAGGGGTTAATAATATCTGCCTTCCTATGCTGTCTGTCACTTAGAAGAGTTGAGAGCAGGCTGGTGACTGGAACTGAGGTCCAGCAACTATGAATGTTACACATTACCTGCCTTCTTCCATTTAATGTATTGCCCTGGCTTATGAGCAGGTACATAATAAACTTGTGGTATGAAGGGGCAAGGAAAAGGCTGCTCTTCTGGGCTGCTTCTCATATTGCATGGGACAGAACACAAGATTCAGTCCTGTTATTTTTTAGATTTATCTGTGGACTGCTTCCTTCGAACACTTTCTGAAGGGTAACACATAGCCCTGCTGCTGCTGTTTTCCACCAGCTGTTGAGTTTGGGATTGATGTGTCTTCCGCAATTTTTTTCCCACTTCTAGCCATGAGGGCTCCTGGAGGGCATGCTACTGCCACTGCCAATGTCAGGAGGGTCTCATTCCATTGGGCACCTCCTCATTTGTTGTCCCAGTAGAAGTCAATGTATCCACGCCATATGTCAATTGCAGGAAGTTGTCTGGTGGTGTTTACCCATGCGGGAATTTCTCAGCCATTTCTCCCTGGTGTTAACTGCAGCTTCAGAATCAGAGCGAGCTCCGTGCCCCCACGGCAGAGAAGGCCGCCTTCTTCCTGGACGCTGCCATCGCCTCCCGCCGCAGCAGCCAGCGGGACTGCGACGAGGAGGATCACCGCAACTCCCACATGCTCTTCACGCTGCACATCTACCAGTACCGCATGGAGAAGAGCGGCAAGGGCGGAAGTAAGCTGTCCACTTGCTCCCCTCTGTCTCCTCCAAACCTGCCTGGAAAGTGGGCCTTCAAACAATATTATTTAGTGGTGAAAACCAGCAGATTCTCCATTCAGTGTGGGGTGGGGCCGTTCATACAAGCAGGCTGTCCAGTGCCTGGTGAAGACCCACCAAAGGCCATTAAAGGCCACTGGGGATTATTACTGTCGCTTGTCAGTGGAGACACTGGCAAATCTCAGCCCTGTGTGGGCTCTGTATCTGAAAAAAAAGGTGCTTTTCAAATTGTCCTTTATTATTATCTTTACAGATAGCATTGAGGTCATGGAGTAAAATATTGTGGTGACTGGAATTCCTTGCCACCCTTATGTTAACTGTTCCTCTTTGGCACCTAAATAGGGCAGTGTGTGTGGAAGCTGATACTGGCAATCCATAAACTGGGAAGCTGATGTTGACAACCCATAAACTATACCCTTTCTTGGAGATACATGATATTTTAGGTGCTGGCCCAACTATGTGTGCACAAAGGACTCTTGTGGTTCTTTGTAAAGCGTCTGGATTTTTCAGATGGGCTTGTTCCCTCTCTTTGTCATGTATGCTTTCACTAGCTTGTGTCTTTACTTCCATATCCCACTTTTAAATGAGGAAAAGGTGCTTCCATGACTAACTTTATGTTTCTATAATTTTCACAGTTTTTTCTCACACCATTTATATTTTCATTATATTTGTCTTCTGTTTCAAGTCTCCCAAATTGTTTAGGACTGAAGATATACAGACAGTGGTTTTTGTAAGTAAATTCCAATGATAAAGGATTTGTATAATGTAGGAAGCACCCCCACTGAAAAAGAAAACTCTGACATAAAAATTTTTTTTCCAAATAATAATTTCTTTACAGGGAAAAATGTTTGTTTGAAAGACACCAGATAAATCTGCTTCTTTGAACTCATGGGCTTAAGCAATTCTGGAGAAGCAGCATATGTTTCAGCTCCTGGCTCTGCATAGGCTGTTGGTAATAAGGAATAGATTGCAAGGCATGATGTGTAGTGGGTGATCAGCACTGCATTATTAACATCTAATGTTTAAATGAAGAAAATTTGCACTGACTGTACTTATAGGAGAAAAAACCAAAAAGTTGCTCTAAATGGAAATGCAGCTTGCATGTATTTAAGTAATAACCCCTGTGGAATTGGCAGTCAGAAATCTCAATTAACTAAAGATTTATTAATTAACCACCCTGCGGTGGAAAGGAAGACAGTGAATACTCAAGCAGACTGGTTTATAGGAATAAGATGGCTGATTCTGAGGGAATAATTGTTGCAATTATTTAATGCTCCATATTTTTTACTACACAAAAGTACATGCGTGCACAGTCCTTTTCTTCTACTTTCAAATATCATTAATAAAAGGGAAAATATTATCTTCTTGTGCTATAATTTCAGAAAGAGAAAGCACGATCCTGTTGGATTAGAATACGGCATGCTTTGCCCACTGACTCTAGTTATATCTTTGTCTCGTGGCCAGACCATCCTCCTGTCTTCAAGTTCCCATATCTGAGTGGCCTTACAAGCTAGGCAGGGTCAGATCCCACTGATAATTGAATGAGGGGAAATTCCAGCTGCTCAGAAAGGGCGCCTAGTGATTATCACTGTCTCCTGCTGTAATGAAGGACTTCTCAGAAAAAACCCATGAAGATAGTAGAGATATATAGATTCCAGTAACAGGATTAAAAAAGGATAAGAAGAAAGGGGAAAAAAAGGGAAAAAAAAACTTCTAAAGGATAAGAGATTAAAGGGCTGGCTAACGTGTGATTTTGGTAAAAAATGACTGTTAGAATAAGGCGATGGTACTGTACTTACCTCCTTGTTAGATTCATTACCAGGAATGTCATGAAGCAGGCTTAGCACCATTGAAATAAATGACATTGTGGCACAACTGGATCGCTGTCATTTTTCAGCTGTCAGCTCTACAAAGTCTCTGTGACTTAGAAAAGGACCCAAGTGTTAGGATGTTCCACTTTTCTCTAGAGTAGCCAGGCACGTTAGTGGAAAAATTACCTAACAAATAACTTCATTTTCAGATTAATCAAGTGGATCTACCATCTCAAAAATATTCCTTCAAGATGTAAATTAAATAAGAAAGAAACAACCAGTAAGTTATCTTATTCTGGATTTCCTCAAGTTGTGTAATAGGAGTATATGTGGAAACAATATGACAGCTTTTGAAAGGTAGTGATTTCTTCCATTTTCCTTTGTTTCCTTGACATCTAGTAATATTAGCAACAGAAATATTTATTATATATGATTCAGTAAAGTCACCTACAGTCATTTGCAGTAGCAACTAAATGCATTTCTTTGTTTTTCTAAATAAATGATTGTGAAACACTCAAGTAAGTAATTCCAGACTTCTAAGGATAGCGATGTTAGAGGACTCAGGGACTCTTTAAGGGTTTTAAAGACTCTTAGAGGGGAGACAAAGGTCCTCCGTGATCAGTTCAGAGGTGCAGGTGCCTTGCTTGTTCCCCAAGGCAGCCTAATTTTCTGCAGTCAGTGCAGGAGCCTATAGTGTCTGTGGATACTTTCTGGTGAGAGGAATACATAGAAGTCTAATGTTGCCTAACACCTGATAGAACTGAAGAACTAAGAGGACTTTAAAGCAGCAGAAGTCACCGTATTTTAACAATTGTTGACAGAGATACTGGATACATTTTGGAATATTATTCACAAGTCCCATAGGAGGTCTTCTGTCTTTGTTCATCTTCCCTCTTTTTTCTTACCAAATGTTCAAGTTGAGATCCCCTGTCAAAAAGACTGTGAATTAACTTGCATAGAGTTAAACTCAGATGTGAAAGTATTTGTGCTGCTGTTTAAGGTGTGTTTGTGTCCTCATATATTGCTATTACCTCTCTCTTACAACCTAGTGATTCTGTTCTGTTCTATTCTGTACCTATTGATTTAAGATCCTAGAAATAAATCTGCCTTTTCCTACAGACTGCTTCTAGACTAGCTCTTGAGAATGGGGAGGAATGGTCCAAGATCAGAAGCAAAAAAATCAGCTAGGAAGTTGTTCTGAGATAGTAGAGAGCTAGAAGCACTTCTGTGTAGTCAACTTAGTTCCCATCCTGGATTCATAAGGAACCACAAATAGCAAATTAATCTTGGTGTTTCAATGGTAGCATCTTTTAATTCTGGAAGTAGTGTGCTGATGCAGAGTAAACAAGAAAAAACCATAAAGACCATTGCCAGTTTTACAGAAACTGTTCTGAGAACAGAGGTACTACTTCACCATCCATCACCCACGTCTTGGAAAACTTCTTAGCTGAAATGATACTATGAAAGTATATAGACTTGAGGAAAGTTGAACATCCCACAGATGCCACAGTGTCTTCTTAATATACAGTATTCAGGATAAGAAAAATAAGAGCGGTATTCTTGCTTACTAAGAAGGAATTCCCAGCCTGTAGTTTTCCAGACAGAGAAACAGTAGTGACAGTGACAGAAACAGAGCCCAGTCAGGTACAGGCTAATAGAGCTATATTTCAAAAAATATAGTTACATTGGTGACTCTCACAGAGTTAAGCCTGCAGGAGCAAGTAAGTACTCAGCATTTTTTAAGCAGGTTCAGAGTAGGCAGCAATGTGCAGCAATGTACAGCCATAAAGGCTGACAGTGCATTAGCAGGACCCCTACAGCCGTGTCTGCTACGGGGAATTAGGGAAGGCTCCTGGGTTGTTTCCCCTTCACAAGTCATGGTGAGTCTTTTGCTTTCCTGGGAAGCTGCTTTTGGAGGCCCACACTAACTGTCTGCTTTCTTTGTTTATGGCAGTGTCTGGAGGCCGCAGCCGCTTGCACCTTATTGACCTGGGCAGCTGCGTGAAAGCGCTCGGCAAGAACCGCGAGGGAAGCTCTGGCCTCTGTCTCTCCTTGCCAGCGCTGGGCAATGTCATCCTCGCCCTTGTCAATGGGAGCAAACACATCCCATACAAGTAAGTGATGGTCTGGGTTGTGCCTAATGAGAGGATGCTTGAAAGCAGTTTGTCTGTCTGTGCCTGAGGCAGATTTGGGTAAGGAGGAAAACAGTCTGCTGGGCTTACTGCAGCCCTCTTGAGCCATGGCAAAAGCTGCCGAGGTTCAGTGACACCTTATTTGACCTTACACCTGGTAGCTACACACTGTGTTTGACAAATAGGTTTCAAAGGAAGAAGCCTGCTGAAATAGGACCCAGGTGGCTGAAAGATCTTAAGGTTTGAAGTTCAGCACATTAGGGTTTTGTTTTCTGTGGCTGTTCAAAGATTTTTTTAAGGTTTCAAAGCATGTGAGAGTGTTTCATATTTGTTCCAAGGAGAGGAACATTGCTGCCATATTGCAGCTCTGTAGAGAAAATTATCTTGCTGTCCACTGTATGTAATTTACTTTCTTGGAAATATATGTCACAATGAATATGCATGTTTGTCATGAGATTCCTTCTGTGACCTAAGGTTACTTTGAGGGTTTTTTTTGCATGGTTTGAATCTCAGTGTCAGATTTTCATATGCAAAAAAGAAGTAGGCCCTGTTTGCCGCAGTAAACCAGTGACCATGGCTGCTGCAGGTGGCTTCTGGGAAACAAGAGGAATTGCTCACCTAGTGGGTTTTCCTTGTGCTCATTTCTTGCCATCACTGCCTCTCCCTATGTGGCAGATGTGCAGGTCTGAGAGGAAGCTCGGATTCATTTTCCGGCCCAGGGAGTCACGCTGCCTTCCTGTTGAGAAGCTCCTGATTTTGTGGGTGGTATTGCTTTTCTCCAGCCTAGATCCTAGGGAATAGCAGCTAGTATCATGGGAATGGCTTCCAGTAGCATCTTGTAATCAAACTGCCAATGAATGCTGCCATTTGTGAAGGACAGGTGTATGACATCAGGAGTTAGGAACAACAGGATGACACGGAGAATGAACCAAGTCATCCACAGAGCAATATTTCAGTCCATTCAGTGCATTTTACCCTTTTTAGCATTTAAAAAGCTGCAAACGTGATTATTTACACATGTCCATTCAAGATTGCTTCTTTGTTTTTGTCTTCGTTTTGGCAAGTAAAAATGAATTTATATTGGTTATAACCTGTTTATTTTCCGACCTTTAGTTTCAAAAATTATTTGGTAGTCTGGATGTAAAATATGCTTTCTGGAAATATTCCCATTCCTGGAGCTTAATCAGGCTGGAATTCAGTTAATGACTAACCAAATTTCTATATATAAATATTCATTAAATGTTTAGTGGATCATGTAACTTGTAATAGCATGAAAATACCTTGAATTTTGCACTTCACAGAGTGTAACTCAGGCAATGCTTATCACAAACCTGTCTTTCTTCCAGTTGGATTTTATGGCTTGAAGAGAAGGTCATTGGTAGGAATACAAAAGATAATGTTAGTAACACTCACTAAGCTAGAACTAAACATACAAGGAATTGTTACCAAATACAACAATTGTCTTTCCTGGCAATGACTGACCAGGAGAAAAACATTACCAAACACATCTTCTAGTTGCTGTGTGTTCAATCTCTTTTTTCTGTGGCTTCCAGCTGTTGCACTTCTGAGCCTACACAGCCAGAGATGTCAGCACATTTTCTCGTCAATGTCTGTACTGCTGAAAGAAGATCAAAGCTCTCTCCAGGCCACAATCCCCTCTTTAGTTCACTTCTAGTAAGAATTCTTCCTATAAGAAGATATTATAGAGTGTAGAGAAGTGGTTGGTCATCTGTAAATCAAAGTCAGTGTCCTGTTTGTAAGAGGACTTTTAAAATATAATTTGAAAAAATATACTGGCATATTTTGGAGCTAACCTTTTCTTTTTCTTGCTGAGAAGAATCTAGAAAACAATTTTCCCATATGTGGTCTATTCTTGAACAATGGAAATAAGAGTTTTGGTGGTTGGATTAATGTAGACACCATTAGCTCAGTGATCCAGCAGTGCAGGTGTGTCCTGCTCCTCAGTGGAGATGAGAGGAAGGAGAATTTGGATGTGCATGTGCTGTATTGCAGAAGAGGCTCAGTACCCCACAGAAAGGGATTATATGTGTTCAGTGGCACCTCTTGTTTAGAGCAGTGACCAGCCTCTGTGACTGGGGTAATTCCCCTTTCTCTAGGAGGTGTTCTCTTTTACTGTTAAGTATAAAACTATATTTTTGTTAACTGCATTTTTGAGTGGGACCAAAGGAAAACAATAGAAGCGTTTTCTTATGTGACAGCTCTGCACATTGTGTGTGGTCTCAGTAAATTTCCATAGAGCAACAGACAAAATGGAACATCTTTTCTGTATCTGAGCTATTAAACAGGCATTAAGTATTTTATGGCAGCCTGTCAGTAGCCACTGCATGGCTTCCTGGGAACTTGGAAACTCACAATGTATAGTTTTTCTCTGACTGCGAAAATTTGGTTCTCTAAACTTTGAGAGGCTGCAGGCTCTTAAATTCACTTCAGTTTTGTATCCAGCTTTATCTCCACAGGTAGTAGTTGTAGGGAAAAGCTTGTTCAGACTCATAGCTGGTGTAAGCAGATGCCACTGCATTGCCTTCAGTGGTTTTTGTGTTTGTGCCAGGGATGAATTTGCCTCTCCACCTGCAGTCTCTATGAGAAACACATGCTGTTTTTCAGCACAAGTTGCTTTTCTTTAATTTTTCCCCATAAGGCTAAACCTTGGAAACCATTCAGTTGGAATCTTTCTCCCTTAGGAAGAGCCCCCCCATACACTCCCATTTTGGAAATAATAACAAAGATTTATACTAGCTTTAGCAGGAACTTGTTTTCTGAAGTTGTAAGAAAGTAATGTAGAAATTCTTGGGCATCAAACAATATGTTTGATATGGTTTGGGGGCTCTTGTCTTGTATTCAAGTCAAATTTCATATTGCGCTGAGGATAGGACAAGAATCCCTACACTGGGCAAATATTTGCAGCCAATGAGTGACCAGACCATGGTTTCTGGGAGTTTGTATCTTTCATATATGTACTTTTAATCTCTTCCTAATCTCTCAGAGTCACTATTATTGTCACTATTTCCAGATCTATTTTGAACCTTAGTAAGAAAATTGTTCTGTCATGGTATGAACCACTGAATTCTTCCAGCTCAGTGTCATATATAAAAATAAAATTTTTATTTGACTTAAGTACATTGCCATTTAATGTCACCAGTTTCTTTTGCTCTTGAGGTATGAAAAAAACCTTCAGAAGATTGGGCAAGAATTGTTTTCTCCATGGGAATGTCAAATATCTTCAAAAAAATTGGAAAGGGCACTTGCAAGCTCAAGCAAGAGCAAGGGAGTCAGTGACCAAATATGGTTGGGCTTAGATCTGCTACAGAAGGGTTTTGCTAAGATGCAGTAATTGTTAATGCCATTTTGTTTTTAAGAGTATTTCAGTTTTATGTTAGTGCTGTATTATCTGCCTCTGATTTCCAAGAGGAATGTGTTTTAAACCCTCAAATGAACACCCATTTGCACAAACTCCAGATACTGGTTTCTATAGCTCACTATTCAAAAATTACTCCAGTTGCTAGGCAACATGGGTGGTGATAATTCATGGTAATGTTGTTTTGGAAATAATCATTTTTATGCATTTTAATGACTGTGAGAATGTAAGGAAACTGTTTAGAAAAGTGCAAGACTGTATGAATTTCTCTTCCAGAAATTGTTGCTTGTTTTATTTAATAGGCTTCTCTCTTAATGTGCTATCCCAATGTGCTAGTGTTTCTAGAGGCAGCTATATTTTCAACTACATGCTTGTGCTTACCCAAGGAGGGAGTCTTGTCTGTAAAACAGATGAGTGTGAGTTAAAAGCATGAATTTTATTCTTGGCACTTCTGTTTCTCTGTCATATGGTTGCATTTCCTCCCAGGTCTTACATGCTGGTATTGCTTTATTTGATCCCATGTGCAGAAAATCAAATTATGTTAAGTGAGCGGTGCAAGGTTGCACAAGAGGCTTCATGGCAGAGCCACTGTGTTTTAAGATCTTATCTGGTGTTTAAAGCATGGGTTAATCCATTCTTTCTTCCTGCATGACCTTTGGAAAATAATTTATTCACATGCTTATTTCTTTATTTGCATTTATAAAACTGAATTAGAAAAAAATCAAATAGGATTTTTAAAGGGCATTCAGAATTGGCAAAAGCGCTATATATTTTTTCACTATTGCTAGGATTGTTACCCTATTTTTACCCTTTCTTTAGAGTTAATGACTCACATAAATACCAATGTCATGCAGAATGTGAGAGTTTTTTTGGTCAAATGTAGAATATTATTGCTTTTAAGTAAAGAGAAAAGGGAAAGTGTTGGATTATAGTATTGTGGTATACTAGTTAAAAGAATGAGCTGTATATCAGATATTTTCTTTAAATTGTTAGTTAATTTTTGAAAAAAAATGAAAATGGGGTTTGGATGGATCCAGTACCTCAGTTTCTTTTCTTAGTTAGATGGGTGTATCTATCTGCAGTTGTTTCATCTTTGTAAAAATCTGTGTGTGAGAAGAACTGAAATGCCAGGTATCTTTTGTTTATATGCACTGCCTTTGCATTTTTAGCATGAGTTATATTATATTATTTTTCTCAGAAAAGATGTTAGGATTTTCAGGACGATGTTAGGATTTTCTTGGGCAATAATTATTATTAGTACTGGAGATTTTGCCCTTATTTATGAGCTTGTACAAAGTCCTAGCTTTGTTGGATTCACACATCCATGTCTGTTTACTAGGTTTTATTTAATTTAATGACACATTTGAACTACATGTCAAATGAGCAATCTATTTAATGGTTACTTCATCCACACCTGAAACTAGAATTTTTTTTTTTTTGTTTTTTATTAAGAAACTTGAATCACTTTTACTTTCCACTGCTTCATCTATATCTTCTATTCCTTAACTTTTGCACCTCCTCAATGAGAACGTGGTACAAAGATCACAGCCTCAGAAAAAATACCTGGTGTGCTCTTTAGAATCTCCAATCTTTCTGTGTTAATTTAATATTGAATGCACTACAAGTGGATGAAAAACTGTTTTGCTGTTTTACTTGAGGAACTGTGAGAGCAGAAAAAGGGGGGCAAATGAGGACATGAGAGACAGCTGAAACAGAATCACAGGGCTAGGAAATGGCCTAAAATGAATGGCCTTGAAGGAAAAGCTCCAAGAGACCCTGAAATTGTGTGTAGAGGAGACAACAATCCATAGAGAGGAACTGGGAAGCAAACAAGGAAGAAGAAATGAGCCTATTCAAAAAGAGAAATAAGCCTAAGAAATACCCCTGAATGATCCAATTGTGGGAGAATGTAGTAGAGTGGTCATCGGCCATTTTGCTGAACGTGAAATAGTTCCTAATTAGCTATCAAAAACATGGCCTGCTCAGGAACAAAAGAATTTTTCCGTGATGTTTTCAGCCAGGTCTATGTGGCCTAGAACCTTGGCTAACAGACACTGAAGCCATGCCACCTTATACCAGTGGAAGACCTGGCCTTAGGTACATGCCCTTTGTCACTGGGCAAGTGCAATGCAGTGCCCTGCAAGAGCAATGAAACTCTGTCAGCATGCATATAATGAGGACAGCACGCATACAATGAGCATCTGGCAATTATATTCACCTTTGGGGCATTTCTCTTATCTGACAGTTTACTAGGTTAAATTTCTGGCAATTTACTTCTTTATTCCAGGGGACTCCATAAAATCAGGGATGCACAGTTTGCGAATGTAGGAAAACTTCTTGCATTTTATTAGAATAATTTAATCAGCAGCTCAGGAACATGCAGGTGATGAGTCGGCATGCTCCAGCAGTTGCTGTTGCAGTGTTCACCAACTGTGTTCTTTATTGTAGGATAGTTTGTACAGCTGATAGTGCAGATTTGAGCTCTATCTGCACACATCTTACAGCACTATGTTTCATCATCAACTTAAGGAGAGGGAGTAAAGAGACAAAATCCTCAAAAGAAGAGGCACAGTGGGGCTGCCATTCCCCAGCTTTGGGTTCTTAACTCAGTCCTGCCAGTCTGGCAACGTGACAGGAATTGGAGCAGCGGTGTCTGTGAATGTGTGTAATGGGTGTAAGTGGCTATGTTGCATTCACTGAGCTTGAACTCCTCTTGCACCAGTTTCACAACAGACCTCAGCTGACAAGCTCCATTCTGCACAAGCATTCAAGTGAGAAGAATCAGGCCTCATGAAGTATCTCTTTGAATGCCCTTTGAACCACTAAGTGAATTAGTACTTTATGGATTCTGTAAGCAGCAAATAATAATGGACTGCAAAATGAAATGAGAAGGGAAGTGCTGTGGTTTATAGTCAGACTTAACAGCAATTACTAATTGCATTTAAATAGCCATTCCTATGAGCAGCAGATAGCTGCATCACAGAAGGACACTACTTTGGTCCCGGGCCAGCACAGACGTGGCTGGTAATGAACAGGCAATCCAGTAGCGTGCAGTTATTCCTGAAATATAGCTTGAGTGGAACCCAAATAGGCCATTGTGGCAATTTCATACAAAAATTAATCTGTACTTAATTCATTAAAATGTCATTTTGAACCTTTAGTCAGGGTATCCAGCAGTTTATTCTCACCTGTTCCACCACTGGTTCAGGCTCAATTGAACTTTAATACATTTTGTCTCATGGAAATGTGGTGATAATTCATTTCATGTGCAATTGAACAATTTTTAAATAGTCATATCCTTGGAGTAACTACCTCTTGTACAATGCAGCAAATTATCAAAAAGCATGTAATAATTTTTATTAGACTTATTTCACATTTTTGATTATCTCCTGTTTCATGAATAGTTGCATATGGATATGCTGTGTTAAATTAAATTTCATTTCCATATTGATCCTTTTTTGCTTATACAAAACCAGTGTGACTCAGAGCAAAAAGACGTCCCACTGCAGTAGACCAAAGAAAATAGCTTTTCTATTTATCTGCCAGTATATAGCTGCTTGTTTGGAGTTGTGCATCTCATTGCTAAGAAAAGGTTACAGACTGCAGCGAATTTAAAAGAGAAGCAAGAAGAATTATAAATGGTCTGAAATGAAAGGGTTACTCACCTGGAAGAACACTGTGACAGAAATAAAGCTTCATAGTTTGTAGGGAAATGGAGGCCTTTGAGAGAAGCGATGGCAACTGTTCTGTAGTGTTTCAAGGATGTGAATACACACAGGAGAAGACAATTATGTCTGGCGAGACAAAGTGGCAGAATGACTCTTATTTTTAAGTAATGAGGTGGAGGAATATGAACTTTAAAGCATCCTAACAGGGATTCCTATTAGTGGAATAACTACTCAAGAGCTGAAGTGAACACTTAGTTGGTAGAATAATTAAAAAGCAAAATAAAGTTATAACTAACAAATATCCATTAACAGTTACATGACAGACTGTTTAAGATGGGTTAAAGGCTAGGCTTATGCAATTTCAATGCAGAGTTCTGCGTCCAAATCTTTAACAATTTTCAATAGCTGTACTTCCTTTTGATAATTTATCATTGTCTTTGATTGCCAAGTGTCTATGGATGGATGGCAGTTTTATAAATAAACAATAAAATGTGTTCCATTGTGTCTGCTAGAATCAAATCTGCTTTTAGGAGCCTGAAAACCAGTGGTTGGATGGATTGTTACACTTTCATGACTATCAAATAAATCCAGAAAGTTTCAGTGATATGTTTCTCAAGACCCTACCCTAGCAGTCCATTCCTGTGCCAGGTGATTTAAATTCGGTGAACAACTTTTTTTCCTTCATCATTTAGTTACACATTTTTTTAAGATCTCTTGTCTCTTCAAGTTGCAAAATGAAGTTCTCCCAGTGCTTGATCCAAAACTCTACGTAAATCAATGGAAATCTTTTTATTGGGATTTGGCTTAAACCCACAGATTAGAAAACATGCTTATATTTAATTAGATGAGATAATCCTCAAATCCTTGCCAAGGGATATTTCATGTTCTGTATTTGATGATTAGCAGCTTATTTGTTGAAAGAGGCAGTATGTGGTTAAGTGTTACCTAATGTTGAGTTTATTTGGAATTGCAATAATTGATGAAATTGAAATCGGTGAATGTGAAAACTGCAAAAGTACAATCATCTATTGATTGGTTGCAAATGGGTCTGTGACCATGAATTTAAAGCTCAAGAAGTTGATGCAGAAACTTGCCACACAAATGGGAATTTGAGACTACTGAAGTGGCACAAGCAGGACTATTTTTTTTCCTCTTCAGTGTATATAAATAGTATCTCTGACTTTAACTTAAGAATAAACATAACTTGTGCTTACATTTTCTGAGAAAATAGTTGAACATTTTTTTTTTTCAAACTCCTTCTTTTCTTGGGCTTTATTTAGACATCACCCTCTCAATGGAGTGACAGGCCCTAGAAGCTTTTAAGAGAATTGTGTGGTTGTAAGTGGAGGATACTTCAGCCAGTTTGCCTTATTGCTTCAAGAGTATTTGAATGACACTACAACTGCAAGATGTTTTTTTACTGAAGTTTTTGTTTTCATAACACATTTGGGAGTAAAGCAATGGAGATAATCCTCTTGTGCTCTTCAGATACAAGATTCTGCTGGATGATCAAAGTTTTTGGCTGGTGGTTGCCTCCAGGTCTATACACAATGAACAGATGTGGATTTTTTAAAATATGCACAGACTTTTTAGATTTAAGCAGGGTGGTTAGAACTATCTTCTGAAAGATGAAAATTACCTCTCTCATGCTGCAAGATGAACTTTTTTGATTATTTTAGTTTTTAAAATATTTTTTTTGGTAAGTGCCATCCTGGTGATATGCTTTCTAGCAATATCTGACAAGACTCGGTAAAATTAATATCAGACAGCAGATTTAACTGTTTTATCTGTATTGTCTTTTAGCTTTGTTTTGCCTTATCATCCCATCAGAAAAAACTGTCCTACCTGCTGCATTTAAAATTATTACAATTTAAATTATTAAAATTATTTTCCAATGGGTTATTTTTGAGAGATGGTGGAATTTACTAAATTGTTTTCTCTCCATTCCTTAGTTCATGCTCTTGGTCAGAAACAAAATCTCACTCTCTTTGAAAATCAATGACAAAATGTCTGTCCACACTGTCAGAAATATCAGCCCTTGTGGCTCCCTTTGGTGCAGGTGGTTCCAGAGAGCAGTGGTGGCTGTTTTGGGTGCTGTTACAAACATGGCTCAGCTTAGACACAGCAGAGAATGAACGGGGGGAGCACTTACAAGGTGAGCTGTTAAAGGCACCTCATCATCTCTGTGCAAGTGGGACCTGAATCTCCTTGGAGCAGTCTTTTAAGGATTGAACACAATTTTCATATCTGTCTCCAGCTATAGAGTAGCAGAATCTTTTGTGCTCCTTTTCCCTTGCAAACAACAGTTTTCCCAGGCTCTGAGTGAAGTGTTTTTAAGTTACATGCCTATGCAGGAGGATGGGAATTAGATGCAGGGTCCAGATCTGCTACACAACTGGCATGTAAACATAACAAACAAAAATGTTTTCAAAGGTACAGTGTTGGAGAAACAACTACACTTTTTCAGAGAGGGAGAGAGTGTTCTAGGAGCTCTGTGTTCTCAGTCAGATCATGCCTGTGTTCACCTCTTGAATCCTGGACATCTCTCTCACGTGTGGACATTACTGGTGTGGTGGAGGACAGTTCTCATGTCACAGGAAACTGAGAATAACTGCTGTAGTTGTAGTAGTTTACACTGATGTGTAAACTAAGGGGGGAGGAGGGGCTGATGGAGGATCAAACCTGAATAAGGTTGGACTCTGAAAATATGTGAGAGAGAACCTGTTGGCACCCTACCATACAGTGCTCCGGTGAGATTTGTGAAATACTCCTGTTTTTTCAGCTAATGTTGAGGCTGCTTACTGTGAGTATTACAGAAAAAGTGAGGGTAACTTTTAGAGTCTTTGCATCATAGAGAATACAAAATAAGACTGTTAATCTCACAACACATTTTCTGTTCCCTTGTTGGGTGGCTGCTGCCATTTTGGATGGCTGTGTGCTGTGCAATGGCACTACAGTCAGTGCCTTTTATTTGTTTTGTGCTACTCGTGATTGCAGTCTGTTGGAGCTGAAACCAGGACACCTTCCTTTGTGAGCTCCTTTGCCTGGAATCATTTATGTGTGTGTCAGATGTAAAAATCAAGAGTTTTACACGTGTGGTCAAGTCCTGTGTGTCCATTTGTAGGTGCTGTGTTCGTTCTCCTCACACCAATCTCAGTGCAGGGAGCCTCATGCCCATGAGAATGTTGTTTGTAGGAAGTCTCTGGCTGCTGTGAATCCAAATGTTTGTGCTCCCAGGGACTGTCACCTTCTTCCCAGCAGGGCCAGGCATAGTCCAGGCAGGGACATAATACTTCTGAGGCATTCATATAATATATATTATATTATCCCTGGTCTCTGATGTATCACAGCTACTGTTAGGTGTACTCTGAAAATTGGAATGGCTTTTTTCATCCTCCCAAGAAAATTCATAGTTCCTTTGAAAATGCTATTATGTCACACCCATTAAAAAGATAGTATAAAAAAAAATAATTCCACTGGCTAGGTTCCATTCATCAACAGTGCTTCTCTCTGGAGCAATACCTGATTCTTTTGAGGAATCTGAGCATCACAGTAATAGCTGTTCTGATACCTAACCATTGGGAAAACTGCTGTTCCTAAGAATATTCCTCCCATGGAAGAGAACAATAATTAACTGAAGAGAGTAAAAAAAAAACCAAAAAACCACCAGATCTTTTAAACAGGCAACATTTAGATGTGGGCTATGAATAAAGAATGTTGAAGGCTGTGTATGAAATTACAGTAAGGTAAGCTAATATTCAACTCTAACAGTAATAGTTTGGCTATGTGAGAGCCATTTGGGCCAGCAACTACTTACCTATTTTATGCATTAAACAGCTGTGTTATCTCTCTGTTGGAACTAAACTTAATTTCAGAACAAACATACCTTTCTTAATAATTTTTGTTCATATTCATATGGATATGTGTTACCAGTGTATTGTTTCACCTTAATTCATCTCTCAGAAATAAAAAATACCAAATGTTTTCTACTAATATCTAATCTGTGATCCACATTTGCTGATGAATTCTGTAGTCTTCTCTGTGTATTATCCATTAATTGCGCCACTTACTGAAGCTTAATATAAGCTCATTTTTAAGACTCCAAAATGTGAAAGTACTTCTTCATTTCACCAGAAGCCAACTAAAAAATGTTACCAGTGATTATTGGCATAAATACAAAGAGACTTGTCTAAAAAAGAGTTAAGTATTCTATGATGATAATGTAAGTTGTATGCTGCTCATGTTATCTTTCACTGCCTTTTGCAATGCCTGAATGTGTGAGTAAATTTTCCTTGGTTAACGTCATAGTATGCAATAGGTCTATCTGTACAGTGCTTTTTCCTTCTGGCTCCTTTATTATAGTGAAGGAACATCTTCCAACACTGTGGTCTGATTATGCTCATACTGGAACATTTCTGGCACTTAAATTTGAAAAACCTTTGCATATTTATGTACAGAATACTCTTTTGGGAGATTTAAAAATCTGGGCAGAGTGGCAGATCTTCACTCCTCTTGCTGTGCAGGTTCCAAGAAGGGCAGTCATAAGGGATTTTTGCTCCTTCCTCAACAGGAAGAAAAAAATTTCTACTGCCATATTTAGGAAAAAAAGTCCAGTTTTTGGCATATTAAAGACTTATTGTCTTGAGGTCAGGGCTGGATGAGTGTTGAGAACATGCTCATCATAATGTGCTCTGCCATTATCCAAGTTTTGAATTGCACAAGTACAAACCAGCAATGGATGTGTTTGAGTGATTGTTTTAGAGACATAATTTGGGGGGTTTTAGGCATTAATGTGTGATCATGTCTATTTTTGACTCATTCAGCATTGGAACCAGTCAACATAGGAAACAATACTGTTGGGTGAATATCACAGTCTTCAGAAAAGAAACTCTAGCCCAGTGAGACTGCAGGAGATGAGATAGTCCCTAAATGTGATAATGTTCTGCTTTTCAAATATTTCTGTCTTTGCTGTCAATTTTTTTTATTAAATATAGGACTTTTATGTCCCATGATGCCCTTAATTTATACAAGTTTTGCAGAGTATAGATCAGACACCTTTTCATACCTGATCCTACCTGCATCTTTCCATCTATAATGTTTTCTACTCATTAGCAAGTGGCAGCATTATGAAACATAGTGCTCTTTTCCTTTTGCATTTCCAGTGTATCTCAGAAATAACTTTGATTTATCATAGAATTCTGGCAAATAACTGTGAAGCAGTCACTGTTGCAGTATCTTTAGTTTCTCACATACTTTCATAATTTCAAGCAGGTGGGGGAGAAGGAGGCAGGAATAATTGTAAGCTGCATTTCTGATTCTGGGACATTCCAGGGGCCCAGCCCCCCGTGTTAAATCTTTTGGAGGCTTAACTGGCAGCAGGCCTGCCTGACATCTCCACAAGTCACAGTGCACAATGCTGTGACCCCGTCTCTGACAGGTCCCTTCTCCTAGCAGCAGTCACATCCTTGGCAAGCCCCTGTTGCAGGAGACCCACAGGAAATAGTGTCCTGACTGCTGTCTCAGTGACTGTGCTCCTAAACATTCTCTCATACTATATATGGTGTTGTGGAGGAGGTCAAGATGTGTGAAGATTTCACCCTTTCCTGTTTTCCTTTGTATTTGCCAGGTCTGGAATGGAATGATATGTTCTGTTCTCCTAATTGATTAAATGGCATCTATCATAGCATAAAGAGAATCAAACAGAATTATTTTTTCTCCCATGTTACCATTTAGAGCTCTCAATTCTTCATGGATCATTAGCATATAATTTTCAGATGAGCTGGCCAGTAGGTCCCTAAATAAAAATTAGTAGAAAAGATTAGCTAGGAAAGCTAGACTGGTAATGAGCTGTTGCACTATAGTAATGTGATAGGTTTGTAGTTCATATCTAGCCCTAATCAGTGCTAAGTGTGAGTTGTCAGCATGTGATAGCTAATTGGTGTTTCTTGGAATTACAGTGCAACAAAATCACTAAAATAAAAATAAAGCTTTTCTTTATATATGACAAGTTAAGGGTTAATTATAAATGCTTGGGTCAAATACACCTCTTAGCTACATTATATGCAAATCAGCTGCACTGAGGGAAGGTTCATGGGCTGTCAAAACTTCTCTGGTCCCTTTTGGATAATTATTATTTTTTTTAAAATTGGTACAGTAGTGGCTTTGAAAACAGAAAAGGCCATTTAAGCCCTTTGCTACATATTTAATATGTCATACAACACACAAAAAACCCCTTAAACCTGAAGTACTGAAGAATATTAACAATACAATGACAGCTTGAACTCTAGTAGCGGTCCTTTTCTTAATGATTTTGTTTGCTCTGTGTTCATTTTAGAACTGCTGTCCTCCCACAGAATTAATTGGATATAAAGTCATAACATAGATCTGAAAAATTATAAGGCAGGAGTAATCTAAGACATTGGATAGGAAAGACTTAAAAGCCTGGCTAACTTGACATCTGTGAGCTGAGATTTTTTTCATTTCACAGCTATAAATAGGTGGCTCTAATCACTCTCATAGTGCTAATACGGGAAATGTCCCGTCTGTCCCCAGTAGCTGGTGGTGGGAATGACTGCTATGCACAATGTTGTGCTTCCAAATTGTGAACCCAGACAAACTCTGCAAGCAGAACTTTCTCTGACATGGGTGCTGTGAGAGAATTTTAGCTATCTCTTGAGAGGCTAAAGCATACATGGTCAGACAATCTCATTGCTAGTCATCCAAATACATGTTTTAATTGGCTGTTAAATTGACCATTTCCAATCAGATTTAATGCAGGCACGGGCCTTTAGATGTGAGGTCTGAGCAAGGCTCTTGAGACTGAGAGAGGGGTGGGGCAGAAGCAGGCTGGGCCATGAAGCTGCGATGACACTGCTCTGTTGCATGCTGGTTTGGCAGCCAGCTGAGCCAAATGCCAGCCAGCATCCACGAGTCAACAAGGAGAGAGGACAGAGCTGCAACTGAAGGAGGTGAGTTAGGTGGGATGTGGCAAGGTGGGGTTGAGGGGACAGCCGAAGTATGGATAATGGAGTAACACAGGAAACAAACTCTGGGAAACTAGCCTTCATTTCTTCCTCTGTTCATAGAACAACTTGTTCATTTATCCAGATCCTCACCATTTGAAATGCAATTACAGGAATATATTTTCCTACTGAGTAAAATTCATACAGTCAGCAGAAAAACTTCTCTGTAAATGATTTGCTTGTCAGTGTGTGGAAGAGGAGGGGTAAAAGTAGAGAAAAGAGAGGATTTCAAATTAATTCACTGCTAAATCATCTGAATTAAATGATCAATTTTTATTAGTGCAATAGCTGCAAAAGTTAATACTGAGATGTTAAGAAAGTCTTGCAGCAACAATAATTTGGTATTATCACTCAGATGTGAGAGGAACAAAAGAGGAAACCCTGAGTTGAAACTCACTTTAAAGTAAATCCATACAACAAACACTACCTTCTCAGATGGTGAACCTTGAAATATCTTGACTGTTCCCAAGAGCAGGAAATCTGGAACAGATGTCCATGCATTTAAATTCAACCCTCCTTTCAAGATGGGGATACATTTGGATCCAGCCTTCTGGATAGAGCCCTCGCCCTCTGTTCTATGCAGATGTGGTACCTCATGTCGGGGTGAAAGAAATTTATCTGTCTAGATCTGAGTAAATGCACAGACTGGTGTCCCCTGAGAATTTACTAGTTAAGCTGAAGAAGACAAGGAGCCTTAAGATGCATCAAGTAGTGAAGACTGCAGAGACAACAGTAACTAGCATGGAAGTGGGAGCTCTCAAACTAGAGGGAAAGCTACTAGGGAAGTTCTTCAAGGACCAGTTTTAGGAGAGGTTTTATTTGGTGCTATCATCAGCAGCCTTGGCACGCAGAGCAGGAGCATGCTAATCATAGTGACACAAAGCTGAGAGCCATCATCTGTACAAAGGCAGATCAGAACATCAGATGGGGGCAGCTGTGGCACCTCCAGGGCTGCAGTAATACAAATGGCACTGATGCAAGGGCTTCCCTGATGGACTGCTGATAATTTCTGATGCAATCTGGGTGCTCATCAGCTAGAAAGGGGATGGGGGTGTGTGATGATTTAGGCATGTTGGCTGATGATCTCAGGTGTCTACAGCTAAATTAACAGTGACAAGGAATGACATCTGTTGAGATACTAGGAATGACAGCAGACAAATAGTAATAGTTATGCAAGGGGCTAGCAATTTCTCTCTTAGGTGCAGTGCTGGTCTCCCATATAGATGAAGAATTAATTGAGACTGAAGCAAGTACAAGAAAGTCTGGCAAGGGGAGTTTTTCACATGAGAGAAAATGAAATTAATTTGTCTGGCATACCCAAATAGAGTTAAGGGATAGAGAGCACGTCTGTACATGTGGCCAGGAGCATTCCCACCCCTGGGGAGGGTGAGCAACAGAAACCAAAGAGCATGAGCAAATAGAAAAGTAGTTGGCACAACACTACTAAATGGAAATGTGTGGGGGAAGTGTTAGAAAGCCATAATGTTTTTAAGGATGGGTTTTCTAAATGCTTTAGGAGGATTATATTGTTCTCTGTACTGGGTAGAGGCAGGAGCTAATACTTCAGTTTCTTCTCACTCCATGCATCACCTGTGCTTTGATGCTGTCCCATGGGGCTTAGGCTCACAGGACTAAGCAATGCATTTCTTTCTTCCTCCCTCTAAGGTGGTTATCCATGTGCTGTCTTCATCAGAATGACTGTCTTTCCTCTTGGCCTCTCTGTGTCTCCAGTCATATTGGCTAGGGTTGGGTTGATTGAATGCTGAGGAACTCTGCTGGTCCTTGGGAGGTCACAGCGGGCATGCAGAGGGGATGCAGGAAGGAGGCTGCAGAGTCTGGCTGTAAACCTTTAAAAGCCAATTCTAAGAATGTAAGAATGGCTGTACTGATTCAGGCTAAATGTCCTTATAGCATCCTGTCTGGCTAAATTCAACAGCAGATGCCAAGGATAGAGTGTAAGGCTAAAATAAGTACTTTGCCAAAAAGTACTCAAGCCTCAACTATTTTCAGCTGTGGGAATTCCTCAGTATCAGCAGCAGCTTTGTAAACAGAAGTAGGACCTTCCAGGCACATTGTAAATGATTCCAGTCTGAGGCTTTTTAAAGACAGTTAAAGTTTGAAAGGATCTTTATGAAAAACTGGTTCAGTTTATCTCTGAAATTTTGTTTTACTGCTTCTTGGATTTTGAACAGCTAACTTTAGGAGAGATCTTTTTTTGTGATTTAAAATTAAATACAGACAAACTTCAGTATCATATATTGCTTTCTGCCACTCACAACTCTGTTCTGACTATCAGCCTTGTGGAGAGGCAGCTGTTAACATGGAAATATTAAAATTTATAGTTCTTTTTCTGAGCAGAATAGATATAATGGGCTCTAAAGCATGTCCTGGTCACCTCAGGTAAAACTGCAAGCAATTGTAGTAATACTTGTTACTACAAATTTAACAATTGCTAACCAACAAGTTTAAAAGAGTTTCTTTACTGTGGCAGGCTATGAGAAGGGCTTGAACTGTCAGATATACAACAGCCTATTGAGAATCTTGTCTTACCAATGTTACTATAGTGGGCAAAATAAATAGAAGAATCCATTTAAAGGGAGAGTGAAACTTCAGATAACATGAAAAATGCATGTGCATCATTTAAAATTTTAAATTGCTGCATGGATGAAGATAAATGTATTGAAGCAGCCTATCTCCAGTTGGTTTAAATAGCAAATATATACATTAAAAATATTTATATACCAATTTTGCTACTTTTACTTACAGCACATAGAACTTGCATAGCCTGGAGTCCCTCAGGTTTTATTTAGGTTCCTCTGTGAATGAAGTATGGAGTGTGAGAGATATAAAAGAATCAAACATTTAGTTTCCTTATGCCTATGTTTATAGATGACAGAATTCCCACTGCCTTGCACCAGCTGCTAGATTTGGTCCCGTGCTGCCAAAACTGTCATCATAAACCTGCCTGTGGTTCCACAGTTTAATTTCAATGCCATGTATTTGACGTCAGAAGGGACTGGTTTAGTCTTTGTCTCTTGTATCCTGTCACTAAATCTGTAAAAACCCAGTTCAGATGCCGACGAAGCTTATGGGAGCTTTTCTGGAGATTTCAGAGACAGCTGGGTTTGGACCACAGTGCCTGTGGATTTCAGTTAATAAAATCCTAATTTTTGGGGCTGGTTTGTGGACTTAACCAAAACACAGGCACAGGCAGGAAATTTTCCTCTGTGGTCTTTATTTGCCATGCAAGTCACCATCATCACTGCTATTGCTCAGCCTGTCTCATCACATCTCTAAATCAGCCACTTGTGTGAGTAGCTCAGCCCGTCTGTGGATGAAAGTTTTGGCTGTCTGACAGCCATTCATTTTTATGTGAAAGGAGTTCTTGGTGTCTCTCCACTTCCTCACAAGGTCACCCCACCCATATTGACTGATGGCAGTACAAATATAGAGGCCAAGGATTTGCAGGCCATAGAGTGCTCTGTTCATTAGATTCTGCAAGCATCATTGCACGTGTCTAAGAAACTTATTTTGACCTTTGAGTAGTAAAGTAAATTGAGACCTTGAAGTGCAATTGGCTTCCAGTCCTAAGTTGTTAAAGAAATAGGTGTAATGGACAAAATTCAGCTTTCTTACTCTTCTCCAGAGCAAAAGAACATGTAAAGTTAGATAGCTAAGTCCATACTTACCCCTATTACTTACCCTGATTTTTAGAAAGAGAGTTATGCATGTTGTCTAGGATCTTTACATAATCCCTGTACATGCCAATACATTATTCCTAAGTGGAAGTCATAGGTTATTAATTTGTAGATAGTTTGGAGCTGAACAACTGAGGCCAGTGTGTGTCTGCTGGAAATGGGAGATGACATAAAAAATTCCTCCTTTTCGGAACTTGCTTCACCTGCTTAATTCCCATCCTAGTTACCAGATTGCTTGGCTGCTGTAAAGATCATCTTCCTTGACAACAGACAGGGATTGCTTCTTTTATCAGGTTTTAGCAGTTTCATGCATCTCTGTGAAGCAATTTGGAACTGTATGTGAAAAGGAAATTTAAAAGGTATTACACTGATTACCAGAAAAGGAAGCATGACTGGAGGCTTCTGACTGTATATTTTGCTTTAATCCTGATGGTTTCATATTTTCATTGCTTTGGTAGTTTTGGGTTTTGGTAGTTTTCGATCAGGACCCAGTATCATGTAAGTGCATAATTTTTTTGCTGTTCATCTAAATGAACAGTTTTGTGAGCACCAGCATCAAGAACATAATGTTTCTAACAACTTGTCTCTCAGTCTGGCATCCAAAAGGGTGTAAATACTGGGCAAAAATATTCCTACGTTTGGGAATTTCTCTCATCTATGTGCTTTCTCTGGTGTGTTCAAGAATGCAATTGAAGGCATTTTTCTCATTCTGTGGGAGCACAAATAAGATTTCTCTCCTTTCACCCAGCTGCTAATCCTTCCAGCATTTACAGACTTATTATCTTCAAACTTTGCATATTATTTTCTCAAACTTTATTTGAATTTGCCAAAAGCCTGGAAGTTTATTGCTGAAGGCGATCAAGTAACCTTGTGTGCAGGTGCAAAGGCAGTATGAACTCTTGAGCCTAACTTTCTTTGGGGAATACATCTAATAAGTGGTGTAGATGAATTGTTTCATTTCCATATCATTAATGACAGCCAAAGTCTGCCTTTTTTTTTCCCCCCCGTTTCCACATGGGAGTATGTGCACTTTCACTGCCCTCTGCTATAATGCTGTGGGCTGAAGGCTCCAGGAGGTTGACATATACAATCTTACTGATCAAAATGCAAAGTGTTTTGTGGAGTGACCTTCCCAGTTTCCTGGAGATGTTATCTATTTACATAAGGAGCAGTGCCAAGTGGAGTGGTTTCTAAAACTGAACAGTAGTCAATTATTTTCAGGTACCACTCCATTTGGGATTGCAATTAGAATAACTGGAGCTGCTCTCCAGCACAGGAAACTGGGAAGGTCACGCTGCCAAATTGTTGGCATCTTGATGAAGGAGTGTAAACTATTGCTGTCGCTACTGCTCAAATGAGCCTAAGCAGAATGAAGTAATTATGAAATCCTCCCAAAAGATCATGAATATTAATGTATCGATTACAAACATTTGAAGTTAATTTTCGTTTGAGGAAATAACCCTGGAGTTCCACCCTGGGTCCATCTGAACGCTATCGCTCCTCGCGGCGCGGGGCAGGGCGCGGCAGCGGCAGCTCCGCCCGGCAGCGCGGCAGGGCTCCGGGCGGCAGCCAGCTGTCCCCTCTCTGTCCCCGCACAAATTGCCACGGGGTATGGCCGAAATGGTCCCCGAGCTGCCTGGCGTGAGGGTAGGGCAGGAGCCAGGCCGCTCCGGCAGGCAGGTGCTTGTCCGCCCGGGGAGGGGAGCTGAGGCGGCGGCTGCCCTGCCCTCGGAGCGGCGCTTCAGCGTGTGTGACCCCGGCCGTGAGACTGGCTGCGGCTCGGCCCCGGGAGCGGAGGCCTCCTGACAAACCCGCCCTTTGCTTGGCCTCTTGAATGCAGAGTGGAGAGCCTTGCTTTAACCTGCCCGCTGCCCGGCCCTCGGAAGGCAGCGGGAGCTGGGGGCAGCAGCGCTGGAAGGAGAGATGCTGCACAAAGGAGCGTGCCCATGCTGATGCGGGGCTGGTGGAAATGCCCTCACCGGGTGTCTGCTCTGCTCCTGCTCAAATTAGCCACCCAGAGGGGCTGGTGAAGGTGCTTTCCAGAATGTGTCCTCAG
The DNA here is from genome assembly GCF_017590135.1 of Pyrgilauda ruficollis. Taxonomy (NCBI): domain Eukaryota; kingdom Metazoa; phylum Chordata; class Aves; order Passeriformes; family Passeridae; genus Pyrgilauda; species Pyrgilauda ruficollis. The sequence goes on from NW_024525489.1 coordinate 14,092,144, forward strand.
CAGATCGTCAGGGAATGTTTCTGCACGTTTTCTCTTGCTGTGTGTTTCCCCCTATGACTGCCCTAGAGGCACAGGCACTGTTCAGCTGCATTCCAGCCCTTCCCTTCCCAGCACTCCTGCTGCCCTGGCAGGGCACGGGCAGCCCGGAGGAGAGGCAGGCAGGCTCCTAAGCTGCTCCAGTTCCTATTCCATAGCAGCTATGTTGTCTTCTCATATAAAGCAACTAAACCATACAGACAAGCTGAGCCAAACTTGTGGTTGCCATAATACTTCTAAGTAAGGGAGCCAAGGAAGTCGGGACATGGGGAGAGAAAAGACATTTCCCTTCCCCTTTTTAGCGTAGTTTGGTAGAAGTTAGCCTAGCCAAGTGCAGAGTCCCTAAATTATTTAAAATCTGGATCATTATTGGTTTTAACTGCAGGATTTTTTTTTTCTACTGTAAATCACAGTCTACTTATTGAGCATGTTTCCTCAACAAGTGCTACTGCTGATTTTGGGGAATCTGGCTTTAGCTCTAACATAGAGTTGCTGATGAGTTGCTGAGCCGAATTAGCTCCCTGGATTAACTGAGTTTCTGTTTTTCAGCTAGAATTTATGAGGAGCTGGCCCTGTAATGAAACAGACCACTAGGACCCTTTTTATTTTGTTTCTCTCTGAGCTTTATTTGGATGTTTTCAATGGCTGCTTGTGAATGGTGTTTGTTTCTGTGCTGAGATTCGAAGTACAGAGGGGAGAGGGATCATTTTTTCACATTTTCAGTGTAGTCTTCTCTCTGCAATAATCACTGGCCCTCAGCAGAGCTGTGCTCCTAACCACCTCCTCTCTCCCACCCCAAAACTTGCACTTACTGTGACTTTAAGCTACATCTGGATCTCTGAGCTCTTTTTAGAGTAACACACTGAACTGTAAGTAAGTATATATGTGTTCTGTTTGGTATTGCCAAAGTGCAAAAGTACACCTGAACCAAATGACGTAAAATTCACAGGGCTGGGGAAAAGACTGAGAGGAACGTCTTTCTCTTGTTTGTTGAATTATTTGAATGAAGCTTGTGTGACTTCTGCTCCACTGCTGGCACAAGGCAGAAATGAGAAGATGGTGAAAATGTCTTTGTGTGTCTTCAGAGTTAGCATGGTGGTGCCCAGCTTAGAGCTGGGCTGGCACTGTCAGAAACCATGCACTCTTTAATACGTAAAGGTAAAAGTGGAGTTGTGTGACAGCAACAGCTTTATTGGGAGACAGTTCTATTGTGAGATCAGTCAGCAAGACCTTAAAAAGTAGGAACTTTTTTGTCATTTATGAACAACAGGGTACTCCTTGTCGGTTTTGTGGACTGTTAAAGCTTCATCAGCTTTGGAGCAACTTTTATACAAAAGTTACAGCTCTTGAATGAGCCCCTTTTATGGTGAGAGGGGTAGTTCCCTGACTCTTGGGAGAAGAGGCCAACTCCCATCTTGCTACCATCTCCTTTCAGGTGATTGTAGAGAACAGTGAGATCTTCCCTCAGCCTCCTTTTCCCCAGACTGAACAACCCCAGCTGTCACAGCCACTCCTCATGAGATTTGTTCTCCAGAGCCTTCTCCAGCTCCGTTGCCCTTCTCTGGACATGCTTAAGTACTTCAATATCTTTCTTGCAGTGAGGAGCCCAAAATTGAACTCATTTGAGGTGCAGCCTCACCAATGGGTTTCTGTCCTTCTGTCTGTCACCGATTTGCTTTTCTGCCTTTGGTAAAAAAGAAACAAAATATGCTCTTTTGTGCATCTGCCACATGCTCATGGGTTGCCACAGGCACAAGGATTACGAAATTTTCTCTTAAAAGACAGCAATTGTAGGGGGAATCCCCCTACATTTTATATGAATTTTGTACAATTTCAGATAAGTACCATGCTTGGCTACAGCAACACTTTTCTCCTGCTATTGACCTATTGACTGCTGTAGTGTCACATCCCTTCCAGATGTGGAAGTTTCCTGGTACTGAATCTGAGTACAGTGTCCCCTCAGCACAGTCCTTTCAGCTCCCCCTTCCCCTCTGCCATGAGCACAGGGTTCTGGGTTGTGCTAGTGCACCTCATACGAGATAACTAACTGCAGTGGCAGTGGAAATTTCCACTATGCTTCATTTTCCCTTTAAAGCCAGTCAATTTCCACCTGGAACAAGTTCATTGTCTCCCCAGTGCCTCATTTCACCAGGTGAAGAATTCCCCATGTTAAAGGTCCAACACGTTACCCATCTTTCTTCAACTGCCTCGTTTTGTTCTGCTAACAAAGCCAGGCTTACGTGGCTGAACCACCGAGGGCTTTATCTCCCCACCTGGACTCATTTTTTTTGTGCCTACACACATTGCTCCCATTTCCTCTCTTTCTCTCTCTCTCTATCAAAATTATTAACAGAAAGGAAAGACATAACTAAGAAAACTATACTGGTCCATAGTGAACTCAGCTGTTACACACCTGTAGCATCTGCTGCTGGGCTTGTGCTTTTTGAGCTATAAACTGTCCTTTGTAGAGATTATTCCTATGTAGTAAGAGCCAAAACCCAATATATTCTTTATGTGGTTCCTTTGTAATGTAAACATTTATTACTCTGAACAAAGCAGTGCATCAGCTCAAAGGAGCAAGAGTTAAGATGTTATGATCAAAAATGGCTGTCATAGTTACTGAGATTTTTTCCTTTGACATACCTCTATAAATAATTAGATTACAAGACACCTGAGGGCATACATCATGTGATGCTGTAATCATAACACCTGGAGGGAGTAGACAACTTTCTCCTTTTGGCCAAGTGCCTAGGAAGACACTAAGGTATATGATTAATAGAGAGCACAAACATGCTGTCTTGCACTTCCTAAAGCTCAGTTGTACCATTGTACAGACTCCCTTGTGGAATGTTAATATTCCTATTTCTGATGGTGCTGCTGTTGTCATTGAATAGCCAAAATCTGCATAGTAGTGGGGTGACAGGAAAGGGAAAACAAAGAAAATATTTGTTATTAAGGTGGGGGGTGTGGGGAGGCAGATGCAGGAAACAAAACAAAGTATATAATACAATTGGGTAAATAATTCCACAGAAAAATCATTATTCCAGCATTTCAGCTGGATCTTCCTCTCCAGTATTGCTTGCTTTTTGTGAAACAATTCTGTGTTTGTGTCTACCATACACAGAATGAAATGCTGGGCAACAAAAATTCCTGTGAATTTCCTGAGCACAATATTTATTCTTATTGCTTCATTTTCTATTCATGAATTCTATTTTGCAGCCCTACACAAAAGCAATTACTGTTTGCCTCTTTTCCATGTAGCTCACTTTGAACACACAGACTTTCTTAAAGCTGGAGGACCTGGCAGAGGAAGATCCAGGAAGGCACTGACCATTCTCTGCCTCCTCGCCTGGCCTGCCCCTCACCTGGCAGCATGATACAGCAGCCATGCAAAACTATGGCCACATTTTGGGATTCCTCTGCTGGGTGTCAGTGAACAGCTGAGGGTGGGAACTTGACTGGGGAGAGAGGCCTTGGAGATCAGGCAAAGAGAGTGGAAGTCATTAATGGGAGGAAGAGGGGGAGAAAAGAGGAGTTTAATACTGGAAGAATGTCTAGCAGTGATGCTGGAGAATGGCAAAGTCTGGTGTAGCTGCTTACTACACTGCAGGATGAAACTGAGTTCTGCCAGGCTGTTTCGGGGAGGAGCTGGGGTATGGGAATAAGAACAAGCAAAAAGGTTAGATGAAGAGAGCCCAGGATAGATGCTGGTAGAAGACTGTAGGATTGTAGATCTGATCAGAGAAGAGCATGTCAAAAAGGGTATGAATACATGAGAGTACAGCTTTTCTACAGCGCACGAAAGGAGTGTGTTACTCCCACATCTTAATGTTTTTCTACAGGTAGGAAATGCTAGAAAACCCCCTGGTATATTGTAAGTCATGTTCTCCTTTTCTACTGCTTGACCAGACAAAAGGTGTCAGCCAGCTGCTGCTGCCAGCTAGTTTAGAAATTGAGGCTATTTTATACACAGGAATGTTCCAAGCTTGCTGATGTCTCATTGAAGTGTAATCACAAATCCACATGAAATTACGTAAACTACCTATAATAAGTGCATTTAGATCCTAAAATCAACTGCTATAGGGTCAGGAAATGTCAAAATTAATGGGCTGTCTATATTGTGTTATCCTTTCAGGGCTCTCTCTCCATCCCAAAATATCATCTTTTTTCAAGGCAGATAAAGGACCTGCTTTAGCCGTGAATCAGAACTGTACAGTGATGTGGTCATTGTCAATAAACATGTGGAGGGTGGGATGGAGGACTGTGGAAGAGAAGGGAGATATTCTGAAAGGACTGATACCACCTACAGACCAGTTCGGACAATGAGTTCCTAAAATTTTTAGATGGGCTACTAATTGTATGTTCATGGTTTTTTGGGTATCCTGATTTGAGAACCAGCTGCCCCATTTGCTGTTGGAGATAAGTCCAAGTTAGCTGTACTTTGAATATGAAGACTGTGTAATGATCAATAACTTTGAAAGATCTGTGCTTCACACCAAACACCTATACTTAATGAAGTCTTCAACGTTTCAGGCATTATCAGAGGAATATATGCTTCACCTCAGGGGCATTCATCAGATACTGCATCGATGAGCTCCACAGGGAAAAGAAAAAATTATAAAGAGCCTTTGAAGAAATCAGTCATTCAGGATTCAGAACAGAGTTTGTATAGTTCTAACAGTAAAAAAGGCATAAATCCGTACATTGCAAGGCAAGGATTGAAAGAAAGATTATATAACTTATGGTTCAGTGAGCACTGTTTATTCTGTGCAGGGTTTGAGACAGGGTTCTAGTGGAAAAGTAGCATCCAGTCACAAAATTAACAACTTTGACTAAATGTACACTGGCAACTGGGATTTATGCAATGTCAAAGGGCACATATCATGATATTATGTGCTTAATTCTTCAATGTAAGATTCTGTGTTGTTTGAACTTGAGTATAATTAATCATTCATGAGGAAGGGAAATACAGATGTGTATAAGGAAAGATGTACATCTTTCCTTCTTACTGAAAGGAAGATGTACATCTGAACGAGCTGAGACTTTCTGCCTGGCAGTCTGCACCTCTGTACCATATCTGCTGACACACATTGTAGAGATACCCGAGTTTAGTGTCCTGCACACAGGGCTCTTGCCTCTGAACTTTTCCAGGGGTACAGCTTTGCATATTTTATTTTTGGTTTTTACCTGTGTGGGATATATATGAGTAATATTTAGTCGCTTTTTTTCTGTAGCCATGATTGTCTAGAAGCTAGGCAAGAAAAGGTTTACAAGAAAAGGTAATGTATTTTATTAGAACAAGTGATGTAGTTAGAAAAAAATAGGTGACTTTTAAGTACTGAAAAGACTGCAGAATTGACTTACTGATATACATGCTTTGGAGTCTGAAGTGGGGTATCCCGACCCCACCTTCAATTTCGTATGTGTTTTATATCCCCATAATGATGATGGTTTAGGGTAGATTTCCAAAACTATAAAAACATTAGTGGATGGGATAGAAATACATTTAAAATGAAGACAGGTATATAAAATGGAGTCATTGTGCTGCTCTGACCTATAATTTTTTATTACTTTTGGAGCAGAATAGAAATAGACCATTAGCATTCCTGAAGTTCTCTTATTTTCCATGAAGACATTGATGCATTTCACTCTGCTGCCGTGAGAAATCTTCTGCTAGCCAGGCTCTGCTTAACACAGTGAGCAACATACACCTGGGAGCAGCAAATGCCATAACTTTCTTCAAAATTTCCTGTGTCTTAGTTTAGATTGCAGAGCCAGAAAATCAACAAAGGTCTTGCTTCTCAGAACCTTTCCAGTGCAGAAGTGCAGACCTCTTTGTAAAACTTCTGCTTTCACAGGAAACTTTGCATTTTCAGATAACAGATCACAAATGACCTAATGAAATAATTCATAGCCTTTCATTTTTTTCACGCAGAAATACCATGCCAGCACTCAGAAGAAAAAGCATCTACTTTGTGTCTCACACTGACTGCCAAGCAGATTTCAGTGAGACATCCAGAATGTTTTACCAATATTGTAATTGAAGAGGATAGAGTGAGTTAAAAATTAGGCCAACATTTTTGTGTCTTACATTCTCTTCTATTTTCTTTCTTTCTTTCTTTCCTTCAGAAGTTAGTAGGTGAGAGTTATTGTGAGAGGTTGGTGAACCCTGAACAGCTGAACTTGTCTTATGACAATATCTGGATTTGACAAAAATCTTTGTTTAGTAACTTTCTCCCTCTTCATGTTATTTTTCAGTGTACAATAATGATGTGAGGCTGGTTATTTTTTCTGGGTACCAGGTGAATTTGAGAGTCAAGATGTAGCCTGTGCTGATTGAACAAACTCTGAAATTAGAAATCAGTGCTAGCTGTGCTTTTTACTGCTAGGGTCGTGCTTTAATCCTCAACAAATCTGCCCTTTAGTTCCCATCCATGTCAGAGGATGAATTATAAATAGATATTTCTTCAGTATCATTATTCTTCTTGTATTCCAGTACAAGGCAGACGGCAGAGATTATTTTATATTCCTAAAGGCATATATCTAGGAGGGCCACGCCTCAGTGCTGATGCTGGCTGCATGGATTGTGGATTCTCAGGAGACCAGCATGTTTAGAATGTATTCTTTTGCACTTTCCCCTGTCATCTCATGTTTTGCTATGATAGAAGCATTGGCAAATGAAAGGCTTTTATTGATTTCTGTGGAGATGTTAATAATTTCTGTGTTACTCTGCATTGGAGTGGTGACTGATGTACAAAATTTGACATCTTAATAATTCTGTGTTGGAAAAGAGGGACACTAACCTGAGACACAGCAACCTATTAACTCTGGATCTGTGGATTCAAAGCAGCCTTAGGTCACAAGTGAAATGAGCAAGGCTGTCTCAGTATAGTCTTTATGGATGTTTGTTTGCTTCTCAAAGACACTAGATGTCTTCAATGTGTCTGGAGCAGATGGAAGCAGAAATCCTGAAACCAAAAAAAAAGGTTTATTTTCAGTATTTCTAGTCGAGCTGAAACTGCAAGTACTAGAAACCTCAGGAGATGAGAACCCTCCAGAGCTATTGCATTAAAATATGCAGCCCAAATGTTGTTTAGTCAATCAAAAAGAGAGGTCCATGAGTTTTGGTGTTTGTTCATCAGTCCCATCCAGCAGCCATAGCTTCAGTTCCCAGCAGCTGCAGCTTTACGCAGAGTTCTTGTAAGCTGGAAACCTCAAGTGAGTGAACAAGGACACACATGCACCATAGGTCATTTACAGATATTTAACAGTGAGAAAAATCTGATCCGTAGCCACTGACAGTATCACCATCATTACAAAAGCGAATGTGATAGATAAATATCAGGCTGTTGCTGTCTTTGTTTCCAGCTGTATGTAATCATCATCCACAGCCTTTAGCATAGGGGAGACACTCTTCAAGACAATGCCATTTTCCAAATAACCATCCAGCTGACTCTACACCATGGAGCTAAAAGTCTCTTTAAAAATTATATATCGTGCATTTCTGACTACAGGATTAGATGACCACCTCAAAAGTATTATGTATGCATCATTATTCTGTTAAAATTCATATTCTCAGTCCAGTCACAGACAGCCCCACAATAAGGCATCAGCATTTCAAAAGCTGTCTGATGCTGAACAATAGAGTAAATGTCAAGAACAGAATATGTGATTTCTGCCTCAGTGAAAGAAATTATCTAATATGAAAGAACAATTGTGTGAAATTTGAAGGCTTGATTGGTTTGTATTTTACCAGCATCATCCAAAACTGACTTCAGTGACTCACCTGTTACTAATATTGAGTTACCCAATGCCCTAGAAGGCAACAAAAAAATTGTGTTCTGTAATCTAATCCAGTACCCTCTTGTCATCCAGAGCTGGGCCAGGGTTTGTCTGGGCACTGTGCACTTCAAAAGAGCAGCAGTTTGATGTTTGCTGCTGTGGCTTCTTAACAGTCTCCAGTGCTGGTCTGCATCTCTCTGTTGGCAGTGGTAACAATGGAGAAGGACTGTGACCAAAAGGAGACAGAAAAGGGGAAGTGGGAAAAGAAGTTTGAATTGTAGTCCAGGGTCTTTCAGCATGCTCAGCTGCACAACATAGTACAAAACTGAGAAGGAAACTAATTAGGATTCCATTAAAAAAGAGGAGAAAATATCTCACCAAGACCCAAGTTACATCATGATGGCCAAAGCGAAACCTTGCTGGCTAATGTAGCCTTAATTCATTTTACTTTGCAGAGACAGCAAGCTGACCATGTTGCTCCGAGAGTCCTTGGGGAATATGAACTGCCGCACCACGATGATAGCTCACATTTCAGCTGCTGCGGGGAACTACGCTGAGACACTCTCCACCATCCAGATTGCCTCAAGAGTCCTCAGGATGAAGAAAAAGAAAACTAAGGTAAGATGATGTGTAACTCCCTTCTTATAGTGACGGAGGAAGGAGGAAGAAGGATCGTGAAGGATCCTTAACTGGGTAGAGCAGCATGTAACAAAGTCAGTAATCAGTTCCAAAGTGTGTGGGTTGTATGTACACAGTCCTAGGCAAGTGTCAGAGTGCAATATCAGAGGGGTAAATGCTTCAGCTTCAGAGACACAGGAGTAAGTTCAGGCACATCTGTTGTAGCAGGTTTGTAAGCTGACCTTGTCTAATAATATAGCTGTCAGGGAGCATTTATTTTCCTTTATGCTCTTAGTGTTAGTGAAATAACAGGGACTGAAACACTGTAGAGTTAAAGAAAATTTGGATTAATTCAGAATTAGATTCTCTATGCTTCTCAGACAGAGGGGAAGCAAAATAAAGGCAGAACAATTATGTTCAAGGCCAGCGTTGACCACCTTTTTATTCCTACTGCTTCTAAATATGGGTGATAGATTTTCCAAGCAGTAGAGTGAAGATGGGCTATACCCATATTCATGTTAGAGAGTTCTGGTTGCTTCTGTGCAACTTATGGTGTGAATTGGGCAGAATGAGTGAATTTTATGCATTTAATTTTAATTGGCAGACTGACAAAAGCTTTTTTTTGGTCAATTGATTGGAGACAAATGAAGGGTTCAGTCCACACACCATCAGAGCGCTGTGTCTCCAGAGACCTCTGAGTGCACATTATACAATTCCACACACTGGTAGTAGGGGGTCATATGTAATCAGTTTTCTTGTTCCTCTTCAAATACACAAATGTACACGCATGCGCAAAATCAGCAAAGCCTTTGTCAAATACCTTTGGCCAGGTTCAATTAAGGGAGGTATCTTAATCCATATTTTTAGTACATTTTTTTGACGTCTTATGATTTTGAGTGGGACTCAGGGCTGGGGCTTTGGGTTCTGCATTGAACATAGCTACAGGTTTGCTCCAGGGCTGTGGATAAGAAGCTTCAGAGCTTTGTGCCTTAGTTTAAAGATCTCCCAGTTCATATGTGACCATGAACTTTTTGTGTATGTCATTTGTGCAAGGAGCAGCTTGCAATGCTGAAATGTCATTAGACTCTCTCCCTCTTTCTCTCATGTTGCAGTACACATCAAGTTCTTCTGGAGGAGAGAGCTCTTGTGAGGAGGGTCGGATGCGGAGGCCAACCCAGCTGAGGCCTTTCCATTCTAGAAACACTGTGGACCCAGACTTCCCTATTTTACATTTATCGAGTGATCCTGATTATTCATCCAGCAGTGAGCAGTCATGTGACACGGTGATTTATGTTGGCCCCAATGGCACTGCCCTTTCTGACAAGGAACTGACAGATAACGAGGGTCCCCCTGACTTTGTTCCCATAGTTCCTGCTCTGCAAAAGACCAAAAATGAGGGCAGATTGGAGGAAGTTAGTGAATCAGGGCCCAGCACATCTGAAAGAGACTGCCTGAAGTGCAACACCTTTGCAGAGCTCCAAGAGAGACTGGATTGCATAGATGGCAGTGAAGAGACTGACAAATTTCCCTTTGAAGAGATGCCTGCTCAATTTAGCTCAGACCAGATGTCTAAGTGCGCTGTCTCAAGCCAGCTGGCAGAGCTTAGCCACTTACCAGAGTCAGATAAGGAAGATACGATGCCAGAATGTCAGCATCCTGATAGAGAAGCCAAGGAAAATACAAATACAACACCCAGCAAAACTAGGAGAAATCACTCCCCGGTTCCTTCTGGAGCTCTTACCAATCTTTCAACTCCTTCTTCTCCCAGGAGTGTAACAGGCAGCTCTAGTAAAGAGCTTAACTCTTGTCAGTTAGCACACAGCACCAGCTTGCAGAGCAGCAGAGAAGGGCTCAACACCTCTGGATTTGTGGAAGGCAAACCTCGGCCAATGGGTTCACCCCGGCTTGGCATTGCAAGCCTCTCAAAGACATCTGAGTATAAGCCACCAACTTCTCCTTCCCAGAGGTGCAAGGTCTACACACAGAAAGGAGTTCTGCCCAGCTCCACTCCCCCACCAGCTCCCCTGAGTAAGGATGCTGCCATGACATCTACTGAATCTTTATTACAGCCAGAAATCCGGACCCCACCTGTAGGCATGAGCCCTCAGATTATGAAAAAGTCAGTGTCGTCCAACAATGGGGATTTTGAAGAGACCGTTCTCAATGAAGATGGGCAGCAAAGCATTTCTCCAGAATCCAAGAAGGAGATTCTGAGCACAACCATGGTGACTGTGCAGCAGCCATTGGAGCTGAACGGAGAGGATGAGCTTGTGTTCACCCTTGTGGAAGAGCTGACCATCAGTGGTGTCCTTGACAACGGGCGCCCGACCAGTATCATCAGTTTTAACAGTGACTGCTCTGTGCAGGCTTTGGCCTCTGGCTCTAGGCCAGTCAGTATTATCAGCAGTATCTCTGAAGATCTTGAATGTTACTCCAGTGCAGCTCCTGTGTCTGAAGTCAGCATCACACAGTTCCTTCCTCTTCCAAAGCTGAGTCTGGATGACAAGCCCCAAGATGATGGCAGCAGGCGCTCATCCATCAGCTCATGGTTGAGCGAAATGAGCACAGGGAGTGACGGTGAACAGTCGTGCCACAGCTTCATAGCCCAGGCGTGCTATGGGCATGGGGAAGCTATGGCAGAACCCCCTGTCTCCGAGTTTGCAAGCACCATACAAAGTGCCAGCATGATTTGTGTAAGTGACAAACAGAAGTCAGTGACTGACAACATGCTTATAATGTCGGAAATGGGGGAGGAAGCTTTTGGCAAAGTGCCACCCATCAAAGGCTGCAAGATATCAGCTGTAGGCAAAACTACTGTCACAATCAAAAACACAGCAAGTCTCAGCAGCTGTGAGGGCTACATCCCAATGAAGACAAACATTACCGTCTATCCATGTATTGCTGTTAATTCCTTCAAAGTTCAAGACACGGATGATGCTGTACCTGCTGTAACTGCAGACCCAAAGGCTGTTCATCCCCATGATGGGAAAGAATCCATTGCTAAGACGGTTATCAAATTTGAAGACCCTTGGTTGAAGAGAGAAGAAGATGTTAAAAAGGACAGCTCTGTGAGCAGTGATGGGCCAAGGCCTGATACAGTCGCGGTTTCAGCCAAGCCTGAGCACAGCACAAAACAGTCCTCTGCAGACAGGTTTAGCACCAGCAGTGGGGACACCTCTGTTTCCCCAGGATCTGACAGTCTAAAAAGGATTGTGGATGGCTGTGAGGTGGCAGCATCCAGCTCTGCAACCCAAAGCCCTGTTCATTCCAGTGATGGCTTGAAGAATTGTAGCCTCCCTCGAGGGCTCCCAAAGGCAAGCAAGGTGGAGGAGTCTGACAGTCATCTCCATCCTACTTTTACTGACAGCAGTGGAGTCAGTTCTCCTGCCCTCCCCCAGTTTTCTAAGGCTAGTCTTGACAAGAAAATGGCCTCTCCAAAACACTGCATACTCACTCGTCCCAAAGGGACCCCTCCTCTACCACCTGTGAGAAAGTCAAGCTTGGATCAGAAGAACAGAGCCAGTCCCCAGCACAGTGCAGCCAGCAGCACCACGAGCAGTCCCTCCAGCCAGCCTGTGTCCTTCCTGGCCAGCTTCCCCGAGGAGCAGAATGGCAAACTAAAAGGCCCTGGCATAGACAGCAGCATCAACAACAGCAGCAGCAAGCTCTTCAGTGCCAAGCTGGAGCAACTCGCCAGCAGGACCAACTCCCTAGGGAGGTCCACAGGAAGCCACTATGAGTGTTTGTCACTGGAAAGAGCAGAAAGTCTGTCCTCCGTGAGCTCCAAAATGAGCCCTGGCAGAGATACCACCATGCCTAGGGCTGGAAGGAGCCTCAGCCGCAGTGCCATGTCATCACCCACCAACTCAGGCCTCTCCCAGTCGGCAGGTGCCTCCCCAAAAGCCAGCCAGTCAAAGATCTCTGCTGTCAGCAAGCTCCTGCTGGCAAGTCCCAAGGCCCGCAGCCTCTCTGCCTCTGCCACCAAAACACTCAGCTTCTCCACCAAGTCTCTGCCCCAGTCCGTAGGGCAGAGCTCCAGTTTGCCCCCAAGTGGGAAGAACATGTCCTGGTCAATGCAGTCCCTCAGCAGAAGCCGGGGCTCCAGCCTTGCTTCCAAATTGCCCCTTCGAGCTGTCAATGGGCGGATTTCAGAGCTGCTCCAGGGGAGCACCAGTGCCAGAGGCGTACAGCTGCCGGGAAGCCTGGAGCCAGATGAGCGCGGGGGCCTTCCCGGAGACGAGAAGGCAGCTGTTCACATGCTGCCTTCACCTTACAGCAAGATCACCCCTCCTCGGAAACCTCACCGCTGCAGCAGCGGCCACGGGAGCGACAACAGCAGCGTCCTGAGCGGGGAGCTGCCCCCTGCCATGGGGAAAACAGCCCTCTTCTACCACAGTGGGGGCAGCAGTGGCTACGAGAGCATGATGAGGGATAGCGAGGCGACGGGGAGTGCCTCCTCAGCGCAGGACTCCATGAGTGAGAACAGCAGCTCTGCCAGTGGCAGGTGTCGGAGCCTCAAAACCCCAAAGAAACGATTAAATGCAGGTAAGCTTGTGGTGGTGGGAAAGAGGGACGCAGACCAAAGCAGATTGGGGTACTCAGGGGTAGGCTGGCCCTAAGGATGAGCTAGTTAAATACCAGTTCCACCTCTTAGCTGAGAAGCAAGAGCATGGTATGTATCCTAGGCTCTGCCTTTTTTCATTTTGGAATATTTACTAATCCTGTGTGGTTGTGTTGCCTTTGCAGTGGAGTCTCCTCCTGACCTCTTTCACTTTGGTTTACTTCAGATAAACAAAAACTGCTTAGTGTTTCCAGGGACAGCCACATTCAAGTATTTATTTATAAAAATATTCTTCTGATTTGATTCCAGAAAGGTGCCTTAATATGCATGTTTCACCAGCCCAAAACCAGAATCTTGCTGAATGGCTGTATCTTTTGTGAGCCTGCTTCTGTTCCTTGTGTGCTCTGGATACCCAAAAGTGCAAAATGCCCTACATCTGAAACCACTGTTGAGTTCCTTCTCCCCACATAGCATATGGAACAAAAATGTGTCCATGCCCCTTGAAAGATGTTATCCTGTACCTGGGACTCTTGCCTTTTGAGTTGTGGCTCCTTTTCCCTGAAATGTATTGATAATAGATAATATTAAGGACAATATGAACTACTGCAATCTGAAACTTTTTTAGTGATCATGGAATGCATTGGGAAGACTTTGTCTTTGTTCAGACATAATCTCCAGTAGCTTCACACTATGTCAGGACTTTTAATTAGATAGCAAGAGCCTCCTGGGTCATATCAAGAGTCTGTGCAGTCTCTTTCCACTAGAGAAAGTTTCATAAAGTTGCAGAACTGGGATGGGGACCATTCACGAGCTGGTCAGTTCACATTTTTCCTGGGTGCTGTTTTCCCAACCTGTAGCGCAAGTCCTGCCTAATCTACTTCTGAAAAAAAATCAGGTTGACATTGGACCTGGTGGTACAGGTATGTAGAATATCAGTAGCTACTTATTCTACAGTAGCTGTGTCTTTCCAAAATGTGTTTTTCTCTTAGCATTCCTAATTCACCAGCCATTCCACTTGCTGTGATACTCCCCTCTGGAATTCATTTCCACTGAACAGAGTAATGCATAACTCTCCCTTTCTTTATGCTCTTGACTGTGGTAGCAGAAAGAACATGTGCAGCACAGATGTGAATGCAATAGATAGTGCTATTAAAAGAACATCCATAAATGCAGAGCTGATTGTACCTGTTCAGAGGATGCATCTGAAAGTGATCATTCAACATAATGCAAGCCCAGACCAAATGACTGAATAGTATTTCTGAAGTTAACTTTGCATCCTCTGAGAAAATCTCTTTTCCTATCCCTTCAGTTAAATGGTACTAAATTGATTTTCCTCTTTCTGAAGAGCTCTGACTCTAAAAACCCCTTTCAAATATAAACTTTTTAATAATAACTTGCGAGGAAGAGAAGGATGATTTCTGTCTTGTGGAAACGGAAAACAAAGCTGTCCATGAGATGGACATTTGAGTATGTAAAGTGACAGCTCGATTGTGTCTTGTGGAGAAGCTGCCAATCTAATATGGAAATTTTCCATGGGTCATTTAGATGGAAAAGTTTATCAATTTCTATGAAAAAAACCAGGCAGCTGTGCAGATGAGAGAACAGATTAGATACTACAGAATGTCCCCCTTATTCCCCCAAGGTTGATATTTTACAAACAAACTGAGAAAACTTCAGGCAGAGCCTCTGGATTCTTTAGACTCCAGAGTTCATCCCCAAACTGAATCACTAGAGGACCAGTATTTGTTAACTCTGATGCTCACAAAACTGCTTGTTTCATTTCACTTCTCTCTGCTTTGGTAGCACATTGGAGGCTGGACAAGGCTGGAAATATGAGTGACAAAAGTATTGTCTTTGAGGTGTTCTAATTACAGACAAGCTTCATATGTGTGTTGTATTTTATACCAGGGTTGTATTTTGGCTTGCAGCTTTGGCTTTTGATAACCCCTGTGCAGGACTAAACATTGTGTCAGTGGTCATGAAAAGGGAGCTGTGAAAGAGAGATCAGCTTGAGACTCAGGTTTAACATTGTTCTTGTAGCAGTCTGGAGGACACACCAGGAAAGAAGAGGCCTTGAGCCTACCTGGTGGAACATTGACAGTGGTTTGTCATACAGTGCAGGTATGCAAAATTATCAAATGATGGGGTAAGTATGAACCTTTCATTAGCAGGGAACATGAGGAGTTTGCTGCTTTTTTACTCCTGTGTAACATTTGACCTGTCTTTTTCCTCAAATACACCTTTTTTTGCTGGCCAAAAAATTAATCTCTTTATTCTAATTGCTGGTGTGAGGTGGTTCCTCTCTCCTCAGTCAGCAACAATGCAATTATCTGCCTGATGCTGGACATGAATCTCTGGGGTGCAGGGTTTCCAGTGAAGGGCCTGTCTGTGTCCTTGGAAATTGCCTGCCCCAGTGGACAGCATAGCCTGGCACATTGACCTCCCTTAACGTAATTTACAAAGCTTCTCTCTTCATTCAGCATGTCACCTGATGTGGAGAGATTCTTAGTGTAGCATCTCTGGTACTTTACTTTTGAGAGTGATTCCCTATATCAGCAAGTAATTCCTATATTGTTTGGAATGACTTGTGTGTATAAGTGCAACCAGGGGTTTTATGGAAATTAAAAACTCAATCTTTACCACCATCCTTATTTCTAGCCGAAAACCACTGTCCAGAAATTAATCAGGCTTCGCTTTCATATAACCCAGCTCCTGTTTGCATTTTATCTGGCAGCAGTGAAATCATAATTCTGTTTTGATGTGTTTGATAATAGTATAATTTTTCACATGTCAGCGGATTTATGATGGCATGAAACCAGGATTATTACTTCAATGCAGGAGAACATGAAGGAGGAGTTAAGGTATAAGGGAGAATAGAGCTGTTTGCAAATGTTTTTTTATTGTATAATGAAAAAATGTGAGGTTTTGTAATCTTTCATCCTCTGTAGCATCTCCTTTCTTATAGTGTGAGTGTTATCTCTTAAGGAACACTTTTTAATGAAAAAGCTAGCACACAAAGGTTCTGAGATCTTAAAGACAGATATTATTTTAATACAAAGTGTCAAGAGCATTGGACCTTTCCTGATTTGCGGTCACAGATCCACTGTGCTGTAATGGATATGGCACTATAGATATGCTCATTTCAGGTCAGGCAACCTTGTCCACTTTATTTATGATTATTATTAACAGAAATGCTAGCTGTCAGACACGATCAACATGAATCAGCCCAAGGCCCCTGTAAAAGGAGCTATAAAGAGTCTTTAAGAGAATCACCAGAAGATCTCACAATTACTTTTGAAGTTCTGACACATTGGAGAGACATCATTTTTCCTTGAGATTAAGATCTTGTCTTTCAGTGCTCTTAAGTGCGTTATTTGTATGTGTATGTGCTTCTGCCCTGAATGTCATACATGAAGCATCAGACCTACCCTGACAGCTTTTGAAGGATAAAGCTAGTTCATATCCTTCACTGTTAGCCTTAGGTTAATTTTTGGGCTCTGTCTGGGTAACTGTACAGTTCACAGACAGTGCAGTACAAAATTGTGTATGTACAAAATTAGATGTAAACAATAATAATAAAAAAATTCATTTTGCATTCTGGTACCTATTGAAAAATCATGTCTTTGCCTCATGAAGCACATAAGCCTTTCCCCTGAAGCTAACCTATGCATTTAATAAATATTCCTATTTTTCTAACATCTAACATTGGTCTTGTAACATCTTGTCAACATATATTGGCCCAAAGTGACTGTCTGTGGCAGAAACAAAGCTATTTAACCCTGATCTGCGGTTGTACATTTCAAAGCTTTGTATAGGTTCTCTTTAATCCACACTGTGGTGTAAGTATTATTCCAGACCCCATTTTACAGATGGAGAAATGAAGGTAAAGAGTGTTACTGACTTGCCTAATGCCCTCAGCCAAGCGAGTGTCAGATGCAGGGTTGAATTACAGGTACCCTCGACTCCTACCCTCAACCACAACTGACTTTGCCATACATCCTCCTCTGCCTTTGCTGAGCAATGGAAAACAGAGTGCCATTTGTTGTTTTCTTTTTGTGGCGGGCCCTTCTTCCTTCTTTGCCTGCAATCATCTGTACAACTATGTTGTACTTTGATTTCTTTGTTCACTCCATTAGCCCTTCCTTCCCTGTAAGAAACAGTTGGCATCTCAGCCATATTTCTATCTGGCTCCAGCTTCCTTTCTCTTGTGTAGGCAGTGCTCTTTTGAGCACACTGAAGTCTTAGGGCATAGTTTGTACAGTTACAAGTTGCAGCACTTATTTATTATTTTTTAACTCCACAGAAATTCCAAGTGTGGTGGCCCAGTGCCACTCCATGGAAAGGCAGTGATAAGGGTGCTTTTATAGTACATACTCCTGTATGTGATCAGGGAATGTGTTCTGGTTGAACTTTCGTTTTACCAAAGCTGTATTTGTATCCCAGGGGTGCAACAGATATGAGAGGGAGGCAGGCAGAGCAGCAAATTAGGGCTTGCAAGATCTGTGTTGTATTCTCTGGTGTGCTGCTGGTTCGCTGTATCACCTTGGGCAACTCGTGTAATTTCTGTGTTCTCTTGTTACCAGCTCATAAAAGTAGATAATGCTGGTACAAAAAAAAAAAGTAATAGGAAGGCCCTTGGATCAAAAGTGTTATCTACCTGCCTTTTGCTCTTCTGGTTTGATTTTAGCATCTTTTACTGACTTTGGATGTATGTGGGCATTGCTTTAAAATAATTCTCAATGCAAAACATGACTGGATGATTTCAGAGATGGAACCTTGGTGTTAACTCTGGGTCTCACCCACTCTGAGGTAATAGCAAAGGAAGAGTCCAGGCTCTAATAAGGTTTATGCAGTTGAGCCAAGCCCCGTTTGCATTTTCATGTTACATGCATAAATGTGTTGTTTCCAGATTTTTCTGCCCTCTCCTACATATATTTACACGTTCCTGCCCCTTACAGTGTTCCAGTAGTCTCTTTAAGGAAATCTTCCCTGGGAACAACAGAACAGGAGAGGTTCTGAGATCATTCATCTTAAACAAAGCATTTTATGGAGATTACACTGATCTTCCTGGAGCAGTTTTCTTTCCTGTTCCCTATGAGATAAGGCTGGATACCTAAGAAAGTCCCCAACCCATGTAACATTGAGTTAGACCTACAGGCTTTAGTCTGTCACTTCTGCAGCCCTCTGAGATAGGACAGACTTCTGCTAAGGAGTGTATCCCTTTGATTCATCTAGTTTTGTGGCTTTTTGGAGCTGAGTCTGAGCTTGGAGCTCTGCTGGTGCTGGAGCTTCTGCCAGCAGGGTGAAACACAGGGCAGTGATCTGTGGTCCAAGCAGGGCTGGGGGAGCAGCAGGTGAGCAGCAGCCATTGGGTGCTGGTGGGGACCCTGCACTTTGCCTCGCAGCTGGTGTGCACAGGCCCTCTGCTGGGACTGGGGCATGAGAAAAAGATGTGAGACAGAAGGAGGCAGCTCAAAGACATCAGACTTTGGGCATAAAGTCCTTCTCAGCAAAGCACTTCCCAGTCGGGTCAGTCAGGGCTACTGGTACTTAACATTTTCCTGAGTGTTAAGTATCAGTGAACATCAGATAACAAAACCCTAAGAGATATTATTGAAAGTCAGGCCTAGTAGAAACAAGACTGGGGAAAAATTAAGGTTTCCAAAGGTTGAATCCCTGAAGTTTAAAGCTATGCCCTGAGCTGGAGCTGCATATCTCAGAATCTGGAGAACCCTGCTTTTGTCAGTCCAGGATAGGATTTGGGTGTGTGAATGTGTGTGTGTGTTCGTGCATGTGCCTTTCATCTTCTGTGCATGGGGAACTATCTGACTACAGATAATTAAAGATTCCTGCTGCAGCATTTGATTACATTCATAGTAAAGTTTCATAATTCCTTGTAGCTCTTTCTTGGTACTAACTTTCAACACCAAGGAAGAGCAAATTGGTACATGGTTTTAAACACTTCAATAAAAAGACAGACTGTTAAGGCATGACTAATTAACTACAATTGGCCTCCTTTTTCCTCATGCTGGAGTGCTCTGGGTTTCACTGATGGGATGGTTTTAAAGATGGAGATTTACAGGCTCCTGGAAAACCCTGAAAACTCTATGTTTGAACATATTTACTCTCTGGAAGCACTTTGCTCCTTCTATGAAAGCAGCAGAAAAAGCCAGAGGCTGAATCTATGGACTGTAAATTATGAAAGTCTGTCTCCAACCAATATTGCAAAGCATCACATTTTGAAACATGGCCAAAATGATAATGACGAAACAAAACACCAACAAAGAGAGTCTGAGCTTTTCTTGTTGAATCCAAGTGAAAAGGAATTTGGTTCGTGTTTAGACTGCCTAAGGCACAGTGTGGGGAGCTGAAAATTGCCCTTTGTATCAGAAAGCTGTAGGGCACCTCCACCGTTTCTACTTTAACTTGCTTACAAGTGATGGTAGCTAAATGATATCCTGTACTATGCTTTTACCATGACAAAGGATGTTTAGAATGACATGAGTAAATGCTGTTTGCATGCAGGTGACCACTTCATGCATGTGACTTGCTGACTGGACAACCCTGGGGGGCGTAGAGGGAGGGGAAGTGCAGGCTTCAGCTCCAATTTTTTTTTTTTTTTTTGTTCATTAAAACAACAGCATTGATTTTCCCAGGTCAAAGCCAGGCCATTTCATGCAGCAAATCTGCGTTGAAAGGGATCAGAGTAATCATTTTTTACACGCTTGACTACTGCATGCCAGCACTGAGCTCTCAGCCACATGAACATAGGAATGATTTAATAGAGGAAGTGGCAGCAGGCTATTGTGCACGGTGAAGGCTCCATGTAACATGCATGACTGAGTCGCACACCATTAGGCTGGGTGTAAATAAAACCTGCTCCTGACACTGCCACAGAATTGGCTCACTGGAATGCCTCCACCACTGTCCTAGTGGGAGCTAATGTTCTGGCTTTAGAGCCCTTCCCCCTCCAGCCTCTGCCTTTGCTGTCCAAGACTGGAGAAGCTCTTCACTGCAGTACCGTAGTAATAATAACCAGCTTCTTAAATAATGCCACAATGCTGACAAATGCCTGTTAAACCAAAATCCAGCCTGAAGAGAGAGGAATGTTTAGAAGAGATGCTGGTTGGTTGTTTTTTTTGGGTTTTTTTTTTTTTTTTTTTTTTTTTGCTAGGAATTGTGGGTGATGTGCATCTTCCCTGGAGCATCTCCCAGATTACTTGTCAACCTGCCATGCTGCAGGAGGGCTGCTTTCTGATCTGGTTTCGGCAGTGCTCATTCACCAGCTCTAAACTGCCCTGAAAAACTCCTTTAAAAATAAGACAGCATTTCAGAAAGCAAGGTTAAGAAACAAACTGGGTAGACAGAAATTAACTGTGTTGATAGAAAAAAATTAGAACTTGGATGTACATCAGCATATTCCTTGTACCAGTACAGAAACAACATATCTAGTATAGGTGTGGATGAAATATTGTAAACAAGCATGCTTTATTCCAATAAACAGGAAACAAGTGATTTATTGCCTCAAGTGTCCTTCTACTTCTTATCAATTCACAACAATGGGCTTGTGTAACAGTCAGTACAGAATATGGCCTGAATTATTTTACAGTGAGATGGACATAGAAAATTTTCTTCTGAATGATGGATCCTCTCAGTGTATCCTATTCCAGGTATTAGGGTGCAACATGGTCCTTTCTATGCAATCTGTCTAATCTGAGCTGTGAGGATGAGAGATTGTTGTTTGGATTTTCTGGCAATATAGACCTTGGTTCTTTGGTGTTTGGAGTACTGACCTCAAGATGGGAACCCTAAATACTTCTCATGAAATGCCCACATCATCAGAGGGGCCTTCCACTTGAAAACACTGGCAATGACTTCCCCTTCAGGAGGGGAACTGTGCAAACTGTATGAAAATCCATGGAGTGAATAGCTGTGTGCTCTGCACTGGCAATGAAATAAAGTAGCGGAAAGGAGGTCAAAGGAAAGGGAGGAGTTGATTCAGTCATGGACAATTGACCATAAGGGCAGATCCCACTAGGAAATAAGAATGAGAGACAAAGTCAGCATCACATTTTAGACTCAAACAGCAGGAGCCCTGTTGTCAGATAGCAAGGAGCAGCAGAGGAAATAGGATAGATAATCTTTGCTAGTAAGAAAAGCTTGATGCTACAACTTACATTGGTGCTATTGCTGTTGGAGCCACAGAAGGAATAGCTTAGGGGTACTGCTCTAGTGAGCCAGGTTTGGTTTTTGTAATTTCCTTTGACTGTCTGGTGAGAAAAACCAAAATGCTGAAGAACAGGTTCTGTACACAAAGGCAATTTTGCATCTCATAACATTAAATGCTGTGGGGAATAGCTTTGGCTCCACATCCTGCCTTTGAGCACACAGTATAAACTTCTGAAATGTTGTTATATCCAGTTACAGTTTCATTTTCTGTTTAAAACACCCTGAAATTTCTAGGACAGCAGTTGTTTTGCATCCCATTTGGATGTATCCTGCTTTGAAGAAATACGCATCACACTGTTTTTCATTAAGATTTTGTACTTGAAGTTTTTGCCTTTACCTTTTTCACAGAAAAGATGCTCAATCTGGAATGTGTGCCTGGAAAGAAGCCCAAAGGGAACACTCCAAAATATACAGAACTTAAGCAAAACCAGACTTTTTAGAGCTTTTGCCTTGGTCAAAACGTACTTTTATAAGCACACATCCTTTTGCAGTTTGGCAATTTCACTGAGGTCAGTGTGCCTTTTAGCCTTAAAGTTACCCTCACATACCTTGGTCTGTATTTCTCATACCTTAGGGCTTCTCTGGGCTTACTTTTGCTGAAATACACTGTAGCTTCAGTACCACTCTTCAGTCAGATCTATTTTCACACTGCATGCTCTCACTGCTGTGCTACTCTCTTTATCTTAAAACTTAACCTGGCCAAACCTTAACCTATTGCTTAAGGTAGAGCAATAGATCTGTTGCAAAGCAGATCTTATATCCTGTGTATTTTCATGGCTATTTCACAGCCTGGTTATTCATACTCAAGCTAGGTTCAAGAGGGGTTATTCTGAGAGTGGATAAACTCAAACTAAGTGAAAAACATATCCTTCAGGGCATTTAGCAAATGACATTTTGCTTTACATACTGCATGGTCATAAATGAACGTGAAGTTATTTTACCCTGGGTTCATCTTACTGTGTTTCTTTCAGATTGATTTTTGGTATAAATTTCTTTTTTGAATGGAGGAATTAATTCTATTTACGTGGTGGGTGGGTCAGCCAGTTTGCCATGGTGCAGAGGTGGGAGGGTGCTGAGATCTGCTCCTGTTGAGCTCCCTGGATGCCCACTTTCTTCATAAGTCATACATAGGGAATAGAGGAGTAATGTGCTGTAATTCCCACAAAGCATGTTATTTATTACAGAGTCAAAACTGATGAGATCCTAACTCCATCAAGTGCACCCAATAAATCTGGGACTTCAGGTGGATATTTTCTATATTAATGGAAAACTGCATTAATTTTAACAATTTAATTGTTGTGTGTTGTTAGGGATGAGAAAGCTGTCAGCTGCTTTGTGATATTCACCCCAAAGCGTTGCTTAGGCTGTATCTCCTTACTGATCCCAATTAACATAAAACAAGATAAAAACCAGAGACTAAATGGAGAGGTCAGTGTCAGGAGCCCCCTGTCAAATGGCACCATTATTTTCTCTACCTGGGCTCATAAGAAGCCTATGTTTAGAACAAACTAGATCCACTTTTACCTTACTAGAAAGAGGAAGAAGATCTTTTATTTCTCCTCAAAGGACTCTATACCTCAGATAAATAATCCTGAGTCAGCATTGAAGGTGCAGATAAGAGACATCTCTCTTTTTCTTTCTCCTCTGTGTCTCACACAGCTGTACCCCCTGGAAGCCCCGTGCAGGTCACCTGTGTCCCAGAGGAGCCCCTTGGCAGAGGGTGGGAAGGAGGCTGTGTGAGGCAGCTCTGCCCTGCTACATTGCCCCAGTGCACCAGGAGCTGCAGCCTGTTCTGTTGTCATAACTCACAGGCAACCCAGACACGAGCTCTGCCTAGAAAAACACAATGAGTTAATGTCTCCTGCCACTGCTGCACTCTCAGCTGCCCCTCTCCAAGGGCCAAGTGCTATTAAAGGAAGCCTCAGGTTGGAGCCCTCCTTCTACACTGCAGACTTCTGCTTCCCGTTAAGCCAAATGGATATGAAGGGGAACAAAATGCAAAAAAAAATTACTATCATTCCTCTACTTCATACCCCAGCAAGCTGTTTTGCTTTGTTCAAAGTAGGACCCTTTTGCTGTTCTTGTGGGAAGGTGCATTGGAGCCATCCACCTGCATTTCTAGACAGTCTTGGATGTGGACTTTGACTCTGGCTGGAGACAGAGTTTTTCCAGTGGGGTTGTTTAAAAGTGCTTCATTACACAAGAAGGTGGTTTTAACAGCCACAGTAGGGAAAAGAGGAAGAAAATCAAACATCACGGAAAAGGGCACTTAGTTGTAATCCAGCCATGCATGGAGATCTGGGCAGAAGGAATTTCCAGTCTGCTCAGCTGCTTCCTTGAAATGCTGGAGCTAGTCTAAAGGCATGTCAGGAAAGGAGATGTGACCATTACTGTGGGGCAGAAAGAAAAAATTATTAACAGCACTGGGTGCATTAAACAGAAGGTCACATCTGATGCTTATAGATATTGCTGGCTCTAAAAGTTGTCAAACAGCCAAGAGATTGTATTTACACTCAGTCAAAATTTGAGAGACTGCTTCTGTAAAACACCATGGCCAAAAGCCTCAAAAGTATTTAAAAACTTGCTTAATGCCTGAATCTTTTTGATCTTGAATGACACTAGGATGATACTCAGGGCCCTTCCCATCTAAACAAGCAGAGGACTTGTTTCCCAGGAGGGGCTGATCCTATTTAAGGATCTCTCCCTGCGTGTAATAAAATTGAATAGTCCACCATGCTCTCTCACTTCCCTTCAAGTATGCAGCTGCTCCCAGCATTTGGTTACCTTTCTCTAGCACTGGTGGCAGGAGTCACCCTTAGAATCACAGTTTGTTGGGGTCTTCCCAAACTGTCTGTCTTCTTCTTGTCAGTTTTTGGCTATGGTAATGGGTCAGGTCTTGCTTTTCCTTTTATCAAGATGTCTAGCACTGGTGGCAGGAGTCACCCTTAGAATCACAGTTTATTGGGGTCTTCCCAAACTGTCTGTCTTCTTCTTGTCAGTTTTTGGCTATGGTAATGGTCTTGCTTTTCCTTTTATCAAGATCTGACTCTTCTCTTGATCAGGCAGTTTAATCTAGAGATTAACTGAAATCCATTCAAGGTAAGGGAATGCTGACATTGTCTTCCAGTGACTGGTACCACAGAACTAAAAAAAACTCCTGCTTGCTGGTATTTGTAAGGCTTCATTTGCTCTGGCATGAGTTTTTTTGCTGGGCTGCAGTTTGAGAAATAAACTCAGCTATGATAAGTGTCATAGGATGACAGTCTCAGGTTGTTTGGTGTAAAGGAGCCTTGCAAACCTCTCTGTCTACCCGGAACTCTGTCAATCAGCTCTGGCTGTGCTCTTTTTCCTGCATTGGGTTATCTCAGATGTATCCAAATAAAAGCTCTGTAGACTAGGCTTTCCAATAGACCATTCTCATCCATTTTAAAGCTAGAATTTGCAGTTAAATTACTTGTCTCTAACACAGACCTACTGGTTTCTAGCACAGACTGTTGTACTCAGAAATCATGGGATAAGATGTGAATAGTTCTCAAAGTCAGCACAGAAGCAGACTCCCATGAATGAAACTAGGCAATAGTTTCTTACTTGAAAATCCAAAAATTAGGCAATCAATAGATATTTTGGGGTTTTTTAGCTTTTATTGAAGCACAAAATTGACAGACATGTTGAAACTATTTCCATTCAAGTCTCAATAAATGTAATGTGGGAAATTCCTATAAATGATTTTATCTTATTTTTAAAATAAAATCTGCATGATCATTCAGCATCTCTTCCCTGCTGGCTGGCATCACTTATGTATTTGCAGCCAAGAAAGCCAGTTAATAGTTTCCTTCAAACTTGCTGGCTCCGGTTTTTGTTTTTGGCTTCTCCCATCCTTTTTGTTCCTGCTGTATCTTAGGGAAGACCCTGTGTCAGCTACAAAACTTTTAGTTTTGGTTTGTTTGTTTCTTTTTTTCAACCAAGGCATTGCTCTGATTGTATTAACAAGCGAGGAAATGCAACCTGTTGATTTTTTTTTTCTTTTTTTTTGTGTGTTTTTGTTCTTTCTCCCAACAAACCACTGCCATTAGGCCGGGGACACACATTCTACTCCTTGCTCTACCGTAGGCCCTGACTTGGCATCTTATGTGGCAGGCACTTGGCAGAGGCTGGCTAATGCTTGTCCTTTGACTGTAAGTAGCAGTAAAGAGATAGGAAAGCCAGGCTAGACAGGTTCCATGCTGCTGGCTTGGATCCTTCATGGGCTCACCTGTATGTGCTGAGACCTAATCAACAGGGAGCAGACACAGGCTCTGTGAACTTCAGGGGATGTGTGCCCTCTGGGTGTCAGATCTGGAGTCAGGCACTAAGGGGCACTGAGGGTGTCACTCATGGTGGGTGGGCACTGCACATTGCAGCTACAGCTCCCACGGCCTCCCTGCGTTTTCCCTCCGTTTTCTTCTATGTCTGAGAAGGCCAAACATATTTCATTTGTAGACTTCTCCGCAATGCAAAGGAGAAGCAATAGCTGTGCTGACATGCAGTGGCACTTCCTCCATTTGCAGGTTCACAGAGGAGGAGGCTTATTCCAGCTTTATCCCTTGACACCGCCTCCCCAGCAAGGAAGCCTGCCAACAGCCCCGGGGTCCGCTGGGTGGACGGGCCGCTGCGGAGCGGGCAGAGGGGGCTGGGGGAGCCCTTTGAGATCAAAGTCTATGAGATAGATGATGTGGAGAGGCTCCAGCGACGGCGAGGTGGGGACAGCAAGGTGAGTCAATCTGTGTCATCTCCTGGCAGGCGTGAATTGCAAAGGTCAGCATAAAACATATGATTGGGTGGAGTCTATGAGGTTGAATATTTTAGAGTGATGATGGGTTATAAACTTCATTATTATTTTAAGGCATTTTTTTCTTCCTAGCCTCTGACACTTGTTGAAGCTGTTTGTGATTTTGGAGAAACTTGTTGGAGCAGGGTTTCCACTGCACTTCACCCACAGCAGATTTGTTTACAGAGGAGATTGTGAAATATTGTTGAGACCTTCACACAGGCTTGGATGAGGACACTTCTGTTATTGGAATTGCTTCCACACTAGCAAGGGTAGCACAGTCCTCAGATGGTTTCATTTGCTGCACGTCTTTGTGGCTGCCACACCTCAGAAGTCATGTGAGGCCAGGCTGGCTGTCTCCAGCACTGCACCTCATGCTGTTACTGTGCTCCAGAGCTTTACAGAAAATATATCTTCTTTATTAATGACTATGAATTGCTAGAGCTTTTCATAACATACTCCCTTTGTTTAAGGATGTTTCAAATTTGATATTGCTACCAGTTCTCTTATTTCAAAACATGACTAATGCATTACTTATGCACCAAGCACGGGGGTGTATTTAGGCTTTCAATACCGCAAGCAATGGATTTTCTATTCCCAAGAGCTTAGATTTTTTTAGCCAAACTGTGGTGAAAAAAAAGAAATGTTTTCCTACAGTTAATCTAATTTCAAGATGCTGCCTGGTATTAATTATTATGGTTTATTATTAACTACCATTACAAAGTCTCCAAAGCTCACTGATGGAAAACATGAAAACCAAACAAAAGCAATAAAAATACAGCAGATGATGGATGATTTAATCCAGTGATTCATAAGCTTCCAGTATAAACAGCTCATTGTCAGTATTATTGATTGGGAGATCATTTCACTGAATGGACCTGGGTATTTCTTCTCCTCTTCACCTATTCTTTCTCTGCTTCTTTTTCCTGGCTGGCAGGAGGTGATATGTTTCAATGCCAAGCTGAAAATCCTGGAGCATCGCCAGCAGAGAATCGCTGAGGTCAAGGCGAAGTATGAGTGGTTAATGAGAGAACTGGAGGTGACCAAACAGTACCTGATGCTGGATCCTAATAAGTGGCTCAGTGAATGTAAGAGCATTGTTTTATTGCCTGAACTCATAGGTTTCCTTCGGTTTATTTAATATGGGGGATGGAAGGAAGCAGGAATGTCTGGTAAGAGTGAGATGTAAGCTACTGTTTGTAAACCAAAATGAACAAACATAGGACCTTAGGGCAAGCTTTAGATTGACTGTCTTTCTAGAACTATTTTCTGTAACTCTTATTAAATGTTAACAGTAGAACTGAACAATCCTTTTTGCCTGGGAGCTGAAGGTTGAAATGGTACAGCATTCTAGTGGTGGATGTTGCCACTGGTAGATTAACATTCACACGTTTCAGTCCACAGGTCCTGAAAATGAGATTTTTTCTTTGGCCTCAGATCACTCAAATATATGAGCAATATTATAAATCTGCTCTTCTACCACAAAATAACACTGTGGAGCAAACTTGTCCCTTGGCAGCAGTGGGCTTACATGAAATGAAATGAAATGAAATGAAATTTGGCCCATTTTTTATAACAATAGATGTGTAAAGTTTAGAGAGCTTAAAGGGCATTCACATTCAAATGAAGAAGGTCCTCAGCACCTCCAAGGAAAAAACCATAAAGAGTACTGCAGTACTTATACAACAGTTTTTAGTATTAGCAAGCAGATAAGTTCATATCAAAGAGTTCTAGAAAAAATCCCACAATGTGCAAAAGTTTATTTAGGGTAATTGCAAGTAGCAAAAGAAGGATGTCTGGTGTATTCCCTTATGACATCCTAACTCTTCCTTTAACGGCTGCTTTAAGTTGACATCAGATAGATAGGTACATTCTGCAAAACAACCACAGTATAGGTTTCAGGAACACTATAAAGGAAGAGAGTTAAACAGGACAGTTTTAAAGAGGGAGAGAATTTGCTATGCACTGCTGTCCCCTTACTGTGTGATGCCTTTGTTTCTAATTCCGATGTGGTAAGTGCAGAAGGCCTGGAGGGTTGCAGAGACATCAGGAACCAGATATGATGGGCAGTGCTGGCTCAGACAATGTATCTCACATTTGGCTTCCATGGAAGCTGCTGGGCACTTGTGTTGGAGGGATTGATGTGCGTGCCGTCCCTTGCTTTGCTGGAGTGGTTTAGTGGGAATCACATGGAATAGGGAAAGGTGTGAGGAACAAGGACCCTAGAGGTTTGTTTTAAATTCCAAGTTCTAAATTCAGCAAAGGGATTTCCCTCCCAGGAGAGAGCAACTATTTAAAGCTCTTTCTGGTCAGCAGAATGTGTGAAACAGTCAGTACATGCTTAGTATTCAACATATGCTGGAGGATGAAGGAGCACGGCAAAGGCAACTGCAGTTCTGAGGAGGATGGCAGAGCAGATGGCTCCAGAAAGGATCCAGTGCAACTTAAGAGCATTTTTCACTGTGGGCAAGCTGCTGTGTCATTTTAATAATCATGAAACAGAAAAGGCAACTTTTTAAGACAATGGCAATCCACAGGTGATGTTGTATATAGTACTGATGAGTTTGAAGACTTGAATTAGCTCTGACTCTACCACCAGCCATCACTAAGTATGGTCTACCTTTCCTATCTGTGTATTTTCTTTCTCACAGTTGATCTGGAGCAGGTATTTGAGCTGGATTCTCTGGAATACTTGGAGGCCCTGGAATGTGTGACTGAGCGTTTGGAAAACCGTGTCAACTTCTGCAAGGCCCATCTCATGATGATCACCTGTTTTGATATCACCTCTAGACGCCGGTAAAGGATGAACCTCGAGAGGATTTCAATGCACATCTCTGCCATCCTCCTTTTCCCTTCCAAACAGCATCCCAAAGACAAAAGAATGAGGATGAAGGTTGGAGTCAAGTCTCAGCTATGTGTATGAGAGATTTGCTATACTATACAGAGGAGTAGTGTTAAAAAACCAAACAGAACAAGCATGGAAAATGGAGATAGAAGGTTATTGATACTCTTAGCCTAAAAGAGCACTTTGTGGAACCTTTTAAGGACATGTCTGTAAATAAGAACTGCTGGCAGAAGACACTTCTTTCCCTGCATTAGCTGAGGAAGGAGGAAGGGTGGTTGTGGGACTTCCATTGAGAGGTTCATTAAAAGAAAACCTATCCAGAAAAACTGTTCAAGTGCCTTGCAAATCTTTGTTATCCAAACATTTATGTTCATACTTTATTGTGTACAGATGGTGCTAGTCAAGAAAAGAAAAAGGAAAAAAAAAAAAAGCAAATACACTTTTGAAATGTATTTACAGCTTGTTTTTCTCTTGGTGTTTTCTCCTATTTCAGACTTGCTGTTTCTAAGTAACTTGTGTTTGTAGAGATATTTCCTAATCAGTACAACATATGAATAAATGTTAACTGTCTTTTCTTGTTACCAGAGTAAGGCCACTCAAAGAGAAATTCAGCTTCCCAGATGACACAAACATATTTCTAGCAGAGAATAAGGTTTGTTTAAATGCTCTTCTGTACTCTCTTATATGCTGGAGACCACCATCAATTTCCCAGCCTGGAGGTTTTGCAGTGTATGAGAGAGAAGTGACATTACTGTGAACTAAATATCTTTTCAATTTGATCCAACCCCCGTAACTTGTTTTCTTGTTCATATATGTTTTTCTTTGTACTGGCTGGAGTTATGAATGAAGAAGTACTTTTATCCTAACCCCTTTTTCTGGTGCTAGTAATTTGCTGGAAAAGTGCCCTCTAATCTAAGTGTTCCCATGTTTATCAGTCCAAAAATGAGTGATTTGTTCTTTCTTGAGACTATGACTGATAACATTTAGCTTCATCTCTTTATGAGATACACCACTGCGAGACATTTTTTGTCAGCTTCTGATCCCTGGCCCAGTGTGTCCGTACTCACATGTACCTGAGGAGTGCAGGCTCTGCTCAGCTCAGCACATCTGGAAATAAAGCAAATGAGTAGATACAGCACTTCAGGCATGTTGGCTATGGCATCTTTACCAATCCTCAGTACCTGAAGCCATGGCAAAATTCATATTGACATCAAAAGGACAAGGTCTGCACCTCCCTACACATTCAATTATTCTACTAGTTGGCCTCTTTTTCTACAAAATAATATGTGGGAAGGAATATCCTTCATATTTCATAAACAAATGTGCAAAACCGCATTTTAATCACATATGAGCATGAAGAATTATTTTGTTGAATTAGGTTTCTTATTCCTTTATACTGAAATAAGCACACTCACAAAAATTCCTCTCTCAGATTTGTGCTACTCTCCTGTTGCTCACGAAGAAATAAGACTATCATTTAATATACTTAAAATGCATCAATAACTGCTGTACTTAACTGCAACTCTTCTTTTACCTGTACCATCATATCAATGCCATCTTACAATACCCCAAGCAGCAAGTCCCAATGGTAAAATAATACTAGTAGATTTTCTAGTGGTTAGGTGAACAGAAAAGCTTTTTTAAAAAGTAGAAGTAACATTTGTATACTTTTATTTTCTTTTAGTGCTCTACAACTTGTAATAATGAACCTTACTCACTTCTATTGCCTTCGTCACTGGATTTTGTAGAAAATTCTACTTACAATCTATAGGAGTATTTGGAAAGGAAAAAAGCTTCTGTGTGAGAGTCGCTTTCTAGTCTGTTCCACAGCAATTTCCTATCACAAAATTAATATTCTAAATGTTAAAGACATATCCATTTTTCTCAGAAAAAAACCCCAACCACCTCTGAAAATCCCCCCAAACAATGCAATTTGTCTGGCTTTCTTCTCTTTATAGCAATTTCAGTAGCAGTTACAATATATTGGTTCTTTGGAGGCCATCTCTTCTCTGCAGGGCCCCATGGATTGAGTACAGCTGCAGAGAGCCAAGGAAATAATCCCTGCACACAGTCCATGACTTACACGGGAGTGGTGATGTTTCCATAAATCAAGTGGACACATTTCAGAGCTATAGTAAAATACCTATTGCATGTAATATTCCTCACCCACAGTAACTCAATTATTCATTGATGCTCGATTTGGTACTTCTGTAGCTTAGGAGGCACAGCAAAAAGTATGTGTACCTAGCCATTGTTTTAAAGAGTAAGAGCATATGTTCACCCTGTTTATCACAATGGACAAAAATTAATTCCTGAAATCAAATTGATTATACCAAGGATGAATTTAGCATACTAAAAAAACCTGTACTAATTGAGCAGAATTGCAGTACTTACAAATATTTTATTTCTGTGGACCTAATTAGAGTATCCATTAACTCCCATAATATACTAGTATTCATATTCTAAAATCCATATGCATTCTTGACTTTCTGTCATTTCATTTCAGAACTTGCCACTATGTTTTTAAGAATTGTGATGGATTAATACAAAAAAATGAATGAAAAAATTTGTGGAGATTTGGCATGATAAAACGTCATCTTCTTGAAAACAGCATTTACTTCAAAATTTATATTACTGTAACTCAAGCATTCGCAAAACTCATAAAGCATTCAGGACTTTATTATGAAATTGATCTCAGTTTGCAGTAGCCATCTTTTTAGAGAAGATACATGCACTTCTGCAAAACATCCAGGAAGCTCCATTCTTTAAGGCATTGCCAGTATAATGCTGTTTTTATGCTGATTTTTAAAAAGGCATCATGTAGCCCAAAATACACAAGAGCAGCACGAATGTAATGCCTAATCATTTTCACATTCAGAAATCAATCTTATTTCCCTGGGACAGCTTTAGCAGGAAACAGCAGTGTTAATGTAATTAGGTTTGAAGGTTAATTCTTTGTTCGCACGTGTCACAGGAGATCGCAGCTCTTCATTGTCGGGCTGTGAGCTGGCTGTGGAACACCAGCACTGCTCCACATCCCCTCCGGCATCTGGGGGCGCTTCCTGAGAGCTGCTGCTCTTGCCATGCATGAACCTTATCCATACAAGGGGCAGGAGTTGCTCAATAGCCATAAATTCAAGTGTAACCATAGGCTGCAGATTTCGGCTGTGCTGTGGGTGATTTAGACATCCCTCTTGTCTCTGTCAGCTCTCACAGCAGGTAGAAGCTGCTCTGGCTCTGGGAGCTGGGTCAATTTGTGCTCTGGATGGTGTGGGAGAGCCCTAATTCCTGGTACATTTGTCACACATCTTTTCTTTTGCCATGCATGCCCTGCATTTGCCTCAAAACAATTCCTGGTCAATTCATTCAGATCTAAGTAATCCCAAATTGTACTTTATAGAAGGACAAGGAAGGAAATGAATACTCTCCTTTCTTAGGTTTTCTTCTCGTCTCACTTGCTCTGATAAAACTGAGGCACAATTGCATTAAGAATCAGAAGAGTTATTACAAAGTAAATCCAGTTGTGAGGAAAATTCATCCATCTGCCATTTTTTGGGGTATTTACTGTTAGCTATATAGTAGAAGATCATGCTACTCTTACATATTTAACACCCTCTCATTTTGTGTAAAGGCCACACACAGGGCTTTTGCTGAACATCTGTCTTCGATCCAGTCTAAGAAGACCGACTGCCATAAATCCTAGCTTCTGAAACTTGCAGGTCCATAAAATAGTAGCTAGCACAAAGCAATGGCATGATCCTCTGACGTGATTCTTAGTGAGAGATGCATAGAATGTACAAAAAGGGATCAAAGATACGCACTGGCATTTTTTTCTTTTATCTCTAAACGTGGCAATTATAGAGGCTGAAAGCTGGGAGTGATGCTGGGAGTAATACATTCCATATCCTGTGTTTGGTCACAGAAAAGTCTGTCTTGAAGTGTGGGTTTTATTTCTTCACTTTTTTCATTTATCTCAATAATACGGCTGCTCTTAAAACACGGACACGTGGCATGGAATTCAAATGTGATGACAGCTGAAAAATATAGACTCTATTACAAAAATCACCTTTTACAAATGTTTGTGATTTTGCTGTATCATTTTTAATGAGGTAAAAAAATCATTGTAGAAACAAAAGTTGTACATGCACTGATAAGTACACACGCACACAGCCTGAGATGGCATCCTTGCACATTGCTGAGGGGAAGTGGCAGAGCTGCTCACAGATGGCAACACCACCACTCCCCTTCCCTCCTCCAAGGAGTGCCTGCCTACAAAACCATTCCCCTTGCACTCACCTGGATGAAGTTAACTTATGTCACACTATAGGGAAAGCTTATGCTTGAAACTCTTTCAAGGGCTTCTTGAAAAGGTTCTTTCTTACCCTGGTTCTTCAGCCTACATAGCCAAATTGCTGCCGTTCCCACTGTTAAAACCAGTAAAGGTATTTCAGAGCGTCATGAAATTACGGCAAGATATTTTATAATCTCAGCTGTTTACACACCAATTTCTGCATATGCTTGAGGCATACAGCATAGTTACATCAACTGAGAGCCTGGAATCTTGGTGGTCTGTGAAGATTTCTGTCTAGTCCTAACAGATTTTAAATTGTAAATTGAAGTTTCTTTTACTGCAGAAGCAAATTCAATTCTAAGCCAGAGGCTGAGCGACCTCTGATGCCAGTTCATATGATGGGAAGGATGGTTGCACAGCACTGGGGATGCACCAGCTCCCTGCAGAGATCATTAAATACCAATAGGAGTGGGTGATGACCGTAGAGAGAGGCATTTCTTCTCAAATCCATGGATGGTGCATACCTCACTTAATCCTGATGTTCTCATGGTCTCTGTTTTGTAACTCCACAGGCTTTTGCATTGGCAACACACAGCAGTTTTTGAAGACACAAGGCTGGCTGTTGCTAGTTATCCTAAGATTTGTAAGAGGTTTTCAAATAACCATAGCAAACAAAACTGTGAATGATTTGTCAATGCAAAGTTAATAATCTCTCTCTCTCTTGCATTTATTGTGCGCTCATCCCAGGGTTATCTGAGCTTCCATACCTGTTTCTGGAAATAATAAACCATTTTATTATTGTCTTTATCTTTTCTTCTTTCTCCTTCTCAAGCAACCTTTCAAAACAAACAGAAAAAAAAATTTCCCTTGGAAACGTAGCACCCTTTTGCCACCAAATTCACGAGCAGCAGTCTCGTGCTCACTTATGCAAACTTTTGAAGCTCACAAAGAGCATGATGATTCTGCAAAGAATGGAGGTGCTGAAAGTAGCTGAAATAGTAGCATTCAGTAGCATTCAGCTAGAGTATTTCAAACTACCTTCAAACCCTCCTGGACAGGAAATAAAACACAACCCAAACCATCTTACTTTGAGTGGTCCTACTTAAGTATTGAGCAAACTTTATAATAATGGTAATAAATTGGTGCTTGAGGCAGTTTCAGCTATATCACATATTCTCTATATACTATAGATATGGATGTATTCACCCTCTTTATTGTATATGTATGTGTGTGTGTATTTACATGTAGCACACATACATATATGTTTTATGTATGCATAGATACTAACTTTTCTACATTTTACTTCTTTCCCACCCATAGCTGAAACTGCTTGTTACTAACATCCACATCCACATCATATTCTATGTATGAAGGATATAATTTATTTGTAAACTCAGGATGTTCTTGTTTTATAGAGTTGCTTGTATTTTATAATTTATTTACACATCATGGTTGGAAATGCTTATCTAAGTGCTATGCATTGAAGTGTATGTTTGCTAAATCCATTTCACTCTGTCCATGGCTATGTTCTTTCTCATTATAACAGTGGTATAAAATAGGGCTAAAGAGGAGAGAAACTGATAGATGTAGAACTTATGCTGGTCCCATCATTGGGCAATTCCAGGAGAGGATGTATCAGTAGTACATATATATATATATATATATATATATATATATATATATATATTTTATCAACTAAATTTTATGGGGAAAAAAGGAGAAAGAATAGCATGAGGACAAGTTCAAAATGTGGAAATTCGCAGCCATTTCCAAGTTTGTCAACAAATGCATTGAACCTTTTGCCATTAAAATTGTAAAGTTTATTGTTTGCTGGCTAAAAAAATATATATATATATATATATATTTTATCAACTAAATTTTATGGGGAAAAAAGGAGAAAGAATAGCATGAGGACAAGTTCAAAATGTGGAAATTCACAGCCATTTCCAAGTTTGTCAACAAATGCATTGAACCTTTTGCCATTAAAATTGTAAAGTTTATTGTTTGCTGGCTAAAAAAATATCCCTTTTGTGGTATTTGAGGTGTGAAACATTGTCAAAAATATGATGTCTGGAAAA
This sequence comes from Pyrgilauda ruficollis, assembly GCF_017590135.1. Taxonomy (NCBI): domain Eukaryota; kingdom Metazoa; phylum Chordata; class Aves; order Passeriformes; family Passeridae; genus Pyrgilauda; species Pyrgilauda ruficollis. The sequence goes on from NW_024525489.1 coordinate 14,127,391, forward strand.
AAATCAAACTATAGTGGCATTAAATGTTTACTTTTATCTTACCAATATATCTGCCTCCTGCTCCTGACTCTTTCACTTTAAATAAGAGCATTTAATGGCATTTCATACCAGAGAATGCTTTTGACCCATAAGAGGATGGGGTATCGTAACAGTGAAAGTGAGCAAGGCAAGAGAGCAAGATCAAACCTGAAAATAAAATGACCTAAGGGGTTCTATCGAGCAAGTGTTACTGAGAAGCAAATTCACCAGAAAACAGTAAGGAATTGCAGAGTTTGATATCAATGACAGAAATACTACAAGCAAGCAGAGCAGCATTAACTTCCCTGCTGCTGTCCAGAAACACAAAGAAAACACAATCACAGACCTGAAATGGTCAGGCTTTTACATAAGCTGGTTATGCACATACACAGGGATTGCTCTTTTGCATCTGTGAGCAGGAGAAAAATCTGAGACAAACCAAATATAAAAGATGTATTCATAGGTATAATTTTTTTATCATCTTTAGCAATTGTGTCACATTTCCCTTGACCACCATGCAGGTAAGTAACACATGGGAGTGATAAAAAGAGTTTGTGTCCATTACTCAGGACATTTTTCCTCTCAGAGAGGCAGTGGTGGCAGGTTCAGCAGGCCCCTGAGCTGCTGCAGAAGGGTGCACAATATCTGCTTGCCTTCGACTCATGTTTGTGGCTCATGTTCCCTGTTGATAATTAAGACAGCACCTTGCTTGCAAGACAAAATGTGAACAAGCTCTCTGGGCAAATCTCACATGCCCACCAACACCTGGATAAGCCCTGAAAAGGACACTGAGCTCTTCCCATCAGAGGAAAACCACAGTTCTTATTTCCTGTGGGAAAGATTTGAAAAAACCCAAGTAATTCAAAACATCTTTTACATCATCTGCTGGCAGATGATTTTCTCATATTCCTTACTTTAGGAGGGACATGTTAGGGTGTTAGACATTAAATATTTGGTTAACAGTTTGATGATAACTTAATAAAGTCCTTTCTTCTATCTTATTGTTATTCAGCAGAGTGGCAGATCTAGCAGTCACAGTTGCAGGGAATGCAGTTGTTTATGACGACCTCTTTTAAAGGAAAAATATTGAGGTGGATACAGTGGCAAAGGCTGGCAAAGATGGTGGGGGGGAGACAGTCCCCACCTTCTTTCCCCTCTTAGAGCAGCAAGTCCTGTGCCACCTTAGCTGCTGCCCCAGGCCAGTGAATTTGCAGGCTGTGCCTCTCCACAGTATCTGTAAATGAAGATAAACAGCCATTTATTTCGTCTGTGGGCTGTTCAGAATAGCTCTGATTTGCTCTAAAGAGCTAAAAGGCTTATTGCCTACTTTTGAGGTAATTTATCTTCATTGCTGTTATCATGCAGCCACATCAGTATTAAGGTGCCCGAAGTGCCTTGCAGAGACAAAAACAGAAAAATGGGTTAGTGCAAGTCTTAGACTTTGTCTAAGACAGAACTGATGGTGAGGAGCTCTAGATGAGCTGCAAACAGAATAAATTCACTCTTGGTCAAATCTGGGGCCTTACAGACCCCAATGCCACACATTTCTGATTTGGGGCAAGACAGCAAGACATTCATGGAGAGGAAGCAGGAGCTCACACCTGGCAAAAGTCTGGTGTCTTTGTGAGGCCTGCCTGAAACTGTTGATACCTCTTGAGAAGTAATGACCTCTTGAGAAGTTTTGTCTTTAAAACCATTAACTTGCCAGACAAAAAATCAGGTTTAGCATGGAAACCTGACCAATCCCATCTCCTTATGGAGCTCCAAATATCTCCTTAGCCATTGGAAAACCAGGAAGTCAGGTTGTTGCTAAAACATGCTCCTCTCCCACATCCATCTGCAAACCAGGCTCCTGGGAGCTCAGCCTCATTTTGGCTGACAGTATCTGCCTGGAAGACACTGAAGAGGGATGAAGGCTAGAAAATTCAGTTCCCAGTCTTTGAGATGAACTCAAAGTGAATATTTAGCTGCTCTGGAAAAGGCCATCTGTGGATTTTACGGTTTATGATAGTTAGTAGTCTTGACAGTTGCCGATCTGGCATTTTTGGAGGCTGACATCTGCTATTTAACCACTGAGCAAAGCTTTGCTGGCTGTAACCACACAAATGCTTTACATTGCTCAAAGACCACTTTCATAACCTCCAGGAACAAGTAGGTAGCTTGGAGGTCCTGTCCACTCTCAGGAACTATCCTGGCAAGTGCTGACTTGGGAAAAGCTTCTAGACAGCCAAAACCCAGTCCATCTCAATGGGTGCTTGTTGGGGGAAAAGACCTGCATTCATTTTCATATATATTTATATGTGTCTCTTCTGTGGACCCTTATAGCACAGGTTTGGCAGCCATGCTTTGCGTCAGATTGTGAGTTTCACACCAACCAAATGACAACCAAACCTATTCAGCTGTGTGTGTCTGGCACATATCCATATTTCCATTTCTATTTCCTAGGAACCCAAGTGCTGCCAGACACATCAGGATTATGTACAGGACTTGAGGCTTGCTGTGGAGAGGAAGCCCCATCTCCAGCAATGAGGGACCTTTGTCACTCACTTTAAAAGGAGCAGGGACTGTCCTTGTCCCTTTCTCATCCTGGCTCATCTTCATTCCCTGAACGACAGAACACCAGGGAGGTGGGAGAAAGCCCTGACATTTTCCTATATTTAATTTGTCAAAAGGCTAATTGCTCATTGTAGTTACAATATGGAAGGAAGAGGAGCGCAAAGCTACCCTGCTAGCTGGGCTGTGCTCTACAGACTCCTCCACGCTGGCAACCTTGGGTGCTCTGTGCTACCCAGCCCAGCCCCTTGCAAACTTGGAACTTGATTGAAATGGGCTCCTGGTAGCACCAAAGGAGCAGCAGCCCTCCCACTCACTCTGCCTTTCAGTGCCCATCCATGTGGGCTCAGCTCGCTCCCTGTCTGTGCTTTAGCTGGATGCCCAGGGACACAACTGTGGAGAGTCATGGCAACTGCCTGGTTTTAAGAGCAAGCTGCCTGCTGCTAAACCATATTTGATGGAAACCTCACAGTACCCAGCAAGGGGCACCAAGGGAGCCAAGCAAGACACTGTAAACAGCATTTTCTCCTAATTTCTGAGGACAACGAAAGGCATGGCAATTACTGGAATAATGAGCAAGATAACAGCTGGCTCCTGGCCCTGTGGCTGGTGACTCGTGAAGCCCTGGGGGTTGGTGTAGCTCAGGCTCACACCTGCCCTGAGTTTCCAGAGGCTCAAAAAAAAATTTGTGAAGGTTATATGTAAAGCCATTAAAATGCTGTGAAATCCACAGAAAAGCTTCTGGACAGCCCCTAAGCTGGGGAATTTCAGACTTTACACCCATTGAGCCCTTCTTTCTGCTGTCAAGGCCAAAACAATGTGAGTACTCTTTCCAGCTTGCTCGACAATCAACATTTTGGTGGCATGAAGCGTCCACAGAGCAGGTCAGTCACAAACACTGTGTGTATACTAAATAAAACTGTAGCCAAGCAAGAGGGCTTTGTAGCTGAAATCTGTGATGGGGTTGCAGTTCGTGTGAGAGTACCAGGGCACTGAAATACTTCCACGGTGAAAAAATTGTTCTGGGACTGATATCTCCACCTAGTAAAATCACCTAGAGTCCCGTGACTCATTTAATGAAATATTTATTGATTGCTCCTCTGAACAATTCCTTACTTGCTTTCTATATTGTTGCTAGTAGCTTGCTTTCCCATGTTCTCCACATATTTGCAACACATGATGGCTCAAGATGAAGGTTTCCCAGTTCTTTGTGGTAGATTACTCTAGTCATCAGTCATGCAAGCCTTCTAGGAGGTTGTTGCAAAGCTACCTGTAGTTTCTTATTAAGGTACTTTTAAGGCTGTTCTGAACTGGCCATTTTCACCACTAGGCATCACACAGACACCAGGGCAGTGATGCTGCCTGTGCACAGCCCTTGACACATCCCAGAGCAATGATAGCTCCTCACTTGTCCCTGCAAAGGCACAGGACCTCTGGCACCAGCTGGCCAGAGGCCTGCTCAGAGGCACTGTTTCATTTTGGGATTCATTTTGTTGCCTCACTGGAAGCAGAAAATCCACTGAGGCTAGGAGAGAAACCAAACAATTCAAACCCCTATAATGTAATAGTTATGTTGAAGTCAACTATGAAGATTTAGGATGTTATTTCCCTTCCTCAAACAGGGACTTTGAGTAAAACTGACCCTCATGCTAAGCCATTTTGACCTCTTCATAAGCTTACACCATAAAGTGTGGAGGCTGTTATACTGCCTTATCTTGTTGGGATTGTAAACCTTTGAGCTCTAATTTCTATAACCCTAGAAAATCTTCCCTAGGCAAGATGGAATAGGACTTTTTTTTTTTTTTTAAATGCACTGCGTGGTAACTTGTAGTTAAACCTGTGTTTCGGGTGGGAGAGCTGTAAACCCATTTCACTAAGGAATCCTACACCTGGCCACATCCTGGAAGTTCTTGGCTGCAGGACCATGCTGGCTGGCCAGGAGCTGGGCTGCTCGCTGTGAGAAAATACATACAGTGCCTGAGGTGTATGGCAGGGCTGAGAGAAGACAGACACAGGGACACTGGTGCCAAATCCGGCTTCCTCTGCCGGGACGGTCTGCTGGCCTGAGGCATCTCAGGGTTTCACTGTTTTGATCTGGTAAACTGCTCAAGCTTTTTCCTGGGAGTTGCAGATGGCAGCTGCGGAGGGCATTCAAGCCTAATCATAATGAGATTGTCTTTCCTTGGCTACCTTTTGCAAACCCCCTCCATGGGTATCCCGAGGTGGCAAAGCCCTGCTCCACAAAGTGATGATGGCAGCCGAGCCCAAACCCCCGCAAACTCCCCTCACAGGGCAGAGCCAGGACAGGCCCAGCTCAGCTGGAACCAGAGAGCAGCAGGCACGAAACAGCTGCCACGATCCAAAGCCAGTGTAGGAGCTGTCCTGCTTTACTGTTGTTGTCTGGTATTTGCCAAAAGTGAAGCAGAAAGCTAACACTTCCATGCCCCTTCAGAAATGATTATGTTGTGGTTGGTATTTTCTAGAGAGCTTTTTGCTCTCTGTTCCCTTCCTCCTCCCCTGCAACTGGAGTGGGACACTTGATATCGTTTTACAACGGGAAAACCTCCACAGCTTCAAGAGCAAAAGCCCCTGATGAGAGGCTGCATCAGCGACAGAACAGGACACGAAGTGGGCATAAATGTGCTGGATTCTCTGCAGCGAGGAGCAGGGAAAAGGGAAGCTCCCCAAGGCTCACGAGGTGCTCACGTTGCAGTGCGAGGTGGATGGCCCCAAACAGCACCCCGAGCCCCTTTGTCCTGTACAGAGGAAAACGCAATAACTCTAAAGTTGGCTTGGGCACATTGTTGCATTCTCCCACCTGCAGAGCAATGGTGTTGCTTAAGGCATCACATCAGGCAGGAATAAAATCCTTGCTTTTGCCTCCCTCAGCTCCTCATTTGGTTCTGGCCTGAGCTGGGATACCTGCCCAGCTCAGTGCCTGCCTGACAGGCCTCGCTCAAGAGGAACGACACCGAGGTTAAAGCCTGTCTGGGCCATGACCTCAATTTGAACAGTCTGCCGGGCTGCAGAATTCCAAACCTGTGTCGACTCTGCAGCTCTGCAGAACAACCAAGCAAACCAGCCTTTCCTCAGTTCACAAGCAGGAAAAGCCCTTTGCTCCTACCATCCAATAACCATCATTTTATGTCGCTTAGCAGCAGATTTCAAAGGGCTCTTTCACAGCAGAATAAAAGTTGATCTGTTGAGGAGCTTCTCCGCTATCTTGGAAGGATATGTTTTGCCAAGGCTTTGGATTTTAATGGTAGAACAATTTTTGTGGCCTGGGTGTATCAGTTGCTTTACACGGACTGCATAAACTGCTTTGGGACTCCAATGAAATGAATTTGGACAATGCCCATCTGGAGGATTTTTATTGTTTTTTTCCATTTGCCAGCTGTAAATAAGGCAGCAGCCTTGCCTGGCTGCTGCCAGGCTGCCCCTTCCCAGACTTGGGATCAGCATTCCTCTGGTCTTTGCAGAAAACACAAAATCAGATTTTTGTTTATTGTCCACAAATTACGTAACAGTCCCCACAGAAAATATTTGGTAATGATAAGTAGTCTTTGTATATCCTCATTACTCTGACCTTTAAAAATACTGTTATTTACTGGTGCATTCAGCCACAGATGTTCAGAAATTAACATTCCCAAGTCATGATAAGAATTTTCCTCAATCATCATTTCTGTTAGCAGGATGAGGAACATCACTCCACAGTAATTGTATTCTGATCACAGTCTTATCCATGGTACAAGCTGGGTACACAATGTTAATGACATTATTGAGAACAGAAATCCAGACATTACCAGTACCTCTCTGAAGACTCCCTGCAGAACTTGACATGACTTTCACAAGGAGACTGAAATACAGCAAGGGGGAATGGGAAGAGCAGAGGCAAACCCCCAGCAGTGACACTCTCAGGCACATGGTGTGACTCTCTGCTGTGCAGGACCAGGAGTTGTACTCAATGATCCTTGAGGGTCCCTTCCAGTTCAGCTGATTCTGCGATTCTGTGATCTTTTCTGCTCCACTTCCCAGACTACCAGCTGTCCCTCAGCTGTATGGCTGCCCTATAGGTATGGAGAGCAATCCCTCCCTGCTGCAGTGTGATAACTGAAATTCCATCCAAAGAGTACAACAGCCTTTCTATCCCTCCCTCTGGGCTCTTGCAGTGTGCTGCTGCTGGTGGGAGAGATGGCAGCTCCAGGGCTTCGTTACACATCACCTGGGTGTCCCCAAGGGACAGAACAGGGAGGATCAGGCCAGACCTCTTCTCGACCTGTTTTATCATGGGATTCTCAGCACCACAAGGAGACACAGGAACAGGAAGACAGCACTAGAAATACTTCATTAAAAGGAGCTTCATTAAGGGTAAATAGGCAAGAACTGCTCAGAGCAGTGCACAGGGCCTGGGGGACGGGAACTGCTAATTTTCTCATCAGACACCCTTCTCTATTACTGTCTCCTGGCTCTTGCTCTGAAAGTCAAGTGGAATTGTCAAGAGGGATCACCTGTGATTTAAAGTACAGTTTTCCTTCAAGACTTATGTAAATTTGCCACCTTCCTATTTGGAGCCTCTGGGACTGGGAATCAGAGCTGCTGAATTGGAGGGGCGGAGGAAGAAATCACTGCTCTTTCCTCATCTTGTCAGCCCCACTAGACCAGCCCTTAACTGAAACAGAGATGGGAGAGCAGGCTCCTTAGCTGGTACCTTAGGGAGCAGGTAATGGGACCAGCAAGTGGTGCCTGCCCCACCCCAAGAGATGGAGGGGAACTTAAGGCATAGAAGAGGCTGGATGATTATTCTCTTCCTCCTGTCCTGGGGGCAAGGAAATTAGAAGAGATTGTGGTCTGTCCTGATTTAGTTATCTTTAGAGTTAAAATGAACTCGGGCAGGATGCTTCAGCCCTGCCCTCTTACCATAAACCCCATCAGAATTTGGTTAACAAGGAGCTGAAGCATCTGAGACTGCTGAAAAGCTTGTTGTGTGTATGCATTTCTGTGTGTGCCTGTCTCAGTGGCTATATAGAGATATATTTAAAAGAAGGTTAATTGGTCTCCTGGGAACTATAAAGAACCTGTTGTTAGGTTCCTCGGTGTGAGCAGTGACTGTATGAAGCCTAATTACTAGACCTGAGTTATTCTTTTATATGGGGGAAGGGAATCTCTAAGGTTCTTATTAAAACCTACAAAAAATCTAAAAAACTATGGAGTTAGAATTGATTTGTCCATGTTGATCAGAAGTGCAGAGCAAATAAAAACATTGAGCTTTCCCCAGGAAATATTAACAGGGATGACATAGGCCTGGCTTACACATCACTGCTGTGGGGATAAACAGAAACCATTGTGCTAAATGGCAAGAATTGCAGACCACAGACTTTCAGATAAAGTGCACTCCTTTTGCTTAGGGCAAGAAAAATTCACGCTTCGATGTTCTTGTAGGGTGTCCTTTATAAAAGAGCCATAACAAATCTATTTTCAGGCTAATTAAATTTGCAAAAAAGGAAAAGAGTTTTGTTTGGAAAAATGTACATTGAAAGGAAAGAGAAAATAATAATAGAATAAAAGAGAAAAGGAAAAGAGGAACTCTATCATGGCTTTGGTCTAAAATAAAGAAAAGCACTTGCTTTGGATTTTTTGACAATTCTTTAGATGTTGTTGAAGCTCCATGGGTGGAAACAAAACTTTGTCTATTTGGAGGAGGTACAGCATAGACGTGAGCAGCTCACAGCTCTCTGGCACTCAGTTGTGGAGGAACTCTCAGAGCAATACCTGCAGTTATGACAACTACAATGATGCCATTCCCACCCGTGCCACCCACAGCCAGCCATGGCAGGGCTGTAACACAGACACTGCCATGTTGCTACACCTCTGACATCAATCTGGCCATATTCATGTGAGGCAGAGTTACTGAAAGAGTCATAGCCAGTTTCTTTTCTTTTCTTTTCTCTTTTCTCTTTTCTTTTCTTTTCTTTTCTTTTCTTTTCTTTTCTTTTCTTTTCTTTTCTTTTTTTTTCTCTCCTCTCCTCTCCTCTCCTCTCCTCTCCTCTCCTCTCCTCTCCTTTTTTTCTCTTTTCATTATTTTCCAAGGATCAACAAAAAGGAAACTCAAATATGGACGTCTAACCCTGTCTGATTTCCCAAGGTCAGACACAATTTCTGGTGCAGCAGAGAAGCCACGCCAGAACTCCATGTCAATAATTGTAAGACCTTCCTCCTTCTTCTTGTCTTATGGGAGGTTTAATTCTGATTCAGGAAAAAAATCCTCATAATTGGCACAACCTCTGTGAAAAATGGAACTCTGTTCATTAAGAGCTTTGCAGTGGCCAGGGACTGCTTGAAGTATACTGTGTGGGGAAATAGCCTCTGTATTTCATAAACATGCTCTGTAAAAAAATAACAAGTCTAAGAAAAGCTCACTTAAAAACCTAGCTATCAGGGAAGAGGGTTACAATGAGAAGCAGAAAAAAGGCTGAGCAGTGGGAGAGTTTTCTTGGCATAAACCCATGCACAACAGACTTCACACACAGGTTGATAGAGTCAAAGAGGTCAAAGCTCTAAAAAATCTGGTTTACTGCATTTTCTCTCGCTGCTTTTTTTTTTTTTTTTTTTTTTTACTTTCTACTACCTCATGTATGCACTGCATAATAGACTGTTTTCCAAGGTCTCAGAGAGTTTTTATTTCCAGCTTCTGGTCAGCACCCTTGAGGGGCATGGATACAGAGAATTATGCCATTCTTAAAGAAATAACAGAGTTTAGAGAGCTTTTTTTTTGTTTAAGACAAATGTTCTGTTCAACTGTAATCAGTTATTCTTAGCAAAACTGTATCATTCCCCAAGTTTTTTTCCCTGTGTTCTGCTACTGCTTTTCTTCCAAACACACAGTGCGATTCTGCTCCCTCTGAGTGCAATCTAACATTGTTTTTACTGGAGTAATTTAAGGGAGAGTGACAAAACACAAGTAACGCAGAATGCATTCCTAAAACTTGAGGTGAACTCAAGTAACCACTGCTTTCCAAAAGGCATCAGAAAAGCCTCCAACCTGTGGGAAGCAAGCAGCAAACCTGCCAGCATTACAGATAATGTTGCAGTCTGCCTCTTTCTGACTTTAGCATCTTTATCTTACCACTAATACCAGCACCTGAGAAATTTGACAGATATTATTCATGAAAACTGAAACATGATGTCTGTGCAAAGATAATATTACTTGATTTGAAATGAGTGCTTATCTAAAGTTGCCTCCTCCCTGGCACCCTTGCTTGCTGCCACACTTTCAAATGATGCATTCAGGTAAATCCTTCCACAATCACAGACCAGCATTCTCTGCAGAAAACAGACTGGAGCAGGACCACCAGGAGAAAAAAATTTGCCCACACCAATCTTCCCTGCAGCACTGCTGGTGGTGTTAGTGCATGGGAATCTCCAAGGGAAATTGCTCAGTAAACGACTGGAAACAACCAGAAAATGTGACTCTTGCCTTGACCAAGCTGAAAGAAGTTTTGCATCAACAGTAATTAATGTAAAGCATGGGTTATGCCCCCGTACTGAGGATCCTGGTGCCCATTCAGTTTCTTGCATTGAGCATTGTGGCTGTGGATGGATTTCCAACAGCTCTGCTGACACTCCACAGCCAACAGCACGCTCCTTCTCTGTTTCCCATCAGGCTGTCATTGAACTGTTTCCTTTGTACCTTATCTCTAAGTGTCTTCTCAGAGAAGAAGAGAGAAGGCCCCAGCACAGGTAGAGGTTTCAGCTTGCTGTAAAGTAGTTGTTCTCATACAACAGCAGGTGACTCTGCCTATCCTGAGCTCCTTCCTTGGACTGTTGAGGTGCACTTGTAGCAGAAGCCCCAGCAAACAGTGCTGCAGTTCATACCTGCAGATGTGTCTGCATGCATGAGGGCTTCTGGGCTGTCTCCCAGGATATGCTGCACAAACTAGTGCATCACCTGACCTTAGATTCTGAAGTCCCCTCCATTTGCAAATCTTAGTACCAGATATGTAAATACAAGATAACATAAGCATGATCTTTACACAAAAATCATGCAAATTCCAATATGCATGTGCCTATTTAAAACCAGAAAATAAGCTTTGAAGACTGGTTGTCCATCAGTACTTTGTCAGAATTCCCAATAAATGCAAAGGTCTGACCTTTTCCCCCAGACAATTTCCTTTTTATAATAGCAGGAAGACCCAGCCAAGCAGTGAATTTCTGTGAGGATTACTGCACTTCTTGGGTGGCTGATATGACCTGGCCTCTGGCAGCAAGCCATGCTAGGTACTCCAGAAATGCACTGCATTTCAGAGGTTATTGCCTGCACATTACTGCCGGGCAAGTGAACGCTCCAAACGCTGGAACAAATTCAAACGTCTTGAAAGGAGATATCTTCCTCAGCCCTGGCATTTGTGTGCCATGGCTGTAAATTACACCCAGAATGTTCATTTTCTTTTTAAATGTGTTCTCATCTTGTAATAATTAATGGTGTCAGGTTACTGGTGTGAAAAAAGCCTGACTTTACAACAACGATGGATTAATGAAGTAACAGTCATGGCTGGAGTAGCAGCAATAAATTGTTAGAGGAGTGACACACCTGAAGCAATACTTTCAAAGGCCTTAAATTATTTAAGTTTCAATGTCCCTCATAAATATTGGCTTTTGTTAATATTTGTTTCTGTGTTAAAAATGGAAGTAAACAGCTCTGGCAAGAACAAGTCTCTTGCTGATGAGCATGGGGAAATAGTGTGCCCGTGCTTTCCAAGACATCCTTGTCTTCCCCAGGGATGATGTGTTCATCTGTAGGTCTCTGGGCTTCTCTTTTTGGGGATGTGACATTCAAACCCCACAGACTCAGAAAGGTCTAGAAGCCATAGCACTGAGCTCACAGGTCCAAACATCTGTTTTTAAAACTGTTATGAAGTGAGAAACTCTTGAAGATGGCAAAATGGGGAAAAGCAGAGTAAGCAATTTCCACCTATGATAAAATTTTTTATTTAATCCATTTTAGTATTCAATATGATAAGGTATGAAATGAAAGAAGAAGACAGACAAAGCCCTGCAGATCTATTGGGAGGGAAGAAAATCCCATATAAAACAATAGGAAACTTATTTGATGTCAAAAAGCACTGGATCAGGCTTTCGGAAACCATACCAAAGGGCAAGGTAAAGGGAAAAAAGTATATTCTCTTAATTTATAAGAGTCTGACAAGAGGTTCCTAATTGCTGGCATAAATAGATGCCAGCAATTCATAAAAGTCATAAAAAAATGACTGTTGATATCAGTGGAATTAGATCACTTTGTAACTGATGAAGACTCTGTATGCATTTTGCCAATACTTACAAGCAAATAATTAGGTTTTTAGTTATTGTCAATAAGACTGATGATTGATGACACAAAAAACCCTCTGAAAATTACAGGAAATCTGCCAAACATCCACTCAATTAAGACCATACAGCAAAACTAATATTAAACCTTTTTGTAAAGCAAATAGGACCTATAGAAAAGACACTAAAACCATTGAGAACCTTCACAATTAAATAAAAAACATCTTCTTTGTCCTTAAATATTTTGTTTTCCAGACTAGAGATTATCTTCACTGTATTCTCATCGTGGCCTCATACTCTTCCTTTATGTCCATCAAGACTTTCATCAGGCTGTGATCTGTCCCATGGGTCACCTTCATAATATTATAGGCCTACAGGAAAGAACAAAAAGGGACATGTTAGTCATTGTGCAGACCATACAAAGGGGCTGGACCCTGGAGCAGGGTGGGGTGCAAGAACTGGTCCTCAAGTGGCTGGCACCTGGGGACTTGAATGCATGGCATGGCTGAAATAGGAGTGAAGCATCCTAAAGTGCATGGTGATTTGTCCCTGACAAAGAAGGAGGCATTGACACATTATTCCTAGGGGTTAAACCCCACAAGTATGTTGCACAACTGAGTGTATGCAACAGCAGAGAGAGATAATTTTGCACTGAGACAATAAGGCTGTTTCAAGATTGGTCAACTACAATACCCAAGGTTTTGATATATTATTTAAAAGATGACTGTGATGTTCATGAAAGTCCTGTAAAAATAGAAATGGATTAATGCTTAACCCATGGAATAAAGAACCTTAACTCTATCAGAAGCAACAATACATAGCATCAAAAAAATGAGTACCTTAATTGTTTCACTAAAAGGCATGCAGGGGAATGGGTCTTTGCTGCTTTTGCCAGGGACTATTTTCTCTATGTTTGTCATCTTCCACTGCTGGGCTAATTTATGCTTGCTGATATTACCTGTAGAGTTGCTGATTTCCTGCCACATGTATGTCTGCAATGCTCTTTGCCCAGGTCTTGTTTAGATCATCACTTTTCATATGGCATTTCTGATTCTTCCTCTATTAAATTCCTCCTGCAAGGAGGGAAGTCCTAGATGGAAGCTGATTCAGCACTTCTGAAGACAGAACAAAGGAGCTAGTAGTGTACTGGCAGGAGAAAAGATCAGAGATTTTTCATCATCCTGAACTGAAGAATTGCAAAAAACTAGATGCAGCCTATGTTTCAAAGGGCTCCCTGTCCAGTAGCTGACAAAATTCAGCTAAGTTTGCTTTGAATTGCAGCATTTCTTCTTGGGGAAGAAATGTTGAGGAAGAGGCCTCATTTAAATTGGATAGACAAAAGTAAATATATACTTTTGTGGAATGAATGAAAGCCTACTTCCAAATTATGAAGACTGGCAGGCATATGGAAATTCCAGCAGAGTTTATTTTTGCATCAAATTTGCTAATTCTTAAAAGAGGGAGGCAGCACAAGATTGAAAGAACAAGTTGAAATATCAGTCAAAACAAATCATAGTGAGTAAGGAGCTCTAAAAACTGTGTAAATTTTTGAAGCATACTGAAAAACTGCTAAATGATACTACTAAATGATGAAATTTACACAGTTAAAAAGAAAGATGGAAAAACTTTCATTGCTTTTAGAAATAGCAAAGAAATGTGAAACAAAATCAGAAATACGAAATTTTTGTAACATGCAGCTGCACCCAGACTAATTAGAAGGGGACAGGATCAGCCTAGAGCAAAGTGGCTGGGTGAACTGGCCCTGGATCCTGACATATTGGTGCACAGTGCTTGCATGCCCTGTCCCAGAAAGCTGACGGATTTATTGTGAATGATGTATGCTAAGAGCTGTGCATCTGGATACATCTGAGTGACAGTCCTGGGGCAGTTGACCTGGATCTTCAGCCCCACTACAGAACAGAAGTTAGGCTCATAGTGATGGACTTGGACCCTGACACCCTGAGATGTACAGCTAGAGATGCCTATATAGATATACCTCCATTAAAAACCAATAATCTTTAATATAAAACCTAATATTGAGTTAATGCTACCATTGCTGCCTTTCTCCCACTTTCAACATTTTCTTTCCACTTCTTTCATAAATATGGCAGACAAAAGCACTCAGTCTTTATCCTTTTGTTTCCTTGGAGGAAATAATTTTTATGCAATGTACCATCTCATGCACTGCTGTACGAGTCAGAACCAGCTGCATCAAAGTTAGAACAGCAATGACTTGAGTAATCCCTAAATTCAACTGGTATTAGGCTATGTAGCTGTTTTGGCAAAGGTCAATGCAAAAAGGAATAATTTCAGCTCCAGTGCAATGAATAGTTTTACTGGACAGAAGCAGGAGCACATGGGCTCTCTGCCCACTGCCCTGCTCTCAATCCCACAGCTCACCAGCAGAGCTGAGGCTGAGCGGATTCGTGTCGTCTGTGTGGTCTCCCTCCCAGCTAAATGAGAAAATCTAATTATGAAAAGCTACAATGGCAACACAGGCCATGGTGTCATCAGTCACATCCTGAAGAATATAAACCCCATTAGAGCAGAGGTAGGGTTGCTGCTCCATGAATGTAAACGAGGAGCAGTGCATGTGTTTGTGCCTGATTTGTTCAGGGATGGGAAAGGATGCCCATGGCCATGGCTGCGGGACCATGGGCAGGTGCAGGATGGCCCAGCTCTGTCACAGGGAAAGCAGGAAGCAAATGGCCACGTGCCAGAGTGGCAGGAAGTGTAGGCTAGTATTTCAGAGGGAGTATGTGCGGCTTTCCATCTCTCTTGATTGAAGTGTACAGGTTGTTAAAGCAGGCACAGGAATACTATCAATGACAGCTGGTAAACAGCTCAGTGTTTGACGCAAACACCTAGAGAAGGGATTTCTTCAGTGTTCCTATGAGACCTGGGAAGGATTTTACCCCAATTCCTCTGCTTTTTGCCTCCACAACAGGCAATTCTATAAGAAGGGAAGTCGTACAGTACCTGTTGTAGATGTTCATGAGACAAGACAGCTGTACCCATCAGCTCATGGGGGACAAAAGTACTCCCATGACCATGCCATGTCAGGCACTTCAAACTGTTTTTCAGATTGGGCTCCAGTTCCTGTCTTTTGCTGACAAAAGCTTTCCAGATTTATAACTCAATCTGTCCTCCATTAGATCTTTCATATATTTGTATAAAATTTAAAAATAATATGTTGGTTGTAAAATACTACCTTCAGTTTTCATTCCAGAGGAGTATTGCCTCTCTGTAAAATTACTATTTCAAAATCTAGCAAATAAGATTCTGCAGGGCCTAATATAAGTTTAGGGGGTGATTTCTTTCTAATGGGCCCTCCACATTATTTAAGCCTTCTTCAGGGGAGCAGGGCAGAGATCTAAACCCATAGGGCTGTAAGAGCAGGTGGTTAGGATAGTGATTCATTTTTTTTGTGGCACAGAGAGCAGCAGTGAGGGCTGGGCTGCAGAGCCAAGTGAGATCTACTGGTCTTAACAGACCATGTGTCTGCTGCAGAGAGGCTGTCAATCCCCAGCAGCTCTGAGGCTGTGCCTGATTAAACAGGATTTATATGTGAGGTGAATTCCACTCAGATCTCAATTCCTCTGCACCTTCCATATCCTTCTTCCTAATGCCACAGTGAAATTAGTCTGACGAGGGTTCCAACAGGGTGCTGCTATTCAGTGTCAGAGTGTATTAAGAAGAGTAATGAAGCAGAGAAGGTAATCGACTTTCTGCTCTGAGCATGTGGCATGCTCTGTTGACACATCTAACCACAAAGGAGCAAATTGTGTTCTCATATAACTTTAGGACATTATCTGAGTAATATTAGGAATCACATCCTTTAGTCACAACAAACCGGGAATTATGTCTTCCTCTAATTTGTTCCGGTATAGAAAGCAAGGAAGTGAATCAGTTGCAGAGCTCATCTGAAGAAGTTACATGGAGAAACAGGATGACAAGAAGTTCTTCCTCCTCTCAGCTGCGCTCCCAGGGAGTGGGAGTTCAGTCTCGCCTTGTCCCACACTTGGGTGAAAAAGGGGAGGCTGAATAGGGAATAGACAAAGCCACAACAGGATCCTACACCTCAGCTGTAAAGCACTTACTGTGTCCTTGTGGAGCATCAATGACTTGGAGCCTCTGTTAGAGGCTCGCTGAAGTATGACACAGAAGGGCAAGCAGCACCTTAATGTCCCTTTGCAGAGAAAGAGGAGGTCACAGCCTAGAAAAGGTTTCTGTGTTAGGCATTGCTCAGTTTCCAAAGGATCATAGTGTAGCCATCTGGCTTGCAGTGGTCAGCTTCTTCACAAAAAAACACATGAATCCCCATTGCAATGTCCACCTTCACTGACCAGCAGCATTCCTTTGTCTCCAGGGGAATTCGCACCAGTTTAATCTAATGCAGTATCACATTAGAAATGCAATTAGAACAATGCCTGTTGATATTATTGTAGCAGTGTCAATGAAAACAGAAGCTCCTCTGACTGGAGTCTCATTCCATTGATAAAAGGGAAAGTTTGAATGTTTGGAAATTATCAATATTTTGGGGAAAATGCCAGAGGGATTACCTGGCACATGAGAGGTATATGACATACTTCTGAATAATACATAAAAATAGAATTGATTACTCTTCTGTCTGCTTTATAATGATCAGAGTTGGCTATAATTTAAGTAAAATACATCAAGTGAAGATTTAAGTTATACCGAGACTTAGCAAGAGTGGCATCATATTAAATACTAATTTATTACTTCAACATATGAAAAGTATTCAGCTTGCATCATTATTCAGATGTTAAAACCACAGAGATATGGGGGTTGAAGAAAAGGTAAGCACAAAATACTAATACCTAGACAGTCATGACTGATATTATCTTTATAGGGGACCTGGGCAGGAGTGGAAAAGCACCCCTCCCTCACCTCCAGTGGAGACACCCATCCCCTTCTACCCCCCAGCAGTTGCCACAAAGCACTTCATATAGTATGGACATTAATAGAAGGCAATGTAGAGCCAAATTCTTCACTTCTTTCCAACACTGGTGCCACAACTGGGCCTGGTCCTGCCCAGCAGACACAGGCAAGTAGCTGGGCCACGTGGCTTTTGGCAGCACCCAGCAAAGGCAATGAGGAGCTGTGTCAGGAGCTGGAGGTGAGTCAAGGGCCAGGACAGGGAACCACACAGAGCGTGTAGAGTCTTCAGGGCAAGTGATCACAGGACAATCCATAACATAAGGGAATAAGACCTTTCTGAAGGAAACTAGAGGCAGCACATCTTCCAGGGGGTACAAAGCACCCCAGCAGTGATTGAGGGCTTGAGATGGGAGGCAAGATTCTACATCCTGAGGACATGTTGCACATGGAAAGGGATTATTTAATATACTTAAGATGATACTAACAGCAATATAACAGCAAGACAAATAAGAGCCTGAGGTACAAGGAAATGAATATAAAAGTCAGCTCAGGTACAAGAGGGATGGCTTAAAGCTGAAATGTAACTAATAAAGCACAGCTGCAAAACCAGATCAAAGATGATGAATGATAAGAAACATGAGGGATCAAGGGACATGCCTGTTGATTTCAGTGTGGCTCACAATAAAATACATGCGTTAAAGACAAAGTTTTCCAGCCTGAAGTCACAGAACCCAACAAGGAATAAGGAGGGTAGAAACCGCAGCTCTTCTTCTGTTCCTGTACTTTCAGTGCTCTCAGAATCACTTTGCTATAGGAATAAGGAACATATGAAGCACTGAGATAATTTTATCTCTTCAGATCTAATAGCAATTTTTCATTCAGGCACCTCTGAGCTATCAAAATGTAATTAGCTGTGACTGATGCTAGAGAATGTCAGTGCCTGAAATGCTGTGCTGAGCAACAGTGACCCATCACCACACCCAGCTGCAGCCTGGGGAGCACCACGGGTGGAAGAAGTGGTGAGGAGTATTCAAAGGCATGAGGAGGGAATCACACAGAAGTTTTGGGGGAAGCAAGAGAGAGGGATAGAGAAAAAATATTTCACCGTACTGACCTGTTTCAAGGTTTCCAGTGCCTGAGGAACCATGCCTTGACTGTACTGCAGTTTGCCCACTCGCATCAGCTGGACAGCCCTCAGTGGATGGAAGCCAGGATAATACAGTCTGTAGAGGAAAAAGGAGGAAAACATGTCACTGTCAGCTCTCACCTTCACAGTCACTGCCTCTTCGGAGAGCTATTAGGGTGGGACTGCAAAGTCATTGTGAATGTTAATAAGGTACTCAGAGAAAATTAGCTGCAATATTGAGAAGCATGAAATACTGAGGGGAATTATCAAATTATTACTCTCCATCCCAGAGGAATGCCTTTAACGTTATCCTGTTAGAAAGTGACGGGAATGGGATTATTTAATTTGCTACTGTTGGATAATACAATAGCATTTACTGTAGTTAGTGTTGCAAACAGAGGTCCTTGATAATCTCTGGTCTCTGGAGAGGCATAATTTTAAGAGGAAGCTTCATCAGAGAACCCAGTCCTAGATTGTCCAAGATGAAGGAGTGGGATTGCAGTGAAAGCAGGCATGTAACATCATGACCACTGCTTCTGAGGGTTTGTATGCTGCTCCCTATTGCATAAAAAGAACTATTTCTGCACATTCAATGAAACATCTCAGACTTGGCTCATTCATCTACACAAGGTATCTGCTATGATATGAGTATGAGGATACATTCCTGTTCTTAATTAATTTCATAGAAACAGAGGTTCTGTTAAAAAAACCAGAACAATGCTCTCTTTTTCCTAGGAAGTAGATGGAGAGTGGTATCATCATTAATTGCTCTCAAGATGCTCTTGAAATGTTCATGGTGGCTGCTCCACATTTTTAAATTCCACTGACCCTTGGCTCATCATATGTGGATTGTACCCCAGCCCCATGTTCTGGATGTGCAAAACATGATATCTTGAAATAGCAACTTAGGGGCTGCAGAAAGCCATGGATGCAACTTGCCTGGAACTGGCCATCAGGAAACAGGAGGTGAAGGGACACACTTGGAAATTAAGTTAAGTTACTTACAAAAGACCTTATATAGTTTTTTTACTAACTATACAAGAATCATAGAATAGTTAGGGTTGGAAGAGATCTCTGGAGATCATCCAGTCCAACCCTCCCATCAAGGCAGGGTCACCTAGAGCAGCTAACAAAGGAACTCATCCAGGTAGGTTTTGAATGTCTCCAGACGGAGAATTCATGACTTCCCTGGGTGGCCTGTTCCAGTGCTCTGCCAGCTTCAATGGAAAGAAGCTCTTCCTCATGTTTTAGTTTATGGCCATTGCTCCTCATCCTGTCACTGGGTACCACTGAAAACAGTCTGGCACCATCCTCTTGGCACCCTCCTTTGATGGGTTTAAATGCATTAATGAGATCCCCTCTGAGTCTTCTCCAGACTGAACAGGCCCAGCTCCTGCAGTCTCTCCTCATAGGAGATGCTCCAGACCCCCACATTGTCTTTGTGGCCCAATTGGACCCTTTCCAGTAGCCCCTTGTCTTTCTTGTGCTGAGGAGCCCAGAACTGGACACAGCATTCCAGAGGTGGCCTCACCAGGGCTGAATCATCTCTCCCAACCTGCTGGCCACTCTTCCCAATGCTCCCCAGGACACCATTGGCCCTCCTGGCCATAAGGGCACTGCTGGCTCATGGACAACTTGTTATCCACCAGGAACCCCAGGTCCTTCTCCACAGAGCTCTCTCCAGTAGGTCAGTCCCCAGTCTGCGCTGGCACTTGGGGTTTTCCTCCCCACGTGCAGGACCCTGCACTTGCCCCATTGTGCTGCTCTCTGCCCAATTCTCCAGCCTCTCAGGGTCCCACGGAATGGCAGCAGAGCCTTCAGGTGATCGGCCACTCCCCCAGCTTAGTGTCATCACCAAATGGCTGAGGGGCCTTCTGTGCCACAGATAAACAAGTTGGATAAGAACGGGCCGAGTATTGATCCCTGGGGAATGCCAGTGACTACAGACTATGCAAATCAAAGAATAAAAGCCTTAAGCACAGCTCACCAGAGACAAACATCCTACTTGATCAAAGAGCATTTTTTTTGCTCAAGTACACCAGCAGCTGTGCTTGAGCAGTGTCTAAAAATACAAAATGAGTCACAACTTCAGGAAGAATTGCCAATAAGCTTTCCAAAATCTGCTTTTTGAAGAAAATATTCTTTTTGTGTTTATGCCAAACCTATAATCATCAGAGTTCAGGGTAACTGTTAATGAATGATGCCACTGCAGTCAGGAAGACACTTAAATTTGCATGAATATTATTAAATCCATGCTAAGACATTAAATGATGTAAATTGTACAATGTAAGGAATCTTCTGATAAGTCTGCATGTAAATTAATAAGTTATCTTTCTCTGTTATATTTCCCTAATAAAAATGTAAACACAATTAAATGCAAGGAATTGTTTAAATGGCAGCATATCAGGCTGTCCTTATAAATCTCTAATTAAGATGTGTAAACATAATGAAAAATGTTTTCATACCCAAATTCTGCTATTCTACTGATCCCACGCAGTTTCAGTGAAGACATACAGAAATACATGGAAAGCATGCCTGGCAGGATCTCAGCAGCAACAGCTTTTGATCTGCCAAAGCCTCTCATGAAACAGCAGAAGCCAATTCCTCAATGAGAATAATCCATCCTGAATTGCCACAAGCACCTCCTCCTCAGCCCCCTTGTGGGTTGCAGTTCAAAAAGGCTGAAAAGCCAGCAGACAAGAGAGAAGAAAAATGATAGCACTTATCTCAGTCCACTGACCAGTCAGGAACTTCAAGGGTCTGGTCAAACAAACACTAGGAAATTATCAGTAGGTTTATTTTTAGAATTTGTTTCTGGTTATTATATCAACATGGTACTATCTGATGCTAGTGAAATAGGGAGAAAATGCAGAGCTTTTGGTGTGAATTAATGAAGAGTAATAGAAATTCCAGCACTAGCATGGACACAAATGGAAATAATGAGCACATGCACAACTCCATAAAAATTGAAAAGAAAATGTCTGTATGATTGCATCCTTCTGCTCTCCTCTGTGACTGCTGCAAAGGAAGGAGTGAAAATGTCATTTCCTCTCCTCTGTGCCACCAAAAGGCCAGGATGCCTGGGGAAGGATCATGGCCACAGGAGAAGGTGACAGGGAGACAAAGATTTTTGCGTGAGATGATAACCCATCTCTGTAGGCCCCATTAGATTGTTTCTGCTATATCCTGACAGTTCTGATTCTTTTGCAACTGTTCTTTCACAGCTGCTTCACATCTCTGTCATTCCATACCTTTATCTTTCATCCTATCAACTGTTTTTTTAATCTTCCTTTCCTCACCCTTCTGAATAACCAGCCCCATTCTGATACCCACACAAAGAGGAAACTTGGGTCCTGCCTCACCTGCAGCCAAATGAGGGGTGGCAGCTCAAGCAGGAAACTCCAGGCTGTGCTTTAGTTCATCAATGTGGCGCCTGCTAAACTTCACACAACACAATGTGGGTCCATCAGAATTCAGAATATGCCCCTCCATGCAAACGTGTTTCTTTCTATAGATCATGCATTCACCTGCAGTCACTGAAGGTCTAGGACTGTGGTATATGCAATAGCAGGGAACACAGGCAGCAATTTAGCAATGTCAGGTACTCAGCCCAAACTACCAGCCATAAACCAAAGCAAGTGAAAACTTAAGATGAGGACAGAGAAGGAGTAAAATGTGTGAAATGAGGAGCCCTGTGCTCATAAATATTTACAAAGCTGTTTTACTGAGCTGATTTATGCTCTCATCTTATGCATGTACATAGTTCCATTTGGCAAGTCTTAAAACTGGCATTTGAAACAACTGTCTATTTTCATATTCTGGAATAAATCTATTGAACTACTGGAATGCTGTTTATGGAAGGACATCCATTGAGTGAGTTTACTAGAAATCCGGGCAGCTTGCAGCTCTTCTGGGAGATGCACAAGTTGGGAAGATGCTGTTCGCTTCTTCAAGACATTCCCAGGATTCAGTATTATGAAACACTGGCATGACAGAAAGAACTGAGCAGTTTCAGGCACTTGTGGGTCAATTTATTATCCCAATGCATTGCTCTGAACAAAAGCAAGTGGATAGATTTAAGAATAAGGAAGATATTTACCAGCCAAGGAACTGATACCTTAAGACTGTCAACAAGAGACCAATATAACTATAGAGAAATGCCTGCTGCAAAACATGTTACAGCTTGGGAAGAGGAGGATTTCCATCTGAAAAGGATTTTATGAGATTTATGAGGGCCTGAGGGACAAGAAGGGAAACAGTAACATACTGAAAGCTGAAGTAAGCATAGTTCTGTGGAGTGATGCTTCCTTGCCCTTGGCACTGGTCAATGCCCAGTAGATCACTTGCAAAGAGAGATTAAACAAAATACAACAAACAAGTAAAGCTGCACTGTAAACAAGACAGCTGGAGGAGGTTGAGAAAGAGCCGTACATTTTGTATCACATCCTCTGCTTTTATGAGGCAGCACAGCTTTGTTCCCATCTATGCCCAACAGCATCCATGCTGGCCTGTTCCTCCTGCCTGTCAGCTGGTCCCCCCAATACGGTGTCATCTGCAAACCCCACAGAAGTGCCTGCTGTTGCCTCCTCCATGTCACTGAAAATGGTGCTAAACAGGACGAGTCCCAGGACAGACCATGGTACCCCTGCTGGTTCTGGCATCATACAGGGGACAGACAGCCCAACAACCGTGTCCTCCCAGGCAGGACTGTACCTGTCTAGCTCTCTGCTCACCTGGGCCACAACACCCTAACCTGCATGCTGGCTCCCTGATCATCTCAACCTTGCAAAGACAGCAGTGAGCACGCTGGCCAGCTCTCAGTGCCTGGTCTGCAGGTAGCCATCCTGTCTGATAGAATTGCAGGGGTCACATGCTCTCAGATAATCCCTGGCTCAACCCGTATGCTGGGATCTGCCTGGGACACTTCATAAGTGACCAGTGAGACAAAGAAGGCACCACCTAGCTAACTATTCAGAACCACAAATGAAAGCTATTTCCCAGTATTCAGGTAGCTTGCATCAGTGCTTCACTGTTCCAAGCAGCAGCAGTTCCTGCATTTCATTCCCAAAATACAAGGATACCAATTTTCACTCAGCAAAGAAATGACCTATACCATGTAAAACAGTAGCTGTTTCTAAGAAAATCCACTGGTCCTCTTGGTATTCAACCTCAAGGTTTGCCTTGATTAACCCCCAAAGCAGTCAGTATTCATATACTTTATAAAGAAAAGTATTTTTTTCTTCATTCTATGTATTAGCTCTGAATCTCTTGAAGCAATCTCTTGTGTTCCATGTAAGGAACAGTGTAAAAACCACGACCCTTGACAAAATCCAGCCAATTCCTTCTATTTCTTAATAATGTAGTTCCATTAATTCCACTCAACTGATCTCCAATTACAAGGTAAGCAGTCAGAGCTTTTGTGTTCCCTTGTGAATGAAAGCCTAGTATTAAAAAAAAAAAAAGAGACTACGCAAAATCACTGCCTTTTCAGATGACTCATATTTTAAAATAGATGTCTACCACTCCTTGCAGATCAGTCTGTGGGGTTAACATTTATACTGCTGTCTTCAGCCTGATGTAATTAGAAGCAGAAGGATTTATAAAGGTTTGAAATGGAAATGTTACAACTCTCTTTACTAAGATGACACGTAAAAGGTGAGGCTATACATAACTGTAAACTGGTTTTCAGTACCTTTTAGTGCAAGTAAATATGACAGCATAAAACACATAAAGCAGTTTCAGGAGCCCCAACAACACAGAAGGGATAAAGAGTCTCCAGCAATGGTGGTAAGAAAAATATAAAGAGGAGAGTATCAGCCTCACAACAGAAATGTACACCACAAATTCAGCACCCAGTAAGTTCAACCTTCTCTTCTTTCTCTGATTTGTTCTTGATTTCTGAACTCCTCATTATTTGAGTACATTCATTAAAGCTGTTCACTGAACTGAAGCCTAGGAATTGGTTTTATGTTGTCCAGTTACTTGTTTTTTTCTTTAGTCAGTGATGTGAAACTGGTCAACTAATTCACATATTATTTCTATTTTTTGGCTGGGATGCTGAATGGGTTCTACATACAAGAACTATAATAAATATTTTTAGGAAAAATTGAGGGACCCATTTTTATTTCTGCTAAAAATTATGAAATAGTCAAAGAAATCACACACATCAGGAACACAAGGCAGGTAAACTAACTATACTCATTTAGGAGTTAACATATCTTCAAGTCAAAGGTGCTGTTCAGTCTGATCTGCATGGAATTTCACTTAGCAATTCCTGCTCCAGACCTAGCAATTTGAGGTTAAAGTAGTGCTTAATAAGAAATGCTCTATTTATAGAAAGTAATCTTAAGCAGCTTTATACATAATTTGGTCAATTTTTTAATGAGCACAAGCCCTGTGCAAGAGTTTTGCCTGGAACAAACAAGGCTGTGGGGTTATTTTTGGAGAAAGTGGGAATGTGTCATTGATACTGGACTAGGTGACTGTTTTGAATGCTAAGTATTCAAAACAGTCTGGTTGGAACTTTGAAATTTTTAAGGCCAATATATGTGTATTAACCTGTGTAAAATATTTAGGGGTCCCTGTGAAAACCTTCATAAAAATGGCCAGTGCCTGGCTTTCATGTTAATATTACATTTTTAAATTAGAATAATAATAATGTTAACCTATTATATTCTTTCTGGTTTTTCTTTCTCTTTCCCCTTCTCTTTTTTTTTCTTAACAACTTCCTGTCTATCATGGTTGACCAAGTTTAAATCAGTTCAGTACTTCACAACTCCCATTATACTTTCTGCAGCCATGCTGTTTTTTGAGTAGAAGACTAAATCCTTTACCTGATATACTCCAGCTGCCCTGGAATGTTTATTGTCCATTTTATCTCCCTATCACAGTGTCTCATGGAGACGATCAAAGCATCAGTGAACAGTCTAATTCTGGCATCAGACTTTACTATTTTTTCCTGGATTTGACCTCTTACTTGGATTTTGGGATCAGCTCCTCAGCACTAGCAGGGAGGTTTTCCTGGAGGAAACCACTGGTGCACATCATTAAAGTATTATAAAAATGCTTTGCCAGCAATGGGAAAACATTATTAGAAAAAATTTTATGCTGGGAGGTCTCTTACAAACTAAAGCAGGAGAAATTGCTTTCTGTGATTACTATGCAAAACTACTAATTATCCCTAAGAGACTTCTTCTGGTCTACCCAAATAACACCAGAAAATAGTCATCATTTTCTGAGTCAGCTGGGGTGATATCAGTACAGATGTGCAGACCTAACACCTCTGATCAGGGTTCATTTTGATGACCCCATACTCTTATAAATATATCCTGGCTGTATATTTTTGCAGCCTAATTTAAATGTGCTCTCTCTCTGTCTTTGGATTGTTTTGTGTTGTCAAAACTCTTGGTTATCCCCCAAGTATTGAGATTTTCACCAATGCCCACAACTCATGTAGGAGCCGCATCCTACTAAGCAGCAAAGTGCATGGCATGACAGTCTTTGTTCTGCACAGATAAGATATGGAGGCCCAGGCAAATGAAATCGTTTGTCTGATGTTACAAGATAAAATCTCTGGGAAAGTTAAACCCAGATTTCATTGTAGCTCTAGGATGGCTTTTGATTCATGCAGAGTCTGGGTCATGTGTTTGTGCTGTCTTGCCTACCTGTCTGGCTCTAGCAATCCAAATGAAAGTAAACATAATTTTAGAGGCTTAAAAGGCTTGCTGTATTTTGTAAATAAAATATAGAGACAGTAACCATAGTTAAGAAACTTTTGTGTCAGACTGACAACTTATTTTTCTGTTTCTTTTATCTATTCTGTTGTCACTCAAAAAAATGTCCTGTTATTTCTGTGGAACAACTGCCTCTGGAAACTATTCAGGATCTAGATCTGTGAAATAATGCCTCAAAATATTTTTCATCACATCTGCATCTCATACTGTTCCATTACTATTTGTTTCAGTAATTTAACTGATGTGATCAAATAAGCAATCATACTTCTTAATTGACTGAATTCTCAAGAAATGTTAGCTATCCATCTCAGAAATTATTTCTCCCTGGCTGCTGCTCATTCTGCCATATTCCTTATGATGATAATTTATGTCACATTAAAATGAATATTGTTCCAGATGTTGTCTCTGCCAAGATTTGAATGATAACTTCAATAAAATTAAAAAATGGGATAAACTGCAATTTTCATCTTGGCTCTTGATCTATCTAACTCATCCACTTAAAATGCTAACTCACTTTGAACTGTCCACTTCAATGTTCTTTCCTTTTCTGATATTGTGAGATGTTAAGGAAAGAAAGGGTACCCAATCTGGAATGGAAGTAGGAAAATATTTTATATATATAGTCTCTTTCTCCTGGCTGAGCTTTAAAACATCTTGTAGCTGCTAGGGGTTTTTTGTCCTAAATTCACCACCTCTACAGATAAAGATGGCAGGGTGGACTGTCACTGCAGATAGGAACACACTGTCTCCGCCCTTGCATAACCAGGAGAGTAAGAGATTAAGATCAGCAGTTTAGTTCAAAGGATTTATAAAATGATTTTAAAAGGCATACAGATTGCATTGGGAGAATGCCAGAAAACACAAGAAGGGTAAGAAATGCAGCAAAGGAACAAAAGGAAAGCTAATTAAAGAGAACGTGCATGGGAAGAGAAACAAGAAACTGAAGGGAAATGTACACTAGAGACACTGTAATTTGTGAAAAAGATCTTGGCATCACCTTCCTCTCCAGCAATGAACCTCTGACCAGCTGTTGATGGTGTGAAAAATGACTCACTTTCCCCATCTCATGCAGCTGAGAGTACAAGATTGCAGGTACAAGAAATGCAAGTTTAGACTTTGGTCTCAATCAGAGACTTACAGGTTTGCATGGTCTCTCTTCTTCATCCACAGAGTGACAGGAAAACCTAAAGCACTGATGGATCTCTGTTCAAGTCACATATGACCTTCCTCTGATTGGTTCCCTCTGCTATGGCACGAGTCCCGCAGTATCTGAGCCACACACATCTAAATACTACTGGTGTCAGCAAAGCTTGGAGAAGTCAGATGAGTGTGTATGGGTGTTCACAAGCTGCAGAAGGAAGGATGGAACCGGTAGCACTGACATCTTCAGTGCAAAATGTCTTCTCCGTACTCACCAGTATCTCAGATCACCTCACAAGTGTGTTGTAATACAAAAGTGATAACATGTTCATTTTTGATCACATGTGCCTTACAGGCTCACCTCTCTTGTGCTTTTTTTTTTTTTCTTTCTCTACCATATTGTCACCTTTCAACATTTTTCTGGCCTGTGCTATACCAGCTGTCATTTCAGTTTGTCTATAGTGTTAGATACAACTCTTGTAGAAAATAATAGCAAAAACAGCAACTGAATTAGCATTTGCAAAAATTAGTGACATTTTCATGCATAACTTGTTACCAGCGTGTCTGAACAAGAACTCTATTACCTGATGTCAGATATCTCATTTAGACAACTAGCCCTACTCCTCCTCATGCCTCAGCTTTTCCATCTGTAAAATGACCGTACTAATCTCTTTATTCAGTAGACTAATATAAGGGCTAAATACTATCATGTTTGTGAAGAGCTTCAAGAGTTCTGTAGGAAGATTCTGCAGGAGTTCAAAATATTAGCAATAGCTCTGAAAAGAATGACAAATCCTTGGTAGGCTACAGAGTTAAAAAGTGACAGCTAAACAAGACCATCTGTCCAAGCTGGAGAACATGTAACTTCCATCCAGTTGCTCAGCTGCCTACGAAATTTCTTGCATGACCCAAAAGGCATGTAAATTGCTCCAGAGCTTCCTAGGAAATAAAACAATCTGGAAGAAATGGGAGGGGGAAAGTAGCATTCTTTACAGAAAAAAAAAGGAGACCAGCTACGAACTTCATGAATAGCAATCATGAGCAATAATCTCCCCCAGGCTCCAAAGTGCTGCCTGAAATGTTAGCTGAAATGTTATAAAGGAGAGATTTTATTTTTTTCAGGTAACACAACACAGTGCCTCTTCACAGCATGAAAACGGTGTGCAATACTTCAAATGACCAAGGCATGCTTGAACTCTGTTTGTAATTGAAAGTAGCATGTTCACTGAGCAAGCATTTTTCAAGGAAAGACAGGTTTGTGGTACACCTTGATTAATGGGTATGTTTGTACCTTGGCAGTACAGGCACGAGGTAAACATTTTTAAAGGGGAGATCTCAAGCCACCATTTTGTAATTATATGCTATTATTCCAAAAGATTGTAAGGCTTTTCAAAATTGTACCTAGCTATAGTTATGTGGCCCAGACACTCAGGGCTTGTTTAGAGACATATGAGAGCATGAAAGATACTCTCCAATAGGCACTTTGCATCAAATTTCCTCAGTATGAGGTTTTGGATTGAATTTCTAGATTATGTCATTAGAGGTCCACTTCTTGACATGATGAGGGTGTATTTCTATAGGCAAGATAAGAGATGAACATTTCATTTAAGCTGAAGTGCAACACATTCAGGGACCTGCCGAATGCATCTCTTGTATAAAAACAGAAACAAAGTGTTCCCAGACAGAAAATAAAGGGCACAATGCACAGGAACCCAGTTCCTAAAGAATTACCTGTTTTTCCTTCTACTTAGTGCCAACTACATAAAAATACACAATGGATCAGTTGCAAGGATGTTTTCTCCAATCGTGAGAACTCCAGCCCTTTGTAAGGAGAGCCATGGAAGGGTAGCCACCTCTCTGGGCCAGACCACAAGTGCAGTGGCTGAACATGTCACCGAAGCTTATGGCCTTGAGCCCACCAGAAAGACAAAACCAAACCAAACCCCAAGAAAACAAACAAACTAAACAAAAAAAACCCAACCAACCAAAAAACCTGCTCGGGAAGCTGCACAGGAAATCCTTTGGAGTTACTTGACAGAGACTTGATTAGTCCAGCCCTTACAATGATGCTTGCACAGGCAGCCGTGGTGAAACAGACATTTTGGGTCTAACCACCTTTCCCTAAAGGCCACAGGTAGGTATCCCATGGTGGAGCACACTTTGGACGAGAATCCTCTGAAACAATCTGGCAAATGTTTAACCCGCACCTCACTCACTGAGGGGTACAAGGCACAAAAGTGCTGCAAATGCACTATCATGCCTAAAGCACATGAGTAAATGGCTTGTAACAGTCTAAAATTATGAAACAGTGAGCAACCACATTCTCTCTCAGTTGATTGTATGGAGGCAATTACCACACTGATTTATGGATGAGTGGGGATGGAGGAGGGGAAATGAGCAAAAAACTCCATATGTGGACTCTGTCGAGTACTATTTTTTTCTATCAAATGTTATTTGGTTCCTTCTGAGCTAAAGAAAGACTCTGTAACACTTGGCTCACAGTTCCCAGTAGTGGACTTCTTGCAATGAGACCAGGTTCACAGTTCTAGCTCAAATACTAGCCAGCACATGGGGGAGAGCTCCAGCAAGCTGCTGTGCAAGTGCAGCAGAGCTGTCAGGGTAATCAATCTGTGGGTCTTGGACCACTATTTCATCCCATGTCCCAGGTTATACCCCCTTGTTGGCTAAAGCTCTCTGGCATATTTACTTTTGGTTTCCCATTACATATACCAGCTGTGTTTGAGGCAGAACTCCAGTCTGTCTCACAACTCATTATTTCAAACAGTAAGAAGAAATTCCCTTTTCTCCTTCCCAGATATTTTTCTTCTCTGTTTTCCTCTTCTAGTTTTTGCATCTTTCTTTCATAGTTTCTCTATCCTTAAACTTGTATTTTCTTCTTTCAGTATTCTCTATCCTAACAAGCTGCCTTTTTTTTCATCTAACCAGCTCTTATTATATTTTATTCACAATTTTAATATTCTTTCACTCCAGGGTCCTCTCTACCTACCTATAACCAAAGTGCTAAGCCCTGTGTAGACTGACTGCTCATTTGGATGCACAATATGCGAGATATCCATCTTTGAAGGAACTGCTAGACCACTAACAGCTCTTTCAAAGTGAACTCCCTTTATGTACTGCAAATTACATGTTAAGACATGCAATGGTGACTGTGCATAAAGCCTCAGGAAACCACCCATTGATCTATGATATGTCCATTAATCTCTGCAGCCTAAAGGGCATCTTTCTAAATTCGTACAGGAGCCAGGCATGAGAAGAAATCTGTCAATACCCTTTTGTGAGGCACAGGAAAAACCACATACCGAGTCTTTGCTATTAAATGCGAATCCATAGAATGAGGCAGTCATCAAATTCTAAAATGGCATTTACTTGCCTCAAGCAAAACTAAAATGTCATGGCTCCTTCTGATTTTGCAAAGTACCACAATTTGATTGTCAATTTGTGATTTGTCTGAAATATGCCTTAGATATCTCTTGGCTTTCATGACATCCGTTCTGAGGATTTTGTATCACTTCCAGTTTGTATTTCATGCTGGACCGGATGTATCTTAATAGAGTGCAGAAAAAGGCCTCTGCTAGGTGACAGCTTCTCTCCCAGAAAAATGGGGATCTTTCCTGGAATTACCCTGCAAATACACATCACAGCACTGCAAGCTTTTGTAATAACAAGGATTTCATGCTGCCCCTCTGATCTGTATTTCCTTTCTTTCTCTGCTCATGCTGGTACATCAAGTAATGCTCTTGGTCCACCTCCTCCCCTTTTTCATGAAAGACACATCTTTGAAAGGGGACTACTAATTTACTACTGGCTTTCAGCAGACTTTTTTGGGCAAAAAAATTATATACCTTATCAGAATCCTTGATATTTAGTTATTTACATTGTCCCTTATGATGGACAGCTGATGAGAGCTGTACCTTCATGTAAAAAGTTCTTCCAAGCTTTTATAAGTTACTATAAAGTACAAATAATGCTAATAATGAGTTTTGCAAAATATGTACCTTTTGCCAATGCTGGTTTGAGGCACGATACAGTAGTTTCTATAAAACTGCAGAGTATTAACTCTGTGACATTTGTTTATGAATAGAGATGAGCCAAGAGGAAAATTTTGCTGTGCATGGATGTACACTGACAGCATGAATACCACTGTGTAGCAAAAGTATTTCCATCATGACATAAGGAGATTTAAAAAGAATGTGTGCAGATATGCAGATTGCCTAAAAGATGAGCCCAGACAGATTAAATATACCCATGCCAGAAATTTTTTTGATTCCTACATGATTGAATGCAGATCAAGTAATTTCATACAGTATATCATATAATATTGTACAACACACAAGACATAATAGTTCAAGCCAATTTCATGTGCAGAAATACTTACATCAGAAAACAATCACAGGCTATCTTCCCCTCAACAGAGAAGCCATAAATTGAGAGATTACTGGGTTAGAGAGTAGAGGAATGCCTTGTTTTTTCTCCATGCCAGAGCACATACACTCACCTCTTCTGCTTCTCTCTACCTTACAGACAGAGATTCAACAACTTAAATAGGTTAAAGACAATTTATACGTACTTTGAAGAAAGAGTGCTTGGCCAAAGCTCAGATTTATACTTGCCATGAGACTATCACACTTGATTAGAAATTGTAACTGCAATATGAAACCATTCTCAAATTACAACTTCAAATTTTCAGCACTTACAATATGGGGGCAAGCAGACTGATTTTCAGGAGTTTGGAAATAACTGCAATTCTTGGTAGGCATAATTCTTCTGCATAATACGAGAGACAGCTTGTCTACCTATAGACTTTCAAGGTTAATTTGAATTCATTAATGGTGTGAATTTAAAATTAATCACTTAATAATGCTTCAGCCATGTTGTAAATTCTGCCACTGAAAACTAACACAGAGTTATTTCATATTTAGGTTGATTCATTTCCAAAGCAAACTGGGCCAGACTGCAGCAAATTGAGAAAAACACATGTATTTGAAAAGATTAATTAAAGCACTCTAAAATCTATTTCAGTTATTTACCCTTGAAACAGAAGCTTTGGTCAAAAAAATTGGTATGCCTAAAAAACA
Organism: Pyrgilauda ruficollis; assembly: GCF_017590135.1. Lineage (NCBI taxonomy): Eukaryota > Metazoa > Chordata > Aves > Passeriformes > Passeridae > Pyrgilauda > Pyrgilauda ruficollis. The sequence continues at coordinate 14,159,277 of NW_024525489.1, forward strand.
AAAGCCTTCACTCTTGTGAACATTGGCCCAAAACATATGTAAAGATAAAATCCTATGATGAATATCGTGTAATTGTCCTCTCTTTAGAACAAAATTGGATGGTTTTTATATGACTTGTTCCAAACAAACAGGAGGTAGACAGGAAACTGGCTAATCTGGAAGGAGAAAAAACATTCTATAAGATGCTAGACAAAATGGGGCAAGAGTCAAACAAGACACAAGACTATATTTTGCATTATTAGATTAATAAACTGGTTGTGCTACATTTTGATCCAAAATTGATGGTACGATAACTATAAATTATGAAGTATTAGTTAGAAATGGCATATTGTGCTTAACGTACTAGCAAATACTAACCCACCAGCAAACACATAATCAGTTGCTATAGTAATTCTAATCTCCACCTATGCTTCAAGAATTGTTCAGGGATGTGACGAATTCTATCCTTTACCAAATGTGTACTTTCCCATAATCGTGTTCAGTGGATTTTCTGCAGAATCCCCATGTGCATACAGCACAGATCACACAGTGCCTTATCAGATTCAAATAACTGATTTGAATTTTTATTGAGCACTGACCTTTCCAATGTACATTTAATTTGTGTTTACATCTAATATATATATATATCATGATCTCAAATATTCCACTTTGCTTGTTTTTAAACAGAAAGCAGCATGAAAGCAGTTTACTAGGAAAATGAAATCTGATCTAAAAGAATAAAAGGAAAGTACAATAGTTAATTATTTCAAGCCTAAAAACAGGAAGCAATTCTCCCATGTGTATAAGGGCCAGTACAGGTCCTGTACATCAATTAGGCCCACTTAAAGCACATTTTAAAGGCTTAGAGAGGATTTATATGGTGCATAAGCCTGAGGCTGTCTGCATGTGAATTTCATCCCCTATGAATACACCTGTCAAGATAGCTGAAATCTGAACATTAAGGAGGTTGTTAGTAAATCAAAATCTAAATTTGCAGACATTGTTACCTCAATTGTATTTGTCTCTTCCCTTTCTCACAGCAAAACAAAGTGGTTACAAGCACAAAGCAAGTGCAAGAAATAGTGGCCACAGTACTAAATTTTCTCATTTAAGCTGCCCTTAAGAGGAAGATGGATGGTACTCTCTGAAGAAAAAGATTGTTTCTCTGTCTTGATCTTCTAAAGGAAGAGCTTTTAGCTGTAGTCCATAAAATTCATTTCTATGTCAGGAAATGCAGGGAAAAACAAATACTGCACTAAACTCACAAGATCCACAAAGCCTTCTATTACTATTTTTGTTCACATGAATATAAGACTTAAGATGCATTATTAAATTATAATGTGGACTTGCTATTAATTCCTGATGAGCAATTATTTAAGATGCATGGATTTTTAGTAATGATATGTTTCTCCATTCCTTTACATTTCCTCATTAGTGATCATTTCTAAGGAAGGCAGAATCCTGAAATCTGGAATCTCTACTTACCTCCAGAATTTTAGCATTTTTATTTAAGACATGAAACATTTTGACAAGTATTCAACTACTTAGATCCATGCTAAATTGCTACACAGAGGAAAAACTACTGGAATAATTATGTTCATAATTCTTGGAGAAAAGTCAGGTACTTCCTGTGTTAAATTTGCTCTGAAGGCAAACGGAATTCAGGCTTTGCATTCTGTTGGAATTTCTCCTTTAAGACCTCATCTGATCTATCAACGATACCAGAATTGAGAAAACTTTTTATTTTTTCCAACTTCATTTCTGAGCATTTATCTCTGGATCTTCTGATTTTTCACTTCATGTCAAATTGCCAAAATATGACCATTGCCTCATTTAAAACTCTTGAGAAACAACATATTCTTCATTACATGAAGAAAGCAGATTTTTTAACCTTTTCCCACCCTTTAATCATGTGTTCAAATCCTTTCCAGAGCTTCCTGCAGTAGATTCCAAAGAGTTAACAAATAATCAGATCAATAACTATACTTGAACATGACTTCAGAAAACCCTTACATGACAGCAAGAGTAGGATTTATGCCAACAGCGTATTCATGCTGACAGCTCACAGGCATCTAACTTTAGATGCCAGGACAGGAAGCTTTATCTTCCCAGGTTTCCAGTATATGCAGTGCATAGTCAAAGACTCCTTAAGGAGGAAATTCAGAGTATCCAACTCCCTCTGCTGAATATTCCTCAGCATTAATAATTCAAGATCATTTTATGAGCTCAGTTTTCTGTCATGTTGCCTCAGACTCCTAACTGTGGCATAAATTGTGCCACACTTTGATTCTTCAAATTGAAATGAGGATACAGAATGACTGATTTTGCTTTTCATTTACTGACCTTTGATAAATATGGAAAGCTTCAGCACAGTGCATTTCTACAGGAGCAACACACTTCCAAAGAGAAAAGCTACCTAGACAATAAACCTCCTCATACAAATACACTGGATGTGAAAACTTCATCAGTGATCACATTTACTACATGCTGTAGCAATAAATGTCTAGAGACTAAAAGCACAATTCTCAAAGGGTCATAGTTTCTAATTTCTTTGGAAAACAAACACAATCTACCATGAAAAATGTAATGGTACTTTAATTATCAATCTGTTGAATACCATGAGATATGCTTGCCTTCATTTTTTAATACCTTCTGCAATTTCCAGCAAATTGTGGAAAGAAATAATGGATGCCTTGAGTATTCTTCCTGTCTATTTCCACCAAAGTAAAAAAAAAAAGCAACAAAAAACCAAACCAAAACAAAACAAATAAAAAACCAACAACAACAAAAAAAAACCCCTCAAAATGAAGATTCAGATTATTTTGGGTCATTCATAATCCAGGAGGAACACTAGCAATAATGAATATGGATAAACAAACGCAGCTGCAGCATTCACATCAATAGCAAAGTAATGCAAAAATTTGCCCCTTTGGTAGAGTTCTGCTACATTAAAGTGCTAAAAAGCTCTTGGCTGTCTGACTCAAGGTTGCATCTTCATTTTATAAGGTCAGCACTCCAGCATTTGAAAAATATTTTGTATTTTGCAACATTTATCTCATTTTCTTCTCCAGAGATGTTGTAATAATTCGGGAACAGCAAAGCATATTGCATATATAAGAAAAACCCTTATGAATAAAAACATTTCAGCATTTTGAAGAATTTCATTAAGCAGGTATAGAGCTAATAAAAATATTAATCTGCCTACAGTGCAGTCTAGGCTGGGTTTTATACCACACGCCACATACATACAGTGTCCTCTGAACAGCAGAAGATTTTACATTATATTGGCAAAGTCTCTGTAATTCTTAAATCTTCTCATAACTGAAAACCAACTTACATTAAAAAAGAATTTCTGTTTGGTGTTATGGGGAGATGGGCAAACCAGACCAAACATCTTCATTTGGGTCTCAATAGCTTTTGTTCATGCTGATCTCCAGCACAGGATAGCTTCCAAAATATCAAAGTGTTGCTGAATTATTTAAATGAATATATTATTATATTTAGTACATAGCACTGAGGAAATAGGAAGTGTGTGATAGGGAGAATTTTTTTTGTCTACCAATGCTCCTAGAAAGAGAATGGAACAGAAATGTTTGTGCAAAGCTCTGTGCTCCTTACGACATATGTGATAACACATTTGATGACAGGACATGGATTAGCTACAAATAAACATTACAAATGTAAGTATGCCTCTGGGAATGAGAACGTTTTATCTATGGTAAATGTGCATCAGGCATAGCAATGTGGAAATAATAATAATAATAATAAATATTTTAAATAATTAATTAAATAGTGATACAAATGATTGGAAGAACCCATGCTACTCACTGTGAGAAATCCTTACTTCTGCTTTGCTGGAAAGATGCATCTCACAATAAAAGGTTTGGCCTCTAAAGATACAGTACTGTCAAAACTGAAATATTAAAATGCACTCACTTGCCTGTCACATCAGGAATTAATATTATATTGAAAGTCTAAATGAGGCAGAACAGGTATTTTGATTAACACATTTCAGACCAAAGATCTTGAAAGGATCCTTTCAGAGGAAATGATCTTGAATTTCTTTTCTCCATATTCCTTATTCTATATTTTACTATGCAGCACTTTAAACATCCTGTTTTGATGAAGAGCAGTAGGAAACCCAGGAAAATAGCACGTGCTAACCATGGATAAAGCACTTATTAAAATAGGGTTATCCAAATTGATAATGCATAGATAAGCAATATTCACTGGAAATAAGTAATTCTGAGTGACATCTTGCATCTATATTTTTAAAGCATTCTAGTTTGTCTTGCAACTATTGTAATGATGAAAGAGTACAAAATAAAAGAAATCTATTATGATTTTTTTTCTGACAACTGTGAAATGTAAGTTTTTTAATATCAGAATAATATTTTTTAAAACAAGCATCTGGAAAGCCTTGGTGTTTCACTGGCAACTTTAAATCTGACTAGATATTTCAGAGGTTAATATTAGTCATTGCTTTCTTACTGCTGTGCTCCTTTATTCCCACAGGTTTTCCATGGACAGCATGAATTTGCATAGGCAATACAGCATTGAAGGAAGAGGCTAGAGCATGGATAGCTGTTGAAGAACTGTTACATGAAAAATCAGAATCATTTGCTGGTGTTTCTTAGAACACAAGTGTTTCTTAGAGAATTTGCATTGGAAAATAATATTCTTCTAGAGCATTTGCTCTATTTCCACTGTCCAGGATGACTAATCACAAAAGCACTGGTATTAAACCAGTTAGCAGAGCTGAAACCCAGCAAAATGTGTCAAAAGTAGATTAATTTAACCTTGCAGTATTCAAGGAATGGAAACTATACCCTGGGGCATATTAGAGAAATACATGTATAGTAATTATCTAAAAGGAGATAACCAATGTGGATTTAGAAAGGCAAGAGCCTCCCTAACTAATCTACTTGACCTTTATCATGAGGCTAAAGACAAGGCTGATAACAGGCTCTGCAAATAAAAGAGTGTGTTTGTATTTTCAGGAGGTCATGTGGGCATCCACAACAAACAGATGAAAGGGGTGAAAAGAAAATAGCTCTATCAAAAACCTCTGAAAACTCATAAGAAAGCACTGCAAGGGAATGTAATTAACCCTCCATCGGCCACACAACTGCAGCAACTCAACAGCAGCACTGGGGCAGCATTTGTTGCACCAACCACGTTGTGAGTTTGCCCAGTAAAGAAAAAAGGTAGCCAGAGACTGTAGTTCTATGGGAGCTGCTGGTCCTTTTAAAGGTAAGTAAAAGAGAAAGTTTTATAGAATCCATAGGAATTTTAGTGTAGGTAAAAACTTGACTTGATGGACTAAGGGGCCACAGTATGTAAATCCCTTTCTACACTCAGCTTTTTTAAAACTTGTTTTTCTTGTTGTTTTTTTTCAAGACAGCAGATAAACCTAGGGAAGGTAATGCTGTGATGGGTAACAAAGGTAAAACTACTCACAGAAAAAATAGGTCTTTCTTGAAACAGCTCTTCTAGTTCACAACAGTCTGCAGATACTTTGTGTAGAGAATGTTTGGGCCACAGTGAAAGCCTGCTTTCTGACAACCATTTTCAAACCCCCTAGAAATTAATGGCATTTGGAGGATGCCCTTGCAGTTTTATTTTCCTCTAACCAGGTGCCAAGGTGCTCATCTGTCCATTTGGAATAGAGCAGCCAGGCTTTAGTAAGCTGATTATTTTTCTCTTGCCTGCACTGCCTGAGCATGGGACATAGCTCCCCTCTCCATGCCTGGAAGATGAAAAAGATCCTCTGACACCTTGGATGGAGGAATGACAGTTTATCCAGGGTGGACTTTGTGTGTCAGGGGCAACCTTTTCATTGGACAAAGGAAAAGTTAAGTTCTAGGGTCTTCATCCTTTTCCCACAGGAGCCACTGGAAGAAGGACTGGTTTTCTATCTCCTGTGGTAAAAGGAGAGGCCATCAGTGATGACACATATTTGTACTCTGAAGTTGCTGAGGAAATGGGGGATAAAGGAGAAGAAATTCCATTCACTCACCCACACTCCTTAACTCATTCTTCACCAAGGGACAGAGAGGAGGCAAAGAAATGAAGATAAATCGTTCAGAGTTAAAGAAGCAGTATAAAAAGAATTTGGGAGAGAAAAGAACATGATCGAAAACATGTCTGTTTCTGAGTTATGTACCAAGACAAAAATAAAAAGAAGAACACAAACTTAGGGATTCTAGAAGACCCATACTGCCTCTAACACCAAACATTCACAGATCTTTAAACCCCAGAATAAAAATGCAACACGGTCTTTCCTGGAACATTTACTATGTCCCCCTGCCTTGTTTACTGAGCAGACAGTGGCCATTGTCAGCTCTCCTTTATGGGAGAATTCATTTATATTCACTTCATATCACGAATTTACTTGCACATGTCCACTTCTGTCTTCTTGGGCAGACAGGCTAAGAAAATATACCTGAGTCAGCAATTTTGCATGTCAGGATGTGCGACCACTGAATCAACTTTCTCACCTCTAACACCAGGTTTTTCACCCTCAACAGAAGATGTATTTACTGTCCTATTCTCACCCAGAAGTTAGCTAAGGGATTTTGAACATCTGGATTTCTCTGTTGATAGTGGTACCACTGGATCCAGCACAAACACCTCGCATTACACTTTTTCCTTTCTTTTCTCAGTTTCAGAATGAATGGCTTAGGTGGAGTATTTTGGGTACCTCTGGGAAGTCAGGAACCACTCAGAAAGTGTGAAGTAACAGGGCTGAGAATGCAGAAGAGAGGTAAACTAGATCTGTAAACTAGACCATACAGCAAGTTAGACCACATGGGTAAAAAAAAAAAATCTACGTATAGTACAAAAGAACCCTCTGCAAATATTTTAAGCATTTGATCATATAAACAGCATCTGGAAATGTATATGTTGTTTCTTTTTTTTTTTTTTCCTCATTTCAGAAGAGTGCTAGAAGCAGCACAAAATATCCTGCACTTTGCAATGAAGTAGAACATACTTGTCTGCATTTTAACTGAATTTATCAGCTCCTTGATTTTGTTTCACAGTTAATGACAACTTGAATTCTACTATAATAAATATTCATAGCATGCATATTCCAGTTGTATGTGTGAATTAGTGAAGTTAAAGCTTGGTTTTCATAATTAAAGCCATTAGTAAGGATTCCAAGATGACTTTGTGCTTGTGGAGAAATTTGCGAAATAATTATCTCCATTTTTTAACTCCAGGATTTGGCTGGAAGTGCCTCAATGCTCAGCTAGAAAGTATTTTTACCTGAGGGATAAAAACTGGGCTTTGAGTTTTAAAGGCTCACAATACAGTCACGTAGTAAAATATTCTAAAATATTCTAAAATACACTCATTTAAAGAACTCTACTAAAAAGAAATCTGAGAAAGCTGCACATATGCTCATGGCTGTTATGAAGGCAAAGGAGAAAGTAATTTTGGGAAATAAATTTGTTATTATTCATTCCTTTCTCAGCTCTGTTAATAATTTGCTCTGTTCAAGCCCAATTTTAGTAACATTGATAGAGGCCAGTGACCTCCGGCTGAGTTGAATCATGTTGTGGGGGAGTGGCACATTCAGCTCCTGAAAAATCATTACTGGAAACTACAAAATACAAGATGGTGGCTTATCCTAATACAGCAATTCCAGGATATGGTCCCTTGAGGATTGATTTGGGTCATGCAAGGGTTTCCCCTTGATTTAAATATCTCAGTTTTAAATGTTGGGAAAGCATACAAAGGTAAGGTATTATCTAGAGCAAGACACCATCTGGTTAGTGGAAGTGGTGATAGTATTTGTGGGCAAACACAGGCAGGCACAGGAAAATCTTGTGCTGCTCCTTGTCATTTGTAGCTTGTCTTCTAATAGAAAAAGGGAGGTATTTGGAAAAGAAAATACATGCCTATAGCTGGGAAGGTGTCCTGAGGTGGGCAGGAATGTGGGAAAATAGGAAGACAGTGTTTGGTGTCATGTGAAACCAATGCCATATGGAAAAAAGAGTAACTCGCAGAGATTTGGCAGATGCCAAAATTGCCTTTGAAAAAAGAAGTTGATGTTCCACTGCAGTCAATAGACTGATTAGCTAAAGCTACCTAATCAGTGCTAGGGTACCTAACAAATGGAGATGTTCAGTTGCCATTGCTCAGTCACACAAATGGGGAAAACCCCCCACCAAGTTTAAACTTTCAAATTTTCCCTTCTGCAGCCAAGCTGCCTTTCATACCTGGAAGGTATGCTTCCTATACACATCCATAAAACTGGTTTGTTAGATTTCAAAAATCCCTCATTAGAACTCCTCTTTGTCACAGTTCCTGGATATTGCCTCGATCATGTAGGAACTGGTGACCTGTCACCCTGCACACAGACTCAGACTGTCTCAGGCTGGAAAGAACTGATGTCCTGGTCACACTCTATCTTACTAGAAGCCTGTCCTTCCCTGACCTGCTGACTTTATATTCTGTGGCAGCCAAGGGAAAAAAAAAACCCTTTTTGAGCCTGATAACAAGATTTATGGGGCCATCATCTGTCTGCCTGTTCTTCTCTAGTAATTTCTGAATCCATTGGTCAATTTTAGTTCAATTTGGCACTGAAGTAGAAATCTCAAAGATGTTCTGGTAATCTAAACCACCAAGATAACAGAAGATAAAGATACCAGTAGTACATTCCCCAAGGTAAAGAACACAGTGTGAGCTTTGCCCTGAGATAGATATGATGGAATTCACGCAGGAGAAATGCTATAAATTCTCTACTCCTGAAACTCTGGTTTCTGCACTATAAATTTCATTATGCCCATCTAAAATTCTAGAGAGTTCCAGTAAATTCTCTGATGTGTTAAGAGGTACTGCATGAACATTGCACTATAGCTATCATTCAGTGAACCAGCATAAAAAGTCAGTCAGAGGCAAAAATCTAACGGAAAAATAGCTCCCTCAGCTCTGGAGGCCAGTGAACAACTCAGTGGCTGAGCACTGGCATGGGGGTATTTTTTCCTTTAGAGCTAACATGCCAGGAGCTTTTTACAGGCAGAACCTACCCTGGTGTTGATCACAACTATCATGAACTACCTGTGCATTATGAAGCAGTGAAAGGCTACAAGAAGCATACTGAGCTGGTTGCTGAAATCCTGTGATTCGAGGAATTCACAAAATGCAAATTTCCAATATGTTCATTGCACATGTCTTCAGCCAACTTTACTGTATCCTTGTACATTTGTGGATAGCACTTCAGGAAAATCTGTGGCTTACAAAAGACAAACATTTACATGTAAAGAAGAAAAACAGATCTCCTGAGTGACTGTTGTTAGCAAGCTGTCTTCAGGAGGAGAATAAACCAGACAACATTCTTTAAAGTATGCCTATTAATTAATTCATTTTTTCTGAAATACTGTAGCATTCTTATTAGACACAGAAGGTTGGATATATCTTACATAAGTATCACTTGACTCTAGTCTGGTATGATTTGTATCAGCAGAAACTTAAAGGTCAGTGATAGCTTGGACAAAGGGCAAGCAGAGATAGGCATTGGGGATGAAGCAGGGTAACATGCAGTGACACAAGGCAGACAATGTACAAAACTGGAGATACTTTCACACTAGAGAAGGAGCAATGGTGGCAGCTATTAAAAACAAAGCAGTACAGAAATCAGGGCTTGCTCCTTGAGACTGTAATGAGCCATCCACAGCACTTTCATAAACAACATAATAACATATTACACGTGAATCAGAGGCTGGATTTATTCTTATTAAGGATATACTGGCCTCATTTTTCTAATACTCTAAGTTAAATAGTATAATTACCTCTGGTCCCCCTGATCCACCAACCTCTGTCTGCTTTTAAAAAATATTTCTAAATAAAGTCACTGTACTGAAGTCACTGAACCCCAGGAGCTGTGAAAGAGTAAAGAAGAAGGTGGCAGTCATGCAAGTATCCATCTTCAAACCAATGGATACTCAATCTTAGGATGGTTTGGCACAACATAATCCCTATGCAAAAAAAAGTTTCTGAGAAATGTTAAGTACACAAACACCAGCTTATTAAGGACTCTCATAGTTTGTGACAAACTCTTACGCTGCACAGTGTGCTTTTCAAAAGGAAAGCATTGTAGTTGGCCAGCTTCAAATTTTTAAATTATAAATTCAATTTTTATTTCCATGAACTCATTCAGTATATTTTGTCTCTGTTGTTAAGTTAAACATTCATAACTAAAAAAAAAAAAAAAAAAAAAGCTTGCTAATGTTGGATTCTTTTTAAAAAAAATTATCCAAAATCCTTTTGCTTAGCGTAAGAAGGTGCATTACACAGTGAAGAGTGTTGTATTGATGACTCACAAAATTTTCTCTGCTTTTCTGGGTTACATGATAAAATAATTTGTTGTCTCCATCAGGCTGCAAAAAGCAGATATCTTCAACTATTGAGAATAAAGTAAAAATGTAAAACGTGGCTATGCTAAAATTAAAGAGCAGATTCATTGAACTCAGGGAGAAATAGAAACATCTGTCAACACATTGTAACAAAAACTCCTGCAGTGATCAAAAGCTGTAAGTGTAGCTCACTTACAGAGAAGTTAGCTACTTTAAAAATTACATATGTGAAAGGAGTCAGGTCTTGAATTTATGAAAGTGCACTTTCCCATAGAGATCTGAGGAAGAGTAACACACTACAGGAACCACACACACAAGACTCATGCACAGCATGGCAAGTACATGAGCATGTGACTGAGTGCACTTCCAGGCACTTCCATAAGAGAGGAGGACCTGTAGCGGCATTGCTCCTGAATAACCAATTATCCAGAGATAAATTTTTCCAGCTGACTTTTCCCAGGGATCTTTTTGTCAGATGCAACAGATACAGAGAAGACAAGCAACAACCATTCTACCAGCGGTGGGGAGTACAAAGGAAGAGGTCAGAAGACCCAGTTTCCTACCTGGCATGTGAGATGTGACAGCTCTGAAAATACTGGGGACATTTCCCTATGACTCATCCATAAGCCATGTACAGCTGACTGATCTAGAACCAGCACAGGAGATGACACTCAAGCCTTAAGGAAGCCAAGAGAACTTTGCCAATAACAACAACAATGCCAAGTATTCCACCTGATAGCCTTGAACTTTTTCCAAAAACATTGTCAAACACTGTGTTGACTTTGATATACGAAAGAATGCAGACTCAACAAAACTTCTCAACCTCATCCAGGCAGTGTATTAAGAACTGATGTGTATGCAATGACTTTTTCTTCCACATGGTCCTCAAGTAACACTGAAACAGCAGACACAATTTAACATTTTCCTCGGTTTTAAAATTTTTATCCATTTTTACCATAGTATTTTTTTTCTCCATGCACTAAAAATAAAACAAAACTAATTAAAACATATCAAATCCACAATTCCATAGCACAAAAGCAGGCAGGAAAACAAATGGTTTCACTGTGTAAATTCTGTTAATCTAAAGCATTAATTGAGATGCAATATCACAGAGCACTATGTGTGTTAAGTGCAGACGTTGAGTTCTGATGGCATAATTTCTAAGAGAAATATGGGCCTCAGAATAAAGAAATATACTGGCAGCTATTTATGGCTCTTTCATGCCATTTGTACTTTCTCCCTTTCCTCAATAAGGGTGTCAGGGGTTTACCTTCTGCCTAGCTGTGCCACAGAAGACAGCAGCAGAATCACAGCTTTCAACTAGCTGTAGGAGCACCTAAATTTACCAAACTCCTTGGGACTTGTGGTTGTTTTATGCTAAGATAGGTGTGGAGCTTTTTCCCCTGCACCAGGATGTGAAAAACTGCTTTTTGCTATGCCAATATTTTGGCATCTACTAATGCATTCAAACACGAGCTTAAACAACTTCTCTCTTTATAGGCACTCTATATGGGCCTCTTATCTTCTCCTGACTTGCAGGAACCTCATACACTTGACATCTCTGACTTTATGCAAGTTGCTAGGTAGCACTAACAAGCAAAGGTACACACACAGATAACACAGTCAGAGAAGCCTCACTTGCACTGAAAGGCCTTTAATTTCTAACTGCTGGCTGAAAGACCAAGCTCTTACTGAGACAATGTGTGGCAATCTTTCTTTTATGGCATGTCCCTGGACCTTGCCACTCTGCTCTCCAGTACTCTGGGTAGAAAGAATATGCATGACACAATATTGCTGTGGGAACAACTGAGGGTTTGGGTCTGTGTTTTTCTGTGCAGCTATACACATTTTGCCATACTTTGCATAGTCAAGATTCCCTTAGGAAGAGGTATGACATTTATTGAGCCTTTCAAAATCATGCTAAGGATGTGTTCTACCAACACCACATGCAAAATAGCTTAATAGAATATTATATACTGTACCCTGAAGAACATATAAAATGTAGTTTTAAAGTAAACTGAAGACTGCAGCACACACAATTAACAAGAGCAGAATTATATTTCCAAAGATACATTTTTAATATCATTTCTTACTCTGTTCACCCCAGGCAAATTTCTCGCAATCAGCTGAAACAAGATCTGTGCTACAGGTACAGAAATTCTGCACTACACAGAAGGCAAGATGGCAGAAATCCACATACTCTTTTTAATTTTGGCAGATGCATTGATATGCTTGCTTTCAAAAAATGAAAATCTAGCCTTTCTTTTGATTCACTTTTTAAACTGATTTAGTTCAGTATAAAACAATTAGATAAATGTCAATGTAGGCTGTCTGCAAATTCCATGCCAAGGTTCAACTTCATCCAAATTCTGAAACAGAAAACCTAAATCGTTGCTGCCGCAGTGGCACACAACTCAATGTCCTTTAAGAAGTGGTGAAGCATTGCACAAATATAAGAGTCTTGATGTAAGATTTATTATTTTTCAGACAAGCAGGTGGAAGAGACCAGAAAGTTGTCATTAAGGATGCAAATGTAATGTTTTCCTTACACACACACCCTAATGGAATTCAACATGCAACCATTGTCTGCAGGGTTTTACAGTGTGCTTCAACAGATCTGCAGGATAGTTAACATTTAATTAAAAAATATTACAGATTTTGATGTAATTTCCATACAACAGTACCTCATTTTCATAGATGTTATTGATTTATACCAGAATTTTAAGACATGATGGCTATGGACTTAATTTTCCATTTAACTGTAATGAGACTCCAGCATTGTATTCTTTATGTTGTAGAATCCTTAATCTTTTTTTTCAGGTCCTTAGGATATATCCTCAATTATATGCTAATTTTTACTAATCTCATTATTTTAGGAGAGAAGCACGCCTTTTAAATAGAAGTCCCTTCATTATGAGTTTCTGTGCACTTATTAATATTGGGTTCCCCACATGTAGCTACCAGCACCTTACTGAAAATTCAAACACATGTGGCCTGTGTTTATTTGGGTTAAAACAAGTAAGCATCAAGCAAATCTGATAGAAGCTGCACACTTTCACAAATCAATCCATTTTACAGGTTCCATCTGCTCTTAAGTGCTTCCCAGAGAACAAACACTGTGTCACTATACCACATATTTCCATTGCACTATCCCAAACACACTTAAGCTGCTGACAGATTAATGCTTAGTTCACTTGTGGCATACATTCTTGGGTTCTTACACATGTTCTTATAAGGAAATGGAACTCACTAAGCACTTAATCACAAGCTGGGTTAGTGTTATGGCCTTGAATACAACACACTAACTCTGTTTCAGGAACAGGCTAAGGTATCTCTATTTAAGCCATCGCTGTCACTAGCACTGCCAAAGACCCTGGAAATCAAATTATCTTTGTCAACCTCAGTTAAACAAAAGTAAGCAGAAATTTGCCAAAGGGTAGCCCTGAGAGCCATGGATGAGCCACCTGAGGAGTGTGCAGGAAGGGCCAAAGGAATGTGCTGTTTACTGGAACACAACTTGGCTGGCTTAAGCATGTGTATGTTTGCTTGAATCCACTGCAAAGAAATCTTGGTAAAAGGACTGCAAAGACAGGAATGAATACATAAAAAACAGTATTAACTGAAAAACTAAAGTAAAATAAAACACAACTTTCTAAAGATAGTTAATTGTGGATTTACTTAATTTTAGGAAGCAGTGACAGCAAGAGGAACACATATGAGTATATGCAAACGTGAACATAAGCAATGAATGTCTGCATTTGTGCTTGGGAGAAAGGTGAAGTTTCATGGAAAATCCTTTGCATCCTTACTTGATGTAAATCAAGTCCTATCAGTTCAGAGCAGCCAAGAACTTAATCTTGTTTGATGATTAAATACAGGATAGCTTTTTGGGGTGAATAGCAGGAAAATTGTAAGCAATTTTTTTCTGCATTCTATCTGGTAAATATTTATCCAGATCTGACCACTGAAATAGGTTTCATAGAAGAAGGCTCAGTAATTCACTCCCTAGGCAGACTGATCCCCCACTATGTACTCCACACTGTTATCACCAAAAGTGAAACTCAGAATCATAAAGGTTGGAAAAGACCTCTAAGATCTTTGAGTCCAACTGTTAACCAACAGCACTATGGAGTTCATCAATAAACCATATCCACGAGCGTTACATCCACACATTTTTTGAATACTTCACCAGAGATGGTTATTCCACTACTTCCCTGGGCAGCCCATTCCAATGCCTGACCACCCTTTCAGTCATGAATTTTTTTCCAATATCCAGTCTAAGCCTCCTCTGTTTCACCTTGTGCCTGGTTGGTCTCATCCTGCCATATGTTACCTGGAAAAAGAGACTGACTCCCAGTGAAGTGTTTTTCTCCAGCGAATTGTATGTTGCTGAGTGCTGTGGTGAGACTGGGATCCACTAGCCAGCCCTGACTTCCATGAAGATGTGTCCTTTCAATTTATGAGAGACTTTTGTCACTCTTCTCTTGTTTAGCTTAGCAGGGTCTGAGTGCAACTTGCTGTGGGTTTTTTTAGTGTCCCTGGATGCAGTCAATGCTCTACCCTGGTGTTTTTCAGATGCAAAGATCAAGAACAGTGACAGTCCTCAGCACTGCAAACAAGATGGGAAAAGTCCTGTCCCACTGCAATATCTGGAGTTGGTTGTTCTTTGATGGACATAGTTTAACACATCATAGGTTAACCACTGGACTTTCTTGTTCTCAAGGTATCAGGAGTCAGGAGTACTTCTGTAGGACTGTGCTGCTCTCAGAGCAAGGCAGGGGGTTGGAAGCGTGGGGTATTTAATAAAAGTCACAATTTTAGTTAAGGCAATGTACTTTTGTGTCACAGATTAATGTTGATGCTCTCTCACATGGAAAAGACCTTGCCACCCACGCTTCCCACCCCTTCCACCTCTGCTTTTTTTTTTTTTTTCTCTACTGGCACAAGCAACCTAACACAATTTAATAGCATCTCTTGATAAACATCCAGCATTGGTAGAGCTCGCTTGATCTGCAAACTTGCCAGCAAGACAATACACAGATGATCTGCCTCCAGACAGGTAGCAACAGATAAAGCTTGAGTATGCATTCAGGATTTTATCTTACTGTAAGCATGTAAACCTGCTTTTCATCTCAAAATTCTGAAATGTTGAATTGGTAGAGGTAATATTACCCAATTTGCTTAGGCATTTTGAAATGCCTTGAAAAATAAGAGACCTCATGCTGGTGTGGTACTGAGACAAATATCTAAGATAACTTATCTTTAGCTACGGTCATGAGACTATGCAACTAATTAGTAGGGCATTCCCCTGGTCATAAGTTACTCTGTGATTTTTTGGTAAGATTTGAGAAGTTGCATTGCCTTTCATAGGACACAAGGTCTGTGTTTCAGAACATCTCAAACTACAACATGCAGCAATTTTCCATTCTTCTTAAGCAAGGCCTCCAGTCGTATTTACATGAACATTTTTACAACATATAATTTGTGCCACTGTCTAAAGCAAAGTACTACACAAAACCCTTGGTAAATCTTGCAAATTCCCCTTATGCTGAGAAAATTAATCTCTTATATATTTTTCCTTTTAATGACTGTATATACTGAGACTTTTGTTTTGTAGCAAAGTAGGATCTAATTCCATTTTTCAAAGTCTGCCAAGCACACTATCGCATGAAAATGTTTTCTTTTCTCTTTGTCTTTTCTAGTTCATCAACACTGATTCAAGTAGAAAGACCTGGTTCAGGATGCTTCCACTTGTTGGCTGTTACTTTTGCCAGTTTTCAGACGGTTTCTGAAAGGCTGGCCAGACTTAAAAGAACAATGTATCTTTGGTGTGCATCATTCAACATACCTGGATTAAGATGCAAATGAATTCATGATGCTGCTGCAATGAAAACACTTTGATTCCAGAACTTTATCTTCACTTCTGGCAGCCCATCAGCTGTATCCTCCAAGAGCACACTGCATGGCTAGAGAAGGCTGATTTTCCTCTCAGGAGAGGAGTTTGCAACTGTGGCAAGTATCCTTTTGCTTTGCCCTCTCGCTTTTTGATCTTTTGTGATCATAGGGAAGAGTAAAAAGAAAGGCCTTTTCACCCTAATTTTGATATTTCTAGGCTTCCTCTCATCATTCTTTGGTTGCCTATATCATATACCCATACTCTTCCTTTACTAGACATGCGTGCATTGCATTCCTTGAAGATGACTTTATTTTAGTTTTAAACTACATAATTTTTATTACTAATCAGTGGACTTGCACTATTTTCTGAGGGTGATTCTTTCCTCTGATATATTCCTCTTGCTCTCACATTCATCAGTTTTCATGGCCCTTTGGGCAGCCACTTTCTGTTTCTCTGAACCTTTTTCCTTAGCAGCACTATAGCCTGCCTGTTTTTTTAGCCTTCCAGCATTTGTAATCAGTTACCATCTTTGTTCGGCTCTCTACCCAAAATAATTTGCTTTTTTGTTTCTTCCATCCTACTTTCATCTTCAAAGTCACATAAATAAAGCTGATTCAGGCTTCTGTGTCTTGCCTGATGAAACAATGACAAACTGAACCTGAGAAAAGAGGTTCCAGTATACTTAGGGGAAAAGAAGAAGGGAGAAGAAGCACTGAATCACCTCCTTAACCATGGAACTGGTTTATCTGAAGGCTGAAAAGCATCTCAGGGCTGGATACCAGCAGACAGTAGTTGGGATTCTACCCTAAAGCAGACAGAATTTCTAATAGAAAACCAGAGTGGGAAGGAAGCACCTTTTGTGGCAGCCAAGGGAATACATGCAGAAGGGTGTATTGACCAGACAGTCAGTACAACATCAACTCTTTCATTGAAGGTGCATAATCCAATATTAGATGCTGACCAGGTAAGTAAGAAAAAAAATTAGGCATTGACTAAATTTCTGAAGGCTATAAACTGCTGTATTTATGAGGTAGCACAAGTAGTGTTTCCATAGTAGTTGGTATTCTCAGCATTTCCCTGTGGCACAATTCTACTGCTAATCATATAAGGCAGAGTGCTAGCCTAATGTGGCTGTGTTGGTTCTCATACCAGGATCAGATAATTTAGAATTAGGTTTGACACCTCCAAGGTTCTTTGTATAGAAACACTGGATTTTCTGGTTTTATGGGGTTAAGGAAAACTGATTAAGAGACCTTGACCAGGTCAAGTGAGACACAGCTCATAGGGATTTGGTATGCATGACCCTGTTAACAAGGGTAACCTTATGCACCCAAAAATAAGGGTATTCCTGGTTTTCAGGTATATCCAAGTAAAGCATTCCTAATTTCATCTTCCACAACATTTTCGCCCTTTTACTCAATAACAGGCAAATTCAAGATCTGGTGAGCTTGTAGGCTACCATCACATCACTAACTTTGTGGTCTGTAGGATTTGCTCACCTCAGTAACTTATATTTTCCTCCCATCTGCATGGTCTTCTTTTTTTCTTCCTTTTCCTATCAATATGACTGAAATTTCGGCTTTACTCAGCATCACCTATTTTACTACAGAACCTCTGTGATCTTCATTCTTTGGATTATCTGCTGGATGGATCATCTCACTAGGAACTTAGTAATTCATCGTCATGGTTCTTGTTTGACAATACCTCCTTCAATTTTCAGGCTCACGCCCCTCTTCAAAGCACCATCTTTCCATCTCTCACTCTCCCTGGCCATTCACATTGATTCATCCTTTAAACAAACTATGTCCTTCAATTTCTTTGTTCTCCTTATCCATTGCTCCTTTTCTCTTCCTCACGACTATGGTTTTCCTTTTCAGTAATTTTCTGGTTTTTCAACAGAGAAAAATACTGCCTTTTCATCTTTTTCAGCCTTTATCTCTACTATCTCTGTTTTCTTGCTTAAATACCACAATTTTACTTTTTCACTACTGTTTGTGTCTCTACCACAAGAAACTCTTAATTGATTTCCACCTTGGAAGTACTGCCAAGTCTCCTCTCTCTGCTTCCTCAACTCAAATTGACAATTTATTCTAAAAAACAAATATTTTATATTTTATGACCAAAATCAGACTCTTCCTATTTCTCCCCTAAGAGAATGCATTGTTCCTTACAGCTTCTCTGCTCCTATTTCCTTCATGCCCTTTTTTTGTCTTTCATCAGAGACAGAATTGAAATTTATCTTTTTAAGTGATTTTCCTCCCTTTTTTTCTGCCTTTCACCATGATTTCTGCCTCTAAAGTAGCTTTTGCAAAGCAATGTTTAGTTACTGTCAAAGGAATCTAAAATGCCATAGATGTTTCATATGTCTCTATTTTTTAACTGTTAACTGCTCCCTTGAAATCACTTCCCAATGTCATTTAAGTTTAGGTTCTAACCAAACTTTTGTTTAGAATCTGTATGCCATCAATTCCACCCTTTTCTTCTTAGCAAAATCCATACAGACACTGTGAATTCTCAAAAATTGCTCTTAAAATTGTTCCAACTGAATAACTATGTTGCAATTTTTTTTTTCACAGCACATATGTCTTTTTAATATCTGCTCATGCATACACTCACTTCTGTTTTTAAATGTGTGTCCTTTAACTAGTGTATAATAGCAAGCAGACTAATGAAAAGAGCTCAGGTAATGGCTGCATAAGTTCTTTGTAAGTGGCAGGCATGCATGTACAAAAAAGCAAGAAAGGATCCCCTGAGTACAAGACAAAAATAGCAACTATAACAGCTTAAGTAAAAAAGAAAAGCAAACAAACCAAGAAACACCAAAAGCAAACTGAATCTTTTGGGCTGTGGTAGGCAGGCAGACAGACTGGGACCGAAATCCTTATTCAAGATAAAGCATGAACCTCTAAATGGTCTAACATCTTAATCTGAAAGTGATCCTACAGTAAAAAAAAAAAAAAATCAATCCAAATGCAGATGAAGTTATCATTGCAAAGAACACAGAGCTTTCAAGATCTGTGAAATCTAAGAACACCTGGAAATGCTATGCGAGAAATGAAGAAATCAACACTTGCAGTTGTGTCAAAAAAATATGCAACTCTGGGAAACGTAGAGATTTAGTTCACTAATATCACTAGGAGATCACTATCTGTAAAATTCAAATTCAAATAGCGCTTGACATAAATGAAAGATGAAACTAGAAACTAAACCTGAAACTAGAAGCTAAAACTGAAGATAGTAAGCACTAGTATACAAATATAGAACTACTGGACATTAATTGACCCAAAAATCTTGCAGCAATGAAGCTATTTAAGGAAATCGTAGCCTAAGAAATGTGGTATACACTGAACAAGGCACTGCAAATTAACACTGCTGTTGCTGAGCTTCTACTCATGTGTGATAGAGTATATTGGACAAGCCAGTGACATCAGAATTATACCGAAGAAACAACTGGAGTGACTGGAGAGAACAGTAAGAACTTTTCTCATCACACCATATGTGAAAATGAAGAAAGGTAGAAGGTGGAGCACTTATGGGAGTGTGAGTTTATGGAAGTCATTGAGGTTTATGCAGGTCAGTATCACTTTGGGGGAAAACTCATAGTTGTAATGGAAACATACAGGAAAAACAAAACCAGGAGAGCACCAAAAAATTGAAGGTGATGTGCTATGCAGACATACACAGCAAGCAACCAGAAAAACAGAGAATTAATTTCCTACGTGGGAAAGGGATTGATCAGGTCATGGATAACTTAGGCACCGGACTTCAAATGTAAAACCTCTCTTTTTCATTTTTTGGAAAATGCTGCTGGGATTGGAGGGCAGGAAGTAGGGAGGAATGGAAGACAGAAGCGGGCTGCTGAGGTGTTTTAATGGATTCCTAAACATATCAGCCCAGTGACAAGCATTATCCCTGTATGTGTATGAACAAAATAGGTACACTGAGGCCAAAAATGGTGTAAATATTGTTACAAACATCTGTCCCTTGGAAGAATTACCTATAATTAACCAGAAACAATACACTCTCTTATTTATACTGGGTTTTCCTCTTCTTTTTACACATTTTGCTTTAAACCCATGCCATGGGCATTTTCTAAAACCCCCAGCAAAGTGAATAAGGAAGATTTAGTTCTTTCTGTTCTTTGTTTCATTATTTCTTTAAATTGCTTTCTCCACCTTGACATTTTTCTCTCCCTCTCGGGTGATCCCAGAGGTAAGATTTATGTTTACAGCTGATGGTTTATGATTAAGACATTGAACTTTGGTCACGGAATTAGTACTGTCTCTAGGTTCAGAAATCCGGCAGCCAGGCACGAACCCCCGGGGGACCTTCCATAACCAGGGTGCCGACTGGCGACGAGTCCGGGCTGTAACCCTTAAGCAGTAGCATCCCCCAGTGGCCCTGGTTATCACTGCAGTGCAGTTTTGGGGATATTTTTCGGCTCTCCAGCTGTCAATGTAAATACAAATTCAATTCAAGTATCTTAGAACTAGCCAGTACACAGAAGTCTGTTGAGCTCAGTAAAGAAGCAAATATATTTGATAAAAAAAATATTTCCAGTCATTGCATATACCACATGTGTATTGCAAAACACATAGCTGTAAATACAGGGTTTTTTTCTAAATGCATTCAAAAAGGGGGAAAAAATCAGACCAAAAGAAAGTCAGACTCTTTACTGGAAATCCTTCTTGAAGAAGAGAAAATAGGTTTAGAGTTTGTTCCAAGAATATTAAGTTCTACAGCTTTTTTTGGCTTTTTTACAAGATCATGATTCAAGAAAAGGATACTATAGCAACCATCAATTTTTAATCTGCCTTTTATCGAAGCTCACATACTTAGAAAACACAGACCATCATATATATTGAATTAGAATTCTAAATCAAAAATTCCTGGCTCATATTTCATTAACCCAATGAAAATTCAATCATGTTCTCAGAAAAAAACCAAGAACACACCAGCCACTCTTCTTAAACTCAGCCCTTTGCAGAACAATCCAAAATTGTACTCACTGGGATTGCTTTCCCTGTTCCCCACACGAACCCAGTCACTGACAAAAGGTGAAGTAATGGGCTACTACAAAATATTATTGGAAGGGATGGAGAATAGGAGGAGGTAGAAGGGCAGACAAATGATGCACAGATAACACAAATATGGGGTGCTTGCACCTACCCAGCTCCCTGCCCCTGCAGAAGCAGAGAAGTCACATTGCACCAGCCCTGCATTTGTGCTGATCAGGAGAGGGGCTGGAGGGGGAAGGATGTGCAAGGCTGCTGGGTGAAGAGCCAGAGCAGCACTCCTGCTCAACACTTCTGTACGGAATGAAAAGAAGGAATTTTCTCTTGTATATTGAAGCCCTCCACTTACCTCTAATGCTGCAGCACTGCAGATGAAGGGTTTTCAATTGAAACAACCCATCTGAAAATCAGTGGGATTTATACATTAGCTTGAAATTCAGCAGGGGATTATAATCAGTGTGGAGCAGAAATCGATGAACATTTTTGTTGTCTCTGTATCAGAATCTCACCAGACCTGATGTCCCATGAGCCCAGAGAGGTGGCATGGTGTTATCCAGCAGGTAAGCCCAGCAGGCCTGTGGTGTCACATAGTTACTTCTTTTCCTCCTCTGACCTTTGTCACAATAGCTGAGGATATCTAGCAGAGTTTTATAACCGATGCATTTTTCCACTCTTTGGCAGCAGTGTAAAGCACTGAATACTTGAGACAAGGGAAAATATACCCCAAACCTAATCCCCAGAACATATGTGCCTTGTCAGTAATTTAAGGGCTAAATGCTGGGTCCTTCCTCTGAGGTAACCTAAGGGAAATCTGTCTTTCTCAGTATCTCTGAATCTTATCCTTCACGAGCAGCAGTCAGACCAGAGTGTGAATGTGCTAACTGAGACATGACAAACCCATGTAACACCTCTTGCTGATACTCTGTTATTCTGTGGTTAAGGCTCTTGAGGATTTTTGAAAGGAAGTTTATTTTTGCAAGCTGCTGAACGCTGACTATGACATGGGGCAGCTTTCACTTAGACAAATGTCTTAACTTTGGTTAAGGCTCTTGGACAGACAGGCTATTAATAGGGCATTTACAAGGAAAGCTGTGTAGATACACTTGGCTTGGACTATTCAGTGAAAGTACATGTTGTAGGTTTTAACAAAAAATGGATGGCTATGGTTCGGCACAAAAAGAGAAAGCTTTTCATCTTGGCAGACACTACCTCTTCCTTTATTTTTTGCCAAACTATTTCAGAGGTCCTGAACAATGCTCCTTATTGATTATTGCTACCTAAAACACAGGGCCTGGTATCCAGCATGAAAAATCAGTTTTATGCAGTATAAATCTATCTCTGCCACTTACATGAAATGGATGATTCTGAAAAAGTCGGCAACCATATAATGAAAACATACATTATGATACAATGTGTCACACAGCACTGAAAATTAATCCTGCTGCTAAAGAAATGGAAAATGCACAATAAACACATTACCTGAAATTAAAACTGGTTCTGACCAAATCTCCAGAGCCTTTAAAGTTGTAACAATGATTTCCTATTTATATGGACTGCGCGAATTCTCAGGTGATTCCCTGTGGAGATCTGTATGAATACTTTTTCCAGAGCTGAGGAAAGGAAAATAGGTAGCTATAATGGAGCTGCAGGAGCAGCCAAGCTGTAGATTGATTCAACAGGAGAAATTCAATGTATCCCAAAGGATTTCCTAGGATTTGCTCTCCTGCTGCTTAGGGCACAATTTGTTGTAATGAGAAACTGAGGATTTTGTTTCAGGTGTGTCAAAGCTTGTAGCAATGACTTGAAGGTATAAAGAAAAAGAAACAACTGAAAATCTCTTAAATAATGCTTTTGGGCGAGGAGAGAATAGCGACAAGCTCTCCAAGGTGAAAAAAGGTCAAATATCTCATGTAAATAATTATTACCTTAAGAGATGCTAATTGGATGCACAGTCGAATCCTTCATCTCCAAACTGCTGCATGAAACAGCTTGAAAACTATGGTACATTTCAGCAAGCAAAACAGAGAAAGCTTCATTAAATTATCTGGTAAGATTGCACTTGGTCTCACTGTAATCTCTGCTCTCAGAAATGTCTGCAGAAAAAAAATGCTCAGTTTTCAGTTGTAAAGAACTGAGTTAACAACTTATAAAAAACCCAACCCAAAGCAACTGAGGTTTGGGGTTTTTTTATTGAATAGGGGAACATTTAAACACGCAGACTACTCTGTTCATCTGAAGTGTGCCACAAGGTAGAACACTGGCAGGAAGCATGTACTGCTGCAGTACTACATAAACCTGTAAAAAAAGGTTAAGTGGGATGCCTACAATGTGAATTTCACCCTGAAGAAATGTGAAAATTTTTAGGTACTCATGTCCTCCTCTATGAAAATGAATAGTCATTATCAACACAGAGTTACTCCACAGTTGTGATGTATCACAGCCTATGTAGGTTTTATCAACAATCACTTTTTAGTGAAAGCTCTGAAACACTATGTTCCTCAAGTGAAGCCCTGAGTTTTTTTCAGAAACAGGCTGCCATATGGGATTTCCTCAGGCAAAACACTGAATGCTGATGGCATCTCCATTTGATTAAGGAAAATATGTAGCATCTGAAATGTTCATATTCACAGCAGAGCATATTGTTCAGCTCTAGCATACCCCTCACGCTTCTCAACATCACACATGATATTGAAACATCACGTGGTGCACCAACAGAGAAGAAATGGGTGCTCTAAAAAGTACCTTCCTGAGAATGAGCATTCATGTGTGAATGACATTGCACCTGGACACTCAGCACAGGCTTACACTTAGTTACAAACAATGCAACTATTCAGAACCCAAAGATGTGAGTATTCTAAAGCTTTTAGCACACTGACCAAAGCAGAAGCACCTACCCTTTCTCTACTCGATGACCAAAGTTGCTTTACAGCTCCAGGCTCCAATCAACTTAAAGCCTTATCACATTACATATGAACTCCTAGACTGTCCTTCCTTATCAACAAAAGACCATCAGACTCAAACTCTCCCAGCACATAGCACAGCAACAAGTACTGATCAGGAGAGAAGAAAAGCAAGTACTTCACCACCTTGATCTCTTCCCCAAAATAAGCACCAGGAGCTTTTTAATTTCCAGTCGATATTGCATTTTGCAAGAATTTTATTCTTTCTGTAAAATCTATGTATAGAGTATATGGAGAATACACATTATTTCAACCAGCCACCTGTCCCTCACTTTTGCCCTGTCTCAGCATAAAACACTGATACGCTCACGTCACTGGAGCCTGAAACAGAAAGTCAGTTTCTGATCAGGGACGGGGCAGCATCTGAACCCGTGAAAAAGCAAGGAGATAATAATCAGTTATTATTATTATTATAGTTCCTGTTATCCTTTAATTTGCTTTCAGCCTGACTGTGAAAGCAGAACGAGCATCCTGGCTCATTCACTAACCTAGAAATCAGTGCAAGATACACGCAAGAAATAAAAACAGTAAGGAGCATCAAGATGAAGCACAGTCTTCACTTTTAATGAGACAGCCAGCTCTCCCCTATCTTTGGAGCCAGCTGAACCAATTACATCCCTTACCTGTATGGTTCCAGAGTCCTGCTGCCATAATACAATGCTTCTTCCCAGGATTCAAGGTTAATACAGGCATCCATGGCACAGTCAAGCATTTTCAGCTGATAGATATTTGTATCTGGTAGATGACCCTCGTTGTTGCTCAAGAGATTCTGGCACCTTGCCAGAACATGCTTCCACTCTGTTATTGGCCTTAGTTAAAGAAATATATTTATTCAGGCAAAAACACAATTTCTAAGTGTTGTTTAGCAAGGAGTAAGAGTCTCAAAGCATTAAAATAGAAAAGCTGACATCATTCCAGACTCTGCTATAATTCTTGAAAACATACTTAAATGCTGAAGTGGCAGCTTAGGTAACTGTGCTTCATTTACATGTAGCAAAACAATTTCTAAAGAAGGCAGTATTTTAGCAATAAATGGTAAAAGAAAGATGAAAAATGGCAAGGATATTTAAATACATAACAAAAATACAAATAACTTTTATTTAGGTACTAAAACATTATTTACTTAAGATACTCCAGTTCTTAAAGCCAAAGGCAAGAGTCCATGGAAATTTCTTTTAAAAAGTCCCAGCAGCTAAAATTTTTTTTTTAAATTATATATATATTTATATAAAATAATGACATTCTTTTATGCTGCACATTTTTTAGCATTCTCGTGAAATTAGAACCTTTTCTTGAAATTAATTAATTTTCTCCTTGAAACACTCATGAAGAGCGTTATGATTTTTTTTCATGTACAGCTGCACATTTCATGCATGAGAAAGAAAAGAATCACAGTTTTGATGTCTGACTGTAGTTCAGGACTAATGATCTTGGCAGTAAAAGAGATTTTCACCTCCAATGCTGCAAGATTTTTTGTGAGGTTGGAATACCAACATCCTCCTTTTGTGAGGAAAGATAACCTTGCACTCACTTTATTTTGATATTCCTTAGCACAAATCACTTTTTTTCAGTACATTTTACACTGATTTGACTTCTCTGTGGATCAGATTCTTCTCTCTCTGATGACACCTAATCTGAACCCCAAAACTAAATGAGTATTACCACCTGTGATTGTACCCATGGGAGTCCCAGAATGCAAGCAGTCTTAACACCAAAAAGATACTACTCACATAAGTAAGAAAAATGAAATAAAGAAAGAAAATTAGACTTACAGCAAGAGAAGTGATAACATTGATTGTATTATAGCCCTCTCCACACAATCAGCTCAAAGAAGTCCAGCAGTTATCTTCACAAATTATTGCAAGTACTATTCACACTAATCCAGCAATGAATTTAAAGTGTACAATGACAAACCTGTGATGAAGTAATTAGTCCATCTTGAACATGGGAATATTTACATACTTAAATTTAAGAATGTGACCCCCATGGTCCAGGATTTATAGCATGGTTGTTACAAGGCTAAACTAATTATTTGTGAATTGCTCTCATGCCCTTGGATTGAAAGGGCCATATAAGGGAAGGAATGTGTTATTATAAAATTGCACCTTAACCTTTATATCTTTGGCAAACATCCATCTATTCTTTACAACTGACTAAGGACAAAAACCAGAAGAATGAGGGATGTTATTTCCACTTGATACAATTTTTTGTAGAAAGTACAAACCACTGACATTCTTGAAAGATTACCATTTTAGCTGGTGCACAGTATGTCTGCTTTTACTTCTCATTATTCTGCTTTGTGCACTCACCAGCATCTGATAATAGATGACAACAAAATTTCTTGGGACCAAATTTTCAGGTAAGTAAAATTGCAAACTAGAAAACCTGCCATCAGCTGCAA
The DNA here is from genome assembly GCF_017590135.1 of Pyrgilauda ruficollis. Taxonomy (NCBI): domain Eukaryota; kingdom Metazoa; phylum Chordata; class Aves; order Passeriformes; family Passeridae; genus Pyrgilauda; species Pyrgilauda ruficollis. Next base: position 14,185,889 of record NW_024525489.1, read on the forward strand.
CAGTACCAAAGAGCTACATGTCCTGCATCTGCCCAGGAGCAGAGGAGGACTGTCCCAAGCAGCTCTAACTGTAAATTTAGCATTTTAACACCGTATTAGTTACAGTCACAGTGTGGGAGTCACCAACTTTCTCAGCTGTAGAAAGTGTTGGTTTAATTAGTTTAAAAAATGGCATTTGCAGGAGCTAATAACTACATGCCTCAATCTGCCAGGAAGGTTTTCTACTCATTATTGGCAAGTGGACAAAAGTCAAGTTCCCTCTCCAATACTGCACTCGCCACTGCATGTCAGTTAACATGGGTATTGTGGTGCAGTGCAAGGAAAGATGACACATTTCAAATAGTGCATGACTGAGAACAGAAGCTGAACAGACAACAATAGATTTTTCCAGCCAGTCCTGATGCCTTTTATTACCACGCATTTGATTAATTTTTAAGTATCAGTTAAATCAGTAATCTTAATTAAAGACACTCGCAAAATACATGAATGCAATTTCTCCTGCAATTTAATACAGGAACATTAAATAGGACCAGTATTCTGACTACACAGTTTAAATATAAGAACTATTGCACCTTCAGGTTGCATATCTATAATTTAACATGCAGGTTGAAACGTGGGCCCTGAAGATCTATTTCAGTACTGTCTGTTTCAATCCAGTGACTACAGAGGAACTTAAAACAAACTAGAAACTATGTGAGATTAAAACAAGGTGAGATGATTGTTTCCACTTTGCTAAAAAAAAATAATCTCTCTGGATTAGAAAAAAACAAACTCAGTGTAATGGATTGGGTTTTTTGTTACTGTATAAATTGTGATCACTTGTTTCCAGCCTGGAATATCACTATGCAAACTTGTTTTTTGTGCTGCCAAAAAGGAGTACTGGAAGATTAAATTCTTTCTAGCTTGAGAGAAAGCCCATGTTTCTGAAAATGGTAAGGCGTCTTGCCACAATAGACCAAATTCCCAGTCAGCGAAATTCCACTGAATAGACCAAGATAAGAAAGAGATGAATAAACTCATAGTATTCTAGTAAAAATCTCCACAACTCTTCTGCTCATCTTTTCTTGGTTGCTGCTGTTCACTAATTTCTTTAATTGGATTGAATATCTACATGACAGCCATTAGACTCCAGTTCTGTTTATTAGTGCAAGATCATTTCATTCAATTTGCTTAATTACCAATTATTATTATATATTATTATATCTTATTATAATGATGCTGTAATGTCTGCTGTGAACCTGTCTGTGATTATTTCCTTGTTATTGTCATTGCTGTGCAAAGAATGAGAACCTGTAAATGTTCACGCTGAGAGTAACGGAACAAAGAATTTAACCACATTCCAAATTAAGCTGTCTTTCATTTAGAAGTGGATTTATATAAAATCCACTTCATTTAGAAGTGGACTGTGATAGCTGAAATCCAAATCAGAGCCAAAATATCCCTTCATGTCCTTGGTAGTTACTATCTCTGCCACAAAGTAGTCCCATTCCAAGTAATGAGAGACTCTATTATTAATACAATTAAGAATTTTACACATTATAAACATAAAATGAATTTAAAACATTACAAGAATGTAAAAAGATACACATAAAACATAAACATAAGAATGTAATTGTAAGGAAACTAATCTCAAGAGATGAATTGCATACTAGAGGGATCTTTTCACAACTGAATGACAGACTGTAGCCTGTAATTGAAAGGATACCTTCTTTTGATTTTGGATATCTCACTTCATTTACAGCATCTTTGACTTCTTTCCAGGCATGCTCTTCACCAGCCAATTTCTCAGCATCCTGGATAATGGAAACAAATGCATATAATGAGAAAAACAGTAAAATGACAATATGCAGTAATGATGAAAAAACAGGGTAAAAGGATTTAACTGTTAAAAGCTACTTGTAGAAACCGTATTGCTGTTTTTTATAAACACAAAAATCCCATTTCATCTGGAATTCATACTCACCCTGTTTTGTAAGCAAATGAGATGATATAGAGAAAAATGAATGCAAACTTGGAAACATCAAACACCCAAATCAGATATTAAGTTTGCAACAAGAACTATGATCAACCAGAAGAAAAGGAATAATAGCATGTTTTTACTATCAAAATGCATTGAGGAGATCAAATTCTTTAAAGACCTGCTACCTAAGACTTCCCTTAAGTACACTGTAGAAAGGATTTAGCAAATAATTTTGCTTAATCATGTGGTGATTACAGAGACAAACAGTGAGAGTTTAGCTTCATCCATTACAGTTAAAAACATGAGGTTCCAGGAGAAGTCTACAACTCAGAAAAAAGCTGAACTATCATTTAAATCATTACTATTTCTTCCTTAGTCCATTGGGTTCTACAAACAGCTACATTTTCCTATTGCTTTCTCAAAAAGAAAGCAAAAATGATTAATGGCTGCAGCAGTAAAGAGAATGTTTCCCATTTCAACTCTCTACCAGTGACCAACTGAACCTTAGGCAAACCACTAGGAACAAGTGCATTAAAGCATCTACAGACACAGTTAAGTGTCTTGTGGGATTTACAAAAGCATCTAGTGCTTCAATTTGCATTGCCATAGAACTAAAATACCTTTAAAAATCTGGCCTGTAATACACTGCAGTTTATTACCACTCTCTCCTTATAAAAGGCCCTGCTACTTTGAATAAGAGGTTTTTAAAGTACAAAGTCTTGCAGGAATATTTTAAATTCATTTCTAAAAAGATCAGCCTTCAGCAGGTGTAGAGGCCTGCAGAGGAACAGAGAAAGTGTGTTAAAATCATACCAAGCACTTTGCAACCAAGAGATGCTCACCAGGAATCACAGAAGTACCTCCACTGAAAAGCCCATCATCTGTAACTGCGTAGAATTGCATAATTTTCTTATTCCACTGCTCCTCATTTGCCATAAATTCAGAAAAAAATTTACAGTGAGAATCAGCACTCATTTTCACATTTAATTTGCCGTTTTGTCTTTCCATCTGCTTCATGAAACAGCAGACCTCTGTGGATTCCTGGGATGATTAAATCAAGATTAAATCAAGGTTGTTCTCAGCTGCCCTACCTTCCTGAGAAGAGCCTTACAAGGAAGGTGGCATGACCCCACTGCATTTTGAACATAATCTTCCCCTACAATCAGTTCTCTGAACAAAATTTCTCTGGAAATAATTTTGTGCAGAGCTGAATTTGCCACCAGAAGGCATAAGGTGAATGTTAGGACAAACCTGCTCATACCACAGAAATTTTATCAACACAGTGCACAAACCTGCCCAGCCCTCTTCCAGCTTTGCAGCAGATGGACACTGAATCTCTTATTGCCAATGCAACCTCTACTGATTTTTGTGGGTCTACATCTACTTCTGAACACAGGTGGTTAATCTGAAACCATCCCTAAAATGCTTTCATGGACCAAGTGCTGCTCATTGACTGATCTAAAAAATAAATCCAGCCTATAAGATATCAATAATGACATCTGTGAAATCTTCCATTTAAGGAGCTACCAAACAAGAAAAATTGTTTTAAGTTATCTTTTCTCACTAGCCCAAGTATCATTCAGAGTGTATCTCTAACATGTTGTAAGCCTAGAAACTAAAACCTCAGAAGCATGGGAACTGAGAGAGATTTATAAGTGAAAGAAGGAAAACAACTATGCAGTAAGGCCAAAGACTTAGGGCTCAATTTGCACGTAGCAAGACTGATGGATGAATGACTAAAGTGTTCACTCAGATGGGACTAACCTTTCTCTGTTTAGTGCAGCTTTTTGAGTTACTGTTGTCTTCTAGCATTTAATTAGCAGCATAAAGCAGGGCAAGGTTGGGGGTTCCAACCTTCACTCTAGCACATAGGGTTAAGTCAACACTGGCTTCATATCCAGGTAGAGAATAGAGACTCTCTGTTGGACCAATAATCCCCAGCCCTCTCTGGATTCATGGTCTTTATCCTTTCTGTATGAGAGTTAGTTTAGGATGGAGGGATCTGGGCAGGATGCCCAGCTCTGGGAAAGATTTAAGTCACAGGTTTCAATGAGATGTTTTCTGTGCTCTCAAGATGAGGCATTTTAGGGATCAACTGACATAAGAACAAGAAAAGATATGGCTAGCTTGGCATTTTACACTCCTACTGTTCTTCATCAGATTTCCACATATGAAAGAAGTCCTGTCCTTTCCCAAATGCTCTAGTTCAAGGTATGGAGGCTGTTTCCAAACAGGCAGCCAAGCAAGGGCTGCAAAACAACAAGGAGAGGCTGTCACTGGGAACACTGCCTTCCAGACTAATAAGCTTTCTCCAGGTAAGTTGTTTCTCTCCCTTGAACAGCACCTTGAAAGTCATGGCCATGTGATATGATTAAGCCAGTTAAAAACACAAAGATGCCTTGGAGTTGGAATTATGACAATTGACATGATTAAAATTATACTGAATTTTTTAATTCAATCTAAGAGCAGGCAATAACAGCTACGGGAGATACAGCTTTCCACGGAGTAACGTCCTTTCAAATATCTCTTTTAAGATCAAGTTCCCAGTCAAATCTCCAGGTGTGCAGATCTGCCAACAAAAGGATGGACTTTTTTCATTTATACAAAAGAACACCAGCTGAAGAAAAAAAAAAGAGGCTTTTGAAAAAGAAGGAAGAGCTGGCAATTTCTGCCTAATTATTTTCCTTATTTCTAACTCTGACACTAAACACAAGAGTTTGCTTCTCAGAACAACAAAATATTTTTCTCTTGGTCCAAAAAATAATTAGACCAGATAATCTAGTCACAAAGTATTAACGAAAGAGAGAGAAACAAGAAAACTTGAGGGTATCTGATGAGGACTGTAATCTGTTTGAAGACTGGTCAAATATAAAATGATCTGCAGTTCTAGCTTTAAGTGATAGGAAGTTTTATTATAAAACTGAAACAAGTACAGACATCAGACACCACAGAAATAAGCATCTGAAAATAATCACCTGTTCCATTCTCTGGTATTTCTATCTAAAAATTACTTCTCTATCTTTTCTGCTATTTGAGTGTCCTGAACACATTCCATCCTTAATGGAACTGTCCTTAGAAAGGAGTGTAATCTACAAAGTATAGATAAATGCTTCTCTTTCCTTCCTGTTCCTTCACAGCACTCCTCTTTCCCCAGTTACTCATCTGTTTCTTATACTTCCTGAAAGAGCTCCCTGCCTATTAATTTCAGGCACCGCTTCTTTTACACACAGTGTTAGCAATCACTGTTCTTTGTAATCCCAGCATTGAAAATCCGGATTGCTAAAAGATTCCCACATGGACAGCACGTCCTCTGAGAGAAGATATTTCTCTTACCAAAAAAAGCACATGCTAACCAGTGAGCACCATTGCCCTCTTCCCAAAAGCGCTCCCACAGCCCCACCACTGCTTGTCTGTAAGGCACTGCACCTCCAAAACTCTCCTGACCATTAGAAAGATTTATTAAGGACTAATTCTCCTTTCACATTTAGGTTACAGTATAGTTATAAGACATGGATTTTCGGTCCTCTCTACAAAGCTCATCTTTCTCCTTCTTATAGGTGGAGGTAGAGAAACAAGCCCAACATTGTCCACAGAGAGGAAACCATGAAGCACTCCTCACCTGCCTTCAGAGAAGGGAGAAGTGGCAACTGGAAAATCCAAAAGGTAAATAACCCCTACACCTCTTTGTCTCCTTCCCAGCATTCCTCCTGTTTTAAGTATGTCCAATGGCATCTTCATTATATGCCTGTTTTCAGTATTCAGGTAGCCAGTCCCACACAGGCAGAAATAAGAAAAGCTTTGTAGGAGGTATTGGACTCCCAGGTTGCCCTGAGACAAGTAAAAAGAAGGACTAAAGTTTTCCCTGACCAGTATCTGTTCTTCTAAATATACAAATGGATTAAAAGAGTGCAATGTAACCAGCAAATGTCAGTTTTACAAAGGATAAAAACATATAAACCATGGTTCAAACAGAAATTAGGAGTCTAACAAGATATATGATTGGATATGATATTTTTGCAAGACTGAAAAATCACAGTAAATAACAATATTTTTTTCTGAACACAAAATCTATTTCTACATAATCATCATCATCATAATTCTGTGTGACAGCAGCAGACAACCCTATTCTCTCTTTTTTGTAGAATTTTTAAGTTTTCTGAGCTGTAATACTTTAACACTTTAAAAGCTGTAGATAACTCAAATACCTAACCATTTAATAGAAATTGCTGTCCATTGCATATGATTTGCTTAATTTTAAAAAATTTCTAAGTATTTAAGCAACTACAGATGTGCATCTGAACAGAACAGAGGAGCTCATACACATTTAAATTAGGGCATGATATTTTAGAACAGATCTCTGATACATTGTACTCTGAAAGCATAAATAATGATTTTCTATTTCTGATTCTGTTTTAAAGTGCAGGAGCTACTGCATGTTTGTTTCCAGTAAACTCAGTAACTCACTGTTTTGTGATAGACAGCAAAGAAAAGCATTAAATGAGTAAAGGCACTGCACATCTTCTGAAGTTTCCCTTTCAGAAAGATGAAGAAAAGTGTCAGTTGGAAAATGTGATACACAAGCTGTGATATTGCAGCTACACTAAATTTCTGACATGAATTCTTCAGAGCAAAAAGGGCATGAGGGCCTGCCAGGCAATCACAGGTGCAGGCAGCTACAGACACAGCAAAAGAAAAAGCACACTTGAGTGCTTCCTCAAAATAGCTGAGGTCATCTGCTATGAAACATTTTCTGGATAAAGTTTAAACTCAGAATCAAAGACTTTTCATCTCTTATTCTGAGGGCTGTGGTGTATAGAAGCCTGCATCTTCAGCTGAGGATTCACTCACCTTCAGCCTTGTGCATGTACTTCATTAAGAACTACAAGTATGTGAAATTATCAGTGCACACCGCCCTGCTGTGATTCAAGATTTACAAGGGATTTCTGCAGTTTTAAAAGCTTCCTTGCACTGCTCCATGAAAAATAATGCCATGTTCACAAATACCAGTTTATCCATCCTTTGCAACCCACGTAAGGTTGTCCTCACTAGAAGCCTTCTGTTTTCTGTCACATGGCTCTGAAAGAGTGCCTGGAACTTATGGCAATTCCAAAGGTACTCTATTTGCAGACAAAAAACAAAATACTGTGTTCCCTGCAAGGCTGCTGGGAGGGGATGGGCTTCAACTCCTGAACAAATCGAATTTGTACTTTTTATTTTTGAATTCTCAGAGTAAAATAAGACACATTAGAGCTGGATGCCATATTGAATCTGTGCAGTATATTGCTCAGTATTAGGTAGGCTGCATTCCCTCACACAATCATTATCAGCTCTTCATGGATTACTAGCTCTGGTGTCTGGAAGTGCATAAGAACTGCACAGGCTAGTAACACTCTATGTCATATAGATATTGGAAAATTTAGCAGTTCTTCACTTTTAAGTGCTCCACTTAGGCATTGAGATCAAGATGAAGGTCTTCCCACACCCTGCATACAAGTAGTGCAAAAAGACAAAAACCTTCACAGGGCAGTATGAATAACCTTCCCTTAACATTATCCAACTTAGTAACAACATTACTATATTTACATAGAAATTTAAAAGTGACATCAAAACAGCTGTGGGAAATTTATTAAAATGAGATGCTTTCAATAAAGAGAAAGTTAATATCAGCAAGTCTATTTTAAGAAGTCAGTTTAATTTAATAAAATTAAATGGGACTAAGATAAGTCCATCTTAGATTTAATTAAGCCAAACTGTAAGGTAAGAGAAGCAAACAGACAAACAATTCTTAACCTCTACTGCTGCAAGTCCAATATCTGCCAGGTTAACAATTCTGCACAGCAGAAAATAGTAATTCCATTTCTATCAGAGTCATACTCCATTCTCCTTCACTGCAATCCCATTTCAGCTATTAATTTCTGTGATTCTTTTTAGACACACACGTTTTTAAACAGCCTTTTCAAAGATCACTGCATCTGTATTTTGTATACAGGCAAACTCATAAATGTGAAGATGATTTTATAGTGAAGAAAATTGACATCATTCTTCCTACTGACTCCCTTGCTATACAGATTCAAGGGTCACATTAGCTTTCCTTGCCAGAGGAAAACACAATGTTTTCAATTTCTTTTGTGGGTGTTCAGACACCCACACTGAGATTCATTTGCTCAAATGTAGATGCTTGGGTCACTCGTCTCTATGACAAAGAAACACTCTCTGGGTGTAACTTGTATTATCCTAAAGCAGGCTTCTAAAACGTTTCAGATTAATAACAGCCAAAGTGTGTTAATTCTTCTCCATTATATCCATAAAGAAAGTCTAGAGCAACTAGCTCAGATGATGACATTTATCCTGTAGCTGTCTGAGATGTGGTGAAATAAATCATAGCTGTAGATCCCCCTTTCAGATGTAGAACACCCTTGCAGTGGTGATGCAATTATATTTCAATAGGCACAACTTACCAGCAATTCCAGTTACTGTCTATTATTCACCTCTTCTCAGAAATGTTTATTATTCTCAGTCTTTGTCATCCATTAATTTTACTGGCAATGTTTTTGCAATTACTTTCACTTCATTCCTGAAAATGCTGTGTACTCTACAGAGTTACTATGAATACACTTTGGAATTATCTCAGAAGCATTATATATAACTGATTATTATGGTGATTTAATATTTAAGTGTGTTGTCAGAACAACCTTTAGAGTGTATATATATTTAGAGTGTGCATATATAAAAATTCCTGTAGTAAGAGAAAATACACCAAAAAAAGATCAAAGTTTTCATTAGTCTTGAACATCAAAGCCCAATGGAACATCTTTAAACCCAATAATGCTCCCAGATCAAGTGTTGTTATTAGAGCTTTTCTGTTTTACATCCACTCTTTGTGATAATAATCTTAACAAATAATATTACAGACAACATATTCTCTCTTAAAAAGCAGTAGAAAAGTGTGCTAGGCTACTTAGGAAGAAAGCATGATAGTACCTAAAGACAGGTCTGTCAAAATATGACAGGGCTAAGCAGCTAAACAACATCATAGCATCTTGCTGCCTGGAGACTCCTCAAAATGAAAGGCACATGTATTTAATGCATTCTGAAGTAATTTCAATTAAGTGTAAGTCGTTCTGATTGCTGACCAAAACATTTACTGTGTTTAAACTAGGTCCCTTACATACTACTACTCTTTCTGGAGTCATGCTTGCCCAGGGGCTGTTCTTGTGTCACACACAGCTCAGGCCCCTGGGAATGATGACACTTTGCAGCCCCAAGACCTCAATGCCTACCCCCAGTCAGGATGATGAGCAACAGGACTGAGTCTTGTGTCTGTAACAGCACTGCCTTTATAAATCTCCCTGTGTCAGGAGCTTAGGGCTGACTGCACAATTCCCATCCAAGCTGCATAGGTTACAAGCAGAAATAAAAATTGATTGGACAGTGGGAAGAACAATAAATAGAAGTTCACTGTTTACCAACTCATAAAAAACAGAAGTGAGGAAAACAAAGGAAATTACTTACAGCTTAGCAGGAGTGAAAGAGGGCCTTATGCCAGATCACCCAAAAATTCTTATCACTTTTGTAATTCCATTGTAATTTCCAGAATCAGTACTAAAACAAACCCTGTGTTAGTTCATTTACCTGAGCAAGGATACTGTTCAGCCTAATCCCTAGCAACAGCGAGACTGGTATTTCACAGACTGTCTTAGATATTACACATTAGTTAAGGCAATCTCAAGGTCTCTCATAGCACACAAACTGACAGCTATAAGGGAAATCTTCTTTATTCCTGAATTCTGCAACCCGTGGAGATATGGAGTGCCACTGAGTACATTTAGTGGCTCGGAAGAGATTTGTAGGTCCAAAATCCTAAGACTTTTGAGTTATTCACAAGGTATAATCCAATCCACACTCATCAGTTCACTGAAATATGTACTTAAGTTTAAAAGCATATGTAAATCCCATTGAAGTTAATATCTATGCAAATGACTAAATACTTCACTAGAAGCATAGTTACTTGTGACGTTCAACATATGCTTTAGTGATCTGAAGAACTGTGCCCATTGAATTACTGGTTCTCACTGAAGATATAGTGACATTAATTTAGATACTATTTTTAAACACTAATATCAAAACAATTTAATATCTTGATGCATGAGATACCACATGATAAAATGGTAGCTATAGTAATTCTGTTTTATAATGTATACTGCAATGTAAAAAAATTGCACTAACTTCAGCATATGCTTTCTGAAGGAATGGGTATGAAATACAGGAAGCTGATGGTTTAGAAAAGCACATGCAATATGATTAAGATCATACATAGCTGATCAATCCACTCTACACCTTAAAATATTTGCTGGATCTCAAAATTTTTAGGGTGCTGATAAAAACTATTTGCCTAACTCACTAGTGTTCTTCTTGAATATTTTGCATCAGTACTCAAATCTACACTCTCCAGTCTCCAAGTTTTTAAGGTCATGAATAAAGGAGGTTGAATTAATTTTTTACAACTGCAGCTCCCTGAGTACAATACCTGGAGTTTCCTCCTCTAGAATTTTGCCAACATATTTGACTTATGACTAGATTAGTATTAGTTTAATATAATCAAAGAAGAGGTTTGCAAATACTTTAAAAAAATGATGTATAGGGTTTTAGTAATTTCAAGAACTTTGGAGAATTATTATTGACTGTCCCCTGACTAACACCAATTTAAACAGTAATGGTTCTCCCAGGGTTCTTAAGGGAAGCAGCCTGAAACACTCCATAAGGCAAACAAGTGCTTGAAACAGTTTCCAATATCTTCTAGAACTCTGTTGTTCCTATTCAATATTACAAACATTTTAGTCATATTCACAAAAAATACATAAGAAAGTAAAAAGGACATTCTTTAAAATGTCATAATGCCACGGAAACCATTATATGACCCTTAAATATTTCTCAGGGTTTTTATTTACTGTTTGGATAGCTACCATGCAGCTGGCTCCTGTTGACTGCCAGTGCTAAGAGTATTTACATGCCTCAGCATTTAATGGTGATGGGCCAAGGTGACTCAAAGCAAGGAGAGGTAGCCTACATCACAAAACCTGTACTGAAAATCGACGTCTTGACTTACCTCAAAACAACTGTTCATGGGACCTGATGCAACAACATAATTTGGTGTTACACAATCTACACTGGATTTCCAATTTTCCAAAACAGTCCACAGTACCAGTAATCTATTTCTTTGTGTCCTGATAAGTACTCTCCTCTAAGTACTTCACTCATTGCTTGAAAACAGACAAACTGTCCTAAAATATTTCTCCCAGTCAGATGGATGAGTGCTGCCCTTCCAAAAAGCTAACTCAACACTTTCTTTGTAACTTTTCTTTTGCAGGGCTTGTGGCAAGGGAGAAGCAGCTCACTTCTTATGGACCCCCACCTTCATTAATCAAATACAGTGTAGTAGCTACAGAACCTAGTATCTTTCTCTACAACAGAAAATGTCTAGAGATTCAAATTACTTTATTGTTAGATAGTAGCTGGAATCACATCTAAAGCACTCAAAGCTTAGAAGGATTTCTTTTGTGCATGGGAATGATGCAAGCTTTACATAAAGCTATACACCAGATATACTTTGAGAGTAAAATTTTTGTTGTCTAGATATTGTAAAAGGAAGTGCAGGAGCTTTATATCCAACACTAAGACAAAGATTCATACCATAATCAATATGATGCAGCAACATATTTTTCTTAATCATGGTGTTCAGATAAATCTTGGGCAGTATTGTGAAACACTGTTTTACTAAAGTCCCCAGTTCAAACCACTGCTTATGTTAAAATCAACATCTTCCATACAGTACACTGAGAAATCCCATGGAAAACAGCAGGGCATCCTGCAGTGGTCAAAGAAATTCCACAATCCTCTGCTGTAACTCTCGTGGCTGGAGTACATACAGCCTTCTAAAGCCTGCCATCTTCTACACTCACAGAAGTTTCTCTTCATGTCTTAGAATAGAGCTCACAAATAGAAAATTTATAACTACAGCTTTAGCTATTGCATTGTTGTGACATGAATTAAATTATGGCAAGAAGCTGATATGGCACATTGCTTATCATAGCAATTTTTCAAGCCAAATCATTTAGTCTGCAGTTTTACAGTCTCAAAAGTTATAGGCTTCCTTGTTATTCAAATGAGCTCATTCTTTCTTTAATACACCTCAGAGAATATTAGTTAAGGACTGGAACTGATTTAGGCACTGAAGAGGATGATTCTGTCTTTCTCAACCTATGGTGCTTTCTACGAATTCAGCCAGAACCTCAATTTTGAATTATTACACTGTCAAAAAGCAATTAGAATGAAGTCATGATACCTGATGACCATGCCACAGGGTTCTAAATCAGTCAATCAATATTTGAAAAATAAAATTTGGCTTGCAAAGAGTGTTTAAAAGCTTAGAGGCAGCTGGCAGGAAAGCAATCTCTCTTAATTTAAATAAACCTAGAGAGAAAGATGCACTTTCACAATGTGGCATGGGAAATAGCAATGTGAGTCTTACTAGTAAGTTCCATACAGAGATACACTAAAGAATAACTCATCTTTTTTAATTCTAGTTGTATAATGGGCATTTCAGCATCTAATTTATGGCGGGAGATATGAAATAGGGCTTCACATTACCTAACAAAGATCACAAAACAAATAGGAAAAGAAAACCCCCACCATGTACTGGATGCAGAACACATTATTCATGAAATAGGAAAATCTTTGGAATTGTCCTTGCATGTTCCCTGCATACACCTTTGCACACACATATACATACAATACTGCTTTTGCCTTTCAGACATGTGTTTATCCAGCACATGCTCACTTCAGCACAAAAAGCAATCACAGTAAAAGGGTTCACAGAATATGCTGTTCTTCCAAGAGAGGGAATGGTTTAGTTCATAGATTTAATGATGGGTAGATTACCAGATAAAAATCAGGACCACTGGATTAAACTTTTCCCAGACTTTTTAAAGCCATTATTGACCCATATAAGATAAAACCATAGTCATACTTACAGGTTCAGTGTGCACAAACCTGCTTAACATAACCAGCCATTATTCCTCTCCTTTGACTGGAATTTTCAGCAAACTAGGACAACAGGCACTGCAATGAAGCTAATCTTTACCAAGCATTTACACCTACTGTATTTGCAGTATTTATTTCTAGTGATTTCCAGGCATTGCATGGACAGTAAGGGATCTCAGAAAAAAATACACTGTAAGAAAGGTAAGAATGATCAGGACAATTTCTTTTTTGACTAAGAAAAATGAAACAAAACAAATTGCCGAGCATCATAAAGTATATAGTATACAATCAGGATGGCATTAAGAACCAGAAATTTGGAGTATGCAGAAAGCATATTCAGAATCTGAAGAGAAAAAGAATGTGCTGATATGAAGAAGAATCATAAGAACCATAGTTGAAAACATTTATTCAGAATGAAAAAGGTTCCTATGGAATAGTATTGGGGTAATGTCTTCAAGGCAATGTCTTCAACAAGGAATGAGTTAAAGATGACAAAAACTTTAGCTGAAATTATTTGAAGATGGCATGTTGCAAAAAATTTCAGTGAGCTAATAGTGTCCTATTTTAAATAACTCTCAAATTTGCTGATAAACAGTAGACTACTTTTCCACCTTCTTTTCTTCCTCCACATTGATGTGATTTCAGATTGTTTGTTGACTTTAATGTTGCTATTATTTATAAAACTGGCAGTATCAGAATCACAGCTACACTGTTTTTCAGGGTTTTAGACTGTATAGAGCAAAAAGAATATTTATCCCAAAAGCTGAGAGTCTAAGAACAGACAAAACAATAAAATGGAGGGATCAAAATATACAGCATGCCCACAAAGGCTGACTTTATGGTCAGCCCATATAACTTTGCTGTCCTAGTTTGAGTTTTTAAAGGTAAATGATAAATTGCTTTACTGTCAGGAAGGATTTTGCTTACATCCAGAGAATAAACGAGAAAAAGGTATTCCCACTCACTTTCTTCTACTTTTTCTCTAAAATTCATAGCTCAATAAAATATTCACTTGGAAAGAAAAAGATTCAAGCTCCTATTTTTACTTGATTTGGAACAGGAATCTAGAAGAAAGATACAGTGCACACCCTGGACTCATCTGAATCTCACCCATTGCCTGAAGCACTGAGTTGTGGGGTTCCCTTACTCCATAGGGTCTGGTCTAACAGCTAGGAAAAAAATGTCATTCTGGCTCTGGATGTAGATATTATTTTGTCCAAAGTGGACAACCTTCAAGCAGAGAGATTTTTGTATCCAGAAAATCGAAACTCATTCAGTCCAGAAATCTGCAGATTAAAGTTGCAACATCCTTTTTGTTTTCTTAATGACTTATGGGACCTGAACTGAAACCTATCATATTTCAATCAAATTACCTAATTAATGGCATTTTAAAAGATTGAACATGCTGCAAAATAATAAAAAAAAAAAAAGTGACTGATAAACAGATCAAGAAAAGGCATCCAAAATCAAGATTATTCCCTAAGGTACTACTGTTCTTAGAAACCACCCTGACAGGCTGAAACATACAAGACCTTATAGGAGCCCCAGTGAAAGATAATTCAGAGATCCAAGTTCAGACAATGCAATGACTGGCTTCTATACATATTTAGGAAAAAAACATGTCTCCAAAATCACCGCAGGAAAAGGTGTTTGGAAAGCGATTTTTCTGATCTAGCCTTATATTTAAATTACTGCTGTTTCTCTCTGAATATTCTGTTTATTTTAGATTGCTAATCCAGAGTGAGACTTTTCTTATTTCTGCTTGTCATTCAGCAGAGACCAAATACTGACTCCTATAGGAATGAGAACATGTGAAAAAATAAATACTACCAGTAACAGCTAGTTCTAACATTCCCAAGGAAGCTGGACATCCAGAAAGGATGGATCCATAAGAATCCAGGCACTTAAATGTAGCTGCAACAGTCTAAAAAAGTGATGAGAAGCCCTCTCTTCCCTTGGAAGAAAAAGTGTTTCTCCTTAAAACATCTGCCAGAAGATTTAAGTTTCCTATTTGATGGCTGGATCTGAAAGGAATGAGATTCTGCTCTACTGAGATGAGCAGAAAGCCAGACTCCCAGGAGGGTGCCACACTCCCAACTTCTATGTTTGCTCTAATTGTGAACTCAAGGGACCAAACTGATACAGGTTGCCCTATTAAGGATCTCCTGAAAAGGCAGAGTTTACGCACATCTTTCAACTCATATCTATTTATAAGAACAGCCAGATCTTTTCCACGACCTTGACAACCCAAGTGAGCTCCAGCTGGATGCTGCCAAGTGGTGACCAGAGCACACTGAGGCAGTCCCAAAGCAACTGGAATAGGCAAGCTGTCATGGAAAAATGATCACAGTGCATTTGCCACTGTCTTTGGAACTGCACTTTAGAGGAAAAAAATTACAATGTTGAAAGATGGAAGGAGCCTCAGAAGTCATGTAAGAAATGCTAAGAAGCTGAAGACATGATGCCTTTGTTAATGAACAAGAGATCCCAGAAATTAGAAGCAGCTGCCTTGTTTTTTACTGTTATTTTTGGCACTAGAAAAATAAAAGCCCTCTGTCCTTGGCTGTTTGGAAATCCATCCCAAGAGGGTAAGATCCTCTGAAAGAAACAGAAGAGTGTTAGTCTGATTGCTGGATTTCAGGAAAGAATCCAGGGTTTATGTCACTACCAAATGCCTTGCCAGAGGGAAGAAACATCCAGCCACCTATGGAGAGAAACAGCATTGTGTCCCAGCAGGCTCCAATTACTGCCACTGACTTTTGTAGGCACTGGTTATATCGACATTGGGCTGGAAGAGTAGGTGGGTGAAACATGACTGATCTCTGGCTTAATGTCATCCTGTAGTTTGCTTCAAAGGCAATTCTTGTGGCAAAACAGTAAAAAAGATGAAGAATGAAAAATTTCGACAATTAACTATTGCGAACTCTGTGTTTTGATAGGATATTAATTGAACCAGGATTCTCTTGGAACAAAATTCTGATAACTTTTTAACACACTGTTTGGTACTACATTGGTATTTAGCAAGAGACTAGAGAAACAGATGCTCCCAGTTTTGTCTTTGCTTTGACCAAAGGGTTTTATATTCAGTTGTATAAAGAAACTTGTTTTCAACAACCCCTGCTTCCCAGGCTTCATCTTTTGAATTAATTTGGAGGTCTCATCTTCCATATCGTACTTGGGAAACTTAGTGAGAATGTAAATGTCTAAAAATAAATAAATATTAGGAAAACTGGGACACAAACTTATGGAACTTCACAATTCAGCAATTTTAAAAGGCACTTTTTAACATATAATTTTGTGTTTCCTGTGTCCTAAATATATGATCCCTGAGGGAGGGGTGACATTTTTGTACTAACACCAGTTAGTACAGTGATCTTGCATGAAACCTTTACATTCTAATTAAAAACAACAGTCAATAATAATACTCTTCATGTAACAATGCCTCTGTAATTTAAGCACATATTCTTCAAAGGTATTGCTGAGAACAAACATTAAGATCAAAGGTGAAAATGTTGCATAATGTACCTTTGGTCATATTCAAGTCTTTTTCAGGAAACCTGGTGAGGCAAATCAACCACAGACATATGCTGCAGCAACTAATTTGATCAATTTACCTACATTTGATGAAGTTCTCAACTACAGTTGTGTTGTTCCCTCTGCTAGAAAAATAATGTCAAAACTTCAGATTCAGGAACTTATTTGGGGGTGGGGCGGGAGGGGTGGTTTATAACAGAGCTGGTGGATTTATGTAATAACAGGTAAAAAATTGTAGGTGGTATTTTTATGTAGAGGTTGATAGTTTGGTTGCTGTTCAGGTGACCTGATTTTGAGAGCCCTTGAGTTGGAAACTGGACTTGTGATGTTCTCTACCAAATTTCAGGCTGTAATATAAGTAAGTACTTTTTGCAAAGCAAAAGAAATAATTAAAGGAATAACATGCTTACTGGTGTTATGCTGTTATCAATTTTGGCAACTCTCAAACACTGGCCAAATATAAAAATGATTCAGAGTCAAGTCCATTGCTTTTGACTTTGTAATAAATTAAAGCTTTCCAAAAACCAAGCTAGACTACAATATTATGTCCTGGCTCCAAAAGAGAAACCCGACTCATAACAAAACCATCCTATAAGCACAAATGTCCCTGAAATCCTTGGCTGAAGATGTACCACATGAACAATTCTCTGGCTCACGACTGTGGAAAAAATTGCTCTTCATTTAAAATGTTTGTCATCAATGTAAACCCATCCTTAATTATAATTAATGGAAGGGGCTTTTATGTGCTGGAATAGTAATATGTTGTCAAGAGTTCAGCTTGGCACACATTCCTGAATTACAGTGGAGATTGATCTTAAAATGGAGCAAAGAATAATGTGTCAAAGATACAATGAACTGAAGACAACACAGTAGCTATAACTTAAAGTATTGACAGACAGGAAGTATTCTATGAGTGACTTTTAGGAAGACATGGTTTGTTCACCTCTTTTAGTTCCTGATTTGTTTTTCCTAACTTTGGACAAAAGTCTTCTTTAGATTTGTAGTTAGTGCCATTTAATTTCTCAGGAACTGAACCACCAAAACGTTCACCTCAATCTTATCTTAACCAGCTTACAGTGATGTATTTGTACTTGCCAGGCTGCTTGACCAGCTGCTAAAAGACACTGGCCAGCATTATAGTACATCCTTAGAATAAAAATGCAGCTCACATTGAGGCTCAGACAAAAAAATTATTTAAGATCCCCAGCTCAGCTATTGCCACTGTTTGCTTCTATGTTTTCTCATCCTTGATAGCATCCATCCATGCACCTAGATTATTCTGTGGCTGCACTCACAGCTGGAAAGGAAGATAAAGAACTACTACAGTACAGCAAAGATTCACTTTGAAGTCCTTTCACCAGCAGTGACCAGTGAGGAACATTTCCTCTCATTTTGCATGCAGTGCCATTGTGACTGCTCAGCCATGGAGCCCTTCCCTTGGTCTGGTGAGTGCCAGTGTGTATCAGCCGATGCTAAACTTCAGTACCTTTGGCTTCAGCAAGGGTCCCTGTGGTTGGGCTGCAGACCCTTTCACGATATTGAAAATGTAGCCTTTGCCCTATTAGAGTCTCAGGTGCTGACAATTGTGCAAGGGAACTGTGTACATCTAGGCAGCGTTGTAACTGCACTCTGGTTATCCATGTCAGCTAGCACAGAAACGTAATCATGTCAGTCTTGATTTTGTGTTTATATATATTTCATGGAGCAGCATAATTTATCTCACCAAACTTTATCTGTCTAAAGAGTGGGCAATTTACTTCAAGGCAATCCTTTAACCTCTTTAATCCATTCCAATTTTCATGGATTTCTACTGAAGACAGTATGAATGAGCTGCTTGTCATTGCTCTCGGTATGAGGGAGGCACAAAGCACACAAATAAACCCCAAACCATTCTGCTTCAAGAAATTATTCTCATTTAAACAAATCCATCACACAAAGCTAAAATACCTTAGAAAATACAGCACCTTTCTTTACTACTTTTGGGCACCAGAATACTCAGCAGAAGCATAAATTACCTATAAATTATTTTTTCACTATATTTGTAGAGACTGAACAAACCAGACCTTCACAGAACATTCACAAAAATGATCCCCAATACAGACAGTCTGATCTGTTTTCTAGTCAACAACCTGTTGAGTTCCAATTGAAATGATAGCTTCCTACCAATTATGAAAAATATGGGTTGGATCTTAGAAAACACAGAAGTTGCTCTTGAATAAAACAAATTTCCCAAGGTCACTTGCAGTCAGTAGCTGACTTGAGAACAGAAACTTGATACCATCTTCCTTTTTCACTCAGGCATTTAACACTAAATGAACAAGCCTTTAAAAATACAGCAGGAAACATAAATTTCATTGATAATTATCTTGCCAAATGTTTTTATAAATATGAATAAATAAGGATGCATATAACTAAGTACAAATAAACATAAGGTTTATGGGCTCTTCATATAAACTTGTAACATATATTTCCCAGGGGATTTGCAGGATCCCCTTTTAGAACATTACAAAAGATGTAGAATAAAAGCTACAGTGCAAACCACTTGACTTAAAACTTTACTATAAATTGATGTGTGCATCTTGAGAGCTTTCACTAGTCCCTAGCGTGTGTTCAGCAGCTCACAAGCACACTCAGCAAGACTGGAGTAACACAAGCTCTGGAAGTGTTTGTGTAAATGTCTATAAATATGATTTCAAAAAGGGTTCTATCTTTTTGGATGAGATGACTGCAACTGAAAAAAATCCCCAACACACAAGAACTTACTTGAATGGATAAAGCATTTCTGGAATTTGCATTTTTACCTATAAGAAAGATACATGTGACAAATTGCTGTTGACTAAACTATCTTTTTTTTCTGCAAAACAGTGTTGTAATATGGGAATTTACTTTTAGCTGACTATATTGATTCACAATATTGACTCTGCCACTCTTGATGACCCAAAGTTACAGCTGTTGCCTATTCTATTGACAAAGATTTTGCTTTTTAAAAATTTTCTAAGATGACTTGGAAATTTGTCTCAGTATTAGAGATTTTTCAGCAGGGATGTTTTGAATAATTTTATCAACTTTAAGCATCTAAATCGAGACATTTTGTAGTTTAAAACCCCAGGACTTGCAAAAATACTATCTCCTGCTGTACCTGCACTACATCACTCTCAGCTTACTAGCAGTGACTGAGATAAAGGAAAAAAATAAAAAGCTAGTCATGTAGAGATTGTACAAATTCGGTTGTCACAGGGAAATTAAGCACAATACTATGAGGACTGCTGCAGATAACATTTGATCACCCTAAACTGAAGCTGAGGATAAAGATGTCTTCTTCATAGACATTAACAGACCAAGCTGCCATGAGGCTTCTAGACCTTCACAGACCTCTTAACATGGTAACAACCAGGCAACCACAGAATTTCAGAATGCAGTCACCAAGAGCTTTCCAAACATTTCATAGTATCATTCCCAGGGAAATTTTGTGAAAGGGCAAAATAAATATCTATAGACTATGAACACAAATGAAAATAATATTTTCAAAAAGAATCATTAATTAATTTTAACCTGTGCATGCGAGTATCACTTTCATTAACATATGCACATATAATTTCACTCCAGTAGTTTTTGATATTATGTGTTCATTCTTTCAATGACATACATACTAGCCTGGGGATATTATTTCCTAAAACATTCCACATGCTGAATGGTCTCTACACCACTTGCTTACTCTTTCACAAACTTTAAAGTGATCGTTGAAGACTCTTTAGCCTGCTTATTTTTCTTAATCACTATTACATCTGTGAGGATGCAATTTACCTAAAACTAATCCAAGATTTCATGGCACTTGAGTGACCATCTTTAAAAGAAAGATAAAAAGAGGTCTTCACAGCCTCTGAGTAGAATTGCAGCAGCTTTTATCAGGCACAGAATGCCAACATGGACAGGAAGTAATTTAGCATTATGTCATAAGCCTGAAATTTTCTGTGTTCTCTTTTTTGAACTGCCTACTGATGAATCAAAACATATGTTACAGTTTAAACTTTGGGGGTTTCTTTTTATTTTTCTGGTTTTTTTTTTTTTTTTTTTTTTTTTTTCTGTGCAGCTATTATTTCATTAATCATATTATGTTCCTTGGAATTACATTTTCACCAATACCTTTCTTACCATTTCTAATCTTACAGGAACACATTTAGCTATGGCAGGTGACTTACTCCAAACAAGCATTTGTGAAAATAAGAACAACTGTACATATAACAAAAGAGACTAAGTGCATAAAAACTGCTATAAAGCCAGCCTCATTTTGCCTATTCAATTTAATCTCTCATCAGCCTCTGAGACAAATTTAGTATTCCAAAGTTGTATAAATATGAAGCAAACCAGAATATAATCAAATCAATCTAGGTTGAACCCTAGTAAGAGATCACACTCAACAGAAGTTTATCTACTACAACCACTGACCTGCTACTCCTGATGTAAGTGGGCATAAAAGCTACAAAGTCACCCAAGGATGTTCACCATTCTCTCTATCAGCTGCTGAACAAGCTTGGTAGTTCTTGAAAACTACTGATGCAGGTGTTTGGCAAAATTAATTCAACATTATTTTGAGGATAAGCACAACCTTCCTGTAGTATAAGATCAGGGGCTTCAGTTGAAGTACCAAGATTACTCTTTAGAATAGAAAATGCCAACACTTTCTGCTTTTCTTTCATTCAGAGTTGTCTTTCACAGCAACAAAAACCACAATGAGGGCAGAGGCAATTTTCTCCCCTTTTCTGGCCATTCAATTAGTAGCAAAAGATAAGCATTACAATAAGGAAGGAAAGCTGCTGACAGGCCTTAGAAAATTCTGTTTCACTGGCAAGGAATTTCTTCTCTCAACCTACCTTCTCTTGATTCTGGCAGAGTGGACAATCACATTCAAAGCAATACTGGCGCAGCAGCTGCTTCTGGCGTTCCCTGGTAGGCATCAGAGATTCAACGTAGCTGATGGTGAGCTGTGTGCAGTACATTAAAAAAAAAAAAGAGCTGGTACATTTTACAAAAAAATCCATATTCTGGGCATGTTTTGGCAGAGGCAAAATTTTTTGCATACAACATTTTTCCCAGCATACAATAAAATGCTAACAGATTAATTTCTAGAAGAAATTAACTACTTTTACATAAAGTGAGAAACAGAGAAAAATAGTTTCCATTATTTTTGTGAAAGTGAAGAACACTTTTTCATGTTTCAAGATCAATATTGTTTGTAATTATTAATTCTGCCCAAAATTATCACTATTTCAACTTTTAATCCTAATTTGGAAGAAAAATAAAAGAAAGGAGAGTAAGAAAAGATAGCAAAGAAACTATGCATAAAGTATCTGAATTCCTTGTGCATGAAATCTCATTTTCTGTCTACCTCCAGAGCTTAAGAGTGTATTTACCACTACTGTTATACAATATGCAGCTATCTCCAAAATTTTTTTTTCTCAGGGAAGCCCCTACTTTCTTGCAAATATAAGTTTGAGCCTGAGGAGAATTCCTCTTATGCCATATCCATTTTCAGTATGTCTGTGATGTTTCCCTTGTGACCAAGGAAGCACAAAAGCATTGCAGTCTGAGTTGTTGAGACTATTGACAAGAAGATTTATTAAAATGATAAAAGAAAATTTGTGCCTAAATTTGTGCCATTTTGAACTTCTTACACTGTACACTGTGAATTCCAATGAGCTACAGAGAAGTCTGTACTTTGTTCACTTTGATGCCTGCCAGAAAGAATTTTACAGGACTAACCATTTGTAGGGTTCTTGAAATGTTTAAAGTGCTTCACAGGCACAAACTGATGATAAGGAAAAGAATATAGCAAAAAAACTAGCTCAGTTCAGACCACCATACAGTCACATGTTATTTAGTGATTATACTATACACCCAACACACTTTGAAACACTCCAGAGGGGTCAGAGCTGAAAAAAATCAGGTCACATTATTTCATGCTGAGCCTAGACACTTCAACTAATTGGGAGAATTTTCACATGGTTTTCAGTTAAATCATGAGTCCATTCAAAGAAATTACAGGAAAACCTGACGAATTTTAGTAATGACCATGAAATCCATTGTCAGAACCTGCATTTCTGCAAATTAGTGGGCATTCTAATTGAATGAGCAATTAACAAGCAACTAAAACAATGACTGTATTTTTTTTTCATTTATTATTACAGTGTAATTTGATTACATACTGAGGGAGAACTGTGTTAAAAGAAATCTACTGAGATGGCAAAGTCAAGCATTTAAAATAAATATGGCCTCATAATTGAAGATTAATAGTACAATCAATGAAAGTGACAAATTAAAATTCCACAATTCATCAAAAGTTAGAAAGTGTGAGAACTTTGTTAGGTTTAGAATTCTATATAGTGTTGTTCTGTCCCAGCTTATGCATGTCTGAACCAAGAGAGTATTAGTTTCACCAGTACTGGCTTACAGCAGAGCAGTCTGTACTAATATTTTACATGGGAGCCTTAGGCTTCCCTCTGATCTTCCTGCAGTGAATGGATGGAAATTGTGCTGCTTAATTATTTTCCATTCTTTTCTTCCAAGCTTTTCTCTTCTGCCTCATTATCTCCAATATCCCTCTTATTCTTTCTCTTTTCTTCTCTACCCCTCAACATGAGTATCATTTTCCTGTCTTGTTCTCAACACCTGATTATCTAAACCTGTCTTCTAGCCCTAAATTCTAGGTCCTTGCATAGCCACTTTTGGTACAAAGGCATGATTTCATCCTTGTGTCAGTCTCAGATCTGTCCTTTAGCCTTATCCTTCACCTTTCTCCACTGTGTTCACTTTTTGTCCCAAGCTAACAGTCCTTGTTACCCTACTCTGATTTCTCAAACATCTTCAGTGACCCCAACAACTTTGTCCTCACTTCTTTCCACAGCTGGTCCTAATCTGCATCCCCCTTGGTGTGGTGAGAAAGATCTGTCTCCCTTCCTTCCCACAAAGCATTTTCCATCCAAGCTGCAGTCCTAACCTCATCCTTCAGACATTCAAACCCCAATTTCCCTCTCCCATCAAAAGCCTCCCAATCTTCATGTCTCCTTGCAACTCAGAAGTGTTTTCTGTCAAAATCATTTCACACACTGGCTGTTCCCTGTCTCTTGTCCTCTGCATAAACCTCTCTGGTTTTGACTCATGTCCTGCTGGGCTCTAGGTTCAGGTGGCATCCAACAGTAAAATGGATTTAACCAAGTTCAGACACTGTGCAAGACAGTAGGAATCTTCTGGGAAAAAATCCTATGAGATTAGTCTATTCTTTGCCAAAATATTTAAGACAATGATTTAAACCCTGTCATTACTATTGAAACTATCATTAGGCAGGGTTTAGTTATAATTCTGCAAAATAAACACAGAGCAAACACCAAATATTCCTTACCCATCCAGCCTACAGGCTTTATCCCTTTCTCTCTTTATATTTTTGGTTTCCACCCCGCCACCCAAACCCACTCCTCCCCCCACACCCCTGTTTTTTCATTTATGTTGCAGAAACCTTGGGGGTAGGAAGAAGTTTCAAAAAAGACATTTCTCGTTCAGAGGTTGCCAAACACTTGTGGATATGAACAGTCACGTACCAACATGCTCTGGATTAAAACATACGACCGGACAGAAAGAGGAGAAGAGGCTTCATGACATTTATCTCTCCTTTTAGTGTTTTAACAACTTAAGGTCTCTCTTGCCCAAGCTCAAATTCCCAGCCCTGCCAGCAGAAATCCATAAGGGAAAAAATGTTTGTAGCTGGCAGACTGAGTGGTAAAATACAACTAGAATGTTTAGAAACATGATCAACCTAACAGTGACTGAGCCCATACTAATAATTTAATAGTTTAAAAACAAAATTTCTGTACTCAAGTCTCTCTTCTGTCCTTGCTTTAATTTTGGATCACTTCATTAGATGCAAGGCTCATTTAACTTGTACATATTTAGGAAATATGCCCATTTATCAAAGGTTGTCTTAATGGTGTTTGCATGTGGGATGTATGCTACTAATTAAAACATTACTTCAAGTGACCAAAGCTTGCCTCTTTATTGCATCGTTTATAAAGAATGCAGTAAATCTTTTCCCCCAAACTGGAGAATATATATTAAAAACATGTATGAAGGCAAGGAATTATTTAACAGCCATGAGACTTATTGACTCTTAAGACTCTCTCCTTAGAAATACAGCACTGTCTGAGCCCTGCTTCTTGCTCTGACATGGAAATTCTTTAATCATGGATATGGTGGTCAGTTTCTCATGTTCCTCATCTGCCAACTGAGGCAGACAATTTTCCAGTACTGCCACAATGCAGTGGCCTTAATGTATGTGGGGTTTTGTTGGTGGTGGTGGTTTTTTGGTTTGGTTTTTGGTAATAGAATATAAGCCACAAAATTTCTAGACAGAAAATTCTGTGAAAATTTAATATCAAGTATTTCAATGCTAGTGGCAGGGGGAAAAAAAGGGATTAGTTTCACCTTCTTGGTTTTGCTATCATGGGTCTCAGAATCTTAGGGAGGGTTGTGTACAGAAATCTGTTCTTAGACAGAGTTATAGAAGTGCTTAGCAGTCTGCATTCTTTCTGTTTTGGCATATAAGATCAAAATGCCTTCTGCAGTGGTACAAAGCCAGTACAACTTCTAATTCAAGGAAAAAATTGTTTTTAAAAATTTGAATGGGACAAAATGCAATGTGTCAAGCATACACAGATACAAAATTTCTCACAGAATTACAGTAACAAAAACACTATATAACTTGGTTGAAATCTATCATGAAAATAGATTTATTTGCTCATCATCTGAAATCATTATTTGTTTTTAGTATTTAAAAAAGTGTTGCTATGTAAGGTTCAGTCAGTTATATGATAGTCTGAAGAAAGATACAAATTTGCTCTAACTGAACTTTGAAGCTGGTGAGAAGCAAAGCACCCATTTTGGAGCAGAATTGGACCTCAGCTAATCCATTTTGCCTCCCAAAAAGAGTAATTGATTTGAAGCCATACAACTGATTGGAGAGGAGGCAAAATCATCTCATGTCTGCCTGCAAAACACTAGGTAGACTCAGCAACTAACAAAAAGTCAATAGAAATTACAGCACACATCTTGATGCTGTTTGAAGTGGTTACCCAAGGGTAGGGAAATGTTGAAGACTTCTGAAGAGTAGGCTGCTTGTCTTCTTGACAAAACTAGCTGATAGGCTACTTTACCAGTAAAGGAGCCCTCATGATCTCTAGACAAATAATTTTTGCTTTTCTATAATCCTTCCCCATATCTCACCTTTCTTTGCAGCATATAAATTTCACTTCTGCGAAGAGCTGCAAGTAAAGGAAATCTTTGTATGCTGTCAAATTAACATCATCTAAAGTTACAAAAACTGTAATAGTCAACATTACAGAGAAGTTGTGGAGGCTCTATCCCCGGTAGAGTTTGAGGCTGGGTAGGAGGGAGCTCTGAGTAATCTGGTCTAGTGAAAGGTGTCTCTGCCCACAGCAAGGGACCAGATGACCTCTGAGGTCCCTTCCAACTCTAAACATTCTGTAATTCTGTAATTCTCTTGAAGAGCAAAAAGGTGTTATAAGTAGTTCTGAGATCCTGGAAGCAAAGTTCAGAATGCTGAGATGACCACAATGGCCAGTCATCTCAGCTCCCCATGGCTCTGTTTTCCCTGCAATTATAGGTGGTCAACAACTCCTTAGCGTGAGTAAACTGCTGTAGTGTGCTCTGACAGAACGCACTACAAATATGCAAAAAGATATTCCTGTATGGATGGAATAGTCCTCTTCTACTAATCTGAGCTTGACTTGCTACTTAGCTTCTTATTTCTGATAAATCTTAGTGCTTAATTTCTATTAATTTAGATCTTAGTGTTAATTTCTATTATTTTATAGAGGATCTCATTTTGTCTGCATCTAGTATAAGTTTGAACAGGATAAGAGAAAATTTCCAATTATTATAATTTTCTTGTTGCCTCATGACTTGAAATAATGTTCATCTTAGCATCTTAGAGCACCCAATTTATTCAGAAAACCCAATCAGCTTCCTCCCTAACATGTATCTTCTCTCCCATTAGCTCAGATCATGACGTCAGTAATATCATCAGCTCACAACAGATGATACAGTTTCACATACATATGTTTGTAAATCCAATACCTGGCTGTTACCTAAACTGAGCTCACCCTGCTGCAGGCAAGCAGAAAGGCAGTGTGGAAAGTTGCATCAAAGTCATCATGCAGAACACAAAATGAAAAGAGGTAGAAGCTGTGTATAAGGAAAAGTAAATAGGTACTGACAATAATATTGTACTGCTGACTTGTACACACCCTCACAAAAATCTTATTTCCCTTCTTCTTCTCATAACAGATCTAACCTAATACTGACTTTGTAGCTTTACTTTGTCTCTTAAGCCTTAAGCTCATTTTCTTCCTGGTAAGACATTAAGATCTACTGTGTTTTTAAATAAGCAACCCATCTTAGTGAACTGGGAAGCCAAGAGGAAAGTTATGGTTTATGGATAAAATAGAAGGAAGGTGTTTATAATAACACTTAAACAAGAACGCTGAACTGAAAAATGTCTATAATTAATAGCTCCACAAACATATATTGCATCCTGAAAGAGTTCTCTTGGCAAAAACATTTCTGTTGGTTATGCAAAAACATTTCTCTTGGTTCTTAACAATGTTTCACTGAAAAAATACTCTACCACTTATTTTGATGGCCTAAAAAAATTTTCTACAATTTACCTACTTTGATGCTCTACTATCTTTGAGAAAGAATACATTAAAAAAGAAGAAACTTCATAGGGAGGTAAATAAAGACTGTGTCTAAATCAAAATAAGTATGGCCTTCATATCCACAGAGTTTTAAGAACAGGTGTGAATCACATTTACATTAGGTTATGATTTTGAAATGACCAACAGTAGGACTGTGTAGGTCATTGATGCATATGAAATTACATATATACACACATCTCTTTGCAGGTCTTATTAAGCAAATTCAATGCTACATTGCTGCAAAACACTTTTTTTTTTTTTTATTTCCAGCAACAAATGCTTATTTTCAAATTAATACAAGTTCTGTTGTAAAAATAAAGTAGAGAATATCTTAGATAAAAGCAGAAATCTCTTGAAAAGGATATTTTGAAGTCTTTCCTAGTGAAACAGACAAGAAAACAAACCTTGTTTAGCTGCTTTCACTGTCAATGAAAGGTTTACTACAACGGCATGGTTGCCGCCTGACAAATGTTATTGTTGCAATGACTTAGGGAACGCTGCATTCCACTCAGAAATACTCTAAGTGTTCCCGTCAGGGTAAAGACACTCAAATACAAACAAAATGAAGTGCCTAGAGGAGGAAAGGAGGAACAGGAATTTATCAAGACTGCTAGTGATTTATGAGAAGTAATGATTACGGGGCCCAGGCAGTGTGAAGAGATGATTCTATTTATCATTTTCCCCCTGATAGCTATGTGCTAGAAAGTGGCATCAATATATCATCAAAATATTAAGCTGGTGGCCCAGCAGTCTGGAATTTATTTAGGGAGATGTCATTGTTGCAGGTGTCTGTGATGGAAGGGAGGACAAGTTAATTACCTCTTCACCAATCTGGATCTCTCGGACAGAGTGAAGTAAAAGCTGGTATCCTTCAAAAACGATCACGCAGTTTGGGTCACAGCTGTGGTTCAGTAAAGACATGCTGTGAGGGGTGAAAGAAAGAACAAAAAAACTTAGAGGAGTCCCCACTGCCATTTCCCTCTAATCATTTGAAAGTAGCTAACATGATTACATCTGAAGTATCAAGCAATTAAGTCACGAAACAAATAAATTCCCTGTTAAATCAGCTGCTCTTGGTTAGGGGAGGAAAACGAATGCTTAGAAGATTTATTTTCACTGGTAAGAGGGGCCATGCCGGGGTCTCTTCAAATGTTTCTGCCTTTTTTGTACTCAGGGCAGGAGGAAGGCAATGGTCTCCTCCAGGAGCCCTGATTCAGGGGACAGGGCAGTGGGGAACAAGGTAACCTTGTTACCTTGACAGTACCTCTCTCGGCAAGAGGGACCGAGTTCTACTTCTGCTGCTTCTGCTCAGTTTCAGGGCACTAACCTTATTGATTACCTGCCTGTCATTGCAAGCACAGCTCAAAGGGGCCAACAATCAACATGTATTTCCTATCAGAAGAAAATGGAGTATATTATGTCCTATAGCCAAAGAAGTTGGTATATAGAGTTGAAAGAAGAAACATGGCCATTGTCTCTGTTTTCATGCATATTTTGGCCCAGCCTCTGTTCTTGTGGTATGTGACAGCTGGGGCAGCACAACTCATTAGGGAGCTGCTGGCACCCTCAAGAGACACAAACATTGCACAAGCACACCCTTCCCTCTCTCTGAAGGAGGCTGCTAACAACATCTGCCACATACTTCTGAATCACGGGTTTCCTTAGCAGAGAAACAACTGACTTTGCCAGGCAAACATTTCTGCCGTAGCAGAAATGGCGTTGATGGTTTTTTCCCTATGGGAATGACCCATTGAAAGAATAATTCTGGCATCATCAGGCTGGAATAAGAATTTTTGGCTTATCCAGCTCCTAGCTGCATTTATATTCTGTCCTTGTCTGATTCAGCTACTCAAAATCCCAACTGATGGTGGTAAAATAGAAGATGTTGCCAAGGGTCAGAGCCCTGCACCAAACCATGTTTATTTAGTTTGTTGACTCTTACAGGAGGTATCAACAGGGGTCTGACTCTTTTGGTATCCCTTCTGGCCTAATAAAGTATCAGTGGTTAATCTCAAGAACTCACTGGAGAGTATCCATTACACTTACTGTGAGATCACTGGGCACACTCTCAAAGCTGTTCACAATGTGATGCACAGCAGGACCATAGGATTTTACCTATTTCAAAATGTATTGTGATGCTGAAGCTATCAAGCCATACTACAATATAGAACCTCTTAATAAGGCTTAAAAAACATTTAATTAAATCTCATCTCATGGAGACACTAGTAGGTTTGATGACAGTTTCCTCTGGAAACATGAATTCATCTGGAAGGACATTTGGCCAGGACTTGTAAACCACAGATTTAAAGTTCTCAATTTTCCCAGCTGTTTTGCTATAACAAAACTCAATCTGCTCTGAAGAGACCTGGGAAAGGGTCTCTGGCATCCCTTGGCAGTGCATCATCATTGAACATAAACAGATACTTCCTTCACAGATAAGGGCTTTTTTCAACAAAAAGCAAGCATTTCCCTAATAATAATGCTAAAAATTATATTTCATTTTTCTCAATTACTGTTTTCATTCCATTATGAAATCAAATGACTGTTTTGCACTCTTCATGACACTATTTCCCATGTCCTCCTAACTACCTTTTCCTCATCTTTACTAGAAGGCAGACCTCAAGATATTAAGTGTCCTTAGTTAAATCTTACATATGACATTAGAAGGAAAAGAAACAGATGTGACAGGCCCACTGAGGTACTGACAAACATAATTCAACCATGCATTAACAAAAAAATTAGACTGTAAAACATACTTTTAAACTACATACTTATTTTCCATATTTATGATTACAGGTTACTAATTCTATGAAGATAAAACCTTCATTGGTACATGCTTCTTTCCTAATACAAATAAGAAACAATAATAAGAAATTCTAATATTAACATCTATTTCCTAAGGGACCTACCTTTTCACCTTACTGGTTTCTTTGTTATGGTAATTTACTTATAAATAGATCAATCTTTTTCTTTTAATTACTAATTCTGAAGGCTCTTAGCTGCAAAATATCTGCACTCTAAAGCATTGTTGAACAGGTTTCCCTTACTAGTCCCAGTTGCACATTGTTGATGTCAGCATTTATTCTTGCTTAGAAAAGACTAACACCTCCATAAAAATAAAATATAAAGATGGATACTATTTAAACTGCTTTAGCACTGTAATCGGGACATTAAGAATGTTTTCAACTAGATTGTATTTTTTTACTCTCCTTTAATTTATTTCCATTTCCTAGTTTCTCATTCAGACATGTTACCTGCTGCTTTGATGGTCCTTACAGCTACCTTGGAAAAAAGGAGAAAAAACTGACATAGATTTTGCCTGTGAATGAAACAGTGTCCACAGTACCTGGGATACAGGCCAACACCAACATCCTGCATCTCTCCATTACTGATGGTGAAACAGTTACAGGTCACCTGTAAAAACAAGGGAAATAAATCCAGGATTACCAGAATCATTTGGAAACCCCATACTCAAGTGAAAAAAAAACCTTCCAAAATAAAATGAAGGGGCAAATGGTAATTAGATGGGAAACATTCAAGCCCAACACTAGTGCTCTTTCATTTTAGAGCAATCACATCTGGGACACACTCTCCTGTAAAACTGCTGTCAATTAAAAGCAGAAATATTAGTATCCTGAAAAAAATGTGGGGTTAAACACATGCAGGGGCCCTACTTTCCTGAAGTAGAAGGAAAAGAAGAAGAAAAAAGCCACCCAACACAGAGCCTGAGAATCTCAGCCCAGGAACAACCTAGCAGATGATAGTGACTACTGATGAAAAGAGCGGCTGTTTTCCATGCGGGCACTCTGCTGATACCAGGCTCCCACAGCACCTTTTAATGAGTAGCAGTGGAACCCAAAGAATATATATATCTGGGACTGTTTTGAAGTAAATAGCAGCTCAGTTGTGGACCTTGATATGGGCAGAAATAAATGCAAAGACTATGCATTAATGTATCTTTCAGATTATGGGTATTTTGGTTTCCACGTAGAAGATCTGACAACAAAGTATGTTCAATTGCCATCCAAGAGAAATACAACCTTTTCTTTAATTTCAAATATTTGGATTGTAAATGCATTCTTCGTTCATATAATCATACAAAATTAAAGTGGTTTTAGAAAGGAATGGGAAAAAATAGAAGATTCCTGTAAGCAGATTTAGTCCTACCCCAAACTATCAGACTGAGCCTTTTTGGTGTTCAAGAGATATCAACACAGTAAATGATTAACAAGTACAACTTTCATGTGCTTAAATGAAAAAACAGAATTTGATTGTGAATGTATTTTTAAGTATTTGATTTTTGGGGAAGAGCTGGTTTTGCTGGTTTTTTACATTCTTTTTTTAGATATGATGTATTAACAATTTTTTAGATAATTGATGTATTAACATCTTCTTTATGTATTTGATTTTTGGGGAAGAGCTGGTTTTGCTGGTTTTTTACATTCTTTTTTTAGATATGTTGATCAGTTATCATTGATGTATTAACATCTTCTTTAGAAAAATACTGCACGATACTGCATATACAAGAAAAGTCCCAGGTCTCTTCTGCACGGCATTGGATTATTAATATCATTAATTCTCATTTAGAACAGAAAATGGCACAAGAGTAGGGTTTGGCAGACATGGAAATGAGATTTGAAAGTTGCAGTTTTATTCAGAGTAATTGTCCAGAACAGAAAATGCACACCTATGTTTTAAAGAGGTATGCTGAACAATTTAATAGTATAACTTATCCTATAAATTGACAAATTATTATTTATGAGACCATTAACCATAAGGTGAAAATGAAATCCTCCTTCAAAATTTCTCATGAATTACGACAGCAACATTAATTTAAATAAATGTGCACGCAGTAGGGCATGTGTTTTTGTAAGCCGTTAAACAATACTTTGATTAGTCTATTATTTATGTAACCTATTCTTACGTTCCCTATCAATTACCAAAATCATACATCTTAGTTATTTCTTTCCTGTTGACATTGGGTATAAAGTGTCAGACAACTTCTGAGCAAAGATTAGTCCATTTCAGGTGGCAATTATCCTGGTTCTAAAAATATTGACTCGATTTTGGTATTTATTGAAAAAATAATGCCTTCCAGGTAAAATAGAAAGAAAGCCAGCTTTTGTGAGCCTTAGCTCTCTCTAACAGATCATAAAGTAGCAGAGGTCAAGAATGTCCTAGAAACAAATGAACTCCTCTTTCTTGCAAATCCCTTATTATTACCATAACATATTTATATTAATGGTATCGAATTTTGATCACCATAGAGTTATAGAGACTTTTTAATCATTTTCTATTTAAGTTATGTATTGTATTATGTGAAAAGTTTTACACACAGAAGTCACAACAGTTTTACTTCTTCCTTTTTGAAACATGCATCAGTTTTTTATACCAGGATACCTTCAAAGAAAAATTTGAGATGAATGAATAGGCTGAGATTCAGACATGAAGAGCTAATTTTAATAGTAGTTCACTGTGAGGTACTTTTGTTAAAAAAAGATATTATCTTTTAGATAATATATAGATAAAAGGAAATATATCTTAGATATTTTCATAGTATACAGGTGCATCTCAATATCCAGTGAGGTAGAAAAATACCATCTAGTTTCTAATTATTTACAGTTTCAAATATAATACTAGGAATCCAAAGTATACAGGGCCAAATCTAAAAAGGTATTTAATATACAAACACAGGCAGAAGCCAAACTGGTCCCATGAGTTCTGGGCTGTACGATTCCGTGTACAATCCTGCCAGAGGCATAGGAACTGTCAGGTGCTCTGAGGTTTGTTTAACCTCCAAGAAGAAAATCTTTCCCCCTTTTAAGCTCAGGAATGGAAAAAACCAACAGTGATATAGAAATAAGGTGTACTGCAGATAGTAACCCTAGTCATGGCTGCTTTCTGTGCTCAGCAAGTGGAGAGAGAGGAACTGAGATTAGGGTGGAGAGAGGAAGAAGATCTCACCATTTACAGTGTGAGAAATTCTGATGTAATGACACTCCTCCACAGACAGCTAGCAGCCTACAATGATATGAAATATTCATAGTCTGTTACCATACGTTTGGTTATCTAGATTTGTTACAAAGTTTCTAGAAATCTACTGAATTACTTCTACATTTCTATTTACATAAACTTTTAGGATGTTTTAAGTTTGAATTAAAGATCTGTTCTATCAAGGGGAGTTATGAGATTTCAAAACAAGAATTGGTGTCGTACATAACAACTTCCAAGGAACAAAATGAAGATATGAAGATGGTATTTTTTTTTTTTTTTTTTTAGAGAGCACCCAAAGAAAAGTCAGTTTTTTTAGCTTCCCAAAATTCACAGATGTAGCTCAAATAACAGACAAATCTGGAGTATCCAACTTTTCTGCAGGAGAGCATGAGTAAGCTGCTTGTTCCTGAGGCAATTGTTTACAGATCAAAGCCTGCTGGGACTGGAAGTTAACTAACTCTGTTTCTAGGGGAAAAAACCCCCAAACACATAAAACCAAGGCAAAACAAACATTTTCTCATGCATCACAGCATTTTTTTCAAGTTTCATGGTTATCTTGCGCTATGTTTTTTCTGCTTTAACTGACCCACTTTAACTGATTCCTTATACTACAACCAGGTTCTGATTCTATGTAATCACAGATTTAAAAATAAGAAAAATAAACAAATCTCGGCAACTGATTGCTTCAATAAGAGCGTTCTTCCATACAATAGTATGCCCCTTGTTGTCTTAAATCCTGCAGTATTAATTATCTCAGTAATTTAATTTGTGCTTGTCCCTCTGAATCCTTTAAAAATTCCTCTCTATCCAGCTACAAAGCACTAAGACAGCATATCCACATCAGAAACAGAACCAAGTGCTCACAAAGTTTGTTATACCCACAAATAAAAAAATTTGCCATGTATTTCAGAACTTCAAAGTGCAAAGACAAATTCCTTGCTATTTCTAAAATTTCTAAAAAAACACATCTCCCAGCATGAGAACCAAGGGAAAATTCTCAGGGGGGAGTCACAAACTCTTCAAACCTCCAAAATGCAAAACTTTGAAATATTCTACAGCAGTCAAGGCTTATCACCATAGCCTATTTGGCCACAGAGCTCCAGTCTATAAGCTCAACAGTTTACAGAATCACTTCTGAGTGTTTGAGTCACCTCCATGGCAATAAATACCGCAAGTTTATTTAAAAGTAGCTGCTATTTGAAACAACCAACAATATTATATAAACTGACTGAATTAAATAAAAAGATTTGCTTTTTTGAGGCTGCGCATATTTTAGAGGAGTACCCTGCACCCAGAAAGGTAACACAAGTAGAAGTCATAATCTCTCCTAGACTGGTAAACACACAATGAGTAAACCAACTTTACTGACTGGCCAATACTCTCAGGCATACCTTATCACCAAACAAAAATTATTGCAATCTGTTACATTTGATTTCCTCTGTGAGTGACTAATGAAAACTCTTTAAATTTACCCTATAAAGAGGTCACTGTTCTCAAAATGTCTAAAGCTACTGTCTGAGAAATCTCTGTCAGTGCCAGACTCACAGACTAGTGGAAGTCATGATTTATTTCGGTGTTTGCATTTGACAGAGTACAGAGGCTTCAGTTTTGCAACATAACGAGTTGAATTTGCTCTCAGTTCAGTCCTCATTCCTGCAGCTTTATACTGAGGATTTGCCTTTGGGTTAAATAAAGCAGAGTTCGACTTGACGGCGGGACATTCCAGATTTGGAATTTCAGACACTCAGACAATGAAAGACACATCAATAAGGGGGTAAGGGAAAGAAAACAAATCATTATTGGCTAACACTTGCTGCACTGATCAAATTACAAACACCAGGGCTAATAATCAATCATTTTGTCTCCACGTGTTCCTGTTACTGCAACACAGTGAGGCAGCTCTTACAATACATGTAAGAAACCCTCCCAAGGACTTCCAAAGGGTATATTGCACTGATATGGTCAATACAATTTTCAGCTCTGATATACAATGACTCCAGCCATCTCTGTAAATGGTGTGTCACAGCTGGTGTATTCTAATCCACCACCAGGAAGAAAGCCATAACAAACCCTTTCCCCCTAATTTATTAACCCAATGTAATATAAATTGAAAATAGATATTAAAAAAAAAAGCCCTTTCATGGATTATTAAGTTTCTCATTCACACCAAAGCTTCTTGGGTATCACTGGTCATGGCCAACTATTTAACAAAAGATACTGCCATGAATTCTTATGTTAATAGACTTCTCAGGAGACTCAAACATTTTTTCAGGAGGAAGGGGTGAGCAGTAAATGCTATCTGAGGGGCACATTACCACGAATGACCAAGGCATACCCCAGAGACCTTCTAGAAGCACCACGTCCTACTACAGTTCTGCCCTGATAGCTCTTTCCCACTGGAAGATGAACAGATAACAGGCACAGATGGTTGATAGATCTCAAATCTGCTAATGACTTCATTTGGCACACAGAGTATTAGAGCAACAGTGCTAAACTGTAATGCACAGTATGCCACAGCAGTGACAGGCCTGTCAAGCCACTGTTTTGAGTGTACTTCACTCAAATGCTTGTGCCACAGTCCAGGACACCCAGGACAGACAGAGCTTCTCACTCTGTCCGTGGTGGGAAGGCATCTGCTACTTGAACACTGCACTGAAAGGAGCCTGCTAATGAGGCACATTTGAAAACTAGACCTTTGTGCCTTATATATACATGCTTACAGGTTTTTACTGTATCAGGGACTTAGAATCCAATTCTACATTGCATTCAACTCAGGAAACACTTAATGGCTTCCATGAGAGCCACAGAAACAAAATGAGATGAAAGAGATATCAGAAAGAAGAAAATATGTGAAGTGGAAAAAATAAGCTTCTTCAGTGTTTTGACAGAATCACAGAAGAAGCTGAGCTGGAAGTGACCCACAGGCATCATTGACTCCAACTCCTGGCCCTGCACAGGACGATTCCCAAGAATCACACCATGGGCCCAAGAGTATTGTCCAAATGCTTCCAGAAAAGAAAACATGTTAGGAGAACTTAGGGAACATTTTCTTATTTAGATTTTCAGACTAAGTAAAGGGCACATGTAGTTAATTGTTTATAATATTTGCTCAGAAGCCAAAATATGCTGCAAAACCATGAAATTTGAAAAATTTGTTTCACACCTTGACTGAATTCACAAGTGTTTAATTTTACTTCAAAGACTTTCTATTAATCTCTTGTGCCAAAGCATCAACATTTTGGCTGAATTAAAGACTACCATTACTTCAGAGCCATTTACAACAACGCTATGCATTTCCAATTGCCTTCTTAGTTCTTCACCTTAAGCCTTTGGACATTTTTCTTCACATCAACTAACAATATTTCAGGCCTTTTTTGCTATCCTAGCACATGAAGTTTTCTGATGAGTGTGCAGAACACAGGTATTCTTTGCAGATAGGCTGTCACCACCTACAAGACAGGAGACCAGAAATTTGCCCTGACATTAACAGATAATTTAGTGCAAGTGTGCTTCAGGCATCCCTTTATAGTACTCAGCTAAGGGGTGCAATTTTGATTGAAATGGAATGAAAATAGGTCATGGTAAATTACCTCCTCTCTCCTTAATCCCACACATACTTCTTCAATCTTTCAAATAAAAATATTTAGTTATGCAGCTAAATACATTTGATTACTAAGAATTTCAAAGCCATCATTACTAGGACAAATGTTATGTTTGCTATGAGCACCTTTTTCTTTTTAAATGCATGTGCAACATGTAGTTAAAAACCTGGAATTAAAAAGCTTCAAACATGCAAAATTATTGCACTCTTAGTGTAAAACAAAATGTCTTGAATTTTTGCAGGACTCCCATTAAAGTTTTGTGCAACCTGTCTTAACCTTTTCA
Source organism: Pyrgilauda ruficollis (assembly GCF_017590135.1). Classification (NCBI taxonomy): domain Eukaryota; kingdom Metazoa; phylum Chordata; class Aves; order Passeriformes; family Passeridae; genus Pyrgilauda; species Pyrgilauda ruficollis. Next base: position 14,223,065 of record NW_024525489.1, read on the forward strand.
CAAATTTTCCTCTGGCAACAGTCAGCAAGTCTCATGGTCCCCTTGGTGAAATTTTAGCTTTTACTCAGCTCTGTAAATGTTATTATTATTCCTGCTTTCTGGAACAGAACTGAAATGCATCTATTTCGAGAGCAGAATGGGAGAGTGGGAGCTGCAAAGTCACTAATGGATCATATTACAGTACACTTGCAGCATTTGGCATTATTAATTGGAGTGGAGTAGGAGCATGACATCCTTCTCTTCATCCTCATTTTCCTACTGGTAACTCCACTCCTGTGAAATGGGGCAGAGTTATTAACTTGATTTCAACAGCCACTGCATGCCCACTTATTGAAAACACACTGCTTGTTTATGAATGGGATCAAACTTCATGGACATCCAGGAGTCATTAACTGACTTGTTTGTCTTGCATATTTTGTTACAGATAGATGTTTAAATTCTTTGTAATAAGAATATATTTTTTTAAAAAAAAAGTTAGACTTACTATGAATTATTAGGGTGAGATTCAGCTATGGATGCTTGTATGAAAATTACACAGGCAAAATCAAAACCTTAATGAATTACTCTTACATAACTTCAGCTAATAATATGGCTGGAATAAAGTACTATGTGCCACCTCTTTCCATTACCCAGGTGATTTCCTCACACCAAACTGCTAGGCAGTTCAAGATAGGTCAGAGAAATTCTAACCTAAATATTTCAGTGTTAGATGATGTTTTATCACAGAAACAATATACTTGTTATTCCTTTTGGAAGTTCTTGCTGAGCTGGACCTTCAAGTATATTTAACTTTTGAAGTTCATTAACCATAAGTCTTTGGATTTGATCTATTTGGCTTAGTGGAATTTTTGCCTCTTCTCTTCTCTTCTCTTCTCTTCTCTTCTCTTCTCTTCTCTCTTCTCTTCTCTCTTCTCTTCTCTTTAACTATGGCGCAACAATATCTTTTCCACTGAGGGGAGGGGATAGGGAATGAGGGGGGACTATAAAAATCTAGAGAAAACATTTTTTCATGCCATTGCTTTAAAATTGTTTCCACTAGGTACTATCTGAAAGCACAAAAGCTGAGAATGTTTGAAAGAAAATTCAAAAAGGGTAGAAAAAAGGGAAACATCTCTTCCAACATGTAATGGCCTGAGATGAGTACTTTTAAATCTTAAAAACTTAAACAAATGCAAATAAACATCTTGATTTTGAAACTTCTTCTGAAACTGGCAACAAAACCCATTTGATTAATTTAGAAACATGGAAACCATTTTTTATGAAAAAATCCACTTTTTTCAAGTTTTTTTTTATATGCAACATGTGGTTTTCAAACCAGCACTAGTCTCACTTTGCTACTTGACTTACAACCTAAACCAGGGATAACTGGGGAGTTTTAGAACTGAACCTAAGACTTTTTTTTTCATTAGTATGGTGAAAACAAATACATGGCAACCCCATACGGAGCATACAACACTGACAATCTGCCTGTGTCCATGATCACTGACACGCCAGGCTAGCCCAAAGCTGCTCTGTTTTGCATTAACCAAACAAAATTTCAGGCTCTTATAATGTTTGTGCATTGAGGCCCAAAAGAAATCTGATACCACTGCCAGTTCCTTCCATTTTTCTTACGCTTTTTCTCTATAGATAAGCTACTATTGTTTTTCTTTTGATATACAGTTTTATCAAAAGGAATAAGTATTGTTCTTTTTATCATATCAATGCAGCGAAAAAAAAAAAGTTTTAAGTTATTTAGATTTGTTTATTTTCCAACCCATTCTTATAATTCAAACTGGATGACATTACTAGTTCTAAAAATCAGTGCACCAGATATGCCATTTTGTAAATTCATCCCCTTACTGATATAACCCCATTTCTTCCCATTAAAGACATTAGGAAATCAGCAAGATAACAGGAATCATGTACTGTTCTTCCAGACACTTGGCAGCCAAAAATCTTCTGAGAGCAGGTAATTTAAATTATATGTAAAACCGTGATTTGACAAATACATGTGCTGTTCACAAAATGCCAACCAAAAATATCCTAAATAAACTGTTCTCCTTTGAAAGTTTTTGAACATTTGGTTAGCATATGCCTGCAGAATGCATTTTTTCTCACTCAGACCTTCCTTCCACAGGCAGTGTATGAAGACTGCTGCCAGATACAATGACTGATGCTACTGTGCCATAGCGGGTGATGTGTCTGAGGCAGGTTAGACCTGCCCAGGAACAGCAAAAAAGGAGTGGAGTACCACCTGGTATTCATCCAGTTTATCAAGTCCAGGAGGCAATTATAAGTTTAACAGTAAAAAATAAAACTGTGAAACAAAATCTCACTCTGTATTCAATTCTGAATACTGAAATACCTAGCTGTTTCCCTTTTGGGGGAAAAGAGTAGTGGCCTCTTGAAGGCACTGAAGAGATTGTTCAGTCCAGACCACAGCTGAAGACCTCTTCCTGACTGAAAGGAAAACTGTGCTCTACACATGTGCAGTGGCACAGAAGAGTGAATATGCCCACAGAAAATAGCAGAAATGAAACAGAGAAAATAGCAGGATATGTAAGCCAGAATACATAAGATGAATGCAATGTAAGTACAAAGCAGAACAGCATTTAATTTAAAGATGTGATGTAACGCACAGAACAAATTAAAGCTAAAACAGTAAATTTAAGGCCTGTATAACTCAAGAACTCAGTATTCAATGGTTCTTGGATTTCTACAGAATGTGTGCATTCTTAATATCTCTGATCAGCTCCCCAAGGATTTACAGCCAGCATTTCTTTTATATCTCTCTATTTTGGGGCCATTTTTTTCAAACAATGCTATGATCAGGAAACAGTTTATATAATTCAGTTTTTGGAATTTCGTAACACTGGCCGTGTCTCCACACAGCACATACATGTTCACTTACGGTGAGGTACAGCTTTTGTGCTGATGCTGCTAATTTTCTCATTCCCCCAGTTGTAGTCCAACATTCTTGGACAATCTTATTTGCTGATAAACCATACTCAGTGAATGACGTCTAACAATACTTAAGACAATTGGCTAGCATTTTATGCTACATTTGATATGAGGTAAATCTAAAAAACCCCAATCCTGCTCTGTGGTCCTGGTCTCCTTTAGACCACAGGGTGCATGTAGCACCCAGGACCTAAATCAGAATATTGCAGAGCTATATTTCTCCTGCTAGGTCAAGAGATTTGCTTGAAAGGCTCTGGATGCTACAACCTGCTTTAATCAGAAATGACTGAATAGTTGGTACCAAGTTACAGGAAAACCCTTTAACATTTTCCTTGGATTCTTTTTTACTTTTGAAGGTGTTAGTAGAAAACAACTGCTATTTATGCCAAGAGAAGGAACCATGTACATATATTGGGTGGTTACATGGGAACAGGGCTTTCAGAACCCACAATGCCTGTACTCCGTAAACCAATACCCAGAAACACCACTCCATCCATCAGGATTCCTTAGCAGAAGGCCATTACCTCAACAAAACAGAAAATTCCCAGCATATTGTTCTACCTACAACTGAATAGAATACATTTTCCTTTGAAACAGTGTTTTTCTTTAGTGTGCCAGATTAGACGTAGCCATTATACAGATTTTCTGCATCATTACTATACACTATTACTATTTAGGAAGAAAACACGCAATACTTAGAGGCAGCATTAAGCAACACCTCCGTTTGAGTAAGAGCTACAGAGAAAATGGAACAGTTTACTCAAATTAAGCTCAAATGGAGAACTCTGAGTCAAGGAACATCTAGCAATAAGTTGACAAAAGCACTGTAAACCAGCTAGATATGAAGTAGCACAGTTAGAATCATAGCTTGCAGAAAAAGTCACAAAAAAGCTGAACTTCTATGTACTCTTTCTATTTAATGAACTCTCTCAGGGTATACAGACTGTAAATTGGTGAGAAAATGGTCAAATAATTGCATTATTTGAGCTTTCACTTGTAACGGGGAAAAAAAAAAGTATTTAATTTTAAAAAGTCTCTAGCAGATATCTTGGAAAAAAAGGAAGGTTATACAAACACTGCATTGAGCTCACAGTTCAAATGCTTGCGGGTAGCTAACTAAAGTTCACAGACCTGTATGTAATTGCTGTCTACAGGAAATACTTGTGTTAGCAAAAGAATTTTCTCCCCACTCCTTCACCTTTGCCCTTGCACAAACTCAGCAGCAAAGAAACCTCCTAAGAGCATTTCTGTGATGAACAGGGCTTTCTCCACCCCTGCAAGATGAACTAAATCTAACAGTCAGGAACAGAGTCTTTCAACTTCTCAGAAACATGCTTTTAGCAACTATTAATTGATAAAGGATATACTTTTATACAAACAAAGCTTGAAACAAAATAATCTACTCCCTGTTCATTTATCTTTGTCTAAACTTCACATGGTTGGTTTTTGGTGGCTTTTTTTGGCGGGTTTTTTTTTTTTTTTTTGTTTTTTTTTTTTTTTGGGTTTTTTTTTTTTTTTTGGTTTGTTTTTTTGTTGTTTTTTTTTTTTTTTTAAGCTTGAAACAAGAGTAAGAGCACAAAATTTACTCTTATTTTAATGTAAATTGGCAGTGAGTTTAGTGGCATCAAATGAGTTACACAAAACAGCAATCAGGTAGGAAGGAAGTTCATAAATTGAACTTGAAATAAAATTTCTCTGAGCACTGAAATTGGGTGATCTAATTCCATGTGGTTAAAATTCTGTAAAATTCAGACAAAAAAATCCCTGACATTAAAATTCTGCAAACTTTGATTTGCTTAGTTCCTAACATAAGATCTTCACTACAAATATCCCATTTTAACATAAAATAATAAAATAAAAATCCAATCTTTTTTAAACCAAGACAGTATTTGTGGTATCATTAGATAGCCTGAATAGAGAAACTTGGAAGTTGAGCAAACATTTTTAAAAAATAACATTTCAATTTTTTCCTCTAGCTTGAGATACCTTGAAAGGCACAGAAACTTTGCATTTACCAAAAATGCTTGTGTTTTCCCAGGACCCAAATGATATATTGCCGTTTACAAAGTGCCATTTACTGCCATAACAATACATTCTTCCATGGGAAAGTGAGACTTTTGGGTATGTACAAGTACCAAAGTTTCTTTACAGGAAAAGTTGTATCATCTCACTTATACATGCAAGACCAGGCAAGTAATTACCAGTGTGTGTAGCCTGAAAAGCCGATGCCTTAATTCCACTTTCTTTATGTTACAATTTTTAAGTTAAGTCAATAGTTTTCATAACCTAGATTCAGGATATCAGAAACTTTAAGAACATGACCTCTGCATTTCAAAGTCCCAACATACACTCCATTCACTGAGAAAATTACAATGGCCTTGTGTCATATATTCCAAGGGAGAAAAATGGCTGAGAGGGCTGTGATGGATTTACACAACTAACAAAATATTTAGAAAATACCCCTTTGAACCACACAGCTCTTAGTGTTTCATGCTATTTTTTTCTGATATGCAGATTCAATCTCAGTAAATCCTTATCTACAGTTTTCATCCTCCTTACTTTGAACCTTTTTCTCCCTTTTGTGCACACCTGATCTTTACATGTAGCCAAAACAAGAAAACAGTGATTTCAGCAAGCAATGAGGAGCAGCCGGCATTTCTATTACATCTGACAAAATGCAGGGTGACAGCAAAGAACATAATAATTTTTGTTCACAACACTTGTGGATCCTAGCATATTCCTTGCCCCACATCCAAATGAAAACTCCAAATTTACACCACAAAGCTCTCTTGTAATCATCACAGAACTAAAGAAAGTGCAAAATTGGATCAGAACAATGAACCACAAGGCACAAGATTGTTCAAGTCTACTGTCACAGTTCTCCTACAGTTTATGATACTGACTCCCCCCTTATGTTCACACTGTCTTTTACACAAACATCATGCCAAAAACCTACATGTCAAAATACATTCCTCTGTCACGAATTAAGACTTTTAAAATGGAGTATTCCATTATGATTATTTAAGAATACATTTTCCTTTCATTTATAACTTGTCTCTCATCTGATTTGGCTGCATATGAAAATTACACCTTTAAATTGTTACACTTTCATGAATAGAACAAGGTAAAACTACAAAGTAATTCCAAAACCCAAGACTTTTCACTCTGAGGAATCTTTCATGATACAATAAAATTTTAAAACAAAAATTACAAAATCGCATTAGCTAAGTTTTCATTGTTAGTTTCTGTTATGAGAGTCATATGAGAACAAACAAAGTACATACAATCATTCCTTTTTCCACCAATGTGGAAATAATTCTCTTGTTTACATGTTATGACAGAAAAGAGTAATCCGTTCCATCGATTCCTGTTTAAGTTACAGTTAAAATGTACTTTTAAAGTATTTTACATGCTTTGTTACATTTGACCATTCATCTAAAATATAAATCAGCTGTGTGAAATTGTAAAATTGTAACCTTTAGGTCTTATAACAAGAATCTAAAATATCAAGCTTTCATACACCAAATATTTTCCTGGTTTTGGTTTGGTTTGGTCTTTTGTGGTTTTTGTGGAGTTTTTTCCTTTTGTTTTTAATTCTAATAAAAATGCAAAACATTTTGAAAGTTTGAATCATGATCTAGCCTTTGTAGCCAGTCTTTCCAGACTGAGTCCAGCTGTTTTTCAATGGACAGTCAGTAACACCACCTCCTCAGTGAAATGGAAACAAGTGCCCCTTTCCAATGGCAAAGCTCTGACATGAATGTAGTACTTAAGCTTTACTGTTATTACCTTTTTGACATTTTATGCTCACTGTGATAGCACCACATTGAAGTATCTTTTGAGCTATTACTGCTTGATGGATCATCTAAGTCTGTTGTTTAGATTGTGTAAGCTATTGAAACCAAATATGTGAAAATCATCCCTTAGAATGAAATTTAGACTTCTAAATCTGTTTCTCCAAACTATATCTCCAAACCTTGAGTTACATGTCCATGACTTTTAACAAAGAAGATAACAAGCAGGAAAAGAAATAGCAAGAAACACTATAAAATGACTAAATTAATAAAGAGAAATAAAATAAAACCCAAAACTACATGAGGTGATGTATTTGAAACCAAGATCAAACAGCTAACTTGCTTTGTAATTAGCACTTATTAACAGTTTGTGGGTAGAGTGTGAAGGGCAGGATCTGCAAAATACCAGTCAAGGCTAATGGTACTTAATTTCCTCCACCAGCAGCTCAAATGTGTTACAATATGCAGGCTGCAAAAGAATATAGGTAGAGTTTTGTTTTTAAAATTGTTGCACAACTTAGTTGACTCAGTAGTTCTAAGCAGCAATCCATCTCAGACACAGTACTTACCTGTAAGGGCCTGCTGGTGTGATCTCAAAGGTGTCAGTGTGACAATCAGCGGCCAGCAGTAGCTTTTGCCTCTGTGCATAAATGCAGGGCTGAACTCAACCCTTTGCAGCTGAAGCTTCATCTGCCCGTGGATCTCAAGGTCCCTGACTCCAAGTCACACTCACTAATTCACAAAATCTGTCTCCTATTAACTAAGGAGTTAATATCAGTGGGACAACCGGGGCTATGTAAACCATACACCTTGCCTTGGAAAGGGGCTGTAGAAATACTGGAGTCCATCCACTGGCACCTTTGTGCCTGGCCAGCATCTGTCACATGGATATTGGATTGCCGATTGTCTTATCGTAGGAATGACTTAACAAATGAGTATCAACACTTTGACCACATAATTATTCTCTTCTGCTGATGTACCAGTAAAAAGGTTCAGAATGTCACCTAACTCTGTACAAACTATTCAGATATTTGATGATGGAGAAGAAAATGCTCCATGCTTTGCTCTAGTTTTAGAAAGAGGCCTTGCTCATGCAAGCACTTACAGAGAAGTTTTGCTTTCAGCTGAGCTTTCTCAATAACTTCTAAAGGGTGGCTCACAGGTAGGTTATTGGTGCCATTTTTTACCCACCCCAGTAAGTCACCCTTCAACCCAAGCCCCGTGAAGGGCTCACCCATTCAATTGAATATTCCAGCCATAACTAGTTGTATTATATGGCTCACTGTGTCTTAAGTTCCTTCAGTGGGACCACTGTAAGAAAGAAAATGTTAACTTTAAATTTATCTTTTATTGAATACATGTAAGATTTTCATGCAGAAAATGGCCATTGGGAGGATTCCCAAGGCAGAAGACCCAGCATCAATCCTAGGATCTGTGCATGAGATGAGAAGAAGACAGTTACAACTGTGCAGGGTGACTTTTTTACATGCTGCTTATTATAAATATGTCACTAAGTAGTACTTGACAATACTTTAAGCAATTAATGCAGAAGTCTCTTACCAGTGGAAACATGTTAAAGTGGGAAATCAAGTGACAAACACTTGGTCTTGGTAACTAAAAAATTATCTGTTCCACAATACTTCCCTAAAACTGGATAACAACAGCAAAGGTCAAGAAAGCTGATCAGGCTCTAGGAGAGCTGCATCACTACCAGTATGTGGGAAGTTAGAAACGGGGATGTTTTGGTCAAAACAAACAAAAAAAAAAATTACTGATCTTCTAAATAAAAGAAGTTATTTAAAAATCAGCCACATCTATCCCAAGACATATAAAATGACAATTGCAAAATAAAGCTTGCTGATATTTACTTATTCAGACTTCTCTCTGGAGATCTGTGTGGATGACTATGAACATACTCTCATGCCACTCCATGTGTTTGTCTAAAAAAAGAGATGTTATTTAACAATATGGTCTTTGGCAGAAGTTAGCTGTAAACCACACATTTTGCAAACCAAGTATCCATAGTAACTAACTGCACAATAATTGAGCTTAGACATTACCAATTTCAAATTAATTCACAAATAAAAATGCTACATATTTAAATCAATAAACATCTGAGCCTGTTCATTCCCTTCATTTCAACAAACAAATAATTTTCAAGAAATCATTTACCCTCCAAAAGCAGCTTTTTTCTTTACTTTTGAAATCCCTGACAGCAGATTGAAAATCTGTCAAAATAAATTTAAAATCAGCTCAAGCCTTTCATTCATGCTGTTGCTATTTTTGACCTACATGAGCCAATCATGAACTACATAGTAAAAATTCACACTCAAATACTAAAATTGTGACAGTTCCTAAGTCTGCAGACATGTATACTGACTAAAATTAATGCTTTTAACTTATTGTAATTTATTGCATTACATTGCAACAAAGATGCTAAATGTAAAGCACAATCCCAAAAACAAGATGGAAGAGGTCCTGCCCTAATACAGTAGCAATTAATGGAACAATGAATCTTGGAAAATATTGTTTCTTTATTTTTCACCCCACACAGAAATTCTCACCCAGACCACAATGAGAATTTTTATTTTGAGAATAAAATTTTCTTTTGTTTTCCTGGTATCATCTCATTATTAGAATAATTATTTTTGTCATTTTTCTTGCCTCAAATTCGGGAAGCAAAATAACAGAGCATTTCATCAGTAGGGAAAAATGAAAAAATATTGCTTTTGGATATCCTTTCCTCATTGCAGCTTCTCATAAAGCTTCATTCATGCTTCTCACTTTGACAATTCAGTTTTGTGACTACAGGTTGAAACCAGATTTCAGAAGGCCTGAAATACTATTTTTTGTCTATATGTGTGTAGTTTTATATTTCTATTTGCTCAAGGACATCACGCAACATGTAGACATTAATTAGTTAAGCATTACAACACCTCTGTGAAGAATGGAAATGCAGAACTTAATAATAAAGACGTTTAATGTAACACCAAGGACACAAAGCACCTCAGCATCAGTTTGGCATACAAAGGAAATTTCTTGAGGTCATTGACTGTATCCAAAAGGTTTACAGTTAGAAAGAAAAAAACCCCTTAATGTTATTTGGAAAATAACAGAAGCATAAAATCCACAACTGAAATAGGATTCCTGGCTTTACTCTTCCCTGTGGCACACGTTGATGGTGCAGTACTGTAGTACAGCTGCAGGCACAGTGTTGTTCATGTTATGCCAGTTAAGGGGCCATGTATTATTTCATGTCTTCTGTCTTGGCTGCATGATGCTGTGAAATTGGACAGCAGCTCCAATGCACCTCTCTGGTACATTTTCAGCCTGCACTTGCCTTTCTCCACTTATGCAGATTACTGCATGACCACTACACAGCAAACTCATCAAACAGAAAACACAAAAGGGGGAAACACAAAGAGGAGGGAAAAAAATCTCCTCAGCAGCCAAAACCCATAAAGCTGCAGTGTGCTTTTAAAACCTCAACTACAAGCCAGAAAGGGAGACCCCTGAAGTACCTGGGACAAGAGCAGCCAAACACTACAAGACAATGAGCTACTGGAGAGGGTCCAGAGGAGGCCACAAAGATGATGAGGAGTCTGGACCAGCTGAAGGAGCTAGGCCTGTTTAGTCTAGAGAAGAAATGTGTGAGAGGGGATCTCATTAATGCATATAAACATCTCAAAGGTGACTGCCAAGTGGATGGTGCCAGGCTCTGTCTTCCGTGGTGCCCAGTGAGAGGATGAAGAGCAATGTTAACTAAAGCACAAGAAGTTTCACCTCAAAATGAGGAAGGACTTCTTTTACACAGCACAGCACTGGAACAAGCTGTTCAGGGAGGGCCTGGAATCTCCCACTCTGGAGACATTCAAAACCCACCCAGATGTGTTCCTGCACAATCTCCTCTAGGTGACACTGCCTTGGTTGGAGTGGATGACCTCCAGAGGTCCCTTCCAACATTACCTATTCTGTGAATCTGTGATATGCCAAAGCACAGAGAGGCTGCACAGCCCATACTTTCCCCTTGCTACATGGCCTTCACCACGCGTACGCTGCAGCCTGCCTTGGCGGGGTGATGGTGCCTCTCAACACCCACAGCACAGACAGCAAGGCAGCGGCTGCCGTGGGGAAGGAACAGCTCTGCTGGGCCCCAGCAGGCAAGGGGAGCAAGTGGGGGCTGCAATGTCAGTGCCCTCAAATATGAGTGACTGTTCCTGGCCAGGAATGCACCCAGAAAATACACCCAGCACTAAAGATGTCAGGCTCCAAATTCAACACTAAACCAAACACAGCTGGTGTGCTTTCCTGTGTGCCCTGTCAGTATTCACACTTCCCAAACACTTCTGACTTGGGGTCTAAGAAGGTCTGAGTTGGCTCCTGTCTCCCAGTGAGCCAGAAAGTGCCCCAGAGTGGGGCTCCCCAGGAAGGGCCCTTGGTCACCAGGAAGGCCTGAGGCTGCCAGAGCACAAACGTGACAGAGCTTCCTGTCCGTGCCCAGCTGGGCTCTGGCCTGCCCCTGCTCTGTCCCAGCCCTGAGCCCCCGCGCTGGTTGTGCACAGGGCCAATTTACATCAGTTGCTTTCTTCACTGAACAAGGTCATGGCAAAATACTGCTTTGAAAAAGATTACAGTACTTAAGACATAATCACAACAGAAACACAATTATTCACCTGACAGCAAATACTTTCTGTTCCTCCCCCCACCCTCCGTGACAGATGAAGACTCCTAATAAAAAAACTACAGAAAGCAGCTTTAGTGGAAAACTAGTAAGTAAACAGATGCCTTTAAAACAGGTGTGACAAGAAAACCAGATTCTGGAAGAACTGAAATTATTTTCTTTCAATGAAAGAAGAAAATGCGAAAAGATTTAAAAGGCTGTCTTGCCCCTTCCTCTCCTTTCATGAGGAAATAGCCCTCAGTAGTCAAACATTAACTATACACAAGAAAAACAATTTGTCATCAATAGTGTATTTTCCAAAATTATACTCTTGTCTGTATATTGAAAGCATGTGCAGTATCTGGCTCCAATACAAGTTATCTATAATGAATTTAAGGAAAGAAAAAAAGTGTTTTTTTTTCCTGAGAGAACCAAAACACATATAAATGGCACATATAAATGTGCGTAGGAAAATAATGCATGTGGGAAAATAATGTATGTATCTAGAAAAACATTTACTGCTATTCATTTTCAGTGGACAAATACTATGAACTATTTTTCTTAGAGTCATTGAAAGTGCACAATGAAATCTGTGCTATTTTCCACTTTAGGAGGAACAGGTTGGGATGAATGGCAACTTATTTCCTTCTGTTTTCACAGAAGGCCCCAACTAGAGAGTCTTAATTCAAATTCATATGGAGCTTTTTTAAAACTTTGAGAAAAATTATGGTTTCAGATAATACACCCAAGTTTACATCATATCTCAAAAATAATTTAAACAAATTTCTGGTTCGCTGGAGCCTTCATATATGCTTCTACAGGTATACATGCTGCATATAGCCTTCTGTGAATAATGCCTAAAGTACGAAGCTTCTTCAGGAAAAAAAGGCAAATCTTGTCATGCAAATCATAGTCTCACTGGAAATATCATTTTTCCCTTCTAGGGTCAGTCCATAAGCCTCAATAACAACACTAAGTAACAAAAAAATGCAAATTCTTAAATGATTCATGATGTTTTCAAGAATTTTTCTTCAGTTTTCCTGCAAGACAGTTAAAAGCAACTCTGGAGATGCCATGAATATAGGAGTGTAAAAGCATTTGGATTAGCAGACCAGACACTTTGTTCTCAAGCAAGTAAGTTTTTAACCAAAGCGTAGTGGTTGGTGTTAGATAGGACAGCGTACCTGAGCTATGTTTTACCCAGACAATATCTCTTCTGGAGATTATAATCAAAAGCAGCTGGGGCTCAGCCAAGTGAGAGGAGAAGATCCCTCACAGGAACAATAAGGATAATTTGTAAACTAGATTTAACTGATGGTTTGTCAGTAAATGTCATCTTGCAAAATCTTGAGTATTTTATTGAAATGCCAGTCTTGTACAATCAAGCACATTTAACTTAAGCAATAACCCTAATGAGATTTGGGGAGTTTTCTGAATTATTTTCCTGGAATTCCCTATTTGTAAGACTTTTTTTTTAATGAAGTCTCATTCTAAATTGACATGAGTCAGGCACTTGGAGCTCAACCAGCCATATCACTCCAAAACACACCCAACAACAAAAATAAAGACATTATTCTAAAAAAAGAAATATTTCTAATAGTGATGCTAAACAATCTACATATCATACTATTGAGCTAATTTGACTTCTCAAATCAAGAAACAACTAGAAGATGTCTGTGCTAACCTGACCATTCTTATAACAATTACGACCACCCAACTTCTGAGACCCAAGAGGTGCTTTTAATAGTGGACCAGTTCCTCAGCTGTGCATATCAGCACGGTTCAAGCAGATTTTACATGGTACTGATATAATTTATAGCAATGAATGACCCATCAGACAGAGACAAAAATGTAAAATAATTAGGGAGGAAGTTGGTTGTTTCTTTGTAATGTTAAATATTCTACCTAGGCCAAACTAATTTGCTGAATTCGTTTTGTCTGAGATTCGCTCTCATTTCTTTTTAACACTTATCTCTGCTAAGGTTAGAATGAATTAAACATTATCACAAGAAAGAAAATGGCAATAAGTACATTAATTGTGCTGACAGCAGTTTCATTGATAACACTTTTTTTACAGCAGTATATTTGTGGAAATGTGGATTCTCTGCTCTGAGAACATGAAAATATAAAACCAACCAACTCTTACGTGGAAAAATCAGCAAATTGATCAAATAAAAATGTAGAAAATTTATCACAGAAGTCCTTGACCTCCAAGACATCTTTTCAAGTCAGTTAACTTCCCTTCTTGAAGTAGAACAATTTTCTTACGCTTATCTCAGACTGTGTGGGTGGATGAATGAAATCAAGCGTCTGTGAATCTCTCACAAAGATACAATGTCTCTGTTCTCAGGCTCTAACAGCATCTCTTGGTTTTGTAAACCAACATGCCTGATGAATGATACAATTTTCACCATCATTCTACGTATTCAAAAGAATGTGCATAATTATTTTCTAAGTATACGCCTGATACAATCTCTGTCTAGGTTTTTAAACTGTCTAGCTTGAGCCCTACTTTGGCAGCACTCATTGCAGGATCTGAGCAACTTTTCAACTATCAGTCTGCACTCTGTATTCTGGAAGCCTGTCTTGTCCCAAAGGCTCCCCCAACAGCACATATCTGTTTATTGTCTCATTCTGGAAATCTCCTTCTTCTGAAGATAACTCTGGCTATGAAGAATTTCACTGACAGCCACAAAAACACTGTGCTTCTGCCAGTACTACGGAAGACTAGACTGAATAAAGGTATCCTAAGTGATCATTCTGTCTCATGCCTTGATCTTCCTTCCAAAATGTGCTAAAATTATATCTATATAGAGAGGTTTAGTAGGGAATGGCAACACTTAATAGACTTCCAAGAAAAGTCCACATTAGTTACTAAATACAAAGATGACAACATCTAACACTATTTACTTCAGGAAACACAGCAAACTCAAAGGCTGTAGAGAGGATACAGAGGCCACACTGTACCCAAGGACAGAGTGTTCAGTTTTCATGCCAGAGCAACCATTGTGCCTGGTGGGCTGCCATGCACCTGCACTGAAACAGAATCTGAAACCAGCAGCAGCCTCCAGTGCCACACACACATCCCTGAACAAAATTCATTTTCTGAAACATCCAAGTTATCCTTGTATTGACTCTGTCAGATAAATAAGCTTTAGATAGCTTGTGAGCAATTTCAGACTTCCTAGTGAAAAAAAAAATCTAAGTTTTTAAAAGAATAGAATATAAGGTATGGTCAGACAGTCAGGCACTGTATAGTGACTTAAATTAGCATTAAATTAGTTAGAGTTTACTTGTCATGAAAGAAAGGCTTGCAACAATCAGCTGCATCTCAGCTCAAGGGCAGTAACTTTTAGACATGCCAACTTAATAATTTACAATCATCTTCTCACAATTCTAATTTACATGACATTGCTTCAGTAAATAGATTACGCAGGTTGCACATGACCTGCAGGGATATCATTGTATTAGTTAAAATTGTAACAATGCAAATTAGGACAGTCCCCTGGCTATACACTCAGTCAAAAATCATTATTCTAGTGGTGCCAAATGTAGAATACATAACTTACTAATAGGTTTTTCAGAAACTGTGGCACATCAGTAAAAATATAGCAGCTACTGCCTTCCTGGATTTTTTTTTTTAGTGCCACATAAAAAGGTAAAACAAAATGTAGCAAGAATAGGAAGAGAGTGATAAATAGAGTGAGAAAAAAAGGTGTTTTTTGCCTGCAATGCCCATTAATTCCTGCAAAAAAATAACTGAGAACATGAGAACAAATTTTCCTGCCTTTGACTTGCAACATACTTCCTCTGTGGCTTTGGTCAAATCACTTACCCTCTATGTGACCCAGAGCTCTGCATTTAATAGAAATTGTTTTATCCAACTCCACAGTTCTGTATCCCAGTTTTCTTTGTTTTCTCCCTGTCCTGTGAGGCTTACAATCCATTTCATAAGAATATGATGCAACAACAACAAAAAGACCCTTTTTGTTCTTGTTTCCTACAACTTGCCCTAATGTCACACCCTGTCTTTTTCAGTGAAGAAGCCCAGACTCAAGCTACAGCCAAACCTCTTGGAATGCAAAATCTGTTCATGTGACATAAACCCAAACAAGCTAAACATTACTGTTTCAAACATATCTGAACTGTTAACCAGAATTCACTGACTTCTACTAGACTCGTATCATCTGTCTCATATGGTTGACAGACAGATGCCAATTTCTCAAACACATAAAAAAATGTGCTTCTACACGAAAAAGATATCCAGAGGTCTTGCTTCAAATATTTTGGATAATTCTAGCTTCTGTTTTTTTTGTTTGTAAAAAAACACGACCTTCTGTAATGTTGCTTTACCAACTGTGATTTCCAATTATTCCAGGGAAGAAAACAGCAAGTTTTTTTTTAAATGTAGCTTTACAAGGTAGCAGCATCTTGTGTGACAGATAAAATTACTATAGTTAAGCTTATTGTAAATGAAGTACTTCTCAGTGAAAGATTGTTTTAACTCAATTATACTTTCATCCAAGAGGAAAAGAAAAAGTACAACAAATACTAAGTGGTTTAAGAAACTCTCAGTTCATGGGAAGAAAAAGATTTCTCAGAAGAGGCCCTGAATACTTGTTGCAATTTTACTTGCTCAAAATCAACTGAATTGAGGAATTACCTTGCCCTTAATGACACCATAAAATGTAATAATGAAACTTTTTCATCACTGAGCAAACAGATCTAAATTTTTCTTTTTACTGCAAGTGGTAATGAGGGATAAGAAGTGATGAATACTCTTTCAAGGAATTGCTTATTCATGTGTCTCAAACATCTCATTTATTGAGAAGAAAATCCTCTCTTTAAAGACCATTTTGTCCTTGGTCTTTAAGGCCACCAGAAGAAGTTAGGAAGAAGACAGCAACATCTGCTATCATAGGCAGATGCCCAGTACTGCCAAGACTAAGGTCATTCTGTCTTTAGCATCTGTCTTAAAACACTCAAACCCATCATGTGGTGGCATTAGAAGGGCAAACATTACCCTTCGTCTGTGCACAGGCTGCAAGGAGTCACCAAAAGATGTCAGTTTGCTCATCAGCACAGGACGAGGTAAAAACCTACTGGCTGGCAAACTGTGATGCAGAAAAATAACACTAATTTCCCAATTTCAGCATTAGAAGAGTGGAGAAGCAGACTCCCCATGTCCAGCATGTTAGCACAAGTTATAAGCCACAAGCATCTGACACAGAGCTCATGACAGTCAGTGGAAAAACCCTCACTGACTTCAAAGTGTTTTGACACAGTGCTTTTCTACACAAACCTGAGAGCAGATGATTTGCAGAAAATGAAGAAAATAGAATATATTTTCACAATATTATTTTGTAGGTCCTTTGGCATAATAACATTCAACCTATAATAAAGGAATTTTTTCTCTTCCATTCCTAAGGAATTTTACTCCAACTTTTATTTATAATCACTATATTTAAATAGATTACAATTGGTACAATATTTGCTCTGATACTAAAAAGCATTTCCATTACTGCTGGTAGGACATTACTATATACACCAAAACATCACTGGGAACAAAGAATTCTGGGTTAAAATCATCTTCTCAAGTACTCTAGGGCAGTATTAAAATTTCCTGCAGAACTAAGCAAAAAAAGGTATTCTGTTGTCTGCATATTTATCATTACCATCCTTACTGTAGACCGTTTTCTGCTAGTCCAGTAAGGCATTCAAAAGCATTTTCCCAAAAAAGCAATAGCAGGATGATCACAAGTGTTTCCAAGATAACTGTCTGTACTTTGATAGGAATGATATGAAGCTATATAGGCACCAACACTAAAAACACTAGTTTTAGAAATATTCATGACTGATGAAGTTCAAACTCTACTGTCTATATTACAGTATTAATTCCAGGTTTTAAACATCTTTTAATTGACTGGACATGACAAGATAGTCACCAAGGAATGACAAGAAAACTCAATCAATAAAGAAAAGTTTAAAATTTGAAAATTGGAGATGAAATTACACTCATCTTCTGAATGATGCTGCAAAGTTTTCTTAGTCTTTATTTACTTGCCATCTGAATTTTAAGTGATCAGCTGCTGTGCAAGGACTTCCCAGCCTCATCCCCATGCTAGGAATAACCCTTCCAGCTAGTGGATTGTCTTTCAGCAGTCACCTCAGCTAGGTAGCAGTGGCACAAAATGTCCTTGCTATTCCTGTTCTTACTCAGATCAGACATTTCCTCTTGTGAAGAACAGATACACAAAGATTAAACTGCATTTTTTGGTGGCATGGATACATTGAGAGATATAATGTGAGGGACAGGTATGCAGTTGTGGCAACACCTTGAAAGGAAATTCTAAGTGCTGCAGGCAGTTAAAATGAAGACTGTACTTATTTATTGAATGATTATTAAATCAGTCTATCTGACAAAAGCACCTGTTCTGGAAAAATTATGTCTATGTTTCATTCAACTCTGTTAGAAGAATAAAGGATGATAACTGCATGATACCACATGCAAATATATATCCCAAAGCATTAGGCACTAACATTTAACTGCATGGTATTTTTCCTGTTGTCCTGGTTGCCTCAAAGTGGTCCTCAGTGACTCAGAGTTTAAGGACACAGAACTGCCAGTTGGCCATTATCCTTATTGAGGAATCAGGTCAGAGGGACCAGGGCCCACAGAACCTGATGCTCCATTAACCCACGCAGCAACCACTGCAACCACCGGTCGGCAACAAAGCACCCACCCAGTACTCACCCCTACCACTGCCTCAGCAGGATGAGGAAGAGAAGAGGAAGAAAAAAAGCAAGAAAATGTGTGTTTAGATATTCACTTTAATAACCAATCCTCACCCCTGCCCCATGCCAGGCATTTCTTTTGTTGATAAAGATGTTATACAGCATGGAATATCCCTTTGGCTGATTTGGGTCAGATGTCCCAGTTGTGTTCCCAATTCCCCAGTCTACTAACTAGGAGAGGGTAGAGTGTGAAAAAGAGAAAGCCTTGGGGCTGCTACAGTGCTGTTTAGCAGCACCCAAAACATGGGTGTGTTTCCTACACTATTTTAGTCACAATTCCAAGACACAGTGCCATAGGGGCTGCTATGAAGAAAGTGAACAACACCTTGGCCAAACCCAGTACAGTCCAGTATGTCAGTAACTATTCAGCATGTTGACAAACTAAGAAAAGTCACTGTCCTCTATGCTCCCTAGTGCTCACTGCTCTTCTCTTGCCCACTTACATTTACTCAGCTGAAATGTATCATAGCTAAACGCTACAAACCTGACATTTCTGTTGCTTTCCTATATAATTTCTGCCTGCTCAGTAAAACAAGGACAAACCATTGTTATTTTCCCTTCCCATAAAAGATGCAATTCACACCTACACTGCCATAGATGAGAGTTTAGAGATGGAATTTCAAGAGAAGGTTGAAACAATTAAAAATCATTGTACTAAGAAATTCCCAGCCCATAAACAACAGAAAGTTTAAAGCAATTGGTCACAATCTATTTTGCCAAAAATCTCAGCCTCTGGGGAAAAGATGCAGAAGGATCTACTGAGTGGATAATCAAGTTAGCAAGGTAGTTCTGGAAAAGTTATGAGGAACATGGATAAATTTTCCTGTATTTGCACTCTTAAATCCAGAGCATGTACCTTTCCAAAAGATAATGTTTTAATTCAGCTTTAAAAAATTTACCATAAAGAAAGAAATTGCAGTGTTGCAGTCTGTGTCTCACAAAAAGTAAGACTGGATTATCACCCTAAGATTTCCAGAGTGAGAAAAAAACTCACCTTTAATTCTTTTTCACCCTTGATTATTGTCTCAAAATTAAATCTGTATACTTCAGTTTAAACCTTTCAGTGTGCTTCTTCATGTCACTGTCTAGTACAATTCTACCCCACTCCACTGCAATCTCTGCTCACCACAGATCTGTGCTCTCTAAAAAGCTCTGCCTGGAAAGTCTGCCTGGGTTAAACTCTGCTTAACATTCATCAAAGCTCCTTTCTTTATTTCCTTTACCTTTGTCACATACAATGTCTCAAGTAACTAATATTAAAAAGTGCACATTCAACATAAGAAGGTACATCCTTTACAATTAAATATAACAGAAGAGGTCTGTATGATAGAAGTATCTTAAAGTATCTTGATTCATTAAGTATCTTACTTTAAGGTATTGAGTGATTGATGTCAGAGGAAATAACAGGTAAACTTTTGATCTTTTTTCCAATTATATCAGATGGTCTAACAAAAGCCTAACTCAGTCTATAAGCCTCAATTCTTTCTTTTGACATTCATGGCTACAATACAGTTCCTAAACCCAGGATCTCTCCTAGCACTTGTCCTAGTTTTGGCCAGGACCTTAATGCAACTCAGTACCAGCTCACACCATTGCCAGGGCTGGGGGAAAGGACTCTCTCCAGCTTCCAAGAAGAAGGGCATTCCTTCCAGCGGGGGAAAGTCGTGGGCAAAAGAGTCCAGTACTGGTTTATTTTACATGTAAATGGTTTCTTTGTATTGTACCTTTTGTTCTTAATATCACTACTGTTACTTTTCATTTTTTTATTTCACTGCTGTTAAATTGTTTTTATTTCAACCCATGATCTTTGCCTTTTTTTGCTTTCAGTTAGATGGGGACTGAGTGGTGGGGTGGATTTAGTGGGAGCATTAAATTGGAGAATACCCTTCCTAAGCCATGACAGCACTGTATGGAAGCCACAGCTGAACACTGCAGAGACAGCTTTGCATTCTCCCACGGATACTGATATATACAACTCACACTGAGCTGTAGAAGTAACATGAGCTAAATTCTGTGTGTTCCTTAGTACATACACCAATCTTTTATTCACTTTACTATGGTCTGTGCAATAGTATGACAGAGTAGAAAGGCACTTCACATTGTTTTGTATTTCTGAAAATTTTATGTATGTAAAGTTTTTATCAACTTACATAATCACAGATCAAATCTACTTTGAGAAGAATTCTGCCTTTCTGAGATGTAATTGAGTTTCCTGATTTGGTAGCTTACACATACAGAGTATAGAGACTTTACTAGGACCTCTCCATAATTTTGATGTATCATTTAAGAATTATAAAATCATCTACCATTTGTACATAATCTTTAATCCAAAAGTATTTTAAAATTCACTGCAGAAGGTATTTCACATTGCTTGACACTGTAACTTGTTAAATAAGAATGTTTTGAGCCCCACATCAACTAATGTTGCAGATGCTCCTTTATCATGAAGAGCTGTCATACTGTACGTCTGCCCTGGTCAGGTGGACACACTGCTCTCAAGGGGAAAGAAAGCATTACCCTAATTCTTGTTCCTTCCTTTAATCTCTCTGTTATGCTCTTACCTGCAGACTTTTAGTGAGTTACACCATGACCCTTCTCCTCTTCCTCACGAGAAGCAATATGAGCCAAATTATGCCTTTAACAAGCTGTACTCTCACACTCTGCTACTCAGTGTTCTCTACAAAATTATTAATTTCATTTTCTATACATAGTTAATTTCTATGTCTTTTCATCTGATATATTTGGACTTTCTATCTTGGAAATACCTACTCAGGTATGGCAGTACCATGAAACACAGAAAAAAGGAAGGCCATTTAGGAAGTCACTTTCAGTAATAAGTTACTCTTTGCATTATTAATATGTAATACAGAATTCATACTCCAAGCTCCCAGTGAACTAGAATTGATGAGCCTGGTAACATGCACATTTGCAATGAGTACTTCTCATTCAGTGTATGATTTGTAGAGCTGGGTAGCAATTGTGGAGATGCCGTAAACAGGAAAAAGCTAGCCAAGCTAGAAGGAATGTGCTAATTAAAGGACACAAGCAAAATGCAAGTTAAAAGCAGTCAGATAAGGAGAAGGGAAAATCCTGTCCCCAAACAAGAAGGAAGGAAGGAGAGAGAACATACCCCTTGCTAGATTTGCATATCATGTCCCAGGGCCCAGCTGCAGCTAGCAGGGGAGGGAAATACTGATCCTTCACATCTCTATTTAGTGCAGCTCCCCAGGCAGCTTTTCTATTGAAAAAGATCTAGGAAGGAAGTTAAAAAGGATGGACGACAAAAGGAACAAAAGAGAACGCAACGGAGTGGAGCTCAGAGCAGAAGCTGCTCCTAGGAAAGGGCGGTATCTCAGCAGCTCACTCTGCAGGTACAATCCAAGGACAGCCAAAGTCATTCCAGTCAAAACTCAGACATGGTGACTAAGGAAGAGGGCAAGTTCAGAAGCCGAGTAGTAGCATCATTGTATTCCTGAGGGGTTAAGTATTTAGGCAAGGCAATATGTGTAAGTGAAGCTAATGCCTTTCATCGGAGCAACAGATGACAGTGCAGAGGGGGAAGAAGAAGACAAGTTTTGGCTGTACAAGCCCTTCTTCAAGAGAGCTGCTGAGCTGTGACACTCAGGAGCAGTGTGTGAGTCAGGACAGTGCCCTCAGCTCTGGGACTTGAGTGAGATGTCCTGAAAAAGACCCAGGTTTAAACAACAGGTATGCCTGTGGTCATGGAAAGATGGCTTTAGCAAAACTTTGTGTGCTTTCCATGAGCTTTGGGAAGATAGCCTCTACCCATTGTAATGTCCACAGATGTAAGAACAGGTGTAGAATTCAATGGTATAGTCCAAAGTCTCCTGAAGTCCATTGTGAACCTGCTGACTTAGAGGACTTCGCATCAGATCCTGAAATCAGATGTCATGTGGGAAGGCACAGACAAATCCATGAAGCAAAACGGATGGACATTGCAGTTCATATCTGAAATAACTCTAATGATTTCCATGGTTTTAACTTGCAAATGTTCCTTGGTATTCAGCTAGCTGGCTTTTCCAAACCCAGACAGTGGAAAAGAAACCTAAGGAGGAAGCACTTAAAATAATTAATAATCATTATGGACTTGGTTTAGTTTAACAAGTATTATCTGTGGTCTTGGAATATTTCTCTGAGGTTTACTGGAAATTTATGAACCATGGGACAAAAACTACTGATAATGGAAGGAACAGGCAAGAGCAGAGTGTTTTAAAACTGTAGAACCTTAAGGAGTTGCTGGGCTTGATTTATTTCAAAAATATAAATCAGAGTTTTTTCCAGATTTTGTCCAAACTCCGAAGCATGAATAGAATAATAGAAAAATAATATATAAATAAACAATTATTTTGACTTCTTAGAGCTCTGTAAAAATCTAAATTCTGAAGGTCTTAAGAGCCAGCTCTTCAGCAAAGGGAGTAAACAAATTAAACCACCATTCTTCTATTCCCCTCTGGTATCGATATTGTTAAATAGCCTCCAAATAATATAAAAGTGAATACTTGCAACTGTTGAGGATCAGAAGGTTCTTTTCAGTTTCAGTTTAATTAGCTTATAGCTAAGAATATGTCCCACAATCTAATACCAAGTTCTTAGTCCATCTTTTCACATTTTGTGCCATTAATTATTTCTGTTATGCCAGTGGGAAAACAAAGACACAGGCCCTAATCAGTGCTCCCAAGTGTTTGTTAATGAACTCTGAGGGACCAAATAGCCATAACTGTCTTGCAGAACTGGAAAACTTCCTTGAAAATAGGTTCTTTGTCCGCATATCATCTTCATATAGCTTAATGTTGCTTTTATCGCTTTATTGCTTTTGTTACTTTTTCATGTGGGAAATGTTTTGATTAGATAGAATATACCCTCAGAGATTCATCCTTATCTTTTACAATAGCTATCTCTGCATTTACAGCAATAATTCAATCTCCATAATCCAGAATTTGTAGAATTTTCTCATTATTTTATCATAGCACTTATCATCCTCTACCACACACAGACAGCTTAGCAATTATAATGACTGTATTATTACCATTTAACAGGGAGTTATAATGTTTGTGGCTGAGATAAAATACTGGGCCAGAATCTAAATTTCAATAACAGAATGCATCATTGTGGCAACACTAACAAGACGCTTTAGTGAATCTGTAGTATTCATCTGTACCTGTGACTACCATGGTATTTCTGGACCAAGATCCTGATTGAAATGTCTTCCAACAATGCTCTAAGCAAGCAAGGAGGCAGATTCTAATAGCTGCCTAACGTAGGCTGCTTGAGATTATTTCACAGCACATCTACAAAGCCATTGGCTTGCACTCACACAGGTGATTCTAAGCAAGACAAAGTTATTCCAACAACTAGTACTCAACTCCATTCAAATACCAGCCAAAGCAGCAGAACTGTGATATTGGCCAGCTGGCTGTGTGCACGTGGGCTGGTACAGTCTGTGTGGGTGAGTGTGCTGTGACAGCTATGCTGCTAGAGCCCACTTGGGCAAGTCTATGGGTGCAATGCACACCTCAGCTAAGTGCTGAAACAGCTTTATGTGCAGGGTGGGTGCAGGGTGCTGACTCAGCCCCCTCAGATGACAGGAAGGGGCAGGTAAGACTCTCAAGGCAGGAGGACTCCCCAGCAGAACACAGATGTGATCAGGTACAATGTTTATGTTCCTCTTTCCCAAAAGGAAATACCTGCCTAGCCTATATTGTGGCTGTTGGTTGGATCCCAACACCTGTGCAGACCTGCCTGTCACATAAAAGCATTCTTTTGCTTGCATACTAGCTCCCAAATGACAAATTATGCTCATTTTTTTGCCAGACTGGGTGTGAATGGGTTGCAGTGCTTTGACTTTCCACCAATGAAGCCCTCTGCTGAGAATGCTGCAAAAAACAGCCATCACACTGAATCTGTATCTTATGTGGTCTTTTTACAAAAACAATCACTTTCTGTAAATTTTCTGAGAAATTATGCAGAATAGACCTAGAGTCTATTCTGGAGCAGAGTAACTGCACTGTCATAGAGGAAATAAATTTTGGTGGAAGACCCAAAATATTTCAAGGGATAAACAGCTTGGTTTCTTCCTGTTTAATTCTAATGCCAAATTGTAATCACTAATCTGCTTCTCAGCATAATCTAGAAAATATATAGTTTACCATGCAGTTCTTCAGCTTTCAATTTATATTTAAACAAAAAGCAAATGAGCACATACGTAAAAATCTGGTTTGATATCTTGAAATGAAATTGTGGCTCCATTTAACTCAGTGGAAAATTTGTCATTGACTTATGTACTTAATAATGTCAGCAGGCACTTTTTCACATAAAAGACTAAACTTTCAGAATAAGCATGAAGGGACTGGCTTTGAAATGAAATTCAAGATTTCTTATTACTTTTGTTCTTCTTGTTCCAAAAGAAAAGAGAAATCAATATGGGTTAATACAATGTTTATATTTCTGTCATCTTGTTTTAAATCTGAAGTGAAAGGCGTTGTTTTAACACTGCAAATGCTTCTTTCCTCCATAGAACTATAGATCAAGGTTTGACATAAGAAAAGCATAACTCTATAGGGAAGCTGAAAAATATTTAAAGCATTTTTTCATCATCTTTGAACACATGGAGTTCATTGCATAGATTTATTACTATTAACTCACAATGTGTGCACTCACACATTTTTTTATTTTTGTGTCCTGTTCTTTCTTATTGTATCTTTGTCAGCCACCTCCCTTTTCTTCACATCAAATCCCTACTTAGCCAACACGTGTGTCAGTCCAAAAGACAGGGCAATGGTGAGGGAAGCAGGAAACACTGTGAGGTGTAACTGGTTTTCACAGTCAGTGATATCTTTTTGGGCTGGAAAACATCCTTTGTTGAGAAGGGACGTTTCTCAGGAGTGGTCAGAGTAATGAGACCTTGGAAAAGAGGCAGACATGACTTTCTTTTGCCTGCACACAACATTCCCTGAATAATCCTTCAAGATTCCCCACCTGATCTAGGAAAAATGAAGGCCAAATTGAGATTAATCCAGAAGAGCTCTTTGAAAAACAAGTGAAAGTGACAATGGTTCCGTTTCTCCTTCCTCTTGGTTTTAGTTTTTTGTCCAAGTTTTTTGTTTGTGTATGTTTTTTATGCAAATGCAGGAGAATTTATACATTGCTTAAATAATACTAGGTAATATGACAGTAATAAGGCAATATGATCAGAGAGGATTTTTGATTACATAAATCAGGAGTATAATTCAATAAAAAAAGTTTATTTTAAAAGTTTATTTATTGTAATGTAAAAAGAAATTTTACATTTAAAGATAGTAATCCTAAAATAAATAGACACCAAAGTTTTAATTAAATTATGGAAGAAGTAATATCTAAACCAAAATAGAAGACTAGGTTTCTGCTTCTAATGACAGCTGTGCAGAACTATGGCATTATTTTTTATTTTAGTTTTCTATTTTAAAATTTCCTTTACCTTTAAAAAAAATTAATTAATTTCATTTTAACATATATTAATGTATCCCCTGGAGCCACTGGGATTACAGTACTGGTAATTTATAGAAAATAATACATGTATGTACCTAAGCTTTCTTTTTCTGATGTCTGCTTTCACCCAGCTTGTTTACTGGTATAGAGCAAGTGCACAGCTCTCTGTTTCAGTAAAGCAAGCCTTATTTATACCAGCTGGGGATTTAGCCTTTCTTGTTTCCATGAATCCAGAGCTATACTCACAGAGCTATACAAATCTTTTACACAAGTATGTAACAGAAAAAGTAGAAAGCTCTAAGATGGCTGAACATTTCCTCAGAGTGCTGAGACTTCCTTCCTGTTCATTACAGTTGTGAGACAGAAATAACTCTCTGATGACTTGACCTCTTCAACAAGAAAAGAATTCTGTACTGATATCTACTAATCAGGTCAAATTGAAGAAGTAAATTTATTTTACTATCCTCTGAAAACTGAAAATGATTAATAATTCCTTGCCTAAAGCCTGAGGATCAATTCTGAAAGAAACACTCCCTATTTTAGCCCGGAAAATCACCTTACCCATTTGATTTACACATCACTGTCTAGTGAAGAATTAGTGTGTGTTTCCCTACGCTACATCTATGATTTGTGCCACCATTTGTTAGGACATAAATCATGGATCTTTATAATGCTTCAGATAATGGTATGTCATGGCTCCAGGTCATCTGTATGATCACAAAAATGAGTATGTAAAAACTGTCAGTATTTAACAAACTTATATAAAATCAATAACTTGCTAAGAAAGATTAGGCATTGCATGGACATGCAGGTGTAAAAAGTCCTGATGAGACAATACCTCAGGCATGCTGCTAATTATTATTAAAACATCATCCCTGAAATGGATTTTCTTCTTGTAAGAGAACAACAGAATGTTTCCAAAAATGAAATAAAGTGCACAGTGCAGTTGTGGTTGGGTAGAAGGAAGAAAAGATTAAATTCTCCTATTTTTTCCATTAAAAAAAAAGAAAAAAAATATCATAAAAGGGTACTTTACAAGATGTACTAAATCATACCATCTTCAAACACTGACTTTTGCAGAGGCCTCAGATATGACAGGTGGATATTTTTGCCCCTTGAAGTGTGATTTATAAGAAATGCCATGTTTGGCAGGCTGTTATAACATGTCACAATGCTATTAAATGCAAGTCAGGAGTTCTTTATAATTCATTAGCATTCTTTCTTGATTGGAAACTACACAGCCACCTGCCCCTGCTGTTATTCAAAAGTAAAGACAAGGTAGTCATTCAGAAGGTAATGGGCTGACAAGCATTTGGCGGGGACGAATACCAGTATATCAAAAGACAAGTACAGAACACAAGCAATGAAATTGCACATGATTTGCTGGTCAAACTACTCATGTAAACTCCTGGGACTTATGCAAACCTTGTTTCTGCATCAGATAACCAGGGATTCATATCAGTATCAGCAAATTCCTTGTTTCTGAAACACCTTGTTTCTGAAAACCGAGTTTTACAGCAGTCATGCACAAATAAAGTTGTTGCCACACCAGTTGTTATAATGTTCACAAAAATTACATAAATACAAGAACTACCAGAGAAAATCTTCAACATTAAAAGACAATCACTATCTAGTGTAACATATAATTTGCACATGCTACAATTTTCACCAGTGAATGCAGTATCAGCTTCCAAGGATTCACCTGCATTTTTCATCCTCAATTCAATCAAAAAATACAAGCAGTCTGACTTTACTAATAATGCATCCTACTCATGGCTGGTTTTTCTACTTAGAATTTGCACAAGCAGTTGAAAAAAGTGTGAAAGAGGATCATGCTCTGGAGTTCTTCAATTTTGAAAATCACTAACTAAATTCTCAAAATCCATACACATCCTTTTATGTCTTAAAATTATTATACACCAACTTCACAGCAATAGTTCTTTTCTCCCTGAAAAAAGGAGCACAGAAGGAATACAATTTCTAGCTGAAACTTGAACTATGAATCACATCTATAATATCTATAAAGACTTAATGTGAAAATCATTTCCCCATTGCTTGCATAACACTCTTATACAATACTTATTTGTATGCGTTTAACATACGAACACATACCTTTAACAGATTAATTTATTAATCACAATTTCAAAGTTTACAGTCGTTTTTCGATCTCTTCATAGAGGGTTGGTAAAAAAGAGACTGAAAATAATCCTACATGAGGAAAGCAAAAAGGAAATACCAGTGAACTGGACCTCCTGTTATTACAGAGGAGAGCAGATAAGCTGTATAGCTAGGATTGCAATTTTCTAGACTGCAAAAGCCCAGCATTATCACTGTGTACACTCTTTCACCTTGGACCTATACACTGTGTACAACTCTTTCAGTTTTCAAGGAACTAGTTAATGCCCTTCATCTGGAGGTTTAGACTGGACTGTAGGAAGCATTTTTTAACTATCTGAGAGGGTGTAAAATGCTGTAACAGGCTTCCTAGAGAGGTGGTTAATGCCCCAAGCCTATCAGGGTTTAAGAGGCATTTGGACAATGCCCTTAACTACAAGCTTTGTCTTGGTTGGTCCTTGATGAGGCATGTGGGTTAGATGCTCATTCATTCCAACTGAAATAATCTATTCTATTCTATCTTGTTCTGTCATACCTCTCCTCTAACAGTAGGAAAGCAGGGGATCCAGATTAGAAAAAATTTTAGGGTGTCACAGCTGAGGAAATTCTGCCAATACCACACAAAAATCTTCAAGCTTCACAGTATGAAGCCTGGTACAGAGGAAGTCCTCTTAAGGAAAGTATTTACAAATAACAAACAGTGTTGAATGAAAGTTTCAGTGCTGTCTCTTTCATCAGCAGTTATACAAATCACCTCCTGCTCTACCACAAATATTGATTTATATTAATCACAAAACCTTCATGACTTGCAGGCATGAGAGAAAATCAATACAGTAATGTGCTTGCTGGTTTTCTGCTAGCCAGCATATTTGTGTGACAGAAGAGGGCACACAATGAAGCCCTGTGGTAAGGCTGTAGGTAAACAGATGAGAAATGTGAGAGCAAAAATGCTGATAGTCAATGGAAAGTAAATCCTTTAACAGCCCTAACACAAATATGCTTTGAATGCTGAATTTATTCTTTCATCTCAGAAACCTATATTTAGCATTCAGCATGAGAGAACAACTCTAGGAACCACATCTCCACTAGACATTTGGTACATCTCAGTCTTATTATTCAGATGTTACTGACAGATCTCCTCTCATACTCTCCATACATAAAAATTGCCAAGAGTGAAGCCTACTTATTCAATACTAACAGTGTATTTCATTCACACATATTTCTCTGTGAAACAAACACTGCTGTGTGACTTCATGACCCACATAACAATGTGCTCTTTAAAATAACACCTCCATGATCTCAAACACACCTGTGTCAGGAAAGTCAGCATATGGATTAATTAGTACTTATGTGTCACTGGAACTGATATAACCAGATCTGTAGCACGAAAACCAAAGCACAGATGCTAGCTGAATCACATAGCTAATAGAATGAGACTAAAGGGAGTAAAATACATCCATCTGTGCTGAGTGAGGTACTGACTCCTTAGATTACTCTGTCTCCTGAAATGCACAAGGCCAGTGGAGCCAACAGAGGTATTTTTGTTTATGTTTGCAATGAATTTTCATGCAGAACATTTTCTACTGAATTGCGGTTTGCTGCTCTTAAGCATAACCTAGTTCTGTTTAAAAAACAGTACTATTATTCCACATAATTCTGTAATGGAGTGCAAAATAAAGATTATAAAAAGTCACTGAATTCACTCTCTGAGTGTTCCAGAATTCACTCACTGAGTGTTCCAGAATTCCTTTTGCATGTAAGAAATTTTGGGGTAAGTTTTCTTTTTGCATTGTACCAGGGAGGAAAAACTAGAAGCCACAATCTTAATTTCAGTTTTACATGCTAGGAAATTAACTACAAGGTCAGTGGTTTGTAGCTGCAGCAAATGAAAGCAGAATCTAATTCTTACTAACAGAAGACAACATAAGAAAAGTATGAGTATTCATTAGCAGCACTTCAAGAGATTATAATATGGCTAAAGTTTTTTTTAAAGCTAATTTCTGATAGCCATAACAGCCGTATTTCATTTACAAGGCTGTCAGTTTGTCTTTAAACACAACAATTTACAAGAAGAACCAAAATTATGATCACAAAATGAATACCTATTTAAATCTTTAAATCTAATTTCTATAACCTACTCCAAAAATTACCCCTTTGCAGTCATGCATTCTTCTCTTGATAAAATGTTGAGATTTTCAAGGAAATGAACAGATACTATTTTCCATCACTCTCTAGAAACCCAGGAAATAACAGTTATATTGTATTAGCCCTACCTTAATGAATCTGGAGGGACTGTCCAGAGCATATGAATAAAATATAAATATAAAAGATAATAAAAAAAACTTGGAGGTGTTACCCTTGACAGGTTGATTGATGTTCTTTCTACTCAGGTCTGGTTTTCTCCACTAAAGTTACTGTCTGGTGGCAGGTGAACAACAATCAACAAGAAACTGATAGACATAGTGTAATGGATTACTGTGTGGTCTCTTTGATTTCACTTTAAGTCATAATTTTCTACTAATTTCTGCTACTTAGAGCTTGAATTATCTAAATTGCTTTGTAATTTATACAATTGGTAAAAGTTCTAAAGTAGCAATGCTAATACAGGATTTAGAGAGGGAAAACAAAGCAACAAGAAGGAGGTTTTAAAAAATAATTTTACAAGTTCAAAGAAGTTCAGTATGCATTTTATGGAAATCACTAAGTGGCAAAATTTATCTTCAACCATTATTTCTCCTTCTTTGCATACAGAACCCCTATATCATGTGAAAAATCACTGGAAAATATTTTACTGTCTAAAAACAAGACTAGTTTAATATAATGCAGCCTCAGCAAATATTGTGAGGTTTTTATAAAACAAAATGTTTTACAGTATGAAATGTTCTGAATTTGTTGGTTTTTCCTGTTTTGAAAGTTTCACTGTTTTTCCTGGTACTTAAAATACAGACAAAAGTACTTCAAAACTAAAGCCTCAAAACACTTAACGCAAGCACTGTATATTTCCCTGAGTCCTTATGTAATGTTACTTTTCAAGTAAGTCAACTTCAGTACAAAACTTGCAGTCCTCAAGCACTGAAGAACTGTGGGAGCTGGAGCTCTAGTGGCTGTCACTTCACCTTCTCCATCACCTACAAAGTCTGTGGTCAGACTCCCAGCCTTTTTCCAAATTCAGGAATATCTCTGTGCACAGAGATTTGGGGAGGTGGCAGTACAGGAGGAGTGAAGGATGAGGGAAGAACACACCTGTGCACAGGCCCCAGGAGGCACCAGGGCAGCACACCGCTGCCACGCAGACCTCAAAGTCACCTGAAATGAGACTTTGCCATTCAGCAAACAGTTTTCATTTCATTTGATTCAAACCAAAGACAGTAGGTTTCCTTAGAATTCCATGGCAGAATATTTGCATCTGAAAGCACTGAGAGGGAGCTGAGGTTATTGTGCATTATGACCAGAAAAGACATGAAACTAGGCTTTCCAGCATGCTGCAAATCACAGAATTCATCAGTCGTGTGCTTCCTACCATGCAGCGCCAATACTGCAAGAACTTCAGCTCCACACAGCAGCAGTACTTCCTCACAGCCAAATTCTATGCCTATGTAATTATATCCACTTCTTCTGCAGTTAATAAAGCAGCAGAAATTTACAGCAAGGGTTGGCATGACTATCTCAGCCACCTTCAACCTTCTTATTAAGTACAGAATATCTCCATTTATCTCATTTGTTCCTGTCATAAACATCTTTAGAAGAATTCTACCTATTGCATAAAAATTTATTTCCTCGAATTACTACATCATGCATCACGGTAATTTCAACACTTATTTCCTTTCAACAATTCAGATAATTATATCTAAGAACTTAGAACAAGCTTACATAAAGTCACTTTACTCTATTTATTATGTGACAGTTGCTGTATTACTCATGAGTAACCAGAGTCTGTCACATTGCAAAATTTCATGAATAATATGTCATATATTATGCATGCATGTATAGTTCAGCATCGTCAAATATAACCAAACAATTAATAAAACAAATGAAGAATGCATAATTGAAGTACTAAATCTGAGAACTCAGAACTGAAATTACTAGCAGAGAATTAGTCATCTGCCAGGCAAATATCCATTGTAAAGCAATCTGAGTGCACTCAACCAATATACAGGTTTTTTTAAAAAATTAAGTATTGCTATTAGAAACTGATTATGCTTTTTAACAGCAATAAATCCCCATGAAATTAGTTATTGTTTACCATAGTTGTAGCATTAACCTTTTGAAACAAATTTAGCAAATTGCTATCTAATGCAAATGACCAATTTTGAAAGGGATTACTCCTTAATTATATCATATACAGTAGTAGTCATAAGATAAGATCATTTTGATGCCAACTGCATCTTAATAGGAACAATCTGACATGGAATAAACTACTTTAATCCAGAATCATTCTCTCATATAATTAGAAGGAGCATGAGGACTACTTAGATGCATTATTTCTGTATGACCAAGGAAAAATAAAAAACCACCTTTGGTTTACATTAGAATTATTATGCCCTTTTAAAAGAACTGCTAAGGCACAGACAACTGCTTCCAAGAACCTGCCTATTGTCAGACCTACACAGTGTGCTTGCTCAATTGTCTGCTTCATGTGACCCAACCACCAGGACATAAGGGGGCATGGGACAGGCCTATTTCCAAGACAGACATTTATTATTTAGAAGACCCTGAGTTTTTACAAAGGGCCACTAGCTTCTTTTTTTACAAAACCACCAATTACAAAGCAAATAATCTCTTCAAAACCTGTCTATTCTATTCTATAGAATACATCACGAGCCACTGTAGCTATAGTATTAAATGCAAATTTCAAATCTGATCAATATATGCAAGATTGTTTAATTAGACTGGTGTAGGTTTTATCTATGGTTGAAATATAATAAAATAAAAAATTGACCAAAACAATTCCAGTCTCTCTTATTCTAATGGAGCTTCTGGACTTGCTTTGGACTGTAGCTCAGGCAGAACTCCTGTGTGCAGAGGAAGTACCTTTTAGGATTTCAGGTGGTGAAACTCTAGCAAAGACAACTTCTTACAGGAAAAAGGGATTCTCTAGTACCTCCAAGAATTAACAGAAGCACAACAGAAACTCTCTAGCACCTCCACAACAGAAGTACAAGAGGAAAGGGAGAAGATTGTAGGCTGCTGCCACACCAACTCCAGCAACCAAGGCTGTCTTATCAAGTTCAAATAAATTAGGCAGTCCCCAGCATCTTCTGTATATTCTAACCCATTCAATTAGGTCAGGAAGATGAGCACAGGATGCCCATTTTTATGCTTGCAGCAGCAGAGTCTCCAGAAGTGGGGTAGATATCAGATCTTCCAAGCAGGAAATAGAGCTGTTTAGCAAAAGGCAGTGATGTCCTACAGCAAGTGCAACTCACTGCAGCCATTTCTGCCCACAGTTTTGTGACACTGGGTGGTGGCTGCCACATCACTGCCACCACAGTGGCTTCCATCTCTTCTCCCTTAGTACGGCTGAAGAGCAGGTTTTTAGAGTACGATAGGAGCTCACTTTCTCTCCTGCAGATAACCAGGTGCTCCCTAAAGCACAAGATCTAATATGGAGGCACAAGAGGTATTTACTCCAAACTTGATTTCAGGCTCATTTAAGATTGATCTGCAGTACAAATGACAGAGGACTTGTCATATATAAATTTGCTAAAATAAAGAAAAGTAAATGGCACAGAAAATCTCATGTAATCCCCTGGTTAATCAAAACTGCTAAAGGACTTAAATACTTAAAGTATTACAACTGCAACTTGAAAATCATCTTTGTTCACGTTTCTTGCTTATTTTTGTGCATGGCTGAGTAAAATCTCAAACCAAAGGGATAACTACTCCCAAACACGCAGGCATTTGGATCCAGATCTGAACTTTGTGGTTGGCCTTACCTCCCTGCTGGCTGAAGCCCAAACCTCCATTACCAAGCACCCCAAACTGTGATACTGCTGGGAACACGTGTGGGAAATTTTGCTCTTACGCACACATAACTCCACAGTTGTCATCGCTTCCCTCTCCACAGCCTTGGCTGCAAATTTGAATGAAGCCCAGTGGTGCCGCAGTCCTTTCCTCCCCCTCTTTATAGGCATCTTTTTGTCCCCACTTTGAAATATATTTTCATACAATGCCAACTGAAAGCCCTCAAAGCTGGAATGCTTGCTGTCACTTAGAGTATGCAAGGGAGAAAAGTCTTATTGGAAACATTCCTTCCCTTTCTTTTACTTTTTGCTGCTCCCACGCTGTTGTTGGCAGCTTTAGATCCATATCAGAAGAAAAGCATGTAAAATGCATGCAGTTAGGCAGTGGTCCTGTAAGGCACTTCATGTACACAAATATCTGCAGCTGTGCACTGCTTCTGATCTGTAGGAGACTACATATGGGCACTGAGATCAGCACACATCAAATCCCTGTTATTAAATGCATGTGTCTTTAAAGCAATAAGTCTTCATTTGTGCTAAGAGAGTCCAATAATAAGAAGAAAAATAAATTATATTCACCCACAGCAGAAGGGAAATTACAATCTCATTCTCTCTGTTCAGGTCATACCAGCCCAGAAATGCAAGAACATAAAAGACTAATAAGGCTTCTAGCGAGACGTCTTAAAAAACCTGAAGTACAATTAGCATTCAAATCATAATTACAATTTTTCCTTCCTATTGCCAGATGTCTTTTATGGCTTCACTCTCTTGGTAGGCAGCAAGAACCACCAGCTAAAAGCCAAAACTGTGTATTCAGATTCCTACCTAATGTACATTTTAACAATAAAGATGAGAAGCTGGAAACAAATTAACAGGCAAGGTATTAATCTCCAAGCACATTTACATTGAGTTTAACTGTCTTACGGAAAGCAGTCCTTATAAACTAAGGAGCACAGAGCATAATAAAGGAAAAGCTAAATGATAATTAAGGAGTTGCTATATGCAACTGAGACTAGCTGGTGCAAAAGTCCACTTTGGCTTCATTGCCTGAAATCATATGCTGCAAATGAAGTAAAAACAAGAAGATTTATTGGAAAGCCAATGAATAGCAACACTTTCTTGCAATTATTATTTTTCTTATATTTGAATTGAGATATAACTACATGCTGACCTTTTAAATACATGCCTAAAAAGTACAGCATTTTTGCCATGAGTTTAGGAAATGTAATGTAAGACAAGAGAATTAGGAAGGCTTGCAGTAATAACTCACAGGAAATACTGCACTTCTGTCATGTAATTTTACAACCAACATAAATTCAAATGGGTACATATTTCAACTGGATCCTGGAGAGCTACACATCAGTACAAATTCTCACAGAATGAAGAAGCCATACACCTCAAAAGGTGTTGATATTAGCAGAACCGTATCTTGCAGCCTTGCTCATGCACAAATTCCTACCAATGCCTTGAGAAACGTTGTTGGTACATATAATTTAAGAGACAACAGAAAAGCTAGCAATATGCAGAACAAAGGCCTTTCTTTTTCTAGACTTTGCTTGCCCAGGTTACTGACAAAATCAAATCTTTATACAGGCTTGTGTTTCTGCCCTGATTTTATTTTCAGATTCACAGTATTTGTGCAAATCTACATTCCATCATTTATCCACAATTGTGCTGAGGTGTTTCAGGACATTTCTCCAGCCTGAGCACAACCCCTAGAGGAGCCACTTGTACTGATGAACACAGCAACTCACAAAAGACTCACAGCTATCATCTACAAGGAATACTTAATGATATGCATGGAATAGGTTGGTGATTCCTACCCTAGCTGACCTTTGTGCTTCTAGTGAATATATAGATCCAACAGGACACACATCTAGGCTCAAGTTTACATATTTCTAATTCTACTTACAGAAGAACAGAATCTTGACTATAACATTTAGCAGGGAAATAAAAAAAATTGCTGCTTTTAATTAGAGTAATTAAAAAAATAGTCATTAGTATTTTTAAAATACTTAATTCTACATATATAATATGTAATAGAATTAGCCTAGGCAACAATTAGTTTGAAAAGGCTGGAGATATTTTGGGGTTATTTTTGCTTTATTTCCCAGTGTAGTACAATCTTAAATTGCAGATATGGGTATCTGACATTACAGTATGCCAAGCAAAACACTTCACACTTTCATTTATTTTTTCTACCCAGCAGATGGCCACCAAGCTTTTGCACTGAGGTGTATAAGAGCTGCTCTAATTACATTTATCATTGAAGTGAGGTAGGCTTGGTACCTTTTAGTTACTTTTCTTCTTTGTGAGTCTACCACTGCAATTTCTATTTTCTTGTCTTTGCTCTGAAATGATGAGTCGCGGTTGTGTTTGTTTCAAAAATACTGCAATTCTCCTATGAAATGGATGAAATTTTCAGTTGGTAACATATCAGAAAGTCCTCCTTGCAAGACAGTCCCTAACCAGTTCACAGGTAATATAAGTGTCTTTTTTAAAGCTGATGACAGGAATATTTTGTCACTTGAAGTGAGGCAGAGACAAGCTTCAAACTCACATTGATCATCCCCTCTCCAAAACACTGGCATTTCAATTCCTACATCCCTCTGGTGTGCAACTGATAGGCCTGGGCAATTCATCTCTGCTTTCTGCATTCCCAACCTGCTGTTACCAGCTTTTCTTACACTGAAAACCAACTTTTGTTTGTAACTGGTCATGTAAAATATGACTTTAAAAAAACATACCAATAACAGGGAAGATGGTAATATGAAAACACTTTAATTCAGATTGTTGCTGAATTTGGTATTGCATGTTTGATGAGCAAGCTGGAATTCCCAAGCTGAGGAAGCAGTAGTTAGCACGGTGGCTAGCTCAAATACACATCCATCCCTGTGAACAGGATGGTCCTGTATCTGTTAAGAGGTAGTAATAGACTGTGTTCTTCATCCTTCTAACATCTAAAGCCATATTGTGAAGG
Organism: Pyrgilauda ruficollis; assembly: GCF_017590135.1. Classification (NCBI taxonomy): domain Eukaryota; kingdom Metazoa; phylum Chordata; class Aves; order Passeriformes; family Passeridae; genus Pyrgilauda; species Pyrgilauda ruficollis. Next base: position 14,259,800 of record NW_024525489.1, read on the forward strand.
TAACACACGTGCAACTTGTGACAAACCTGCAAACCCCAAAGTTCTCTGTATGGCAAGAGCCCTGTTCACATCAAAGGAGCATTTAACTTTCCTTAAATGCAGAAATCAGATAATGACTCACCAAGTATTGGCAAAGGTCTCTGCAGGCAATAAGAGAGTGGTGAGTGGAACAAAGATTTAGTGGATGTCTTGAAAATGCCACAATGAAGAATGTGGAAGTAATTTTATTTGGCATATATGCCCAAATTTTCTATTACCAGGTGTTAGCAGTTGTCTGTCAAGGAATAAAAACATGGCATCATATTTACAACCCCTTGAATTGCTCCTCTGCCTTCTCATAAAGCATGCATACTCAGCTTTTACCTCCATTTTAATAATCTGTGATGCTACAGTAATATTTAGTACTTTACCTTACAGCAGTAAAAAACTGAGTTATGAATTCAACTTTAGTGGCCAAATTAAGTTCAACCTTTTGGAATGTCTTAATCTTACTGAACATTTACAGTTCTATCCCATCTTTCCAAAGAGTTTTATAATCCTACAGTAAACTGAAGGAATTCTGCATTTGGAGGTCTGGAGATTTTGCCTACACAGTAAAGATCAGATTGTGATCACAGAGATCTTTTACTATGAATTTTCCAATCTTTAGACAAGGACTAGGAAAAAAAGGATATAGAATTTATATAAGAAAGAAAAGAAACAAAAAATATAAAGCAAAGGATTAAGTCTTCTTAATTCTGATTATTTTCTAACATACTTTTATATATAAAATTCATCATAATACACCCTTTTCCCTTGCTTTTGCTGAAAAATACATTAAAATAAGTACTCCTGCTTTGTCTGAGAGAGCGGGTACATATTAAAAAAATCTATGGGTCACTGAAAATGTAGTTTTATAACAGAATGCATCAGTTGTACATTAATGCATAATGTGTATTAAAATAAGAGGAAGCAAAACTTGCTACAAAGAAATTTCATCTTTTCATACTGTGGTGCATCTGTATAAAGCAGCAGCTGGAACAACTCTGCAGACTTTATAACCTTCTCTTAGTGATTCTCAACACCGATTTACCAGCGTTGTACATGCACAAACAGAAAGTGCCTCACCATTATCAGACAGGCAAGTGGATGTGTTATTTTCTCCCTCTTCTCCTATCCCTAGCTAATGTCTCATCATAACAGCCTCATCAGCTATCACTGATAATCTGCTTTACCTCTTGTTTTCATCTCAAATACATCCTCAAAAATGACTGTAAGTAATAACCAGCCTGGCTGTGAGCTGAAGGCAGGCAGGGAACAGGGAAAAGCTGTGTGTGCAAATGGCTGACCTTCAAAACAGCCGCTTGCAGAACATATATGCTGCCACAAAACAATATTAAATAACCTTTCCCGTGCTGCCACTCTCAGATTCACACTGAGGCTAATCAATATTGCCCTGCAGCACCAGAGAGGCATTTCCACACACTCTTGAAGGCTCCTTGTTGAATGCCATTCAGCCTAATACAACTAGCTTCAAAATAGCCCAGCAAACCCCAAAGAGGTGGAAATAAAGCAAAAGCCAAGCCAGGCCACACAGCCCAAAGTGCTTCCCCCAGCAGATGACCCCACTGGGATCCCCTCTTGCAAAAACCCTCCAAGACAGAAGCACTTTCAGGGCCAACCAGCTAGACCATAGGAAATGAAGCTGACGAGGTCAGTGACTGCTACTTCCATGAAAGAAGTGAGCCCTCCCTCCACCCAGCCTGCCTGTACCTTTGTGGGGAAGAGGTTTTGGTTTATAAGTAAGGTTTTGTTTTATAAATAATGGTCTGTGCCCACGAGATAACATGGGGCTCACTATAAGTGCTCTTGCTGAGGGATTCTTTTCCGAATATATATCTGAAAATTAGACTGCAGGGCCCTGCACTACCTCAAATTGCAGCAGTATTATCCAGAGGCCTGGGTACCCAGCACAGCATCAGCTGGAGCCCTGCTCCATTCACCCACAATGGGCTAATGACTGCAGCTCAGAGCATGAGGCACACACAATAAAGAAAGAGTCTGAAGACAACTTTTTTCTTCCACATCACTCATTTGCTCTCCCTGGTGTTGCTCAGGCCTTGCAGCTCCTCAGCTCACAGCAGGAACTTCAATCCTCAGTATTATGAGAGGCACACTCCAGCAGCTAAGACAGCTCCTCGAATGCACTGGCAGTCTAATTTATAAACTCCTTCCAGCATTTCAAAAATTAAAAAATAAGCTTATTTGCCATGCATCTGACATACTTCTTCCACACCAAAGTCCGTGCGCAAACATAAATTTTAAATGGTCCTTTCTCCATTACTGATTCCCTCCATATTTAGTGCTTATACTTTGTGAGGCACAGAATGATCTGTTGTTCATTTAAGAGCTTAAAATCCATATCAGTTTCTCATATCTAAAGCCAACACACTGCTTCACTCAAGTGAGATCTACTGCACAAAACACAATTACCCATCAATTGACTACACATCAATGGGACAGCACATGATTAGGCAACGGTGGGGAATCCTAATGATCCCCTGTGAGAATTAGGGGAGTGCAAGCCTCTCATTTTCTGCTCCATGATGTGTAGATGAAAAGTGCACTGGAAAGAATACAAAATGAACGGCAGTAATTCTGTATGCATCCTAACTTCATTTCCATGGGAATGTGAAAATGCAACAAGACCATGATTATCACATGGAAGACAAAATAAAACACTGACCACAATGTCTTACTTAAGAGCACAATGACTTTTCCAATCTTTAGCCCTGATGTTTTCAAAATGGCTGTTAGACACACACACTCAATCTCCAAGAATTTGGAGGTTCATCAGTGTCCACAGGTAGGTGTCAGATACACTGTGCCACAGTTCTAGGGACATTTCACCTGATTCTGAGTGGAGGATTACTCCTCTGACAGGGCAGCCAAAACAATACAGCACTCCCAGGGCCAGTCATAGTGCAACAGATCACTGCAAGGATGCTGACTAATTTTTACTTTCATTCATTCCATTCTCCATCACATGGGTAAGAGAGAATTCAAACCATGCACATGGGTTTATTTAATTTTCTTCTGAAGAAAATAATTTTTAGATGAGCTATAAACCATGATTTCACACTCTATTCCTTTCAGCTCAGGACATATCAGCATCCCAAGAGAGATCTGAATGTTACCAAAGGCTAGCAAATTAACAGAAATACATTGACAATAAAGAGTTATGCGATGCCAGTGCAGCAATAGCAGTGCTAAGTGATGGCAAAACATAGCTAAGCTTAAAGCAAAATTCCATTTTTGCGTGTTCTGAAAAATAAATTCAATTTCTATCACCTGATTTTTGTCCTTGCTTGATTTTTTGGACGTATTTTAAAGGGATTCTGTGGCTTTTTCTTTTGTGGTTCTTTCACAATCAGTATTTTACAAGGTTTGACACAAAAAGCTCTTCAACAAAGCTGATCAAATTTCTTCACAGTTTTAGGAAATTTAGTGATGTATACACCACAATACAAATCCAGGAATTATACAGGGAAATTAGGGCATCAGCATCCAGCAAATGCAATTTTAGCAGAAAACTCTCTTTCCTACTTTCCTACAAAAACGTACTATCTTTCAGTAGCTGGATGTTTTACTCTTTTGGGTCTCTTTTGTCACACAGTAAAAAAAAACAATGTTTCCTTTGTTCCCTGGGCAGCCAATTTTATGGAGCACATGCCAACATTATCAATGAGATTTTCCATACTAGATTAACCTCTTAGTTCACCTTGTCCAGTACCAAGTGACTAATGTTATCCATATGGTATTTTCAAATATTACTTATTTTGCCAGTCTCAGTAAACCTAGTTTGGTTTCCTTCCTTGGCAATAGATGTGCATTGAACAGGGCTCTCAGGGAGCAATAGCTCTCTAAAATGTAGCTCAGTTTTCTTTTGTTAACTTTATCCTCTCCCAAAGATTTCCTATCTCACTGCTCAATTGCTGTGCAATTATTAACCTCCCTTCTTTCTTTAGTTTTTTCATCAGTACAGTTCAGTAGAAATCAGCATGTCTTTAAGACTCTTTGAAGGAATCAAATGGTTGATTTAGCCTCAAACCTAGTTATTGTCATGTTGGGGTGATGATCAACACAGAAGCAGTAACAGTAAGGAACTTTTTACAGCCCTGTAATCTAAGTCAGCAAAGGACTGGAGGAGAAAAGATGGGGCCATTTCTGTCTTTCCAGCATGCACAAACACCTACAGTTTTTGCAAGCATCTGAGACCTGCAAGTCTGGCTCAAACCTGTCTTTCCTTCCATTGCTCTGATTCTGTGGTGAAATACCTCAGGTAACCAGAAGAATCTGACAGCACATCTTTTTATCTATTATTTGTACTCACCAGTGTAGTACTTGAGCAGCTAATGATAACAAGCAGTGTACCAAAACCAGCATGCTTTGGCAAACATCACTTAGGACACTTTTTTTGCAAGCTGCACATATATAAAGTGAATATCTTACTTCTACTTTGAGGAAGTAATAAAGCCTTTGGGTCACAGACATTAAAATTACCCATATACTGGGAGGGTTGACAAGATGAAATACAAAGGCTGCTATACCATATTTTGGATGACCTTCTCACTCCTGAAGTGCCCATGACTATGTGATGTTGTTTGCTCCCTGTCTCAAGTCATTCCCTGTACATTCAATTAGCAAAAATAATTGCTTCATCACAAACTGAATAAAAATGCCAAGACCCATTTAGAGACAACAGCAATTATTAAACAAAACCCATTTGCAGGAGAGTTGAAGGCATTTCAAATACGCATATGAGATTTAAAAATAGAAGAACACTTCAGAGTGTTCAAACTGCAGACAAAATCCTGTTTAATTTCAAAGGTGGCAGGGTTACTAATGCACCAGCTACTTCAAAGAAGACAAAATAAATTGCTTTTTTAAAACACTGGCAGCTCCATCCAACATGATGGGAAATACATAAGATTTGCCAAATATGAAATGCAATGTGCACAGGTTGTTCAAAAGATGCCTTAATTTGCATGAGTGAGCACTACAAAAGGCATAACTTGTCATCGCAGTTAGGCTCAACTTTGGAAATTGCTGTTCAGTCATGAACCTCAAATAGTCAACCCACAAGGTCATCTCTCCATTTTATTCCATAATGCTGGAAAAATAAAGTGTTGTTTATATAGCTGGATGGCTTTGCTCTATTATAAAACACAACAGGAGAGTAATTTATTTAATATAATTATTTAGCATGTGCATGACCATAGTTAAATAGCAACCCACTGAAGAATTTAAGTCCTCCCCTGAAATATTTTTACAATCCTCTCAAAATCAATGAACTTTTGACTCAAGACTGGGTTTCGTTTTCAACTATTTTTCCTAAATCTGTTAGCAAGCTCTTATTACCTTTGCACTAAATGCAATTAAAAACCCAATATCATGCACACAGGAAGGGATATGCCTGGTTACTGGAATCCTCATTCTCAGGCTGGGCTGGCAGGAACTGTTCCTCCACATGGAGTTTAACTGGCTCCCTACAGCAACTCAATGAAATTGAAAAATTAAATATTAACAGCCATGTTTGGTTTATGTTTGAAAAGTTTCCCTTGCATTGAGGAGCTCATATAAACATAATGCTGCATGGATAACACTGGCTGAGTCCCCAGGCTGAGTCCCCAGGCTTCTCAGGTGTGCTATGCTCTGACCTTTGGATCATATTGTCTCAATGACAAAATGGTCACCTGGAGAGATTCAAGCCCACCAGTCTTTATGAAATTATATTTTACTCCATGGATCAGGATGCCTTCAGAAGATGAGCATAAGGAAATATATAATGAAAACATTCAAATTTATCAACAAAAACTTGAAGCCTGTGCTTCATTTCAAAAAAAAAAAAAAAAAAAAAAAAAAAAAAAAAAAAAAAAAAAAGGAGAAATGGAGAGAAGAAACTGAAGGAAACTGGAGAACTGCACAGGCGTTTGCAAATAGTGGCTGGGTAAATAAATTCAGGCACAGGATAGGTACACACTGTGTGACAAGGGAACAGTTCCCAGCCAAGTCTGAATTTTCACCAGGACATAAATCCCTCCATCTGATCTAGAGAGCCAAAACAAGAACTCAAGCTCCACAAATGCTTTGAAATTGAGCAATTGCTACCAGGACATTCAATGATAGTGTAAACCATGTAAAAGAATGATTCTTATTGATTAGTATTTACTATATGATGGCTATTGATCCAGTTATTGAATGTGTTTTACAAGGACTTGAAGTATTCCTGAAAAAACCCCAATATTGAAAAATAAGTGGAACTTTTAAAGCTTTTTTCTATCACTTTCACACGTATGTGAGTATATATATGGATATACATAAATAAATAAGGTATTAGCAAACAAAAAAAAAGTCAAAGTAGTAATATCACACTTTTCCTATTAATAAAACAAGAGGACAATATCACCTTTCAGGAGTGGGAATGCCTCATCATGCTCCCCCCTCCACTCCAAATTCATTGAGCAGTAAATATTTCAAAGGGCTCAAGCTTGTTCATTCACTTTTTTTCCTCCGGCTTTGTATAGTTCCTTTGAGGCAGCTGTCCACAAAGGATCAGATACTGAGTTTTCTAATCCTGTTTCAACTTCTCAGCAAGACTTCTGAGTTCTGTTAAAGATTAGGCAACATTTTTCAGCACTAAGGCCTTCTAGGCATCTGAACAAGGAACGAGACCCCAAATACACTAAACGAAGGTGACATTGCTGTTGGTCATGAAACTCCTTAACTTGATAATTTCCACTAGCAAGAAAATTTTTAAAAAAACATGAATTAAACCAGCCCTTATCATGCCATCTGAATCAAAAAACACATGTACATAAACACTTCTACAACAAAGTAAATAGGTAACAACTAGGATTTTAGCAATTGTGCTATATATGAAAAATGTTCAAAAAAAGGTCAAAGTATATTGTGGGACTGAAAGCCAAATATTCCTGTGTATTCCTTCCTTAAAATGCTGTCATCTTTAGCAAAGTTTGTAAACCACCCACTCTCACGTATAAAGTGTGGGGTGTGAATCCTACCACAATAGTCCTGCAGGCAAACATTTTCTGTAAATATGTACTATTCTGGGAAATTGCAAGTACACATGGACACATGTATATGTGTGTGTGTGTGTGTATTTGTGTGTATGTGTATGTGCACCTGGGCACATTTGTGAGAGCAAGACCACAGTGTTATGAACATCACATCTCCACATCTCACAAGTTCAGAGTTTCAAATTTCAGCTGGGTTGACAGTGCTTCTTAGTTAAATTATTCTTTATCTATTTCTGTGAAATATTTGTTGACGCACAGGATGGAGATTTTGCTTTCTGAAATTTAGAATGAATCTTGAGCAGATGTTTGGGTTATTAATATCATGCAAATATAGCAAATTTCTTCCCAAAACATATTCCCCCTCACCCGTCATACAGTTAAGGGATTTCACAGGGGAACTGCCAACTCAGGCTGCTGCACAAGGCTCCCACACAAAGGCTCCTGCCCAGAAGGTGTCAGGATGGGACTGTACCAGTAAAGGTGAGCTGCAAGGTAAAAGACATGCTGCTGACCTTTAACTGCTCCTTTGAGATGTGGTGCCATATGGAATTCCCAGGCAGGGTGTGTGCTGGCACCGTGGGAGTTTCTATCCTAGCAGTAAATGCAGAGGGCACACTGCCAGCTACCTTCCCTTCATGCAGTCAGAAAAGGGGCAAAGAGGGGTCCATTGCTCAGCTAAGGAGTTCAGAGATCAGATCAAACCCTTCAACAGGGGAACTGTAGCAGGAGAAAAGGCTGAGAATGTACACACTAGTGGCACATTTCAAAGTCAGACACAAGGCAGTCTGATTGTGATATCCAAGTGAGTATGCCCTTCTCCTCTGCATGTGTGCATGAGCATTCAGTGGAGAGCTTCAGCTAGGACCCCATGACTTAAAGACAGGGGAGGAGGCACAGTAGTGTCCAAAGTCGTGACATGAACAAAACTGAAGCACAGCCCCCACCAAGTGCAGCATTGCTCCTAAAACATCAACAGAGTCACAGCACAACTCCAACTGGTGCTCCAGGCAGCTGCCCTGCCAAATACTCAGACATGGAGAGCAACATGGAGACCTTGAGTTTGCCTGTCTGGCCTTCAAGGAAGTGGGGAATCCCAATCTGAGATGTGAGAATGTTCCTTTACTTTGTAAGAATTCCATTGTGATGGGGTTTTTTTTAATTATTTTGTTTGTTTGTTTTCTTTTTTCTGTTTTTGTTGTTGTTGTTGATTTGGGGTTTTTTTTGTTTGGTTTGGGGTTTTTTTTGAGAACAGATGCCTGTTTAACATTTCTGTAGTAGTCAAACAAAGGTGAGTAGGCTTCTAAAAGGTTGTGTTCCACCAACACAGAAAACCAGAAGCTGTCAGCAGTTCTCATGCTTGGCAGGGTTCTCCTGAAGACTAATTTTGTCTGGTTTTGGAGCCCAGCTGATGGGAGCACAGTTTTCTGTTATTGTCTTATTTCCTATTTCTCACTGCTTGTTTGCAAGTTACAGATCACGGAACTGACAAAAAAATGAATCAGAAGTTTCACAGACGAGTAGGTGGTTTTGCAGTATTCACGTTCTGACTATGATGCACAAGGAGATCAAAGCTAGCATTACAGATCAAAGAGACACGAAAACCTCTAATTGGGGATTTTTTCATCAAAGTCACATACACACATGGAATTAACAGAGTAATTAATAATCCAGGCTAAGATTACACAACCAAATTCTGGACATACATCCCAGAGAGCTGTTCAGTTTTGCTATAGAACCACTAGAGATAAATAGCCTTTTCTAGATCATGAGTCATCTGTTTTTGGAGATGCTCTCTGGGTTAGATTCAATTAATTCCATTCCATTTTACTTTATAACTTCTCACTGCAAAAAGAGCACAACTATCCTGCTTTGAAATAGATACCTATCTTAAAAAATTTGAAATTTCACAGGATAGATTCCACCTGTAAGGCAAGGCCCATTATAATGAGCAGAAGTTTACTCTAAATATCAACACATTTGACAGCTTTATCTATTTCACAGAAGCTCAGCTTATCCTAGTCTTTGGTAGACTTTAATGAAATGTCTTTTAACCCAGAAAAGCTCAGTTCTGCAAAAAAAACCCCAAAACTCTTTAACACTTATGCAACAATGCATTTGACTTTAGTCCTTGAAAAATAAGGACAATGAAAGTTATAAAAATGTGATGATCTTCTCTTAGCCATTTTTCTCTAACAGGGTTTGGGAATTGTGGCACGGTGTAGCCTTATACAGGCAGATCCACCACATCTTTTGATAAATCCATAATACATACATAATGATTTGAGGTGATAGAATTTAAGATAAGGTTTCAGAAAGCAAAAATTGGAGGAAGATGTTCCATGAAGCACTACCCAAACAGCACTGACTACATCCTGCATGTAACAAAGATTTACTGTCCCTAGAAGAGAGCACCTTTTAACCAGATGATGTCCCAGACTCTGCCTCACACTCTGGAGAAGCTCAAGAAGGAGCTCAGTTCTTAAACTGTAAATTCCTCATCTATACAACATGCTTCCTTTTCCGAAGAGAGAAGAGAAGAGAAGAGAAGAGAAGAGAAGAGAAGAGAAGAGAAGAGAAGAGAAGAGAAGAGAAGAGAAGAGAAGAGAAGAGAGAAGCAATTCCAACTGATTTAATTTGAAGAGCAATAGCATATGCCAAAAGATTAGGACAGTATGAGAGATAGTTTGAGACACTTTTTGAAAGAACAACTATTATTAAAAATAACACAACATACTAAAACTATAAAAGTTCTTCCAAATTATAAGTTGACAGAGAAAAACATAAGATTCCAAAATGCAGAGATATTAGACAAGTATTTAAAATAAATACGAATAACATCTCAAGTGAGCTTGGGTAAATACAGTACCTGAAGACAGTCTAGCACTTGATGTACTATAAGCCTACCTTTTCCAGTACTAAAGATCAGGATTTGGGAGACTTTATCTGACTTTAGTAGTGCATGTTATTGCATTACTGTGGGGGGAGGAAGAAGACATGAGGGAGAAGGGAGGGACCAGCAGGAGAATTACACACCCATAGCTCACTGGAAAAAAATACTGTAAGAGAAGGCACTATGCAACTTGCTTGGCAGATAACATAGCAGCTGGCTTTCTTAGTTTAAATAAAAAGTTTTACTAATGTTGCATCTGATTTAGAATTTAGAGAGGCTAAAGATTTTTCAGTACTATGCTTTTATTCTGCTGAATGTTTTGAAACACAAAAAGAGGAACTGCTTCAAATACTTATTCACTGTCCACCCAATTTTTTAGAAAAGGAAGATCTAAAAGCATATCTGGCAGCCTGTTTCTGTGCAGGAACACTCAAGTACTTGTCATCTGGCATAAGCAAGCCAAATAATGTTGAGTCCCTTCTACTTTTTATTCCTGCAAAGGATTAAATTCAGAGATTAACCATAATGTCTTTCAACCACAGGGTCGCATATTCACAAATAACAAAAAGAAAACCTAAATCAGTATTTAATACATAATTTTATGCTGCATCTTCAAGAGCAGCATGTTAGCAACTATAATAGTTCAGAGAGAGGAGTCATTAATAAGCTGATTGTGACATATGGCATACAAAGTTTTGGAGGGTTTTAGAAGGGTTTTTCTATTATTTAGGTTTAGGAAAATAAGCTCAGTCTAGTTTTAGGTTGTTGTTTTGAAAGATAACTAAGATTGCAAGCAATTTCAATATTCTTCATAGTAAACCATAGACTACAAAGTTACCTTTATAAAAATATTTCAAATATTTGTAATAGCAAGAATTCAACATCATTTTAAAATAAGGTATTAAACAAAGATAATTTAGTGCTGGACCTATAGATGTGTGCTGGAACCCTACTTTTGCTCTGATTAGCATCCAAAACTGATGAAGACTGTGAGCACCAGGAATAGGCTTTGACTGGATGATGAAGTACAGCAGAAGAGAAAATGAGCCTTGGTATGGTCCTGTTTTTCCAGTGGGTCAGGAGCCAGACCCACCCTCTGTGAATCCATCACTGTAACCCAATTCTTTCCTGCTATGTCCTGGAAAACTTCTGCAATGTAAAGTCACTTTACATCCCAAAAAGACTTCCCACTGGCTGCAACAACTTGGTTTGGGAAAATGGGCACAGATTCAGGTCATGATTCATTTTTCAACCTTTTCTTGCACATGTGGCATGGAACTCATAAGCAGCTTGCAAGCCTCATGATTGTCAGTAGCCCTCACATACCTGACTTCTAACAGTGACAGCAGGGGCCACAGCAATGGGTACTCAGTAGCTTCATGTAATAAGCAGAACTGTCTAAAAGTCTAAGAAATACAGAATTAAGGGAATATTTTAGCCATTATTGAAGAACACAAATATTAGAAGTATGAAACTCTAAGGAAAACAGCATAATTATTCACATTCTAGCTTCCTTTATGTGCTCCTTATTGAAAAAAAAATCATTAAAGGTATGCAACATTTTTTTCCTAAAATTCAGAATAGTAAATAAAGAATAAAACTGGTGCTAAATATGCAGTTGCATTTTTACTCATACATCCTGTGTGGAATATCATATGTCTACATCTGCAAATATCCTAGAAAATGCAACATGCATTTGAATCTTTAAGGTCTTATTTACCAAAGACAAATTCTGAATTCATCACTTCAGTGCTGGCATGTGAAAACTGAACTGTTCTAAACACACAGAATATTGTGAAATATTTATTTTTCAATCTTTTCTTTTGTTCTTTCTCAAGCAATTAAGACAGGTTGGAGAACTCAACACTTTTTCACAGATTCATTTTTAGCACTATCAGCATTTTTGTTTCAGCTTTTAATTGGTCTATTATGCAATGGAAACAGTATAATTTTGTTTATACATTATGCAAATGATAATACAAAATTCAGAAATAAATGCTCTCTATAGAAGAAAAAAATGAAATACACATATTCCTATTAACATTCTTATTCTGAAGAATCTGCATATTTCAGTGTAATGTGTGCTGATGGGAAGAAACACAGACCTGATTTTGAATGGAACTGTTGGAAGTGAGGCATGGGCACTATAAATGCTTTCAAATCATTCATCCAATTACATTTACATGAATCAAAGTGAGAGAAATGAAAACTAGAAACTTTGCAGATATTCATACAGATCATAAAAGGAATAAATGCATGTATTGCTTTCATGGTGCACTGGACATGGTTGAAAAATGTCAGTGGTCTGATTAGTAAGAACTTGCACATAGTCACCAAAATAATTCAAACAGTATGTCTTGGCTTTAAACACTTCTATAGTTGCATAATTTCAGAAAATTTTACTGCAATAATGCTTTTTATATGCAGCTGTCTCTGACAGAACCTAATATATATATATTGAGGTGATGTACATTTGAGAAAATTTCCATGGGCTAAACTGAACTGTTAGCACGTCAGCTGAACTGCTGAGCCTGCCTTAAGTTTTGAATTGCCCACAGTGAAGCGATCAGATTATTTTAAAGCTTTTCTATAATTAGATCCCAAGTTCTTAATTTTGTTTTGAGCTGACATCAAGTTTCTTGTCATAAACACCAAACTCCCATTAGAAATAGGAATCAGAGTGGCTGGAATATGGTAATGGACTGAGCACTGAACTTATGTTTTAAAACCTGGATTCACTTCCCAGCATTCTTGCATTACCTTCAGCAAGTTTCTTCACCTTCCTGCCTCACTGTGGTTTTTTCCCAGTTGTTTTGCTGTTACCATTATATATTTGAGGCAGAGACCATTTCACATAATGTGTTTGGGCACCTCTACAGGGTGACAGTACTCCAAATTCAGGCCTTTAGATGCTACTGTAGCATTAACCAGAATGTAAAAATAAAAGCTTAAGATGTTTTCTGAATGTCACTGTTTCCATCCAGAAGTGTCTTATACTGCGACTAGTACTATCCAATAAATCATTGTTGCAAAAGACTAAATGTTGTTAATCCCTAATCAAAATATTTTTCCAATTTATTAACAAGAAATTTACACAGGAAGCAATTTTAAATGCTTACTAAATATTTACTTGCTTACTTACCATGATATTTTGAACCATTATGAGAAATTAATGGTGTGAGCTCAATTGATATTTATGAAAGTTTTAAGGCATTTCTGTTTTCTTTAAGCTTTTTTCTAAAAATGTCTTCATCAGCATTTCAGTGACTTTTTTGAGGGAAGGAGGGAGAGAACTGCATTTGCTTACCTAAATCTGCTAATATGGTTATCCCCTCTGAATCAGTTGTCTCGGCATAATATTTTAAACCAGAGAGCAGTGCTTTCTCAAACAAGAAACACTCTCCTTAAAGTGAGAGCTGAAATCTCTGTCTCTCATCTCATTTCCTGTATTTCTGGTTTTTATTCAAAATATATGAAATCATTGCTTAAAATGGGTATTCAATCACATGAATATTATGGAACTGCTAGAATATAGATGTTTAGCAGTAGAAGAGAAGCATGACAGAGGTTAAATCCCACTGATCTCATTCCTTGTTAGAACCAATGGATCACATTCAGATGATATTCAAGGCATCTCACATAAAGACTATGAACCATATATAGACCCCTATATGCTACCCAGCAGTACAAATTTGCTATCCTATTATATAAACATCTAATTATTTTTCAAAGTGTTGAATGCTCATACAATTTCAGCAGAAACACAACCACATAGTTCAGGGTGCAGCTGAAACAGCATTAGAGTGCTCTGAATGTGCCTCACTACGTCTTAAGGACACCAAACTGCAAGCATCCTCCTATAAATAGATACACCCACACTGAAAGAGCAAGAAAAAGATTTCCTTCTTTTGATTAAATGTATTTCTGATATTTTATCATTAAAACTCAAAAGCGCTTTTAAAAGTGAACACTCCTAATTAATACTGAGTAATTGCAACTCCCAAACTGACAACAGTTAATATTTATTTCTTTAACCAATATAAATAATTTATCTCAAGTCAGTTTTAATATTCCAGTTACTCTGCCTCTTTGAGGATAGGAAAGATATGTGATCCTCATGAGGCAGACAGAGTTTTATCCATTGTAGGAGACAACCCTGCATAAGGACTCCCAAGGAAGACTGGCAGTGCTCTTTCAACCCGTCTTGCTTTCACAAGATCTCAAGTTGATTCTTGTGGTGGGTTGGCATTGCCTGTACACCTGGTGCCCACCACTCTACCACTTCCCTCCTTAGCTGGGCAGGGCAGAGAAAATACAATGAAAGGCTTGTGAGTCGAGATAGAGACAGGGAGACATCACTGACCAGCTACTGTCATGGGCAAAACAGGTGAGACATAGGGAAATTAGTTTAATTTATTGCCTATCACCTCAGACTAGGGACAATGAGAAATGCAGCTATTTTTATACCTCTTTCTGGTTGAAGTTGCACTGATGTTTATTCCCTGCTTCTTGATTCTGTTATCCCAGAGGTGCTACCACTGTCACTGACAGCCTTGGCCTAGGCCAGTGGTGGCTTCATCTTGGAGCTGGCTGGCACTGACTTTGTGGGACATGGGAGAAACTTCTGGCACCTTCTCATAGAAGCCACCCCTGTAGCCCACCTGCTACCCCAACCTGGCCACACAAACTAAATACACCAGTTTATGTATTATATTACAGGAGCTAGCACAATTTCATTACTGCACAAGTATCAAACTGTTCTTTCCCGTTGTGACGCACCAGCTTCACAGATGAAACAGCCTGAGAATGTGGTGCTCCCATTTTTCCAAAAGAGATGGGCTTCTCAACAAGACTGGGCATTTTTAACAACAGAGTGCCTCTAGGGAATACCCTAGGAATACACCTCAGAAAGGTATGCCACCTTGCAACAGAACTTGTTCTCTACATGAAAGAATGTTACAACACCGTATCAAGCAAAAGATCAGAACTTCAGTTTCTTTACAGAAAAATGAAAGATAGTGAGTCAATCGCACTTTCATTTTCCTACAATGCTCCAGGTAACTGAAAATTTGCACAAGAAAATACAGATAGATATAAATATTTCTTCTGCATGGAGCCACCCACTCAAATTACTAGAAAAAAACAAACATCAGCAGCAGTAGTTGTGTAAATGAAGTGTAATAGGCATACTGTGAATGCATTTGTACTTCATCTTCCAATTTATTTTTCTACTTGCAATCACAACAGTACCTGAGCTAACTTTTTGTATTCCATGTGCCCTTCGTACCCAGCACTCTAGCTAAAGTTATTTCCTAAAAACTCTCTCATAATCCACAAGGCTACACAAGGTCAGAAATTTCAGCTATGGAACCACTGCCATCTAATGCTGGTTTCCCCACCATGAACATCTTCACTTGTCAGATTGCTTTTTCCACGTTTCCATTTTCACTCAGTAAATGAAAGTAAATGCATCTCTGTTTTAATGAGGGAAAAAAATACAAATTGAAGATCTCATGTCAGAAATCCAGTAGTTCAAATAAGACTGTTTTCCTGCCATCTCCCTACTCTTAATGCTTATTCCTCTTTTCCCCTGTGTTCATTAAACTATCCTGTCTATGATAATATGGATCAAAGTCCACTCAGAATTACAAAACCCTAATGCAAAATGATCTACAAAGAACTTCATAATGCTGCTTAATTTGCCCATCTTTAGGGTAAGTTGCCCAAGAAACAGAGATACCATATCAGAAAGCATATCAGCTTTCCTAATGACTGGAACTCAGTTCTTAGACTAGTCCATCAGAAAGAATACTCATCAAGGCTAATTTAATCAGGTGTGTCTATACAGCCTCCAGTCAATGGAGAGAAAAACATTCACCAGGGAAGCCTAATCTGACTGCTGAGTCCCTGTGTGGAGGACAAATGCTTTCTCCTCAGCTTCAGCATAGATGGAACTGATAGAGATCATCCTTACTGAGCTAATGTCAACATTCATAAAGAGCTCCTGCAGGTTTATCTGCTCACCTCTATTTTCCTTTTTCAGGCTTTACCATCAGAGGACAAAACTGCTGCCAAAATTCAGACCCCAGAGGATTTAAAGAATCTTTAAACAGTCTCCATACCTCCAGAGTGTATACATTTAGCCATTCTGAAATTCAGATGCATGGAAATGTCACATTCCATACATCAAAATCTCACTGCAGTGGAATGGCCTAGGAGATAAAAATCAAACTATAATTAAAAGCTTAGATATAAACACAGAATTTACAAAGTAAACTAAAATCTGAGTATCTGGGAAAAAAATTATATGCACATTCTTTGTTGTGCAGGTGACAAGCACAGAATGTTATGGGACATTTACAGAGGTCCATGCTGTTGGATATTATGGGTATGTATGCCACTAAAAATTAAGATATGTTGGTATTGACCATGTTCACCCATGCAAGTGCACTCAAAAACACATACAGTGACATGGAAACAGTGTCATTGTATATGTGTTTATGACTTTAAGGTAGATTCCTGGATTTTTTTAAATTTCTGAAGCAACTTAAGAGTTGAGAAAGGAAGCTGATGGTGTGATATTGATCATAGCATTATCCTGGGTATCCACACAGGAAGAGACAGGGCCTTGACAACAAGCAGCAGTGTCACTTCTTTCCAGAACACAATCCTGATTGTGCAGGGAACATATCAAAAACACAGGCAAGATGTGTAGACAAGAAAGAAATCACAAAGAATGGACACTAACACCTATGTAATAGAAGATTACTCTCTAGACTTTGTTACTTCCTTGGTTCCTCTATTATTCGAGGGCATCATAGAGTCACAAAACATCAACCTTCACAGCAACCCACGTGGGAGAAGTACTCCCCTCACTACACAGCGGGGACAGGAGGTAAGAGAGGAGAAGAACAGGGAGGAGGGAGTCTGATGCAGCCTGGACGATGGCACTGAGAGGTTTGGCCACCTGATCAACCTGAGCGAGAACTGAGGAGCCAGAGCACGTCTCCTCATTTGGCTCCTGAAGAAAGAGTCAGGGACTCAGTCAAGCAAGACTTGCAAGTTAGCCTGTAAGCACCAAGGGAAAGGACTTTTGATCACTCTAAATCCTGAGTGAAGCATCACCTTTCCACATTTTTCATTAATATTTATTTCCACAGCCATAATTGTCAACTGAACTAGATTTTCCTATGGCACATAGAGAAGGAATTCCCCACAATCAGGAAGACTACAGAAAATTTATTTTCCTTATTTGAATATATATAACATCTAATTTCCTGATTGCCATATGTCATATACCTATGTTCAGAAACACCAAAATAGGAAAACATACCTGTCATAAACTGTTCTTTTCAAAACATACCACCAGCTAAAGCATGGTATGAAAGTCAATTTTAACATAATCTGAAATAGGATAAGAATAAGGAGCATATTTTCCATGTTACGTATTTTCAGGTTTAAGATATTCAAAACTAAAATGCTTACGTTTTCTAAATTTAAAGGCAACATGCATGGCAAATTATATTCCGGCCAATACTGCTCATCAATCAAATACTTAGGGTTTTCCTGGACATACAGAGCTTTCACTGCAATGATTCAGGCAGAGTTAAATATAAATTTTTACCTTGAACCAAACAGAGGACTTAATAGTTTCTAGTGAAGGATTACTTTCAAATTCTTCTTTTAACTCATTTCTCACTTCAGTCACATTTTCTCTGAACTTTAAGAATGAATGTAGGCTATTCAGTTTAAGGAAAACTGGCTGGATAAATCAACAGCATCACACATTTTGCATCAGACCAAATATTGATCCATGAAGAGTTATTTCTGAAGATTATTAGAAATGGAAAACTTCCATGTGTTCTTTTTTTTTGTAACTCATTCATGTATTCCTATACAAATTGAAGTTTCATTTATAATTTTTACAGTTTGGTCTACACTTTCAAAAAATATTCAGGAGAAGCACACAAAAACTACCATGCCTTTAGGAATTTTAAAGTATAAATCTGCACTTTTAAACTACAATTAACCATTTCAATACTTTCAAATCAAATAATAAGCTACTTTATGATTTATATTTATATATATTTGTTTTTCAAAAAAATCAAAACAAAAAAAAATTCAAAAATTTGGGAATCATAGTTGCACAAAAAATTTAAGGATCTGATCTCACAAGAAAAGCCAGACTCAGATAAAAATTTCATCATTAATACCCATTCCTGATTTCAAGGAGAATTAAAAGCACAGAAAATTTCTTTACAGGATTCTTTATTACATTGTGTACTTTGTTGGGCTTTTTGAGAACCCAGTAAAATTAATAATTTTCAGCTCAGAAAGACAAGGCACTATGTACCTTAGCTGGAAGCTATTTTATTTGTATATTATTTAAAAATTTTCAAAAGGAAACTAAACAGGGTTTAGTTTCTGCCCTGGTAACTTTTTTCAGCTGCTTTATATGAAGTTTGCTGCTAATAACTAGATAGGATGTAAAGCACTAAGGAACATCAAAAAGCAGTTCTGGGATAAATATGTTTCACTGCCAACACAGAAACTGAGTGTTTCTGCAAATCTAAGACAGAGTTTGGTTTTCTTTAGCAACCGATGCTTTGCCGATGCTTTTAAACATGAACAGCTTCCATAATGCATTCAGTATATTAAATTACCAGTTTAGCTTTCAAGCAGAGTCTACTGTCACAAGTCTGTTCTACCTCCCATATGTTCCAAAACATAAAGATTTTCCAAATATCTGGTTTGGTCCCAGTGCTATTCTATTGACAACAGGCCCAAACAAAATTTGTAAGGTAATGAAATTACAGGATATGTGACTTTGATCTGTTCTCTTCAGTGCACCACACAAACCAGACCCTGAAAAGCACATCTGAAGATAAACAGCTCATATTGTTGAAGCACTGTGCATTTTCAGCATTTCCTGTGCTGAAACTCAGCCTTGAGTGGGCTATGTAGATAAATGAACACCACGGAGAGCACAGATAGATCTGCTTGCGAGACGCTTAACACTGCCTGTGGGATAAACATTCATACAAGTCAAGACTCCTCTGAGGATATATAAATTAAATATATCATTTGGAAAAACAATAAACAAAGATGTTGCACAAACTTAGAGCTGATCCAAGTAAATGCAGATCAAGCTGAGTAAAATCTTATAAAGTTCTAGAACATCCTGACACTGCAACACTGTCTGCAGACACCTGATTGCACCAGATATGTCCCAGTTTCCATGCCATGTACAGTATGCTACATGTTTTACAGTGAACTGAATGAAAACTTAGATGAAGGCACAAGTCAACGCTGATTTTCGCTGAAGTGGTGAGCAGTGACAGTCTACCTGAGTGAAACAATGCTGGAGAACCACGTCCCTTCCAGAAAACTGGCTGCAGAGAAGTGAGAAAGCCCTAAAGAACAGGTACACCCATCCAAAGAGAGGCAGTTGGGTCATTCAAGGGACCTGCAAGAAACAGGGACAGCTACTTGTTTTCCCTCAAGCTGACTGGTTAGTGAGAGGGAACAACATTCACTCCCAGCGTCTGCACCCTTCCCATCAGCTCCAGCAGATCATTTTCTAGTCTTTCTCAAGCCAGTCAGCAGCAGGCAAGCACTGACTTATGCACAAGTAAGGTGAGTATCTTCTCCCCACAGAAAGCTTTAATTATTTTAACCTGACTAGTTATGTTGAAGCATCTACATTGAACAATCTGTTTAGTTTAGTTAAGGTGTGATAAGGAAGCAGTTAGTGCATAGTCTCAGTGTCAGAGACAGTTTCCTCAGACACAACACTTCACATCAGTGGAAGCTGAAGCTAACCAAATTCAGGCTAGAAATTTAATCACTGCAACACCAGACTGAAATGCAAAGGCTTTACCATTGCCTGACACTTTGAAATCAAAGCTAGTTAACTGTTAAGGATGGGCTATAACTCAGACACATATTCATGGCATAGCAACTATTGTTGTGGTTTGTTTGCAATATTATGAAGGTTATCACAGAAGATCTTGGCTTTACCTCTGGCCACAGAGCACTTAAATCTGTGGTGCTATTCATTTTACTATCACTTTGTAAAAAAGGTAAAACAAATCAGTCTGGATGTGAACCCAAGTCACCAGCCTAAACGTATATGGAGGACTAAAAAGATAGAAACTCCATTTTAAGAGATTTTGCTAGGACAGTTTTAAGAGATTTTGCTAGGACATTATTTTACAATGTGAATGGTTTGTTTTGTTCAGTTGGTTCTTTTAAGAGGAAAATGGCTGTGTCCTTTTGGATGGCTCCGTTCACAAGATGTGCATAGAAAGCAAAGAGATCTTCCTCCTCAAAAACACATAATATAGACTAATAAACACAAATTAAATTGATGGAAACTACAGATAAATGAGATTAAAAAATAATGACAACAAATTCCCCATAGACTTGAGGAATGTGAAATAATAGTTACCTGGCTCCAGGTGGAAACAATTTCAGTTTCCTTTCTGCAACTATTTCTGACATAGTTCAATTACAATATAGGGTGAAATTAAGGCCTATTTTAAAGTGATAGGGCATGGCAAAAATATCTTGGAAAATACTTCAAACAGGCTTTCTAGCTGGATTCACTTGAAAATTCTCTTTGTTCAGTTTTATACTGAGGGTAAGATCACGGCAACAGTAAAAGCAAGAACAGCATAAGAGCATTTGTAGAAGGAAAGGAGTGTCATGAGAGAACCCTTGAGTGCTCTCTGTGCCAGCTTTCCTCTTCCAATCTGAAAAATAAAATTTCAGTGCTTTCATGTTCTCCTAATAGTACTTTTCTTGTCTAGAGCATTTGCTGATAGCAAGCTTCCAAACTCTTTATTCTCTCTAACAGTTTTTCTGGAAATGACTTTCTGAAATTATCCTACTTAAACAAATAAAAACCAGCCATATTCTCGGGACTAGGAATCACTGGATACACAGACACATGACACTGTAAGCAAAGATAGACAGGAAAAAGATTGCAAGCAATCCATCAGGAAAAGCATTCAACAAAACCACAAGAATAGAGCTATGAGGAATGTTACTGTACTGGTTTTGGCTGGAGTACCGTTGGTTTTCTTCACAGTGCCTCATATAGGGCTGTGTTTTGGATTTGTGCTGAACATAGTGGTGATAATATAGAGATGTTTTTGCTATTGCTGAGCAGGACTTACACAGAGCCACAGCCTTTGCTGCTTTTCCTACAGTCCCGCTGGTGAGGAGGCTGGAGTGCATGGGAAGCTAGGAGAAGACACAGCTGGGACAGGTGACCCAAACTTAACAAAGGGATATCCTAGACCCTAATTACAGGGGGGGGGGGGGGGGGGGGGTGTGGAGTGGATGTGGGGATGAAGAAGGAGGAAGGGGAACATCTCAGTGATGCCATTTGTCTTGCCAAGTCACTGTCACCTGTAATGGGGCCCTGCTCCCCTGCAGATGGCTGAACACCTGCCTGCCCATGGGAAGTGGTGAATTAATTCTTTGTTTTGTTTTGCTTGTGTGCATGACTTTTGCTTTCCCTATTAAACTGTTTTTATCTCGAACCATGAATTTTCTCATTTTTACCCTTCCCATTCTCTCCCCACTCCCACTGGTGGAGGAGAGAGCGAGAGGCTGCCTGGGGCTTGGCTGTTGGCTGGGGTTAAGCCGTGATAGTGGCTCAGTGAAAGCCTCAGGAATGGACATACAAAGAGAAGGAACTACTCTTCCTTCAAGTACTCTCCTGTACTCTAAACATTTACAGCGCCAGCTTTTCTTAAGCCAAGCATGTTTTCACTCATTTACTAATTCTCCAGGGAACACTGCCAGGAATTTGCGTGATGTTTTAATAGGCACAATGGCCTGTGGCAAGGATTTCCACTGATTAACAACACATGACGTGGAGAACTGGCTGTTCCATTTTGCTTTGCATTTATCACCCACAAATTTAAGCATGAATCCTTTACCAACATTCAATAGCTGTAACACTCTTAGGAAGGATAAACGCTACTGAAGCCTAATGTCCTACTCTGTCCTCAACTAGTTTTGGCCAAATGAGACAAGTAATAGCAAAACAATCCGAATCACTTATCCAAAAGGCTTCCTGCAGGATCCCTGAGAAATCATCCCCTTGCCTAGGGTTTCCCACCTTCCTCTATCATGAGCTCCACCAGCTACAGGCAGTCCACCAGGACCCAGACAGGGACACTTCTGTCACCTATCTAGGAAGTGGCATTCTTCCTGTGATAATCATAATCTCTTTCACAGAGACAAATCCAGTGAATGAGTGTTAGTAATAGCTTGCCAATAGTAATAAAACAGCCACACCATAACTACATTAAAGAATGGTGGCCTCCTTTATTGCCACATTGATCAGAAAGACAAAATCTGTACCTACTGACAGATCCTGCTTTTGCCAAGTTTGAATGCTGCGCTGTTATTTATTCAACTTTGGTCCTTGCAAAGAAAACAGAGAGACAATTCTGGTTACACATATCTTTTACTGGGTTAGGAAAAACTGGAAGAAGATGGTAGCAATACTAAGTGTACCTGTAAAAAACAAACACACTGTTCTAAGGGTCTGGTTCAGAGCTATCTGAAATCCAGAGAGGAGCTTTCACCAGGAGTCTGAAGGGGTACCACACCATGCTGTGAGCTCTTGGTGACAGTGTCCACAGCATCCAGCCATGGGTGAATGGCCTGGTGCTCCCCTGAGCACACAGAGCACACACCCTCCTGGGTGATGTGCCCTGTGCACTGGCACTAATGGCAGGCAGGAAGAGAAGGGATGCACCCACACCTCAGGTGTCTGAGTGGGTTGTGCTCCTCAGCAGGGAGTGTGCTGGTGGTTGAGCAAGTGTAAACCACAGACAGGACTCCTCACCCTTCACAGAAATCAGCATCCCTGCAGGTGTGGAGCTGGAGAATAATTGTGCAAATACAATGAAAAGAAAGCACAGAAGGTGGCTCCCCAGCTTCGGAGTTACCTGACAAACTTCCCCCACTACACAGCCCAAAACAAAGAGACTTAAGTAACGGTCCTGGTAACACTTCAGCAAAAGATTCCATAAGTTTTTTAAATTATTCCACTACTTAAAGTCACTTTGTCTTCCTCCATTCCCCAGTTAAACCCTACTCCTCATTTTCTGTAATCAAAGATGTGAGACACCTTAATAAAAGAGAAATGTTCACAAAGTGCTACATTTCCATCCATCAGAAAGCAAAAGCACAGATAAGGTATGAGTCCCACTAAATCAAGATCTACAATTAAAGAAACTGTTGTCTGCAGTCCATAGCCAATTTGTGTTTACATGGCAATTTTATCCAGGTTCTCACCTCATCAGCTTTCAGAACATATATTTCAGAGAATTCATTGCAAAATTACATTAAGCTGTCTCCTCAATTATTTCCCTTAGATAGCATTAATAGGTCATATTATAAAGCTCCCATTTGTTTTTTTTCTGGCTAACGACTAGGTAAAATGATGTAACCCAACATATTCATGTTTAAAAACACTTTGATTGCATCTAGAAAGATTGCAGAAATTAATTTGAAAACAATTCTCTGAGTTGCATGCTGCCTTTATGATTTTGCAACAATTTACAATCAATTTTAATTAGCATTTACACTTAAAATGCAATGTATCATAATCCAATCTCAATAATTTATAAATCATTAAAATTATTGAAGAAAGACAAGATACTATTTTTTTCACTTCATCTAGGAGGGTTTTTTTTATTACATTAATAGTACAGATACATATACTATGCATTCAAAGATGGGAAAATTGATGAAAAGTAATTAACAGCACAAATTAAGTTTTGCTATCACCTTGAAATGAAATAACTATCACTAGATGCTAATTAGCTGGCAAGTATAAGGAAAGACTGTCTGACAAGGGCATTCAGGAAAAAAAGTACCAAGTTCTTTTAAGTACAATCATTCAATTTTTATGTGCTGCATGCTTCGTGCTCCCCGAGACAAGATCTCTGTGTAAGCACACAGTGGATGTTTCTCTCCTCCTCAGCAGAAGATAAAAAAGGGCCAAAGAGTAGATGCAATGCCAGTCTCATTTCAAATTCAGCCAGCTATGAGCATAATTCTCAATATAAAGCAGTGATGATGCAAATCATAGTCTGGGTTTTGTTTCTTTTTCCTCTCACAGATATGACCTATACGTCAGGCTGAATTCTGGGTGTCTTCTCCATATGCTACATTATGCAAACCATTGCATTTTCTTGGAGATTCCTGACATACCTTTACATATACAGCAAAAAAAAAGGTGTTCCCTCCCTCTTCCCCCACCCAACCTCAAAAAATGAGGCAGGCTGTCAGGAGCAGTGGCTCTCATTATTTCTAAGCATGATCTAAGGGACAGCAGCCAACATGGCAGGGGGATGTTCCGTGCTCTCCCTACAAGGAAGGGAACAAAAGCAAGACACTGGTTCAAAGATTTTTCAGACCTTTCTAATCCTTAAAGGAACTGCAGGATTCAACCATGTAAAAAAAAGAAAAAACAGCCAAGATCAGGGGAAGAGGTATGAATTGATGTGCCATGCCTTTTGGTTGTTAATTTGCCACAGCTGCTTTGCAGTACATACGGATGAACTGGGCAAATATATGGGCAGTTTCTTCAGTAATTTACATAAATAAAATAGATAATTGGTATAAATGCTAAAAGAGGAAAGAAAACTCTTGCTCTATTTCTGGGCCACTTCCTTCCCGCTATAATCCCATATTCCCAAGACTCTGAGGGTACAAATGCAGCCAGTGCAGCTGCCAGGACACAGCTGAGGGGTAATGGTATCTGCTGAACTTCAAGAGCAAAAGGCAAGAGCAAACACAGGCAATGCAGTGTCAAAATCTCCTCCTGACAGGAGGCAAAAAGCCACATTTCCTACAGGCTCCTTCTTTGTTTATGTCTAGGAGGTTGTCTGAGACTAAAGGCTACTACCTTCCCTGTCACTTTTAGAATGTTATGTGTGTTCCTCTTCTTCCACTCATGCTTTTTTTTTTAAATTTTTCAATAAATTACATAAGTTGGTAATAGAAAACACAAGCTACACAATGTGATCTATAAATCCTTGGAATTAATTAGTACTTCACTGAAGGGCCATTTAAGAAAAATGAACTTTTATTACTATGACTAATCAGAGAAATGCTGTTTACAGCAAGGGTATATTGTGGATGCCTCAAACCTGCTTTTGCAATATAGAACAAAAATTGGCAGCAAAAGGCATGTATTGGCTTGCATCCATGCTGTTCCAGGTTGGTTATATTTACACTGCTCTGTAGAAAGCAGGCCCCAGTGGATATGTGGAAAATATGTCAATATATCTGTGTTCAGCAGCCAGAGTTTCCTCTAAAAGAGAACAAGTTGTTTTTGTGCCAAGAGGAGGCCAGAAGACAACTGACACTGGACAATCACAGAGCTGGGCCCACGGTACAAAACAGAGATTGAGCCAAAATGAGAGCATAAACATATCCACAAAATGCGTGTCACACATTCACACGTGTAAATCACTTTAGGAGATTTTGGAAGGACATCAATAACACCAAAAATAATTTGTAACCTAGTCACTGTGTGGGCATTTACCACTACAGCATACAGTACCCAGGGTCATGGAAAGGGAATTAGTGAGATATGAAGTTTTCAATCTGCTTTCATTTTGCTTACTTTCTACAACAGCAATACTTGGTGCACACTGAATTTTGCTGTCCTCTCTCCATGTGCACATGCAGTTCTGTGGGTCTTAAATACAAAGGTAGAAAAGAAAACCAACAGAAATCATTGAAACAACATTATACAGCAGGAATATGAACAGCATCACATTAGGCAAAGCTGTTACTTCTTTTTTTGTTGCTTTTAAATCAGCAGCATTTCACTGTGCCTCTTTTTAATTAATATTTTTACATAACAGGTTTTATTTGTTGTGATTTAAATAATTTAATTCTTTACAATATTTAAGATATTTTATACAATACTAATATCTCTCTGAGTCCCTGCTCTTTGTTTAAATTCAGAGAATTTAAGAATCAGTCTAGCAGTTAACAAGACTGCACTCAGGAAGTAAACCAGCAAGAATCCTGTTCTCACTGGACCACTATTTAAACTGATGTTTATTTTGGCACTGGTAGTTATGGTATGTCTCTGTTAACATAACTGTGATCAATAAATGGACAACAAAGTTCTCTTGCAGGAGCCATCCATCTGTTACTTGCTGTTAAGGTATTGATTTGTATTCTGTATGTGTAGCCACATTACCACACACTACATAATACACGGATGCAATTACTGAAACAAGGAGCTAAACCTTCATTTTTCTCATAGGTGGGGCAAATAAAAATATTGGACTAGTGGCAGTCATACACAAGCAATATTATTGCTTCCATCTCTCCATTTTGATGCCAAAGAAAATCCACATAAAACATACCTTGCAGTGTCTTGAGAACAACAAAAGGTTTCAGAAGTTATGGTATTGTAATAACTCCCCTTTCAGAAAGTTGATTAGACAATCTTAATAGGAAATTCAGAGTTTCAACAACAACAAAAAGTCCTCTGCCTCATTTAATGAGATTGTTTAATGAAGAGCACTCAATTACAGTTTTATGAAGACTTCCTCACGTCCCTTTAATTGCTCTTTCCCATTCTAATTAACCTCTTGAATGCCAATCTAGCTTTCTTTCTGGCATGCCCATTTCTGTGCCTTTTAAGAGTGATCCAGTTGCTCCCAGCAAGAGCAGGAGGTCCGGCACCCACTCTGCACCGCGCGCGATCCCTCTGAGGAGCACGGGCCAGCCAGACCTCCCTGGGTCTGCTGGGCCACCACATGCACACACTGCTCTGCCAACGACTTTGTGCTTTGCTCTGTGACTGAACGATTAAATGGAAAGAGCGGCAATTCATCATATTAATTTATGTATTTAGAAACCAGGAAGATTCACCAAAGATTGCGCACTTTTTTCTCTTTCCAACAATTAACTGAAAGTTCTTTTTGATTGACTGAGTGCTGATCATTTCTGCAGTCTCTTGCCACTACAAAAGACAACTCTTATTCCAAGCTGCCTTTCAGGGATTTTGACCAATATTCCTGAGGAAGTAGTGCAAATGATTCCATAGTGGGGAGACAAGATGTATTTTAAGAAGAAGCCAAAGATTTTTATGGTAGTTAGGATTAAACTAGTAATGCTGAGAGAGAAGTCAGCAAATCTAGATAATTTACAGAATAACAACAATAAAGCATTTGTTAATATTTGTTTTCTTCTTTCCAAGACAAACTACTAGAAGTTTAAACTACTACTACACAACACTGTCTTTTTTTGCAAAACAACGAAGAAATATTGCAGCAGACATGAAAATTATTTGAGGTATATCTCTTCCTTTGGTCCCCACTTGAAGCAGGGCAAATACTGCACAGACACAAGAAAATAATTTAGTTAAGGAAACTTGTCTCATAACAGACCACAACTAAAAAATTTCCACTATAAAAAGCAAATTGCCATAAGCAGTCCTGTACTAAACTACATAAAATGAAGGAGAGGAATAAAGACTGAAAATTCAGAAATGTCTGCATAGGCAGAGAAGTAGTCTGGGAGATGTAAACAATCTTACTGCAAGTTTAGCTCTTCACGTGCCTTCTCTGTTTCTTGTCAAGTGCTCCCATAGCAGGAAGATCTCTGTACTCATAAACACACCCCTGGCCATAGCTTATCGTCTTGTCATTCAGACTTCCTTGAACTGAGAGTGAAATTTCTCTAGAAGAAAGTTTACAGGCCACTATATCTCTCTCACATTATCTACCATTTGTGAACAGCTATTTTTTGTAAGAGCATATTATTCGTAGGTTACAAAACCATAGAAAGTAAAAAGGATGACTGAAAAACACAGTAATTTCCTGAAATCTCATTTTAAAACTCAATGTCTTTTAAACAAGCTTTGAAACAGGGTGAAGTCTTAGCCGTAAGTTAACCAGAAACAAGCATTAGGCTTCAACCCCATGTGTCAGCCAATTCTGGGAAGGTCAGCTTTCTCAACTATTGCTTTTGGCCCATCAGAGTTTTACTGCATTTAGAGTATTATTTCCATAATTAATCAATAAACCAGTTTCCTGAAACAGCACTCCAACTGCATATTTTCTGTTCTTGTTTACCCCTTAGATGCACATTTCTCATATGGGAAGCCTCACTGAGCACCTCCTCACCAAGCAAGTTTGTTTTCAAAATCAGCCTCTATCAAATAATGTTCTTGCACTGACAGGAAGCACACCACGGACACAAACTGTGGACTGGAACTAATGGTGGCTTATTTTACACCCCCAGGTATTTGGATGGCGGGAGAGACAGAGCCAGGCAAAAAACAGTGCCTATGAGCAGTGCAGAGGCTAGATGGAACTGGGAATGCAACAAAAGGATAAATACAATTGTACAAAGACAGTACCTGTTTGAATGTAACTCATCCCTCAGACCTTAACATATAAAGGAAGTGTATTTCTCAAATACTTGCTGCTCCTAACACTGAGAGGACTTGGGTATCAGAGAGATTCAGAGACCTCAGTCATATGATCAGTTTCCAACTGAAGTAAAATTCTTCAGGACACATATCTCAGGATAAGTTGAGAAGAAACCCACTCCTGCTCCTCCCAACTTTTATTTTCTAGGCCATGCTGAATGCTATGGACAAATACAATCAATTTAAATGCCCAAAAATGTCTCCCAAGTCTCTAGGCTAGACTTCACAGAAACAGCTTTCACTTTCTTCCCCCAAAATAGAAGCTAACAGCACATGGGCATTTTTTAATATAGGGAATAATAATACAGACTCAAAAATTATCTGACTGCACAGATCCCACACGAACAAATTACAGCTGCTAGCAGGAAGCAAGTATACTGTGGAAGTATAGAAAATTTTTTATCTCATAATATCTTTAGCATAATGCATAGAATATTCCTTTGTTTCTGCTATAAAATCATTTCATTTAAATCCAGATCAACTATTTATGTGACCAAGTCCATCTTTCCCATGACTCCTAGCATTTCAAACAGTTCCTGATTTGCTTTTTTAAATAGCTTTGTTTTAAAGCTTTATTCATTTCAAAGAATCACTGTGTATAATACGAATCACTGTATATATATGTATATATAAATAACTGATGTCTGTGACATATATTTACACCTGAGTGATCAATCAAGTTCCCTTTAAGAAGAGAGGGCTTAGGTATATCATAGCTTTATTGCAACACGTTATTATTCTAATGCTTTCAAATGCTCTGAGATTCTCAATAATAGATGCAACATCCAGCAGTTTCGCTGTTTTCTTTGACCATTACTTAAGAATCCTATATAAAAATATAATTTATTTTCCTGACAGAGAAATAAACAGGCTGATCTCAATACATTGAAAAATCATCTCTGTTTAGTGCTGTGATCAAGGAGTCATGGCTACCTTTTAGGAAACCTATTGTCTCTTGAGTGAGACACAAACCATGATCATTCTAAACATCCAAAAGAAATATGGGGGTTTTGAGCCTGTTTTTAAAGAACAGAAGATATCTATATACTGACACTTACATTAATGACTACAAAACCAAATATTTTCAGAGACTTCAAACAAAGCTTATGCTTTATTTCTTTCATACAAAGTTAAGATGGAAAAATATGGGCTTTTTAAATGCAAAGTTAGGATATAAAAATCTAAATCTTGTGCAAAGTTTGACACTGAATGTGTTGAACTTCACATAAATACAGCACTCGATTTTAAGTGAGAAGCTTCATAGCTCAGCAAGATTGCTTTGTTCTTAGTTTGTTCTTAGACACTGGCTAACAATGGACAAGATTGTACCACTGTAATAAAACTATCAGGTTTCAGTTTTAAGACAGTGCTCTGCCAACTTCTAAACTACACTAGAACAATCCACAGAGGTATTTGAAGAAGGAAATAAAGAAAACTGGAATGCAACCGAGAAAATAGCACATAGAGCCAAAAATGGTCATGCCAAGCCATTGGGATAATCAACTGCTGGTATCTCCTCTGTGGAGTGAATGCTCATCCATATATTACATTTCTCAGTCATGAACTTGGGTAGAGGACATTTTAAAAGTCAAGAAAGTTTCAGGAAAACCTTATAAAACTTCCTTTAAGACTTTCTATAAACTCCCCCAGTACAAACCCAAATGCCTTTCACCTGCTACCCCGGTGTAAAAAACTCATGCAAGCCCCACCAGAAAGTCTGGGAGCTTGGTCACAGTGTCATTCTAAGACACAAGGAAGTCTGAAAGCTACTTGTCTCCATTTTTTCCTCCAATCCTAAAATGTCAGCAGAATTTATGAAGGAAACATTACTTAATAAAGGAAGACTTGCTTCTTTTCAAACTTTTATAGAAATGGCATTGCAAAACACATTTAGCATCCAACCACAAATGGGTTCAAAGTTAAATAACCATAGTGCATGGCACGATTTACACTTGCAAAGCTTTCAAGTTCTTCCAGACCATTAGCATTGCAGGAAGGATCCTAATCTATAATTTCAGAAACTAATTTGAAGTATTTCAAAGGCGTTTGGGTCCAATCCAAGTTACTTCAGTGTGAATTTTTACTTAGCCTGGTGGGTCCCTGGTGGTGGCTTTGTGGTGGGACAGCAGCTTCCCCAGGGCACCCAGGCAGCTGTGCCCTCTGTAGAAAAAGCACCACAGCAAAAAACACCACCTCCAGTAACTCCCTGCTGCCTTTAGATCTCTCCCAAAATCACAGAAAAGGGAATTTACATTTTGTCCAGCTCCCATTTCCAGAGAGATCAGCATTCTCATCTGCCACAACTTTGGCATGACTGGGATGTATCAAACCTACAGCACTCATTTCCTTAAAAGATGCTTTTGACAAACTGAATTGTTTGCTTTAGAAGTGATCTGACTGAACGTGAAGCATTTTGTTCAGATTTTCCCAAAATAAATCAAAATATTTCAGCAAAAGCAGATGGGTTCTCATGTGATAATTTGATTTAATGGAATTTCCTTTTTCATTGTAGATATACTGGCAGAAGGTTGCAAATAAATTTCACAATCACTGGACGTGTAAAAGCTGCCTGGATAATTCACTTAGTTATTCTTATTTTAAGAAACAATACTGAGAAATGGGAACTTAAGTCTAAAAATTAACAATGTAATAAAACCCCAAAAATACTGCTCTTTTCAATAATGCAAATATGAGTAATGAATACATACAACTAAAAGGAATAGAAACTGCTACCTCAGCAACACATGTTGCATATGAAAGGAAAGGCTCAGGCTAAGTTTGGTTCCAAAATTCTGCTCTATCATGAGCCTACATAAGGGACAGGAGTAAGATATCAATAGGCAACACCACCTCTCCTAACTCAACCACAAGAAACAGAGAAATGGGGTGGCAGCCCAGACTGTGATCTGGCCAAGATTTATTCAAAGGCCTCTTGGAGACATTGAGAGTTTCCCTGATCTCCCCTAGAATAGAATAGAATGAAAAAAAAAAAAAAAAACAAACCACTAAAAAAATCCAAATAAGAAGTGGCATGGGTAATATCATCTCAAGACACAGTAATTTTCAAGCCTGCAACAGAGGTGCAGGTATTTTGTGTAAAGCTCATATGTTAGCACTTTAGGCATCTTCTGGCATATCTTTTTCATTCATGTTTTGTCTGAAGTAAATTCTATTTAATCGTTTCATAGAAATAACAGGAATTGAAAGCATAATGTTTATTTGTAAGTACTTTTGACAGCACTAAATTCCAGAAGCTTTTCTCAGGGACATGGCTTTTCCTTGGAGCACCTACTGGCAGAAAGGAAACCAAATGCCAAGCACACCTGCAGGCTCTTCATGAAGGGTGCTGCCAGGAATTCTGCTACCAACCCAGCTGACTACAACAGGTCCCAAGACTGAGTGCACCTTCCTCTGCAATATTTGCTTGCAATTTTGTTCCCCTGCCAACTTGTTAAAAACCATCCAGAGCTAATCAAAGTTTTTTGTTGGTTTTTGGCTGCTTCCTTATCAAAACTTTACAAAACTTTAATTTCAGCCTCATGAGCCCTACAGCTGTAAATTAATTGAATAAAATTTACAAACATTATGCGCTGATAAAGCACTTCCAAGACTTTTCCCTATTCAGTTGACTTAGCTGCTTGGCATGACAGTTTTGCTTGACATGAGTTCAGAGCCTCTGGAAACCGTCCTAATCCCACTCTTCAGGCCTTGTGCCTATTCATGGAACCATGTTAACCCAACTCCAGAAAATTAATAAATCTCAAATGGTTTTAAGCCCCCAGAAATATCCCTTGGTACACATTCCACCTTCTTTATATTGCAGACATCTTGTTGCACAGAGTAACTCTTACTTGAAAGACCTAAGAAGAAACCAGTCTAGTCCCCAAAGTTATTAACATAATAAACATAACACAATAAAATATCTCATTTAAGATTATTGTGGGTTGAAGCATAATTGCATTTATTACAGTCATTCTGACATCATCTGTTTATGTTTCAGTGCAATATTTCTGTATCAGTGTTCCAACCAAATATTTTCAATGGAATCACTGGATGACTTTTTTTTTATACTAAAGAAGAAAAAATCTCTTTTGCCCATATAGCAATCCATAAAAACCCTCATCCTCACCATTTCAGCTAAGATTTTTGATTAGTCCACAAATCACAACTTTTTTGAGACACAGCAGGCTGGTAGCAAATTAAGATGATTTCTTACATTCTGTGCCAAAGTAGGAGTAAAAACTTTATATATTGTATGAAATATTTGGCTGCATGGTAGAGAAGTTTTCTTATATTTTTATCTGTTTTGAAAATAACTGTTAGGCAATTATCTTTAGGGACTACAATAGCTTTTCCACTTGAAATGAAAGCAATATCTCTGAGTCATACTTTTTAGAGCTCACAAGTGAAGCACATGGAAGTAAATATGCAGACTGTAAATGAATTGTTACATAAAGGCATGAATTAAATGAAAGCCTACATTGACCTAAATTATATATGTAAATAGCTCAATGAAGTTTTGATGGGGATTAATTAATAACTTTATCTCACCCCAAGATTCTTTCATTTCTATTTGTGCAGGCAATGAACTACAAACAACACAATACTAAAGTGATGCCAAAACCCAGCAGTACTGCTCTTTAAAGTAGCCAAAAGTTTGTGAAAAGTATTAGGTGCTTAAGGAAGGGAGGCCAGCTGTTCCCAAAATTGATATATTGGAAGAAAGTTTCATAAAACCTTCATGCATTCAACAAAATAATGTGATTCAAAACAAAGTCCATAACATAAATAAAATATTGGAATCTATCCAACCATGTAAGAGATGGAGAGAATATAAAACGTTGCTCATGTTTTGGCAGACTAATCATTTTAACAGAATCAGATCATCATTTGCATCAGACCCCTAAATCTACAGATGTGATGATGTCATGAAACTCTGAGAAAAATGTGCAAATATATTTTAGAAGTCAGATCAGAGGTATTGAATGACACAAAGAAACATGAAAGAACAATGCTTTTTTAGCTCATCTTACTCATAATTCAGCCAAGTACTACAACTAGCTAATACTTCATGGGCAGTATTTAAGCAATAAAAACCAAAATAAACTGGGGCCAAAAGAAAAAGTATTTTCAAAGGCATCCTTTCAGTGCCCTTTTCCCACATCAGGAAAACAGGATTTAGGCACATTACTGCCATTTCTGCCTTGAAAAGCTGCCACATGAAACAGCTGTGCCTTTAAGACCAAGTATTTGAAATGTCTTAGACTAATTTTAGGATGTAAAAAAAATTCTAATATACACTTTGAGCAATTGTTGCAATAACACCATTAGTGGAACTGACCTCATGGGACACACGGTGTCACTGAACAAGGGACACCACTGCCAGGGAGAAATATTGCACCAGTGTTACTCAGCTGATCCCTGGAAAAATAAAGCAAGCCTCACCAAAAAAGGAGAAAATAACAAGAAAAAATAATTGAAAATAGGGGAATTTTCAAAATCCATTATTATGTCATCTTGATGTACAAACCCCAACTTTTTAGCTGCTCCTTCTAGTTAGAAAAATATTAATAAAGTGCCTAGTATTTAATTTTTACAGTTCTAATCTTTACCTATCATGACACAGTCAAGTAGCTAAATCCATCTTAGCCAACACATACTTCATTAAGGAAGCCAAAATACAAGTTCCTTCCTGTTGATAGTCATAGGGGAAAATGTTAGGTAATCCCCTAAGTTTTTGCCTTTAATATTATTTATTTAATATTATTGCAATTTCTAGAAGTATAACTGAGGGGATGAAGGCATTTTATACATAGACAATCAGTATTGGAGGCATTGAACTGATGGAAGCCAGGGTAGTCTAGGTAATGGTAAATCCTAAAACCTGATACGAAATATATCTGAAGCACAGTGAGGAGTCACAGGCAGTAAAACGGGTTTTTAACAGCTAATGTTTTTGAGCTTGTGTTTTGCTTTGAACCAATCATTTGACAAGGGTTCTGCTCCATTGCATATCCATCTCAGTATCATTTGAAGAGCAATCTTCTTCATTCTCTCATCACCCAGGCACCCAATCTTAATTCTTCACACCAATGTTTCGATGTCAAGAAGGCAAGCAAGCTCGTTTATGAGTTGAACTGAAGAGCAGGAATTCTGTTGCCACTTCTATGTGAGTACTGAGGAAAATACTGAGGCAGGCTATATATTTTATGTATAGTCTCCTTACAAGTCACTTGACTTATACCCAAAAATCCTGCCAAACCAACCTCTTAAGCCTAATATCATGGTCTGTATGCCATGTTACATTAGCTGCTTGGCAGGCTCTGTTGCTCATTTATCAAGATGTTTAGGATTTAAGGGATGAATCTCCTTCTGCTTTTCTATTAATGATACTGATAAGCTCTGAATATGCTGGAAGAAAAGAGCTCCAAACCAGATAAATTATCTGGTCACTTCAATACACGTAAATAAATAGCAGAAAGGACTGCAAGCATAACAATTCATAAAGCCTGTGAGAGACACAGAAGACCTCTTTTAAGTACAGTTAACAGCTAATATATTCATACTATGGGTTTGGTTTTGGTTTTTTTTTTTTTTTAATGGAGACTTTTTAAAAAATATAGTGATGATCCTATATAGTTAATATGAAACTCAGGGCAACACTAAAGCTCACAATATAGACAGATTTGTGAAATAAGCAACAGATATTCCCCAGAATAAATTAACTTTTAAAGAAATGTGATTTAAAAGTTGAATACTAGAATTTATAAGGTACATGGTTTTGCCCACTATGAAAACTCTTAGACCATAATAATTGTATTTTTTCAATATATGTTCTTTTCTAAGTTTTCTCAGGTTTTTTATCACCACTGTTTGTTTCAGACAACATGATTGCCCCTTTGCAAAAGAGCGACAATTTGGAGGATTCTGCCGTAGGTATCAAGCTTTTCTGGCAGAGAAGATCTGCTTTTTATTTTCTCCTAGTTTCTTTCTATTCACAACATGTGCACAAACTGAAATAACAGAATGAGGATGCTGCAAACAGTTGCCAAACCACGCAAGGACAATTCCAACAGCAGCCCAGATGAAATCATTTTGTCCAGGCAGGTGGTCAGAAACTACTCTTTCAGCTAGTGATATTTCATTCCAACTCAGCAAAGTGCCTTCCTGCACCATTTGCACTACCTTCACCTGACCCTGAGTCAAAGACGTGTCCCGGTAGGAACACTAACTCAAAACAGCAGGCGCTTTCCTTTCTCCCTGTTCCAGTTTTGCTCCCTTGTTCTGAGGACAGAATGTATAATGTAGTGCTAAAATGGAACATCTAAAAAATGTTTCAGAAGATAATGATGCCGTTGTAAAGCTGAGACCTTGCTCTTCAAGTACAGTCTTAAATGTGTTAAGCCAAATGAGCTAGAAAGATAATTACCCTGTGTTGCTCTGAGGGAAGACTGAGAGAGGAGCTGGTGAGCCCAGAGCACGTGTAGACACAGGGATTCTGCTAGAAAATGAGCAGTGATGGCTGCATAACTCATGGGTGAGAGTCTGAAAGCTTTTCAGATGATCAGAAAGCGAGCACTGCACTGATAAGAGTGCAAAATTTCATCTAATGATGGATAGTTTCTCTCTAAATTATTTGGAGGCCAATGAACCAGAATTGCTATATTTAAATGGATGCCTTTGGAGGCATTTCTCAGGTGAAATAGAGACTTAAATGATTTAAGTCACAAAAGTATGAAAGAGGTAAAATTACACTAAACCCAAAGACCAGGTTAAAAAAAATTTAAAAGAAAGAAAATAAATTAGGATGGGTTATTTTTAGCTGTCTTAAGAGAAGAACATATAAAAGAGAAAACAGGTAAACATACTTAAAGCAGCACTGTAAGTGCTGAATACTTCCAGTTGTGCAACTCAATCTGTGCTCTGACCTTCAGAGGGTGAGCACCAATTCCCCAGCTTCACCACTGCACTATTAGAAATTATGCTGCATGTACCTAATATGTGGTTTAGTCACCATCTTTTGGCCAGCCAAGCATCACAAAGAGATTTGGCCTTCAAAGAATGAAAAAATAATATTCACTTCAGATTTTAAAATGACTTATCAGTGAAATAAGGACAGAGACAGTTTCAAATAACTAAGCCAGAAATAAGATCTGTCTTTGCAATAACTAGGGAGCAAGGGGACAGATTGCTTATATTCATCCCAAAGCGTCTTCATCCATTCCACAATGGACTGTTTATGAAGCTAATATCATCAACAGTGTCTTCTATTCACTTAAAAATCAAGTAAGAAAGGCAACATACTACTAGATGACTGTAAATACTGCCCGAGGGCCTGTGTATGTAAGGACCAAGGCCTTTTGCAATTCTGCTGACAGATTATCACCCATTTAATTATTGAGGTCTGTACAAATTATGGAAAGACATGCAGCAAATTATGGAAAGACATGCAGATGTAATTAGGAGGGTTAGTATTTTAATGAATTAACAAGAAGTGCTATAGGTAGTTAGACAGTCATTGCTACCAGCAACACTAGAATCTTTCTCATTAAAAAGTTAGTTTGCGAAGACGATTTTTTCAGGTGATGAAAAATGCATGTAGAAACCTAATACAAGTTAAATTATGATTTCTGCTCATTCTGAGCTCTCCTTTTATGCCAGAAAAATAGTAGGCAGTGCTCTGCTCCATTAGTCCCTTGGATGTGAAGGTAGCATAAAGCCATGGCTTCACACCTACATACAGGAACAGGAAGAGTAGTGTACTATGAATTAACTCAAAGGGCCAGGCAAAATCACACTAGGGTCCATGAAAAAGCCCACATGTGGCAAGACAACTGTCCATCTTACAAAGTTCAAGCTGTAGTTAAACAGATGGGAATGTTACTTTTCACACAGCCCAGTCATGAACTGGAGTATTCACCATGTTAAACCTTGCTAAAGAGGTAAAATTAAATAAATTGGACTGCAGAGGTACCATCCCAATTCTTTAGGACTTCATTCACTCGAGGCTGCACACTTGTGTTTACTTCAGAGTGTAAGAAAGGATGAAAGGATGCTCCAATCCCTCTCCTGCATTTTTGCATAACAAAAAAGTCTGGGAGAAAACTTTCTTGAGAGAAAGGGCTTGATGGCAGCTGTGTGATAGAAACTAAACTGCTCCCACCAGATCACAACAGCAGTTAAAAAAAATCTCAGGAGTCAGGGAGTGTGTTACAGGCTGTATAATGACATTAGTTTCATAGGACTCTTTGAATAATCACTTTTTTTTTTTTTTTTCTTTTGGTATTCTATGGAAATCGAATTTCACTGTTGAAGTAGCAGGAATCAGATAGAAAATGTTACTATCTGAGGCTATTGATTTGTTACCTGTACATTCAGCTAGATCATGAAAGGATTAAAGGCCATTGTGATCCTGATGCTGTTAGGATCCAGCACAGTGCAGAGCAAAAGGTTAGTTGAACTTAGATGTCTCATCTCCTTCTAGAGGAACTTAGTTTAATCTTCTAACTTCTGAAAAAGAAACCCCAAACCCATGTATGTTACTGGTTTAACAACTTAGAGAGTTTTCAGGAAAATCTTAATTGGAACTAAAATTTGATCCTTAAATGAAGGATCTCCTTGCAGGAGATGACAGGTATTAAAAATATATTTTAAATATACATTGTTTCCAATAGAATTTGAAATTGAAATAACAATCCTAAGTTGTTGAAGCAAGTAATTTTATTTGCTAGTAATCAATAAATTAGCTGTAGCTTTACAAAGGCTGCCTTAAGTAATCACAAGTACTAACACAACATCATTTGCAATAAAAATCCTGCATTATCAAGAATTTACGAACCTATCTAAAAACAAATGTGCAAATCCTAGCATTACAAATGTTAATGGCAACAGGTCTATTGAATTTAACAGCATCAAGTTTTGATTCAGTACTTTTCCAGATATAAAAATACTAAATATAATATAAATTCTGAGACTTTGAAAGGACTCTAAAACCAACTTAAATATAGTAAAAGTAAAGTTTCAGTGACAAATTCAAATTAGTCTGTCTTAGAAAAACTAAATAGAAAGAAGAAAACAGCATATCTTTGTCTTTTTTACATAATTAAAACCTATAAATTGAAAACTGAATTGAAAATGAGAGCAGAAAATAAAGGCAATTATTAAATATTCACTGCATGCCAAGAGCGGCCCTTTAAATAATGCTTTCATAGAGCAGCTGAGCTGATATCCTCTACTAAATTATGTTTTTGTTATTTTGTTATAAGTGGTTCTGACAAGAGTCAAATAGATGCAATAAAATAAAGGAGCATCATCAAATTTAAAAATAATTTAAAAATAACTTGGTAATTAATATAGCTCCACAGAAACAAAAAACAAAAGTGGGGGGAAATCCTAGTATAGCTGTGAATAAGTTTGAAACCACCATGTGCTGAACTTGCCACACTGATTCATAGCTCCAATAACCACACCCACACACTGAATTATCCTTAAGTCACGGCAGCAGCCACCAGCTCATGGCTTGGGCAAAGGAAGATGAATGTAATGTGAGCAGGGAGAGCCTCAGTCTGAGCCTGGGCAATGTAACTGCCCACAGACTGAAGATCCCACAACTGAAGCCCACAATTGAAAGATGAGCTAGCTTTCCACCAGGGACCCTTCACAGTACAATGAGGACATGGAAAAATTGCCTAAGTGCCGTAAGCAAAATGACAGATTTCCAGCTTCTTAGTCAACTCTAAGCCTCATGAAGTATTGCCTTGAACTATCCCATTACTGATGGGATAGTAATAGTTCAAGGGAGAATAACTGATGTCCAGAAAATACATTAGGTGCCTCTAATCAGCTGATACAATCATTATGTCTGTTCTACTAATGGTGCCTCAGATCAAACCCTCATAGCACCTCAACAAGATAAGGAAAGAAATGGGAAGTTGCTGCTAGGGAACACAGGATTAATTCAGAGCAGCTTGAGCATACACAGCAGTATTGGCTGCCTCTCACATAAGGAAAAAGAGGGTGTTCAATCTGAAAATATCCTTTAGAAGAAGAATCAAAAGAATTCCCCAGTAAATAAGATTTTAACAAATACAGGGGAAAAAAATTATTCACTTCCCCATAGTAATTATAGTACTATACATATATCCCTTGCTAATATTCTATATAATTTTCTAAAAAATCACTTTCAAGAGTGAAATGAAAGTACTTTGAATCTCTATATAATTTTCTAAAAAATCACTTTCAAGAGTGAAAATGAAAGTACTTTCATTTCATTTCATTTTCAAAATGAAAGTACTTTGAATCTTTTTTATAAAGAAATATAAAAATACTATGTTTATAAACAGAATTTACTGTATATTTAATACTAATATTTAATTTAATACTACTATTAGATACAGAATCAAGCAGAAAGATCTTTGCAGTTAGATAAAGAAGCCACTTGAATGGCTGTTATCAAGAGGATTGCTTTTTATTGTTCATTTCCAGGCAGTGAAATCTGTGGCTAATGTGGCTGCCCCCAACAGCTGCTAATACTCTAGAGATGGTTTTTGATATGCTGGTTCCCAGCACTGCATTGCAATACTGAGAGAAGTACAGGTAAAAGCAGGACACTGCCAGGCAAACACACCTAGCTGCACAGCTCCTATAAACTATCCAGTGCACACACACATTAAGGACATTTACTTCTGAGGTTAATAAAACTTGTTTTACAGTACACCATAGTCAGTAAAGGAAATTACTACCAATGACATTAGAAATGGACTGTCTTGTGCACTTAGGAATACTTTTTACAGTTTAAGTCATGACCTAAAGCCCTATTTTAACATACCATTAAGTGCCTTTTTAACAGTCTTTATAATCAGTCCTGTGGGAGCAGGAAAGATGCAAATTGTAAAGAGCATGTAGCATTGGGCACATGAATTCATAAATGTGTATTACGCAATTTCACATTCTTCAGTCTCCCAAGATTGAAACAAACCAAGAGCTGGATTCAGAATCAAAACCAGTGTACCTGTAAAACATCAGGAAGTCTAATATCTGTCCCTTAATATCCCTTTACCTAGTGAGAGCCAAAAGAAGGTTGGGAACTATGAAGTACTTCATACTTCAAGAGGTTGTGGAAATAAGAAGAAGCACAAAGGTGCTTCAGTAATGCCACAGGCAAGCTAGGGCAAGCTTTGGATTGTAAAATAGTATATACACATGAGGGAACAAAACAGCAGGGCAATTTTTATCCATGTTTCAAATCCATTACACTGCTATCATGTCCCATGGTAACAAGTTTTGAATCTCTAGGTCATTAAACCCTTCCTCACAGGTCAGACTCACAGGGCCCATGGAGGCAGAGCTGCCCCCTCTCATGGTTTCATCTCTCCAGGCAAAGGGGTTCATCTGGGTCTCAGTTCCCAAAAACCAACACAGTGATGTAGCAGGTGATGACTTTAGACCCCATACTACATCTGGGTTACCAGCAGGAGGCAGAGTTTGTGCTCCCTGTCCACATGCAGGCTTGGCTTTGATGGAGCTGGCCAATGCTGCAGCTGCTGTGATTATTTCACAGCACTGTGACAAAAAGCACTGGATATGACAAGGATTACTATTGTGGCTGTGACAAGAATCCCTGTAGCTGTGACAAAGATCACCGTGGTGACCTGCTGCTGGAATGCTGGCAGAATCCACAGTGAAGCTCAGTGACACTTGATCTGTAATCCCTGCAACACACTTTTTCCCAGAAGGAGTTTTTCCAGCAAATATAGAAGGCTCAGAGGATCAGGGATTTCCCTTGGGGGTTCAGCAGCTAACACCTTTAAGCTGGGTCACAACCCCACTATGCTCAGACTGCCAAAGTAAAAATATTAATGAGGTCAAAGTTATTCTGGTGGAAGGACAGCAAGATTCATTTTTGATTTCTGGAGGACTTTTTTCCATGATGTCAAGATGGCTCTAGGGCAATTGCTATTAACCAAGTTCACCAGCAGATCTTCTGCTGCTCCAGCTGGACCCCAACAAATCTATGTAGCCTGATGGGATTCATCCAAAAGATGGGATTAATCTCAAAGATCTAGTTGATATCATCACAAAACCTCTCTTGATGATTTCTGAGTAGTCTTGGGAATCCAGAGAGGTCCAGCTGACTGGAAGCTGGTAAATATTGTCCTGACTGATCTCTTCTCTGTGGCGCACAGTAACAGGACCTGAGAGAATGGCCTGAAGTTGTCAGGGAGGTTTAGGGTGGATATAAGGAAAAGGTTCTTCACCCAGAGAGTGGTTGGGCACTGCAATAGGCTTCCCCAAGGCAGTGGTCACAGCACCAGCCTGACAGAGTTCAAGAAGTGCTTGGACAGTGCTGTCAGGCCCATGTATGACTCTTGGGGTGTCCTGCACAGGGCCAGGAGTTGGACTTCCATGATCTTTGTGGGTTCCTTCCAACTTGGCACATTCTATGATTCTGCATGAATTATCAAAAATAAATGGTTCACTCTAAGGTTATCTCAATATTTTCAATGATCAAGTATCAAATTTGATCATTTTCAATGATCAAAGTATCAAGTTGGCCTCTTTTTAAGGCCAAGGTCTTGCCCCAACATAATGCTAAACTAGTCCCTGATATTTTGTGGAGAGTCTATAACAGAGATCCGCTTTTTACTTAAAAAACGTGTCTTCCATTATATGCATCTATTTTCAGAGGCTTACCACAAGTAGTTAGTGATTTCAAACACTGGTATTTGGAACACAAGAGAGCAATACTCAAAAGAAGTTTGTTTGGTTTGCGTTTTTTTGCTCACAGGGAATCAACAAACTTTTAGCTGAATGCAGTATTCCTGTGTTGAATTAGAAGTGTATAAAGCAAAACAGAAATTACCAAACCAAATATTAACATGACATAACTGCGTATGGTTTCAATTTTAGGATATCCATGTAACTAGCAAATCCACAAAGCCAAGTCCTTTCAGCAGCCTAAAATAAGAAGAAACTGCTGTGACACTGGCAGCAGTGTCACAAGGCTGTGATTATGAAAACAGCCTACCATGGCCTGCCAGCAAGCAGCCAGCAGCCTACGTGCTCTCTTCATGCTCAGAAACACCCTTTAGCCACCTGCACGTGCCAAGGGAAGCCACCTGTATTTTCATCCTGGCACTCAAGGCAGCAGCTGTGAGCACAAACTTTCAGGTGAAGGAGGGCTGAGTCTACTTCTTGCCCATGCAAAGGTTAACAGAGCAAATATCTTCCCGGTATTACAGAATCAAAGAATAATGAGGTTGGAAGAGACCTGTAACATCATCAAGTCCAACCTACAACCTATATTACTGCTCCTCCTGCTTGCTGCCCTTCTCTTCATTTGAAGTTTTGCTGTCAAGAACCTGTTATCATCAGAGCCCACTTCCCACTTGGTATTGTTTTCCTCCATGGATTTATGTAGCTCTAAGGAGCTGCAAGCAAAGCTATCACTGCAAGAAATTGTTTAAACTGAATGCTGCCTTCTTGAACAAATAATACATCAGTCTATTTCCTTCTCAAAAACAAGGTGGGAGGTTACATCTTCTGCTAAAAAAATCCCACAACAATCTACAATCTAAACTAACAAAGTTCGGTTGATTTTGGTAGCCAGGCAAGGCACAGCGTGTCCTTTGGGTTTCACAAGTTTGCCATGTGAATAAAATCAGATTCTCCAAAGGATAATTCCTGCCATCTCATTCAACTTGTAGTTGTCCACCATAATAAAATTGTCACTTTGGGCTTTTCTTTAAAAAACACACCAAAAAAAAAAAAAAAAAAATACTGGATGGCAACCACACTGACTGTTCAAATTATATAGGTATAAATTATAATTCAATTTCTAACACAGTCCTGTAGGACTAGCCATGAATTTGTACTTTAGTGAGGGAACCTGGGTAGTCATCTTCTTCATGTTCTTTAACATTATTCTAGGGCTTTGTACATGGTCTCCACTATTGTGCCTTGATCTACTGGCAGCAAACAAGTGCTTACACAGTATGCTGTATTTCTTGGAGAGTCTTTTAAAAATGCTTTTCTTGCCCAGTCTGCATTCATGTCAATTTGCACATTGAACACATGAAGAAATCTAGAGAATTTGAAGGGGAAAGTGAAGCAGATTTGTTCATTCTTCCGATGAGGTTAAAGGAAGACCATGATCTTTAAATTAAATAGAAGTGGACTCACACCACAAAATTCAACCCTGCATAGAAGCTTTTCTTCAGGTAAGTTTACTGGACTGAGACAATAACCTGAGTCAAATCATGTCCTTCCCACAAGATTAAAAGTTGCCTTAACTGTCCAGGTGAACCCAGTGATCAGCAGGGAGAGTGAACATAGGACTGTCAATGAGCTCCATTCTATAAGATCTTTCAGAAAGCCTCAAAAGTCCTCCTCTGAATTTCTGCAGATCTTCCTTCTGGTTCCATTAACATGCTCCTAATGTTCAGCAACCATTTTTTCACTTACAAAACACCAGTTCTTAACTTATAAAAAATAACACTTTATTTCAGAATAATAGCAGCATCCATCATCTAGCTCATAAACTGAGAACTGGAGCCACTTGGTCATTTAGTTAATGGGTTCAAATAACAAGAGTTAAACAACAAAAAAACACACCACAAAAAAAAAAAAAACCTCCAAATACATTAGATTAAAGTAACTTTTCATATTTTGCCAGAGTTCTCTTCCCTGAATTAAATTAAAATTTGCAACTATAACGAGTCTGGCTTGGGGCTAGCATTCAAGATATACAGTATCTTAAAAAAAAATTAAAAATTAGATGTGTTCCTTTTTCCCAGTACTAAAATCCTACTAGACCACATTTTTATCATGGTACTGAAATTCAGTCAGTGTCCTTTATTTGCACTACAGCTGTCAAATAGAAGCTGAAGTTATAGAAACTTTCACAAATATGTGGAAACTATTTAAAGTGTCTAAAAGATTTTGGAAGACCAACTATGATGATTTCTCCACATAGACTCAGAGTGTAACCTGAAAATACTTTCTTAACACGCATCACACTGCTTTGCCACAAACCAACCCCTTCTTGTTCAAAAGCACAGTAAATTGTATCTAAAACCATAGAAAAGAGTGGTAGAGTGTTCATGTCAGTCAGTGAGATGAAGAGAACAGAAAATGGCATACTCAGAAGAAACAAAACGTATTGCAAAATTTCATACATCAATCTAAATATATTTACATCATCTCTGCATAAGGATAAAATACCAACTTCAGCTTCACTATTGAGTCTTTCCTTTTTTTTAGAAGAGTAGGAAAATAATGTGACATATCATGGAGGGTTTTTTCCTAAAAGCATTGCTAAGTATCCTAGGAAGCTCTAAAAATAAAAATAACAGGATGGACTTTATCAGCAGGCTTTGGTAGACTGACCTCCACTCAGATAGGAAGTCAACAGGCTCAGCAAACTTTCAGGCAGCTCTGAGCTAGGCAGAGTGGC
Source organism: Pyrgilauda ruficollis (assembly GCF_017590135.1). Classification (NCBI taxonomy): domain Eukaryota; kingdom Metazoa; phylum Chordata; class Aves; order Passeriformes; family Passeridae; genus Pyrgilauda; species Pyrgilauda ruficollis. Next base: position 14,304,715 of record NW_024525489.1, read on the forward strand.
TGACAGGATAAGTGCCAGAGCCTCAGTCCAGGAGACTTCAATAAATTTGGGGGTTAACCAACAGAAATGTCATGACCTTGAACAGCGAAAACCACAGGATTCTGCAAGCAGAGTGGAATACTCCATGCACTGACTGAAACCTCACCAAGCAGCAGCCCTTGAAAACATGCCTGTGATGTTACAGAGGACACCACACTGCAGAAGTGAGCCCTCACTGGGCACACGACAAAGTGCTGAACTGTATCCGGAGGAGGGGCAGCACTCTAAGGGAATCTCATGCTGAGTCAGCCTGGGGAGACCCTCAGTTCAGCAGGGATGCAGAGAAAATTGGAAAGGTCCAACAAAGGTGCCTAACACACATACCCTATGTAGAGAGGCTGAAGGAGCTGGGCCTGATAATTTTGTTAAAGGAGAAACCACAGAGGTATTTAATATCTACGTACAACTGTTTGGAGGGCAGTTCTTTGGACACCACCACCGAACTCCTCTTGGTAGTGTCAGACAGCGTAAACAAGGAAAACAACCACACAAAGAAGCTTCAGAGGCTAAAGTTGGACAGTTGGAAAAATATTTTTGCTAGCATCTTGTCAAACAGGTTGAGAGGTTCTGTCCTTGGAAAGTTCATCCAGACAGAGCAATGGCTGATCTGGTTCTTTGTTGCAACAGCCCTCTTCCAAGTAGTAGCCCTCTTCCAACCTTGGATTATTGGAGGACTAGAACTAATTATCCCTTGAAGGGCTTGAAGATGGCATTTTTATCATCATCCAAAATAACAGAGTTAAAAGCTATCCCTCCATTCATTCTCAATCTACTATTTTACTGATCAGGTATTGTAAATGTTAATTTTTTTTTCCTTTATTTCTACTAGATATTTCAACGTGATACATGTATTCACACAACATCTCAGTGCTTCTTTACACTATTAAAAAAAGCTGTTTTTAAACATGACCACACAGGCATCTGCCTAATGTGGAGATCATGTACAAGACCTATGTCACAATGTTAATTATTTTATTTATTGCTTAATTAAGTGGTGTTTCTGTCACTGCACAAAAATTTTGATTTTATAAAAGAGCTATACTGTTATACATTCACTGGCATCACAAACTGGACACTAAGCACAACTGAAGGAGATTTGAAAGAGTGCTTAAAATGCATCAGCCAGACAGAATCACCTCCTAAAATAATGTCATAATCCTCAACGTGATCTCTGTACTTCCTTAGGATGTACTGATGAATTTGCACCAAAGTGTTGCATACAAAAAGGGGGCATATCATCTGGGAAACTGAAAGGTCACTGAAAACCACTTTGTTAAATGAAATTCAAATGTTTTAATCAATGTCAAAGTTTCTTTCTTAGAAGGTAGCTTCTTCTTTAAATTTTTAACCAGGTAATGGTGTATCAGTATTCAAACTGGACACAAATGGCATCCATCTCTGAAAGAGAGCACATGTGCCAGTTACAGGCAATTTTTGAATGGCTTTGTAAAGATGAAAGGGAGAAGTTTGGGGAAAAGCCACAGAAAGCCCATCACTGAGTAACCTTAAGGCATAATGACTTCCAGAAATCCTCACGGGCTCGGGGCTGGGAGGAGGCTGGGGAATGGATGCTCACCCCACCCTGCTGAGTCACTGACCACCAGCTCTCCTCTTCTGGTGCCCACTCCCCAACCCTGATGGGGCCCAGCCTTGCCCTTTCCTCCCCTCAAAACTCCTCATGCATTCCTCTGGAAGCAGGAATCACTGCTGCCTTTTCAGCCCATTTCTGATTAACAACCTGGCTTCATTTGAAAATAAGTGCAAGGTATTGTTTAAAGAGGCAGCCTTTGGTACCCTGGCCATCACAAATCATGTGGGCTATCAGGGTTCTTCCAGAGGGCCACTCAAACCTGTTGGCAGCAAATACCACCAGGGAAAGGGAAGGGAAGGGAATCCTACTTTAAGTTGTCCAGGAAAAAAAGTATGTATCTGTTCAATGGCTCACTAAACATCCTAACTTTGAAGAGAAAAATAACAAATGAAGAAATCAACCAGCACTTATTTAGAAATCGCTGCAGTACAGGAAATGAAGAAAAGTAGCAACAGCAACAAAAACCCCACGCCACAGAGGAAAGCTGAAAGGCTGAGGATGTCCTTGGATGCTTTCCAATAAGAGGCAGGCACACTTCATGATGCTATAGCTACATAAAGGTGCTTGCTTGCAAATTCAGCAAATGTGTTGCCATCAATAAACTGTTTTAAACAAGAAACTTTGATGCAAATAGTTTGCTCTGATCTTTAGTTAGTGAAAGTAAAAAGTGTCTTAACAGCAGCAAAGAGAATGCCTCTTCAGCAGATCATGAGCATGTCTCACACAAATACATATCCTTAAACCACTTTCAATACTTCTTTTCCATTTTGAACTCTTAGCATGATGCAACCCAAATAATTTGAGATCAGAATAACCATCTGATTTCACATGCAACATGGACTATTATTATTTTTTATATAATATAAAAAGAACAGTTAACTTAAATTAAATTGCTGCTGCCTACCTAAAATTATTAATGGATAATATTCAAAAATCATTTAACATTTGTCTATCTAAATAGTTGAAATATTGCTCAGGGTTAGCATGATTCACAGCACTTTAATACCCAGAACAGCACTCACTAATTTCTAGGTCCAACACTTGTGTTCAGACACATTGTGGAGCACGTGCTGGCTCCTTGGTGCTTGTGCCAATGGACACCCTTCAGTAAGAGAAACTTGATTCTGGGGCAAAATGCAGAACAGAGGAAAATGGAGAGGTTCATCTCCACAGCACCCCAGATAGGCCCTGTGGCTTGGGCAGGGGACACAAAAACATTAAGGTGTTCTGAAACACTAAGGCATTACATATGTTTTCTGAAACATATGGGGTTTTGCTCATCAAAGTAGAGATGGAAGATTTGTTAGGGGTGCAAAGGGAGCAGGTTAGACCAAGGCTTGATTCGTTTCCTAGCTGATTCAGGTGTAACTCATCCTGCAGGTATGGAACTACTTCTACCAAACAGGTAGAGAGGTGAGACGGGAATCCTACAAATGTCACTCCAAACTGTCAGAAACAGAGAATGAAAACATGTGCATGAAACAAGTCTTTCAAGTCCCCAGCAGCAGCAGCCTGTTCCATGATATATTTTGTTCTCATGTACAGTATTATAAAACTGCTGTTCACATTACTGCAGCAGTTTCTGCCACTCTTATTATCAGCACAGGAATCAAAATCCATTTGGAGGGTTATGGGGAAATGCTGAGGCTCATGCAAGCAAGCAAGACCAAGCATTACTATAAATGCCTACAATATATAAACACAATTACAGTCTGGAAGTGAAATAACTGAATTAAGAGTGCTGTCTGGTCACAGAAAGCTGATTAAAGGTAATGGAGATAGAGAAAGTGAGATTACACCTAATTAGCTCACAAAAAAAAAAAAAAGTAACTCCTCCAATTCTAAGGCTGATTAATTAATTAAAACTAGGAAAATATTTGCTATGTAAATGTAAACCACTATATTTAAATTAAGAGTAGCTCATCTTTAGAATTAATTTTAGAATTAGATTAAATTTAGAACTTAGAACTAGCTCACCTATATAAGGTTTGATAGTCATCTTTGGGAAAGGACCATAGATCATTAAGTACAGAAAAATACCTGACACAGCACGTGCCACAGGTCATTCCATTTCTTTTGTCAATCATACATACTGTATACTTTATATGAATTAATACTCTGGCTTATAATGGGGTTCATTTCATACAGATCCTGTATTTTTGTAGGAATGAGAAAATGTCTTATATTCTCTAAAAAGGCCCTTAGAAAAATGACATTTAAGAAAAAAAAATTAGAAAGAGAAAACAATAAAATTTCTAAAATAAGTTTGTCTTCCAAAATAAAATTTTTCCTTTTCCAAAAGAAACATGAGCAATGGAGTAAGTTAAAATGAGGACTATATCTCAAACATGTTAAAATCTAAAGCACTATGTCAAACTACAGCATCTTCAGGGGATAATTTTACATAGGAAGCAAACAACAATATACACACATTTTCCAGGCATCCCAAGGTACTTCAAAGAGATCAGGTTAATGAATCAGGGTCAGCTGTCAGGAAAAAGTCCAGAACCAGCATCTCCCAAGATCCAAGCCAGAGCTGGATTGCCAAGCTGATATATACACATTTATGCATATCTGGAAATTAAGGCAAATTCACTGCTCAAATATACTGAATTCATATCTCTGGAAAGCCAGAACCAGAGAATGAGTTTGGGCAAAGAGTAGCTCAACATTCCCTTGAAATTAATTACTGAATTCAGTTTCTTTCCAGAGTCTATTGGCAGATGTCGGTAATGTTTCAGAACTAAAAAGTAACAATTATAAATAAAATAATTCAGAAAAGAATAGTAGACGAGATATGCAGACTCTGATCCCAGAAACACACCATGAAATATAACTGCTGGAAATGAAGTTAAAAATATAACAGTTGATAGAAATAATTGGGAAGCTCCAGCTTCTTCTTATTAGAGTCATAAAGAATATCTTCATCCTATCATGTCAAGACCAGTCAGTGTCATTTTCCACAGACCAGAATAGCAGCATCAGTAGGGATAGAAAAAAATTATTTAAGGAAACCTTTCCAGTTTCAAAAGCAGAGTTTTTGGTATAACTATACCTTCTCATTTTCTCAAAAGTTTCCTCTCGTGTCTTAATATTTTACTAAAAATTCTCATTTACCATATATATATATATATTCTTTATATCGATAGATAGATAGATAGATAGATAGATAGATAGATAGATATACACATACATTATATATATATTCTTGGCCAACATGTACATCTGAGACATTATTTCAAAGACATTTCTGTAAAAGACATCATGGCAAGTGTAATAAAAAAGGGGAAAATAGGTCTATTTTAGATCCAACGGAACAATAACTTTCAAATTTTCAAAAAATTCATTAAAATCTGTTCCTTGAGGAGTTTTTAGTCAAGTCTAAAGAACACAATTTATAAGGAATCTTCTCACTGACAGTCAATTTAACAGTAGCTCCACACAGAGAGACCCCTCCTGTGAAGTCTGGGCTCTGTAAGCTGGGCATTGGGTGTTTTTTTCCAAATCCTTGTTTGAAAATAAAACTTATCTTCACCCCTTTATATTCTTGATATTTAGATACTGTATAAAAATCACAAAAAGAATTGTGAATATTCAATTTAAAGAGTCACTCAGTCCCATGCTCTTACATATATAAATAGACTAGAATTCAGATACCTGTACACAGACAAAGAGGAGCATCTCTGTGTATTTATATGTGTGTGTGTGTGTGTATACATACACAAAGAGTTGTGGGTGTGTGGCAATCGTCTGCACACAAACACACAATGGATATTCATGCAAACATGAAACTTCAAATACACAAATTGTTTCTTAATACTCATCATCCCATCAATTAATATAAATGATAATAATAAATATAAATTAATACTAAATACTGAGTACTTGGAATATTTGGTGCATACACTGACAGTCTCTAGGATTAACACCAAATTTGACCAGAGAATAATAGTAATAAGAACTCTCACCAGCTGTAGCCCCTTTCTGTCATTTTTAACATCCAAAGGGTAAAGAAAAAACTAATCTGAGCCAGGGTTTCTTTCTGCATGCCACAGATAGTCATCTCTGGCATCAGCAGACTAAGTCCAGGCTTCACATTGATTTTCCTTTTTCCTGATGTATACAGTGAAATTGAAGACCTAGGCATTTCTGCTAAATGAGGTTCTGCCTTAGCTAAGAGCAAACTATGACAATGGTCTGCAAAGAATTGGGTAAAGGAAAGCAGTCTTTAAAAAAAAATTCACCAACAGCAGTTGTAAATTCATAACTGTCAATAAAACTGCTGAGGTTTTTATATGCACATTAACAGCATGCTTCAGTGTAAAATGGGATTCTTAATTCTTTTCACAGAGCATTAAATCATATTTAGGATTAGAAAGAATCCTCAGGCAGCTACTGGCAGGCGCCCTCCCTTTCAAAACCTCTCTGCTCCCTATGTTTGTACTTTGTTGACTTCAACAACAATCTAATTGCAAAAAAATCTTCTTGAAGTAAAATCTAAAACAATAGGGTGCAACTATACAACTTATGTTGCTCTTCGTGGACTCCAAGAACAATTCCAGGAGCCTAATGTGTTCTTATGTAATGCCAGTGAGATATATTTCAAAAGGAATGTAAGTCACAAGCAGAAGATGATGCAGAATGGGGCTTCAGGTTCTCTCAGCTGCATGGGAAAATGCTTTATATTTACTGCATGAGGGAGCACCCTACATGCTGTGAGGATGGAATGATTAACTGGTAACTGGTTCCCAACAGTCTGTAAGGACTCAGGAAAACAGTGATACCTACAGAGAACTGTCTGTTATCAAAATATTTCTCAGTTCCCAAATCCCACTGGGCACCAAAGACACCTTCTTACTCTTGCTTATGTTTCATCCTGTCCCTCAAAACTAACACGGAATGTATTAGACAAAATCTGTCCCTCTGGTATCTTGTTCCTTAAGGGATTAATAAAACTAAGTGACAATCAGAGCACGTCCAACCACTTGTCCATCCATTTTTTAACTTCACTGCCAGTGCAAACTAGCTACGGCACCAGGGCAGCACAGGAGCTGTGAGGATTCAATCCATGACTGTTGCTAAAAAAAAGAAAAAAAAGAAAAAAAAGAAAAAGTAAAAATTGTTAAAGTCAAAAAACCAAAAAACTCTGCCACTAGGACAATATATCACTTATATTTATTTTCTATTATTATGAATTATTTCTTCTTAACCGTGGCACTTCCTTTAGGTAGGAATTTGGCTGTGACTTGCAGTGTCTTTATCAGAGCTCTGTGCCTGTGCTCACTGGCACACTGTCCATCTGCTGCCCTGTGCCCATGCCTCTGCTCCCAGTGCTCACATGAGCATTTCCACCCAGACCAAGGGGCTTTCTGGTGTGCTCAGCTTGCACTCTCCTCTACCCAACTCAGTATGCTGGCAAAGCACATGAGGGGTGAAGCAGCCAGCATTCAACTTCCAAACCTTCTCCAGAGGAAATCACATCCTGAGTGACCTGTTATTATTGAATTGAATTTTAATGAAATGCTACTGCTGCACACTGCTATGCAAAGAACATATGTGGCTGCAAGTGATTAATTACAGTCTTGAAGAACCTAATAAGAGATTCTCATGTTTAAAATACTTTATGATGACTATTAATTTTTTCTCTCTAATTATCAGAATAGCAATGGAGTAATGCACCTTTCACATCAAATTTGCTTATTTTTCATTTCTTTTAACCTATGGGTTTTTTATGCTATTTATTGGTTCTGTGCAACAACCAATCTTATAGATACAACCAATTTATAGATATAAAATACATCAAGGATTAAATCAAACAAAAAAATTAATTTCCTCAGAAATGAGTATTTTTCTTTCACAGAAATGTCTGCCCTAGGAAATTCACACTATAATGTTTTCACATTTGCAAAGAGAATGAATTTTAGTATTGTGACTCTCTCAGGGGTCTGTCTTCAGATGCTGAAAATGCTAAGCAGAAATACATCACCTTTAAGAAGCGATAAGCATCTACTGTTAAGCACTGAAAATCAGTAGTAGTGTGCAAACCCAAAAGTATTGGCATTATGTACACCAACTTCAGGGAGCTACATTCTCATTCCATCCAAATTAGAAATATGATTTTTCACCACGCTGGCCTGTTTGACAATTATGCACAGTCCTATGTTTTAAAGAGGAATCCACACAAAAAACAGAGGAACCAGTATTTGGGAAATGGCTTTGCTTTTCTGTGCTGGACTGCACGCAACTCCAAAACCAGTTATTGACCCAAAACCACTGTCCAGCTGCAGAATTTTAGTACCAGGTCCTAGCTGCTGAAGGAATAATGTTCACACTGATACAAAGCTTCATACTGGATCAAATGTAACAAAAGCCCATTTAATCTTTCACTAATTTTAATTACTGAAAAAGACCTTCAAAGAACTTGCTTCTTGCTGTTATCATAAAACAAACGGAGTTGTTGTATGAAGAAATGAAGAAAGCACCCACACACTGAGGTGACCTTCCTGAATACTTTATGGACAGTCTGAATGTTATTTTTCAAAGCCAAACTATTCTTAAACCTTTATTTTGTACAGCTGAAAACTGGCCAAAGCCAGAAGAGAAAAAGGAAACCCTGAGAATACTAATCCATATGCCCCTAAATTTATACCTTTTCCGAATGAAAGAAAACCAGACACACCCTATAAGTACATATGATTAATATCTATATTACAAAGCATAACCAATTTCAGGAAAAAGCAGTTCTTTCAGACATTCTGAAAATGAATTTCAATTTTACAGCAGGTCTGTGTACCTCTGTCATGACACTTGGCTCAGCAGACGGCTGTGTGCACTGCAGAGCCACAGGCACCAGCCTGGCTTGCTAATGTGCACTGAGGCTGCTGCTGCTGCTTGCAAGAGGACAGCCAGCTCAAGAACAATTATTTTGTCTTCTACCACTCCTGCTGCTGGTAGCTGCAGCCAAAGCACTTAAAATGCCATCAATCTGCTGCCATCTACAAGTGTCAGGGTAGAGCAAGACAAGCACAGACACCTATGGTAAATACTCTCGCCTTTGCTAGCCTGATGGGAGGATGGAAGCCTCATTTTTTTGGGAAAATTAACATGATGAGCTGTGCTGGTTTGTCCCTTGAAACACAACTCACGTGTGAAATAGTGCGTCCTCAGAAATGAGCAGCATAATGATGCTTTATTGCTTGAGAAAGCTACACACCCCAAGAGAATTTGTGTCATCATACGCCAGGAGTAAGGCTGATGGAGCTGACTTTAGGCTCTAATAAAAGAGGTGGGAAAGAGATGAAAAAAACACCACGACAAAAGATGCTTTTCTTACTTGTTGAGATCAATCTGAATCAAAATGTGTTCAGTTATAATTTCTTGTACAATTGAAAAAACTGCCAGTAGGAATAGCATGATTTTACTTTCCAATGCCACTATAATTCTTATTCCTATCAAAGGAGGCTGAAAAAATTGCCAAGTTATTTCATTAGGAAATGCAGCTAATTTACAGGCAGGGTAATTTTCCCCCTACAAAATTGTATAATGAGCTTTAAACTCACTAAATAAAGGGTCTCTTCTCTGAGTGATTATGCTTAATTTACACAGGAATTAGCAGTGACTGGACCTCCTTTCAGAATTGCTTTAATAGAGCTGCATTACCAAAAAAAAAAAAAAATCAACAGCCTTAAAAAATATCCTAACAGTTGATAGAGTAAAAAATACTTCTCTGAGCAGCAGTGCCTACATACATTGTGTTCATAAATATCTTTTACAGGATAAGCACATAACTTTTAAATTGGGTATCAGAATCCAGAAAATCTCTAATGCTGATTTTATATTAAATTATTCACTTGGGCATTATGCTGATAGAATGTATAGAAAAGCCTAAAATAACAGATGGACAGCAATGCATGGGAGCAATCAATGTTTTCATTTACAAAAGTTGCTGTTACTGTATGCAATGTTAACTATTTATTATTATTTGTTGATATTACCATTACTATGATTATTATTTTATGGTGGGTTTTTTACTGGTTAGTCTGTCCAAAGAATGACACTTTGATTTATAGACAATTCTTACCAAATGTAGTCCAGTTTTCACATGTGGTAGTCAGAAAACGCCAGCATCTCCAAAATTCAGGTATTTTTGTATATTTACAAAAAAATATTAGAAATTAGGCATTAGAAACTTTAGAGCAGCTTGTTAATGGTATCTGTAAGGTAGTAGATATCACACACAAATATCATTTGTCCCTGGCAAGTTATAAAAGGTAATTAAAATTCCTGGTACCTAAAGCAGTTGACCCTGAGGTTGTGGAAGTAGGAGAAACACATTTGGGAGTTTCAGTTAAAAATTTCACCTCCCCTACTCCTTCGTAGTGTAGGAAGTCCTTATCATCTTTTCACTCTACCACAGAAGTGAGATTCATAATATTTAAGGTCTGGAAGGGGCCATTAAATCACGTAGCCTATCCTCCTTTATCATGGCATGCATTTCATAAAAGGTCTACAGATCACCCAGAACCAGTGACATCTGTGGAACTGGTTAACTAAATCTAAGCCAAAATATCGAGAGCAGGCAACACAGACCGAGACCGTGCTATCCCAGCAGCAAAGACAGCTTACAGGGAGTGAGAAGAAATTAATCTGGGGGTGAAAAAAAAATATAAAAAAAGAAAAAAAAAAAAAGCAAGCAGTAGTGAAAATGAACTGGGATGGGATCCATCCTCGGGAACCCGGCACAGCCGTGGTGACTGGGCACGGGCGCTGCCCCGATGCGGAGCGGGCGAGGCAGCAGCGTTTGCGGCACATCATTGCCATCTGCTGCGCCGCGCCCAGAGCGCAGCGACAGCCAGCGACAAACAGCGACGGGACAGCCCCAAAGGGGCTGCCAGGCTGCCCGCACATCCCGCAAAGCCGCCTTCTCTACGTCCTTGCTTCACTCCCACCCTTCCCACACCCACCGTGACGCGGCTGGACCTCCCTGCCAAGTCTGGAAGAGAAGCAGTCCCAAGGTGTGAAAGCGGGTCTGGTACCTAATGCAAAACCGTGCCATGAACACAGCCTGCGTGTGAGCTCAGCCATGAGCCACAGCCCGAGGCTTCCCTGGCAAGCGGCACACGCGCTACCAAGCTTCCAGCAGCTTTGGCAGAAGGAAACCCTTGGATCGGGTTCCTCGTGCAAAGTTACAAATGCTTTCTGGAGATGTTTTGTGCCCGGAAGTAATTTGCACACTTTGGAACCAAACGACAAGACCAAAGAATTTGGGAGTGACAATGGTTTCCTCTGACAGAGAAGTCTCTACTTCATCTGACAGAAATCCACCCAATGTATGTGGGTGAAACATCTGCTTCTGAAAGTGACTGCATATCCATATGATGTATGCAAAAGGAGCATACGCCTCTTGAATACAAATGTAGTAAAGCACCTGTGAAAATGCTTTTGAAATCATAACCAGCATTTACTGAACTGACACAAACCACTTAAAATAATTTAGATAATAAGCACTATCAAAGAACACAAAATGAACTTACTAATACCCACAGAATAATGAGGGACAACTTGCTGACAGTATTGACACTCAACAAAATTTGGCCTCCACAGCAGCTCACATAAACCATTCAACCCACAGACTTAGATTATATATGAATTTTACATGACTGCACATAGCTTTTGGTAGCAACTGGATATATATAACCTTGGGCACTTCTGGGAGAAGGACAAGTCCACCCCCAGTTTTCTCCCTCCCTATCCCAGATCCAGGTACTATTCAGTCTGAGGAGGCAGCTCCCAGAGGCTGTGTGAGCACCCCCACCCTGTACCACAGAGCCACAAACTGGTGTTTGCTGGTTTATATACACTGCACACACTGAGCACTGCTCTGATACTTCAGGGAGACTGGGAATTGCTGCTCAATCTGTTTGGGTCAGCTGAGTGTCTTCAAACAAGTAATTTCTTGCCACCCTTCCAGCAACTCACCCCTATTCCCCACAGAAATAGGGTAATAACAGCAACCTCCTTTGTGTAGCAGCTTGAGATTGTTATTTATAAGAGGAAACTGTTACTGCTGAAATTAAATCTTTACAAACTTCACCACATATGTGAATGACAGTGATCCAGGAACAATTTTCCAATCCATCTTCAGTGTTACTAATTAAAAAAAAAACTTTGTTGGACTCTGTTATTGACTAAGAATGTTTTTTTCCAGGGCAGTCATCTCTCCTTCTTTACCCTTGTCTTTTCCAGTCAGTTTTTTTCTCTCATTCACCACAGCCTCCCTAACAGTGCCACACTGGTTTATACTTGTGGCACCAGCTACTTCATGACCTCTCGCCTCAGCCGTCAGTAACACTGAACTTCATTCAGCACCTTCATGAGCTCAGTCATGGTGTTGTTACTCAGACACGCTCAGCTGGTATATGGAGAGGTGCTGAAGTTTTCACAGTGCCTGGAACAGAATATTGCTAAAACTCACAGAAACCTTCATTCCCCAAAGCACACGTAAGGCTAAAACACAGCAACAACACCCCAACACAACCAGCTGCTCTGATTTTTCTGAGGATTGACCTGTAAGAGGAGGGAAGGTTTATTTGCCATTGACCCCAAAGAGTCATTTTTGCTTTGGACTCATTCTTCAGGGTATGTGGAAAAGGCACAGCACACCAGTACACAGCCCTCCAGAGTGAGTTGTACTCACCCTGCAACTGAAAGAGGTTCTTGCATCTCCAACAGTAAAGCAAGGATCCTTTATGTTCTTTTTGGATAGAATCAAGAGCCGGTTTTGCAGATGAAGAAATGCTAAATATTCATAAATGCATTTAAAAACTGGGCAAAAGAACCCCTCCCATAATTCTCAGCTTTGACACTCCTCACATACTAACACTCGCTTTCTGACCTGCAGAATGACACATATTTCCAAGCTGTTTTACCAGTACTAAGCACTGCAGGGTAAAATGTTTTGCAGGAACAATGTGAGTATAAATTACAAAAGCAGACATAGTATCTTTGTCCAAAATGGAGATGGTTTAACTTCACAAAGTGGTAAGTATCCAAAAGGCTTACAGGAGCACTGGCTATGTGTATATTACCAGGTATTATAGACACATAGGAACTGGTCTATAGACCAAAATTTAGTGTTGAGGATCTGTCATCCCCACCATATGTGTTTCAGATTTTTCTGTTTCTCTGTTTAAACTTGAGACCAGCTCTGCTTTGATGCCTTGTCCTGAAGCTCACTTGCACCTGGTGTACATTCAAGACTCCCTGAGCACATCCTCTAGTTTAGTCTCATAAACAAAAAGCATAAATTTCCTGTTCGTGTTCTGCTGTTCAACCAAAACCAACCAAAGTGGACTGATTGGGAAATTCACTTCAGAGGAACATTCCAAGCTGAATTAAAACATGAATATAGATGCACTTGTTGAGACACTTATTTTTTGTGGTCCATTAAGTTTTGACAAATGACCATATCTCAGTAAAAACCACATGGAAGCCCATCACAGGAATAGGATTTGAATTTTTGCTGTAGTTACATTAGATAATGACAGAGCCCCCCAAGGACTTTAAGCATATATTCTCTGAATTGTTTCCTTCCAAAACCATCGAAATTATTTTCAGACTGAGCTTAATCACAGCTTACCATCTCAGCAGGCACAGTTACACTGAAACTGACTTGTTGCCCTCTTTTCAAAATCCTGTGATTTTTATTGTCAAAAAATATGCTAAATTTCCATATTAGTCACTCACTGAATGACAGGGCATGGGACCCCAGGCATGGCCAGCATGCCAGGGACACCAGCATCCCTGCTCACAACCAGGTTGCCCTGCTCAGCTGAAGGATGAGGTCCTGCTCTTGCCCACATTCAGAATGATCTGGATGTAGAGGAGAGGACCCACACAGTAGCAACCCCCTCGCTCTAAGTGGGGCATAAACATCACTTAAGTTGTTTCTACTTTGTAGCTTTTCAGCTTCAAAGTAAAGTTAGCAAAATGGCTGTTGTTCTTAAGAGCATTACATGGAAGAAAATAAAAGCTTAGAAAAAAATTGTAACAGGGAACAGAAATTTCTCCAGAAGCAACTAATGTGAATTTGTCCCAAAAACCCCCATTTTGATCATCACTAAGATTTATCAGCACCTGATTTCTCAGGGACATTATCTTGGCAGTGTCAACCCGGGCTGCAGGCAAGCACCCAACATCATCAAAGCCACCGCAGAAGTTAGTGTTAATTTGCAACACTGTGGAAGGGGCCTGCAGACAGGAAAAAGGATGAAAATCACAAAAAGGAGGACATCCTCTCATAAAGCCAGATGTGGTCCCTCTGATCTCGCTGCTGAGGCACACTGACAAAACAGAGCAGTGAAATTGCCACTTGTGCTGTTCTGTAAACACTCCTTCACCCTGGAAATTGGGAAATTTAAACAATATCAGATTTAGACCCTTTCACTCTCAATAAACCAATCAGTCTATTTTCTGCTTGATGCAAGTTTTGACATTTAAAAAAGTTTAAAAGGTCTTTGTTTTAAAGGATGTTAAAGGAATAGTAAGAAACAACCAAAATAGTTAATTAATTAACATTAATTGTTACATTTCAACAGCTAGTGAACTACAAAACCTTTGGTCAATTCCTTCCCTTTTTTTTGTAAGTCAAACATTCAGGTTGTTATCCTCTGACACAAAATAAAGATTTAACATTTTTGAGTGGAAGAAATTAGTGCCTTGTCTTCTTGCTATAAGAAACATCTACTTTGCTATCATTCCTTTCCCAAAGCTTTTAGAAAGCATAGTGAAAGTGGGAGCATACATTTCACATTTTCAAGATAGCACCTAAATTTTAGTCTTCCATGCTCCAATAAGGCAGTTAGCATAAAATATTTAGAAGCACCACAAGACACAAATGTATCAGGGTAACTCTTTAAGAACTGACAGTCTCAGATACACCTCTCAGACAGCCGCTGTTCTTATTCTTTCCTTCACTGACGGAATTACAGTACGGAAAGAGCTACAAAATGGGGAATATGACAGGTGCACGTTAAGATGGAATCAAACTGAGATGAACTCCTATTTTATTATTACTTTAATAAATACATAATCTATCTGCTTTACTTAGATAGATGCACTGGTTCCAGTGTAATTATTTCTATCGCTCATGGTTTTTGATGCTCTATGAAAGTAAATCACTATCATCTAAAGCCAACAGAAGAACTAATCTTGACTGCCTATAAAAGGGAAGTACTGTACAACTGCTGAGACAAAGGGAAGAGTACCATTATTTCAAGAGATGTTTTGTATCAAGGGATATTACAAAACTTTTTACAATGCTGAGAATATTCTTAGGAAAATGTGAGGTCTATTTTCTGATCAGATTTTTTTGTGTTGTTTCAAAATTAAGAGTACAAGAGCAAAAGAGGTACCAAAGGAAAAAACAGCAAAGAAACAGTGCCTGAAATGTTACGGTGAAACACTAAATGATCATGGCTGCAGCTTGCTGCCAGTGGAAATGAGGACAGACTTCCCTTTCCAACACTGTCAGAAAGCTTGTCTGGGCAAGATGCCCAACAGTGCCCAGCCCAAAGCACAGCCAACAGATTAATGTAAGATGATCTTTCTGTTAAGGCTCTTTTTAGTAAACAGGCTCATCCAGAATGGGAGGTAAAAAAAAAAATAATGAAGAGCACAGATCTTCACCAGTTGCTTTGAAGAAATAACTTATTTCAACTGCTTCAGCATATCAGCTCCCAGGTAAAAGCAAATTTAAAAAAATACCTCTAGAAATATTGCCAGAAACTACATAGGTGTACTCACTAGTCACTTTTCTAGGAAGTTTCATGCACATAAGGGATCGCCTTTGAGACCATTTGCAACAATAAAATTAAACACAGTTGGAGATATAAGAAATTTCTCACATAAAAGAAAATTTTAAAACATTAATATTATCTCAGTCTAAATAGCCAGTCTGTGGAAAAATTGCATAAAATGTATTTTACAGTTTGAAAATACAGGATATTATTTTGAAGACACATCATCTTGTCATACATTTCAGTCCTCACTTTACCCAAAAGACTCATTGTTGTTGCAGTATGAGCAGCATATGTGATATACTCCATTTCTGCTGGAAGGTGAAAACAATGCTAGGACATATGTACAGTCTTAGGAGAACATATTGAAAGTTATGTCAAAAGTATATTAAAAAACTCCACAATATAAATAGTCAATTAGGGATAGGGAGGTTTTTTGTACTTCTGATGTTCAGAGGTAACTTTGTCACCAAAAAAACCCTGCTAGTATGAATTGGGGTATCCAAATCCTACTCAGCAGATCCTGTCAGATTTTTTGAATTCCAGGACTTACATGAGGCACTAGAGCTAGGAAATCACCTCTTGAAATCCTTTTCCGAAGTGGAACCCTGAGCTGAGTCTGCCAGGAAGAACTGTAAGAGTCACCTCCTCATTTCTGAGCAGACAGAATAAACGAAAACACAAATGAAAAGCATCCATTTGTCCTTCCTATTTATATATACCAGCCCTGTAACCCACCTGCAAAAAATTAAATTTATGAAAACATAACAATGAAACCAATTTAGCATGCAGGAGATAAAATGGTAGTGCAAGGTCATAATGGTGTTTCAAAGGGCAGAAGAAATTCAGAGCTGACCTCTGCAAAGGATACGTAACTCCATGTTCAGTATTGGGTCTTGACAATTTTAATGTCACATATTTTATTTCTCTGTTGAAATGTGACTTCACATCTACCATACTTTTGTATGTGCATGTACAAACATGCACTAAAAAAATCTCAGCGAAAAAAGTGATAGTTGATGTAGAGCAATAATCCTCTGGCAGAACAGTTTACAAAAGTTGACAGAAATCAGGCAGCACAAGTAAACTTCTGGAGAAGATGCCATGGGAAAATGAGAAAGCATAGTCAAAGAAGATCAGATAATTAGGGCACAGGTATAATAAACACAACTGAATTACTAGATTTAAAAAAAATGTAGACTAGATCATAAACTTACAGGTGCTGTCAATGTACAGCAAAGTTGAAAGAAAAATCCTCCATGACTAAGGATGAGTGAGTTGTGTGATCAGTTAAAGAGAACAATCTGAATTCAAAATAAAATTGTCCCCAAGACTGGTACCTGTGAAGGGAAGAAAGGAACAAATGTTATTGGAAAAGAAAAAAAAAAAAAGACAAACAAAAAGAAAAAAGAAACAAACAAAAAAACCCCACACCAAATAAGAATCCTATGGAATTGAGCAGCAACAAGAAAAATGTTCTACAAAGTTAAAACTACAGGGAGGAAAACACAACCACTTTCTAAGTGGATCAAATGCTCAAACAGCATCAATGTCAAGTGCTGAGAGTCATCAGTCTTGCCACAAGAAAAAATGTGACATGTACACTTATTAAATTCCCAACACTGCAGTGCAAAGCTGTAACACCTTTCACAGTATATTAACAGTATAACAACTGCCTCTAGATAGGCTGGGAAGTTAAAAAAGCTAAAAATTAACATTTGAATTTTAAAGTTTGCTTGGATAGCAACTGAGTACCATATTAAGACTTTAAATTATTGGGAGCAGTGATGTATACTAGAAAAAACAGATTTATTTTATAACAACTGAGCACCACAGAGGATGGCAAGCCCTGTCAGAGCCCTGATAGTGACCCAAGATCTATCTTTTCACCATATGCTTCTAATAGGGTCTCTTCACCACTCTTGGCTTTGACTGTGTGATCTCCAGAAGTCCCTTGCAACCATTCTGTGATTATTTCCCCAGCTGAAGGGGAAGAAAGATGACACTGACATATTTTAGAAAGCACACTGAGATCTATTAATTATACTAGACAGATAATAACTCAGTGTTAATAATATTTTTATTAAGTCAAAGACTGGATAAGCTGAAGAGTCTTAGTTATACTGTAGTAAAAAAGTCATAGGGACACCAACGTTTACACACAGCATTTGTGTGATTTCCATTCAGTTTAAACAACTTCTAAGATTACTATAACTGAAAGGAGTTGAGAATAAAAAAGAAACTCTCATTTGTTTATTGTGTTTAAAGTAAATACTGTTTGCTCAACTTCCTTGAAATATTGCCTTGAGTATTTATATTTATTTCTTCCAGAAACAGATGAATAACACTTTGAGGAGAAAAATGTAAACCCAATGACATCTGCAAACATTCTGACTAGCATCTGAAACAAATGTTATTGCATGACTAACCCCCTACTTTGTTTATTCCCTTTAAAGAAAAAAACAGGAATTCAATGTTAGTTTTCCTAATTACAAAACATACTTACCGTAAATTGTTGACTATTGGGTGCTTGTGCTACTTACCTGCAAAACAAGTCAAACAAACATAGAGTTACTTCACAGCACAATAAACTACATAGGAGAGTGGATATAATTTAGGTGGCTTGATGATCATCCACTTTTTGAATAGCAGAGTTAGACGAAAGGGTGAGGGGAACCCAGGGATCCAGGAAAAAAAATAATTTTAGAACTCCAGCTGGAATATTGATGATGTAAGAGGAAAGCTCAGTCTCAGCAAAAGCACTTTATGACTTGAATGTCACTGTTCCCCAAGGTGAAGGGAAAAGTGCCACAACTAAAACTTGCTTGCTCTGACTCTCAGAATTGCTTCTGTCCCACCTAAGACGAGCATCTGTAACATGGGATAAAAGCTGTTTATGGGATACTGTCTCCAGCTATTTGTTTTCCAGACCAACTTCACAGGAACCATGAACCAATATTGTTTGTCTCACACAGAATTTCACAATTTAAATGAATTTATTAGCAAACTCCACCAAGGCCAGTACACGCTCACTGAGAGTTGAGTAAGAATAGGCCTGTCACTGCATTTGACATTGCCGTGTCTTGGCCTCATTTTTCTTCTAAAAAACTTTTCTTCTTCTGAAAACTATAAACATCTATTAAACCATAAGCATCTGTTACTATCTCTCTATCAAAGGTGACAAAATGACAAGGTTACAAGTTATTAACAGCAGTATCTTTAATCAAACAATGATAGAACTATTGGTTAGAAAGAGCCTCTGGACATCATCTACTCCAACTTCCTTTACTGGGAGTGTAAAAAGTTAGATCAATTCTTGATTTTAGGGTTCTTTGAAATAGAAATTTCAAACAAGAAGTTCAATATGGGAACAACCCATGTTTAATTGATAAAATATTTTGATTAAACAGTTTTTGGTATGTATTATTGTCCCACACTGCATTTTTTTATAGCAGAAATATTACTACTACGGTACTTGGAGATACAAAGGTCTGAAGTGAATAGAGTTAACAGCTTGCTCATTCAAACCCCTATTTTGCAGGAAATTTTCTGAATCCTCTTTGGTATGCAGCATCTTTGACATTATTATACCAAATACATGTCATTTATCCCTTAAATCATAAAATGTCTACGAATATGACAATTTTTAAAATACATAATCCATACCGTATCAAATTCATGCTTTTACTACATATACATGATGTCCAAATTCTAAATCCATATTGGGATCCTGTCAGCTTCCATAACAGAGTCTGACATGTTCATTTAAAAGTATCATCTATTATAATCCACCATGACAATGATATCTTTTGCTTTGAAGATTTAAAATCAAATATAAATTTGAACAATAAAACTTGTCAAAATAAAAATATTTATTTTGGGAAGAAAAATAAGTAAATAAAATCAGGGATGAAGGCAGAAGAAACAGTGGAACCTTAAAAATTGCAGGAATTCTCTCTAATAATTTTGCCACTGATCATACCATAACCATTGTTAAATGCACTTCATCTCAGCTCAAAATTTGAAACAGGTCTCATGTACAGTCAAGATGAATCCAGAAAAGTTTCATAGGTATATTCTTCTTTTAAGCCAAATTTGCTAATCAACCATGTTAGAGAGCATAGAAAAAACAATCTTTAGACTCCTGACTATCAGGAACAGTTACTTTTCATATCTTGAATTCCCCATTTGATGTAAGGATATTAATACAATACACTATTCACAACATTATGACATGCTATAATTATCTCCATGGATGCCAGAAACAATTTTGACCATTGTGATACACTGGGTACTATCCAAAAGAAACAAACCCAGTACAGATTTTAAAATATGTGGGTGCAAGTGCACTAAACTTTGATCACACTGACAAAAACTTGAGGAAAGCCAAGGGCAGCTGGGGCTGAGAAAGGATGATGCCAATTTAAACTTTAAGATTGACAGCTCTGTTTAGGTTAAGGAAAGCTGAGTGGATGTTATTCAGCAAGGGAAAAACACTATGGAGGAAGAGATGATGTAGGAGTAATATATTAAAAATAAATATGGAACTTGAGGGCATGTTTAATGTAAAGAAAGCCAAATGCTTTGCTAAAAAATGTGGCCTTTGTGGTCTTTTGAAACTATTACCATAATTTTCTTCTTCCCCTTGAGCTAAGTTCCTAAGCAGACATTAAAATTATTTGTAAATGATAATTAGTATTCAGAAACACATTTTAGCATGAGAAATAGAAATGTGCCCTGAGGAGTTCAGCCTTGCTGCCCTGAGACAAGTCTGTCCCCAACACCAAACCTGGCCAAACAGCTTCCCCAAGGCCTCATGCTGCCATGGCTCCAGGGGCACAGAGTGACACCAGTGCCCACTCCTGCATGAGTGAACCCTGGGAAAGCCCAAGAAAAGAGACACCAAGTGACAGTGAAAGCTCTGAGTGGCACAGACATACAGGTCTGCCACCCCAGCGATAGGGAGTGATAAGCACTGCTTGAGACTTCAAGAATCTGGAAAAATCTGAACTTGCAAACCAGTTGGAGGGAAGGAAAAGCGGCTAAGAAAAGCTTCTCCAACTAAAGTCAGCTCTGGGAGCAAATGTAATTTCCCAGGAGATCCAGCTCCAGTGTTTGCACAGGTCTGTTCTCACATGCTGCTTGCAATAATAATTCTCACCCAGGGTGCACTGCTTTAAGGAAGAACCAAGACACTTCAAATTTTACACATCTTCTCCAACAAAAAGCTGACTGGCACTTCTGCATCTGCTCCTACTCAGGACAAGCAATTAAGTACACATGGTTTGGCTCTGCAACCTTCCCAGACCTGCATTTTCATAGCAATTCATGCCCCGTTCTTCACCCCTGCACATTGGACAAGTCCTGCTTCAAGTTGGCCACAGAAACAAGGCCAGGATTTGGCCTCAAGAATTTCCCATTCCAAAAATTCCACTGATGTAACAGTTGCTGCCTTCATATGATGACAGTAAAATAGCACCCACAGTGCAATCTGATGCCATGCCCCTGAGGATCACTTAAAACTACTGGCTTGAATCCTACCATGCAGATTTTTTCTCCAGGAAGGAGAAATATAACACTTTCAATGATTTATAAAGGGTTGTTGAAAAGCCTTTGCCAACCTCAGGAAAAGTTGGTTTTACTGGGTTTGGAAGGAAGGGGAAAACACAAAAACTGTAGGTGTTCTTCTTGGTTTGCTTTTTGAAGCCATTAATTGATCAAATGGCCAACTCATCATATAAATATCTGGCATAGAGGAGAGAGGCTACGAGATATAAGGATGTGTTTCCAGTGAACAGGCTGTGATTCATTTGTTACTCACAGGAAATTACTTCACTCACATTTTGCACAGCCGTGGCAAACCCGCACAGCTACAGATTTCTAAACTCACCAAGGAAGGTCTCCAGCTTCCAGATTTTCACACATACATGTTATTCACACCAACAATGTCAATGCCCACTGGGACCAAAAAGGAAGAGACATTTCTGTTTGCATGATAATCGATATCTGTAGAAAAACTTCCCCTAAAAAGGGTAAGGAGCATCCCTATAGCTCTCCTTCAAAATTCCTACTGTCTTCTATTGTAATCCCAATAGAAATCTGCAATATTTGGGCTTTACCAAAAATTTCCTATTAAAACTAACACTCTCCTTTAAGCCCAGGAGAGATCCCATCAGCTGGTTTCTTCCACCTATGCTCAGATAAAAGGATTTATTTCTTTGGACAACAAATACAAATACTTCAATGTTAAATTCTGGTTTAGTATATATTTTTGCAGTGCATATGTTATTTCCCTGATAGAACTGTATTTCTGCTTCCCAAACACACTCTGCCCCACCACTATATATGTACTATAACTGACCTACTTGGCCAAATCTAACTTTAATACACATAAATAAAATCTATTGCCTAAAAAGTTTTATTCACTTCCTAAAAATAGTGGTCCAGCTTTCAAAGGCATTTAAGGTGTAACTTCAAAGACATTACACATTGACCTAATCACAAGCATGTTGAACCCAACATTTGGATCAAGTTTTTGGTGCTCAAAAAAAAGCATTTTTAAGCAGACTTCTTTGAACTCAAAGATATTTAATTCCATCCTACAGCTATATCTTAAAAAATAATTTTTCAGAAATAATAATCACAAAATCATTAATTAAGTCATTTCTAAAAAAGAAATTTTAATGAACTTGCATTCACAAAGTTAGTGTTCTGGTATGAATCGGAACTTTATTTCTAACCAAATAACATTATTCACATCATCTTCTTCATCCATAAAATGTGAACAAGTTATGCAAGTATTGGTAATGGATAAAAATAAGCCTAACGATTTTTGGAATCAGTAGCATTAAAAAATTGTTTTTAAATTAAATGTATATATTGGTGTCTCACTATACTCCAACACTCACCGTAACAATGCACTTCATTTATTTTCCAAAAACCCTAACATTTCTTGAAGTTATGGGGAAAATTCTTACTCAAACAATCATCCCATACTCTTGGAATTCTTACTCAAACAATCATTAAGTTTTGCTGGACCAAGGACTGTAGATTTTGTAGATTCAAAAGCCTGGATAGGGAAATTTCTCCTGCCAATAGATCTTTATGTAACATGTTGATTTCTCTTACAGATCTGATTTAATCTGGATAAATTCTCAGGTGGGTTGCAACAATTATTACTGAATATACAAATTCAGTTGATTAGCTTTAAATAATCTGCATCTCTTCCCTATAAACAAGTTATTTCCCTCAGAGGGAGAAGTATTGGTGAAATAGTTGAAAGGTATTGGTGTCAGGATGAAAGCTGGTACATGAAAGCTGCAGCATGGTTGCTCACCTTGCTTTCAGTTTTTCTCAGTATGGCGATGGAAAAGCTCCAGATTTTCAAAAACACTCCTTTCTCCAAACATCAAACACTCATTCATGTTACCAGCACAGAAACCACTTAAAAACAGCCATAACAATAGCTGTGATCATATATGCAATTATGCACTACAAGAAATTGATGAAAGTTTTGTTCCAGAAGCTGGCAAATTTGCCTGTTTATCACATCTGTGCTTTGGATAAAGTCAATCATCCCAACAAATAATCTCAGAAGCTCAGTGGTCAGCAGGGTTGAAAGTCTGGGCTTGGGCTAAAAGGTGACATTTGAAATGCAGTAGATATATTGTTATTTTTAGCTTTGGACATTAATAAAAACTCCCCGTGACACAAAATACAGCAATGCTGAGCTTTGCTAGGCAAAACCTCATCTAAACCAACACAGCGGGGGCTCATTCAACTTAGTCTGCAGCTCCATGAATTCAGTGTAAATATGGATCCATCTAGTTCAAAGACTTTTCTGGTCTAAAAACTTAGAGACACTGCAGTCACTGCCAGTGACTGACCCTGATGCAAATATCAGGTGATTATCTGGCAGACGTCCCCTTTTTGAGCTGCAAATGCCTTTCCAAACCATTCATCATTCCATCTCTCATCAGCATCGCTGTTTTCTGCTCTCTCTTTTTGCATTTTAAATCTTGGAATAGAAACTATTCTTTTGATAACTTCCTTCATACTTTCCTCTTAAATATCTTTTAATATGTCCGTTCTTTTCCTTATTTTGAATTCAAATGTCATTCCTTGCCTCTCACTATTTGTTTATTGATATTTCTGCATTCTGCCTAAGCCCTCTCACTGTTATACATACATTTAACACTAATCTGTTATTTTCCAGCGAAATATCTGTTCCATCAATTCTCTCACATTACTGTATTCCATTTATGGTCACTAAATACATAACAGTCTTAAAGTTAAATATAAAATATAGAAATGCAGCAACTTTGGAGAATTTCAAGTCATGACTTCATAATAACAAATACTAGAACCAACTTTTAGATGGAATTCACTTCAGTTTGCTTTGCCAACAGGCTATCCAAAACAAAACACTTAAGTGGATTAAAAAGCACTAGCTAAGCTTTCAATTGCATAATTTGGCTTAAATTGCTTCTAAGGGCATAAAATAATGCCAAATAAATCATACAATTGAAAAACAATCAGCTACTATTCTATGGAAATGGCTGTTTTTGTTTTGCTATGGAAAAATACTCTGAGCTGGAATGCACAGGGACCCAGCATACACACTGAGCACACATCATTCTCTCTCTTTCACAAATGTCTCTCTTATGGGCTGACATATTTTTATCTTGGACTTCCTCAGCAGAAATGCACACACAAAGATGATGCCCCTGAAACACTGAAACATCAGCAATGTCCCTGGTCTAATGTGGGTTCCCTGTGACCTTTACATGATGTGTCAAGCCTTTCCACATGTCTGCAAGGTGCAGGCACTGGGGAGCACCTGGGATTTGCCAAGCAAATTGCAGACATGCTGTTACTCCTGCCCATGTGCTCAGGAAATAACAGGGCACGACAGGAGCAACCAAAATGCTGCCAGATGTACTGAAATGCCAGGCAAATTACTCCTGAGCACATTGTCTACCCTGAAAAACACAAATGGTGTATTGAGCAAAAGGCTGCCCCTGCTGACCCCCATGTCAAAGTCAGTTTGGCTTTGTTTCTGTTTCATGTATTTTTACAACTGCTCCTTCTGAAGGCTGCTCCAAGGCCTCACCACATTCTTGTTTAAAAGATTTTTCTAATTAACAGTCTTCATTTATTCTTTCCCATTATACCTATTAGTGGTAGTGAAGTTATAGAGAGCACTATGATGCCTTTCAAAGTCTTCACTTGACTTCTCTGAACAACCAAACCCTTTTGCTCCTCCCTATTCTCCATAATCATTTTCACAGCCCTGCTTTGTACCTGCTCCACTTCAATTTCATCTCTAGCAGGAGTCGAGCTACATTTGAAAACCACCTCTGGAAATTCCTGAGCCAATAACTTTCAAGAATGCATTTGCCTTTTTTTGTCAGCATGTCACTAGTGGCTGGTGGTGGTCGTTGATGCTGCACATACTGGTCAGTCATTTCCAGACAGGTGGAAATCTCTGGGAATGCTGGCTCATACCCCATGAGCAGTTCTTGTTAGCTGTCCCCAGCTACTGCAATACAGTTCTGTCAATAGAGGTTTTTTAAGACAAGGTGGTCAAATATTGAAACAGCTTGCCCAGAGGAGTTGCAGATCTCCCTCCTTGGAGGTAGTCAAGATGTGAGTGGACACAGAAACCTGATCTAATCAGATCTGCTTTGAACTGTACTAGATGACCTCTTGGAGGTCTCTTCCAACTTAAGTTATTCTAGAGTTTTTTATTTTAGTGACTTGACCAGACAGTTTTTTAAGACTGATGCAGAGTTATTATAGATAAGGTACTACTCATTTCCCCTACTTTGCAAGATTTAAGCCAGTGCTGCAATTTAATTTTATCCTCATTTTTCCTAACTGCAACAATAAAGATATTGTTTTCATTTGCTGCAGGCTTTTTGTCAACTTCTTAAGATCTGTTTTGAAAGTAGTTATTCATCCAAGTAGATCTGGAGTCTTTCTTTACCCTTCTTCCCAAGAAAGACAAGAATAATTTAGGTTTTTCTCTTTTTTTTCGTACCTCTGACCCATGGAGTTCTAGTCTGACCCTACATTCAGTTTTTGAGCTCACCACTGCAGCTATCAATATGAATGAGACTCCTTAAAGTTGATGCTTTCAAAGCTAGAGGATAAAACAAATTAAAGACCTACTTTTCTCCATTAAATCAATAAATTTAAGTAGCATTACAGGCAGTCTCTTCACAGACATCATTTTGGCATGCCTAAGTCTAGCCCAACAGAGCACAATCCCCTGCTGGTACAGGGTCTATTAAGTAAAGAAATGTCACATGTCCTGAAATAACTGGGTTCAACCGTCATTCTCCAATACAAAATTAACAGGTAAGACAGCATGGCTGTTGTGCATCTTATTGTGTGGCTGTGAGTCAGAGTCATATTCAAAGAATATAAAAATCACAATTCATTTTGCAGTATTTATCATGCAATGTATGAACACAGGTGTTTGCTGAGCAATGATGAATGATGAGACTAAAAAACAGCCATCTGCACTGAGCAACACAAATATTTCAACTCCTGTTTGCTCTTCAAGAA
The DNA here is from genome assembly GCF_017590135.1 of Pyrgilauda ruficollis. Taxonomy (NCBI): domain Eukaryota; kingdom Metazoa; phylum Chordata; class Aves; order Passeriformes; family Passeridae; genus Pyrgilauda; species Pyrgilauda ruficollis. The sequence goes on from NW_024525489.1 coordinate 14,330,713, forward strand.
GCACAGAGGACATGCACCTTTAAGAAGCACCTGCAAATGCTTAACTGTATCAGCTGTCAGGTGCACGTCTCCCCTCAACAATCTGCAGGAGAGAGACTTGAATTATTTCTGCTCAATTACTCACATTTTAGTAAGCATGGAACTCTGTAGTCCACTAACAGCAAAACACCATTGACACCCACACACCCCTTTCACCTTAACCCTTCAGGCAAGAAGCTAACCATTCCTGGAGACAAAAGAGCCTGGACTTGCTATGGAGTCAATAAACCCTCTGGTTTCACAGGACGTGGCCAGTTTGGCTACAAAGGTAACTCCAGGCTCACAGGTGGGTATCACCCAGAGATACCACCAATAAAGATAACTTCAGCTTGCATTCAGTGCTGCGGGAGTTAGCACCAGCTGGTAGGAGCCTGGTATCTTCTCAGCTCTCTCCAAGTACATTTTCAATAACGGGGAGAGCTGGCTCTCATATTATGCTTTCTGCTGTAATCCTAACAGTACTTCAGTACTTCACTTGATTTCATGCTATTCTGCTAATTTACTTCTCTGGCTCTTTCAAGTCCTGAGAGCGCACATTTAATATCTCAAATAGAGCTCTTTGAAATCATGCTGCCAAAATAGATGTACGTACTTCTAGCTTGAAGCAAAAGGGTATCTAACACTGTAGAATTTAAAAAAAAAAGGACAAGGCAGGCAGTGCTTTCTTACTGACAAATGTGTAAGACAATGTAGCAGACACACTTTAGAAATGTAGGTGGGCTTTTATTTCTGGCAGCGCAATGAGAGAGGTAATTCCAGATGTGGGGAAAACAACAACCCTCAAAAAGGGATTTGCAATGATATAGCACAGAGGAAGCCTGAAGCAAACTGGCACCATCTAGAAAGCTGGAAGAGAGCCAAACAAATTATGGCCCAGGCTCTTTGGAGCCCTGTTCCCCCCTTCAGTGGGAACTGCACAGGAAAAGGATGATTGTGAGAGGGTAGATGACGGGTATAGCCTTCACTGCGCATGGAAAGGAGTGTAAATTACAATCCCCTGTGCATACAGAGGCAAAGCAAGGTTCACAATGCCTTATTATATTAAGCCACATTATGAAAATGACTGTTTGTATTGGTTCATTAATGTTTGTAGAGGGCTGTGAACATGCAAAGTGGTAAGTATCAACACAGGCATCAGCATGGTATCTCAACTTTGACAAGTTCATGAGTGTTGTAACATAAGAAAATACACTTTACTCATAGCAATTATTGCCCATGACATGTGGTGTTTAGCATACTGTCTCTCTACATCATTTCTGACCACACAGAAAATGGTATCATTAGTATGTAATGTTATACTGAGTAATTTATTCTTCCAAATGACAAAATGTGTGCAATCATTAATAAATTAACAAATTCAACCCATTAACTCACGCGTTTGGCACTGCAAGGCTATGTAAGCTCTGTGTTGTTAAAACACCTTTAGTCAGATTTAGTACAATGCCTTATGTTGTACTGTCTGGTGAAAGGAAGGTTACTGCTCAGCTTTCTATTTTTTCTTTATCTTTTAATTTTTTGTAACTCTAGCAGACCTGAAATCAACATGAGGCTTTAGGATTAAGTGATGAGATCTATTTCCTGAGTTGAGTACCTCAGCATCTCAGAAAGTTGATTTTGTTAGGATGCCAGCTGGAGTAGTAAACACTATTAACAGAAGAAATATCTGTTCTCTCTGCTGGGTAAAAGAGTGAAAGCAGGAGGGACTGCAAATGAATCTCTTCCCCCACCTCTGTGCCTTTGCAGGGCAGGCCTTTTCCTCCAGACAGGCTTTCAGCTGAGCAACACCTGCTCATTTCGTGGGTCAAAGCAAATTCTCCAAGGCCTTTCTTGGTGCCCTTTCATATATATCTCTGCCATCCCCAAAGGCTGTCTGTGTCTCTCTGCCTCTCCTGGCTGCAGAGGCAGAACTCAGCATGTGAACTTGTCAGCTCTGCTCCAGCAGCCTCTCCTCCACAGGCTTTGGGAAAGAGCAGCCTGCCCTGTGCCCCAAAGGCAGCTGCTTTTGGGGTCACAGGGGCCAGGGCAGGCTTCCCCTCCCCTTAGCTACAGCCTGTTAGAGGAGCATGTGGCAGGAAGGGAACTGTTACATTTCAAGCAGGTTAATAATGAAAAACCCCTCAAAGACTGGGGTTGAGGGCAATCTCACTTAATACTAGTATTAATGACTGGCACAAAAATATAAAAATGAACAAATAAATTCCCTGAGACCTGGATGTCTGGATGGAGGATTGGGGTTCACATAGCAGGGGCTGGATTATCTGGAAGGGTAATAGAAATGGGACGAAATTGAATAGGCGAGTGCAAGGTCAGAAGCTTTGGGACTAATAACAAGACTTTCTGCTATAAACCGTGAGGTTGTCAGATGGAGGAACTATGCAGGGAGAAGTATATTTGTAGAACATGGGATGTCTGCAAATCATCAGCCATGAAAAGAGTAAACACATCAGGTGATGTATACTCAGAAGAGTAAAGGAAGATTAATTTTCCTTGTAAATGCCCCTTTGAGAGCTCCTCCTTTGAAATACTATGGACAATGCCAAACATGTTGGAAAGAGTACTTCCAACCAGAACAGCCCAAGAAATGGGCTTCAAAACCAGCAAGACAATGTTCTGATGCAGCAGGACTGAACAACCTGATTTCTTACTCTAGGAAGACCAGGACAGGAAGGATAGTATTCCTATCTGGTCATTTACCAGACAAATTAAACAGTCCAAAAGGGACTTTAAGCTAAAAGACACACAGGTATAGATTTTAAGAGATAGATTTTAAAAGCAAATAAGAAAAAATTAGTCTAGCAGAGATTTTTTGAAGTGCCTTATCTTAGATGGGGTTTGAAAAGTTCTTAGAAAAGTGAAGGTCAGAGGATCAAATGATGAAGCAGGACTTCATTTATAGTAGAAAAATTGCTTCCTATGTGATACATATTTGCACCAGATTGTTTTCTAAAACTTTCCTCTGTGTTTCTCTGCAGCACACCTCCACAAAAATTGTTTACTTTTCTTTTAGCATTGCTGAATAGCAGTGGCAATATTTTCCCCCTCCATTTCTCGCAGAAGTGCCAACAGCTTTTTTACTTCTCACACTAACACTGGATCTCTCAAACACCTGGAGGCACACCTGACATCTTCTAACTGCTGTACCCCACAGAACCTCTTTGCAACAAGTAAAATGTGTAAAACATGAAGTGGGAATAGGAAGTGAAATGTCCCCATTCTGCCTTGCTCCAGCTGCCTCCCCTCAGCTGATTGTTATTATTTTTATGATTTCTAAAAGAGCATGGTGCATTCCTTCAAACCTGTGATGTCACACTTCCCTAGCCTACAATGAGCCACCTGTAAAAAATACATCATCTGCACTGCTTCCTCCACCCAAATGCCATTGCAGATCCATCCCTTCCCATTAAACAAGACCACTTGTTGTAGAGCAGCCTTGGTCTTGCACCACAGTAACTGCCCATGGGTTATCCTCAGAGAGAAAAAGCCCACAAAATACAAATCAGGCTGCCAGAGAGACTAAACCCTGTGAAAGAAAAAATCTGCAACAAGGAGGCCTGAAAGAGTTGAATAAATAAGGCAGCAGCAAGTATTTTGAAGAATGTGTTAAAGGAATCAAAGTGGAATAGAAGAGTTTTCCTGATCTCAAGTTCTAAAAGCACCAGAGACACACACGGCTCCTCAGAGCTCTCCCTGTGCCTGAGAGGGATTTCAGGAAGCCAAAAACATCTCATCAATGGTGCTAAGAAAAGTGGAAATGTATTCTGTGCTTTCCTTCACTAGACACACTACAGAAACAGCCGCTGGAGAGGGACAGCCAACAGCTCAGGGCTCCAGCCTGGATAGTTAGCAGAAAGAGCAGAGCAGTAGTTAAACTGAATGGGCAGAAAAGGAAGGCCTTCCCTCAGAGGGCTCTGTCCACAATCCCCTGATAATAAACAGCAAAGACATTTCTGAAAGAGCTGTTTGCTGTTGAAAATATTAATTTCATCAGATTAAGTTCGGTAAACATTTAAACAGAAAAAAAAAAAAAAAAAAAAAAAAAAACCAAGAACATTTTTTGTCATTTTGAATACTGAAGGTGAAATATTTCTATGCCCCTAAACCAGAATATTACAGAATGCTAATTTTTCCAAGTGGAATGACAGAAAATTCAAAACTGTTCAGCTGTCCTGGGGAATGGAAATTCCAATCTCCAGACAGCTTTCTCAGGTGTCACTGACAAAAATCAGGCTTTGGATTGTCCCCATGCTTTAAGTTTGCTTTAAGTGGACTCACAGTATTTTTGCCTTTCACAGGGGCAAAAAAGTGCATTTATTATGTAACTAATAGCAGCACTGACCTCTTCTGTTGCACCTTTTCAGGCCAGCTTTATTTTGTAGGCTGGAGATAAATGGTCCCTTCTTAAAAGTTAGGTGCCAACTTCTAAGCCATGAATTTAAGTAAACAAAAAGACATTTACAGACCACAGCCCAGAAGCATGATCAGTTTCTCCTGACACTATATCCATTACCTAGACTTCGCTTTTCCAACAGCCTTAGACTCAAGCCCGTGCTCAAAGCTGCATCTAGTTTGGAAGTCAAACAAGCACAAGTTTGATTTCTCTGGCTCCTTCTGTTAAAGAGCCAGAGAAATCAAAGGTCTTTTAAAGGCCTTTTTCACCTGCTCTAGGAGAACCACTTAAAAATTCCCAAGGCCTTAAAAATTTCAATATAAATGAGCGCCAAAAAAACTTCAAGAGTAACAATTTTCTCGCTTTCCATGTTAGAACCAGTCTTTCACGATGACTGCACATTAGGAAACTGCAGCTGTTGCCAACATGAAAACTACACTTAGATCACAATATGACTTAATGAGCTTGCTTTTCACCTTTATCTCCCCCTTCTTCAATGCTTTCCTCCCCCTCCCAAATAAATGAGCCATGTTCCTAATAAAGTCCTTGAAAGGAAGGCTGGGAAATTTAATAATAAAAAGCTTTCTGAAATTAAGTTTCTGTCACCGCCTTAAAAAAAAGAAATTGTTATTCCTCGGTCCTTTGCTTTTCCCCAAAGCAAATTTCAGTCCTTTGAGGACCTCACAAATATAAAGGAGGTAATTTTCAAACCTTTCATGTGGCAATTTGCCTGGTCCAAATAATGAAATATAAAAGGAATTGCCAACCGAGTATTTAAAGATTCTAATATAGGAAAAGAAACTGCACATTGAAGAAAAAGAAAGTCTCTGAATAAACTACCAAATACTAGACATTCAATGGGGCATAAATTGTTGAGCATGTTAAGGTTCATAGGAAGTAGAAGGGAGCATTAAGAAGTGAAAACCCCATGACAGTTGCTAGAGTCCTTATCACATAATAAGTTTCCTAATCTCAGCTCTTTTGCATTTGCTGCACTGAAGATGACAAAGAGGAAGATACCACATCTGCCTTATTTAAGTCCAAAACCAGAAATGAGAAAATATTTAGCGAACCAAACTCAGACTTTTCATCTGCTCATGTCTTATTAAAAGAAGTTATCAACATACTCTTGACAATTTAGGAAACTAAAAACTGGCAACTAAATTGGTAAAAATTTAATCAGGAAAACAAATGCAAAGCTATTTCTCCAATTCTGCATCAGCTATAAAGTTTTTGGGCTCTTCCTTACATAGCTCTCAAAGAGCAGTGTAGGAAAATTAGGCTCCATGGATATTTCTAGGAATTTTCCTGTTGCATTGGGCTAGGACTGTGCCATAGTGCAATACATAATTCTGTAGAATCATTTAGCAAAGGACCTACAGGCTAAACTAAGAGGATCTGATACTGACATACATACTTATCATGATCACCTTCCCTGTTAAATAAAAATCGGCCAAGAAATTGGTTTTGGAGTTTCAGGCTGAAAATCTGTTAGGTCCTGTGCAAGTTTAAGTTTAGACAAATTTAAATTTTGAAACCTATGTAAATGACACCCTGACATTGATGAGGGAGCTCATCAAACTATTAATTTTTTACTGAAAAAAGTTGAGAAGAGACATACCTGTAGCAAAAGCAGGCAGCTGGCTCTGACATTCATTTTGTCTTTAGTATGTTGCCTATCCAACAACAAAGCAAAGCTTCCTGATGGATCAAAGCTACAAAATCTATGCCATTTTTCACATGCTCAGAAAATTCTAGAAATTGTGGAAATTGTGTTTTAAAGTGGCCAGAATTTTTAAAATACTATGAGTAATTTCTGAACAGCTTCTTCCAAGTTTAGAAGAGGAAATGATGGATAAACAGTTATTCTTCAATCACTACTTTAAATAAAATTAAAGGTTGAGACTATATAAGTGAAACTTTGACCCTATGAAATACAACGAGAAGTTACATATGCCATAATTTAAGATTTAAATTCAAGAACCATTTCAGCCTTAAATATCAGATCACTTATTTGATGTAAATCATTAATGCAAACAATACCTGTTTTATTATTTTACCTTAACTCTAAAACTTATAATCACTTTTTACACACAGAGTTTAGCAATTAAATATGTGTACTGAACTAATGTTACTGAAACATTCCATATAATCTTGATTCTATCTTGATTTATCTCTCACTTACAGATTTGTGAAAAATATACATAAAAGATTTTATCTGTGGAACTGTCTCCAATAGTAATATTAAAAGAAGTCTATGAAAGCTTACAGAAACCTCTTTTTCTCCCACAGGAAGTGCCAAAATCTTCTGAATAACTACCAAGAATAAGATTTTTGCATAGGATTTCTGATTCAGCTACAAATAAGTTGCTATGACATGCCTGGACTACTCTCTGTGCTTTGAGATCTACAGGAGATTTAGAAACAGAACCCCATGGCCACATTAAGCATTTTAAGTATAGAGTGGTTAAAAAGCATCATCTTCTCCCTTCCAAGAGCAACGTGGGAAAGTGCTTGCATGCCACCACTGCTGGCATATCTGAGGCTGTGGTGGGGCTGGAGGTATCCAAGCCTCCCTTGCTCCTACAAATGCCTCTTCCAGCAAGATCTGTTATACAGGCTCTTGGCCGTCTCCTGTCTCGCAAGCAGTGTAAAGCACTTCCAGTATCTTGTGTCTTTTAAACAGCACAGAAGACACTAGCTTAGCTTAATTAAAGCAGGTCCCCCTGGTAAAAGGTCAGGTTATGCCCTTAAAAGGTTAAATTATGCCACATAGCCAAATTAGGTTTTGCTGTGGATAGGCACAACTAAAGCTGCTTGGTTTTTTCCTTATGAATAGGAATTGTATATTTATAGCAAGAGCAAAAAGAGCTCAGTAAAAACTGACAAGTGTGTATAATCCTTGGATGAATTAGAAAAGCAGAATCCATAAGCAACTCTAAGAAGGATTCCCAAGTAGAGAATCTCATCCTGAATGATGCTACTTTTCATAGGTGAAAAGGGAGCAGAGAGAGATTATCCCTCTACATCTTGTTCATGCCTGGTATAAAGTGGGGTTTTCTGGAAAAAAAAACCCAACAACAAATTAAACCATGTAGCTTATGGATTCACTATCGAGCTGAGCCAACTGTGCTGGGAGGAGGGATGCTCTGCTCCTGAAAAGGAAATATTCATGGCTTCTAGCACGAAGGGGAACAAAGCTGTTATGTACCCTTCCAGAGGAACAATTAAAAGGGACCTTCAGCTTTACTCAGCTAAAAATGTCAGAAAATGGCCTTCTCTTGTTTTAGAGTGCCTTCAGAAATAAGTAATCAAATAAAAATACATCATACAGTATATGCCACATTTCTGGAGCCTGCTTCTGATATTCTTTATAGGACTGAGAAGAAGGGTTTGGCTGAGAAGAGCCATATCTGGCCTTTCATTAACAACAGGCTGCATTTCACTTGAGAAGACACACCACTCTACCACACATCACCTGCTTTGACAACACCACAGAAGTCTGGGAGAAGTGGGGCTTGCTCTTACAGCATCATTTGAAGGATCCTCAACAGATGTCAAGTACGGACACACACTGAGGGCATGGAAAAGCCACCAGGATTTGACACTGATGTCCCCGAAGGGGGTGTGCACCACACAGTGGGCTGTACATCCCAGTGCCAGGGAGGACAGCAGATTCCTGGGTCTCTGTGTGTCTCAGTGCCACTGCAAGGGGGTGGCTCACCACAGCTCAGCACTCCTCTGCCTGCTGCACCATTCCTTTCAGTGTTCCTGTCCTCCAGGATTACTTTTAAACTGCAGACCTCAGACTAACCTGGAAAGTTAAATCCTCTGGAGAGTGAGCGCAAATAGGATTACCTGTAACTCCCACTTCTCACCCAGCTGCACCACCATGGCTTCTGTGACCTCTGCAGTGGAACAGAGATCACACAGCAGAACATCAAAGGATTTTGGGGGGTTATTTTAATTTATCCTCCCAGGAGAAAGGAAGTCAGAGGTAAGAAACACTACTTGTTAATATTTTTATTCTGACTGCACAATTCCCTCTCTCTTCTGGCTTGTGATATTTCACTGCTGCTGCTGACTGAGGTCTGCCACACTTCCCCACAGAGGGAACAGCACATATGAGCCAGTCTGGCAAAAACTACCCTCCTCTTGGACACTCACACCCTCACTCAGCTGTTGAGGACTCTCCTCTGCAGCACCAGTTTTCATCCTCATCCCCATCCTGCAGCAGGAGCAGTGCAGTGCCATCCTTTAATCTATGGTGCAATAAAAATAAGTGCTGCTCACGCTGCTGCAAAGTCCCCAGACAGCTCTGCCTGGGAGCTTTTGTACTACACTGACTGATTGGAGTTTTCATTGCCTTCCTGGCCCCTCAGACACCAGCACCTCGGAGGATTACCCTTCTGCTCTTTCAAGCAATAACAGTGAATTTCTGGGTAAGCAGAAATGTAATACTTCAGGGAAAGAGAAGATTTTTAAACAGAAAGTTACTTCACTTGACTGAAATTGATGGGATCGCCTGTACTTTTATCTACAGGGAAGATCACCTCCTACAGACCTTTGAGAGAGATCTATAGCAACCAACAGAGAACAGCTGAAATTAAACACTCCTAACGCCACTTTAGCTCTGCATTTCAGACTTCAGAAAACTTTGGGTTGGCCAGTTCAAGAAACAGCTCTGAATCCCAAGTCCAAGCCCAGAGTAGAGATGTAAAAAACCTCTGAGGTCCTCGGAGCTCAGTGTTCCAGACACTCTAAAACTTCCTAATTGTGATACTGTTGATGATGGACACATAAGCCTCAGAAAATATGATTTCTTCATTTCATGCAGTCCTACAGCAACTGAAGATTTTCTCATCCTAATTTCAGTCAATACTTCTTTTAAATCTTTATGCCTGCATATAAAGTGGGGCCACTGTTTCAGAACTGCATCAGCCATGTACAATAACCAGCACTAAATATTCCTGTCCATACAGTGTGTTTATTATTACTCTGAATCTCCTGATAATTTTTGCATTACTCTATATTGCTATATATTTGCCTTTATGTATCTCCTTTATTCCTATTGTAGATGTAGGACCTTTCCTGGATTTACCTATAAATAATTCTTGTAGAAAAAACAAAACAACAAAAAAGAAGCAAAAGTAGAAGTGAAATATTTTCTGCTAATACAAACAGCTTAGGCAATAGGTTAAACTCATTCCTCCCAGGGGATGGGAGATTCCCCTCTGATTAGATTTCAGAGGAGTAGGAAGCAAACAATTAGATGATGAGACAACATCTCCCACTCTGGAAAGACTGTTTGAAATATTTTTTAAACATAATTAAATTATAAATAGATTTGCTTTTTAGTTTTTAAAACACTCTAATTAACTTTTAAGTGCAACTGGATGTCATTCATTCCAGTGCTTAGAAAACACTTTCTTGTCTTAATACATCAGTGATAAGCAAAATTTCTCTTTTATTAGTGTTGATTTATATTTATGCATATATATCTTAAACTCCTCCCTCCCTTCCAATGAATAAATTTTCTTTATGTGAACACCTATATTATGGAGCACCTATGCATAATTTTTTTTTTTTTTGCTAAACATAAATAAGACCAATAGCCAAAAGTTGTTTTTGCAGAGATCACTACAAATATCTTGCATTTGTTGAAAACTGAAACTAAAGCCATAATGTGTATTCCTCTTAATTCCCATATAAGCTGTGAAAATTTTGATTCTTTAGTTCAGTTGACTTAACAAAAAACCCACTAAAACAAACAAAGAAACAAAACAAAAAAAACCCCACTTTTTAAAAATTATTATTTCTCTTCTGTGCATATGACCCAAGATGGCATTTTTGTAAGACAGAGGCAGCTGGCAGTAAAATTGCCTGTCTCTGTTTTGCAGGTATTTGTAGTTGCCAGCTATTTGGAAGAGTCCCCAGTCTTGTCTCACAGCAAGTCAGGTTGTGCACCCAGCTGGCATCAAGCCACCGCCGTTATGGCAAACTGCAAAAGAGTCTGAAGAAGGAACAGCTTTTCACAGAAAGACAAAAAAAAAAAAAAGCAACTGGACTGTGAGTGCAAGACAAAAAGTTTAAGGTATTCAGAATGAAAATCTCTGCAAGAAGAACTTTTTGTACCTCTGGATTTCAGAATATCAGCTAGTTCGGGATCATCTGTCCTTTCAGTGTAAGTGTTCCCAGCATGGAGCTGGAAAAGCTGTCTAATCCAATCCTCCTGACCACATTAAGATAATTTATAGTATGTCTTTGAGCTCTTAACTGATTCTAGACAGATGACTTTTTAATAATAACTTCTTTAGGACACTCAAAACTTCACAGAACCCTGAAAAAGTGAAGGTAGCTCTGAAGCAATGCACTTGTGTGGGAACAGCTGTGGTATTTTCTGAGTCCCCTGATAAAGGAAGGAAAGGAAGGAATCTGACTCCATGTTCTTAGAAGGTTAATTTACTATTTTATGATATTATATTATATTAAAGAATGCTATACTAAACTATACTAAACCATGCAGAAAGGAAGCAGGCAGAAAGCTAGAAAGATACTAATCAAAAACTCATGACTCTCTCCTCCAGAGTCTTGATACAGCTGGCTCGTAATTGGCCAATAAGTAAAAACAATTCACATGCAACCAACGAAACAATCACCTTTTGCTAAATAATGTCCAAACACATTCCACAGCAGGAAAACACAGGAGAAGTGAATCAGATAATTATTGCTTTCATTTTCCCCTGAGGTTTCTCAGCTTCCCAGGAGAGAAATCCTGGGCAAGGAGATTTTTCCAGAAAACATGACAGTGACAAACAGCTACAATGCAGCTTATACTCTGCTGAACTCCCAAAGAGCTTTCACTGTGCTACCATACAGTAAGGAGATATAGGAATTAATACAGACATATTGATTAATCAGCCTACTTGACAGCAGTTGGGTGATGAAGATGTCAGTCCTGCACCCCAGGGAGCACACTCAGCAGTGAGCTCACAGGGAGCCCAGCGCTGATGTGCCACCGAGGGAGGGACTCAGGCACACCGGGCAGCACCTGCTTTGCCACCACCAGCTGAATCACCCAGACTCCTCACAGGGACTGCAGGGAAATTTATAGTGAGTGTTTAGCACCAGCTGTGTCCATGGGTGCACAAACATTCAGAAAGAACAGAGAAAAAAAAAAAACAATACTAGTCATCATGAATGAAATAAGCACTTATTGTGGTAAGGCCACAAACAGTTCAAGCAAGCCTTTACCAAAACGCTATTCTCAAAGCAGAGATAGGAACTAAAGGAACAGGAAGCCAGTGAAGGGTCAGGAGCCATCTAGAAATCATAGGAAACAGCAGGCAGAACGCCATGAGAATTATAGTGCTGATGGATAAATCAAAAATCAAAATTCAAATTCCCATCCTTGTACATGGCCATAGTTCAAGCCACGGCTGCTGATGCTCACTTGCAACACAGGGGTAGGTTATTTTTAAAGAAGAAACTTCCAAAACTATGCATCTGTTCCTAGAAATTTTCACTGTTTTGCAACATATAAACCAGAATTACAAATCAGCTTTGCTATTCACACCCTGGATTGTTTTCATAGGCTGTCAAGCTGTCTGTCTCTGTACCTTTCCTTACTGATTCATTTGTCACTTGTCTTTAAAGAAAACAGCTTAAAAGTCTTGATTTAATAGGAATAGTTAAAGAAAACAGAACAACACATTATGAAAATGCCTTATAAAACATCTGTTACAAATCTTCAGTATATTGCTTAAGGGATGGCAGCAGGTGTCCCATGCCCTGAAGCTGGTGAAAAATCTCTTCTATCCTGCAAAGCACATCAGCACTGTCAAACTCTGAACATGAGCATGGCTCATCAGTTATTTAATCAATCTAAAAACCTCAAACTTGAGTGTAGTCTGAGAATGAGAGTGAAGATCAGAAGCATGGCAAAGATCTTTTCACTCATTTGAGAAAATTATCTGAACTGCAAGAATCTCAGAGACAGATCATGATTTTGGTGCCTGATAACTGCTCTAATGTTAAAATGCTAGTTAGCAATGTTTGTTACCTGGTTTTGGTTGAGTTCCACTTGTCTTTTTACTGATCCTTTCTCTTCTGCCACAAGGTTAGGGTGAGATTAGGACATAATTTATATGGGACACTGCTCTGTTCCTACCTTGGGGATGCTGCAGAGTGAACATTTTGGGATTCTGAAAGAATCAGCTTTAACTCAGAGTGATAGAATTACTGTGGGAGTCCACTTCAGTTTGCTCTTTGTAGGTATTTCACCCCAACCCCACCAGCATTCATTTGCAGATATTAGATTTTTTGCTACAGGTAGTAACAGCAAATTTCAATTTCCCTGGCCTTCTTTTCAGCTAGCATAATTTCAGTGTAATTCTTTAAATTCTCCCTATATTGATGACTATTTTGGAGTCTGTGGGGCAGGGAGAATGTCTTCTAAGCAGGCAGACCTAGTCCATAAATCTCCCTTTGCCCACCAGTCGGAAACAGTGCTGCACACCCATCTGACCATTCCCTTCTTTCCCATCTTTTCCCATTTCACACACCAAAAAGTCCAAACTGTGCTATGAGAACTAACTTTTACAACTGAACTTTTAAGCCATCTTTAAAACTAAAGCCAGACTGTCCAGTGCGTCCCACAAAAATTTTTTGCAAACATTTCTTCTGTTCCCTTTTCCAAGCTACAGACATGAGTCTAAAACAGATTGTAGGTGTTTTCTTTATTTTTCATCAACTAATATTGATGATTAAATTGCACATCATGTTCTCTCTACCACAGGCAATGTTTTAGCTGCTCTCTTGTTTCCTGGTCCTGCTTTTTCAGAACGTAGTACTCCTGTGGTACTTCACAGGTGACTCTGCAGTTTCAGGTGAGTTTTGCACATGCACACGCAGGGTGCCCAAAACAGAACTACACTGCAACACTTCCACACAGCCAGGGGAAAAAGGCCAGATGCATCTCTAATTTCCAATGTGCAAATGAAGTATCCTGTCTAATTTTGTGCTATTGCACAAAATTGTACAATTTTTTTTATTGTGCATTTTCACTACACCATGCATCTTTAAACTTTATGGGCTCGTAACTACATTCTGGCTCCAGAAGGATTAAAGAATTAAAGGATTGCTAAATGCTGCTGTGGTACTACCTTGCCCAGATTGAAGTGAACATTAAAATTTTTCATGTTTTCTAACTGATCACACTCAGGAAAGATACAATCGTAGCTACCAAAAGATTTAAAATTACACAAAATTAGTAATTTCTCAGTCCAGACTGCTTGACATTTACAAAATTGGCCTGATTCAAAAGGAAGGAAAAAATTACCTTGAGGGTATCTAAGCTTACAGAGTTATTAGCCTGAGGGTCACTGAAGAATGGCAATGAATTCATTAATTCCTAACATGGCAAAATAGTTAAGGTGAAAAACACAGTCTCAAAATCCTCTGCATCCCATTTCCATTTAAACTACTTATTGTTTATTAGCTGCCTAACTTCCCAACCTGCAACACACTGCCTGCTCCAGAACCCAAAGGGGGATTGGGGCAGCTTTGTTGCATGTCTGTGTCTGCACTTGTGATGCAGGAGCAGGATCTAATTTTTCTGCTTCACAAAAGGCAAAGAGAAGCAGGAGATGCAGTAACATCATGCTTAAGGAATTCAGAAAAGAGAAAATCCAGTTTTTGCCATTTTCTGTGATAAAGGAAGGAAGTTAAGAAAGCTATTATTCTATCAGAAACAAAGCCAAGATTCCTGGTGTTTTGGCTACTGATTCTTATCAGTTCACTTGGACATTTTCAAGCTGTCCTCTGAATCATAAAAGTCAAAAAATTTATGTCAAGCAAGAAACATAAATAGAGTTTGCTGAACTTGCCTATCAGTGGGCAGGAGATGACTCTTAGCTCTGTATTTTATTACTACTGTGTTCAGATCAGCCACAAACATTTCTGCCACAGCCCTTGAGAACATGTCCCACGTGGCTTACCCAAGGCATGGGTCCAGGAAACTGGGCACTAAGTATCTGAGAGCTCTCAATAAACACCAAAGTGGCAAAAATGACACTTTAGTGCAGCTGACTGACACATGTAGCCCCAGAGACAGAGAGAAATTGATGAAAACACCAGAGTGGTGAACAGGGCACAAAAGAAAACATTTTATTTGGCCAGTCTCTGTGGAAGGGCAAAAAAATAAAGTGATAAATGAAAAGATCTCCACTTGACGACAAGTTACCCCTTGGCCCTGAGCCAGTCCAAAAGCTAGGCTAGCTTTGTTGCATAATCACAGAAATCATCAGTCAGATTGGAAAAGTTTGCTTACTGTTTTGGCAAAGTGCTTAAACTGGTATCACATCATGTTTTTTTCCTGACATTCACTAATTTTTTCGCCTGTCTCAAAAACTTAATAAGCAAATAAGGTAACAAATAAGGTATATAAATATAAGCAAATAAGGTCATGATCCTCAGAGAGATCTCTGATCTCTGACCACAGAACTGATGGTACCCTCTCCCTCATCAAAAGACAAGATTTCAACTGCTGTATCAAAATATTCACTGTGACACTAGTGACCCCATGACATTCCCTGGGTTGTATTCACTAAAAACAATCCCCTAAATTTAAATATTCTATTTAAATATAATGCTAGAGTAAGAATAAATTGTGAATTTTTTTAATGAAATGGAATAAAATAATAAAATCTTGCAACAAATCTGCATGTTGCCTGTACACAGTCAGATCTGCTGTTTGAAGTGCAAACCAAATATTTTCCTTCCATCAGCAAAGATGAACCAGCTCTCTTAACCTATGGATGAAGTTTTTCTGCCACTTTTCAGAACAACTTTTAAAGTAAGTGCTGGCTGAGTCCACTTGCTGGACTTGAGGTCACACCAGAAGAGCCATTCTGCTTGCCATGAGCTGGCAGGGTGGAAGAGACATGGCACAGGGATACCCACATCCAAGAGCCACCTCTCCTTCCCTGCTGGACACACACCTGGCTCCACTTGCTGTGCATGTTGCAGGAGTCATGTGCTTTAAGCTGGGCTGGAGTTCAGCAGTCACGTGTGCCAAATTTTGTTCTGGATAAGTCATAAATCAACTCTGGCAAGCATGGATATCAAGACTTTGTGTTGAAATTTTGGCTGGTCCTCAAAGAAACAAGCAGCTTAGAAGGCCATGAGCTCCTACGTGTGACTGATACATATTTCAAAGCAGTTCTACCTTGCAAAATTTCCTTACAGAAACCTTTGGTTCTAAGGTATTTCAAATATTAGCTTAATAGAGAACCTTAAAAAGCAGTAGGCTATCTGCTAGTTTAAATAATTCTTAAAAATTACAAGACTGTATTAGGCATGCCTGCCACAAAATTAATGGATCCACAGTAGCACTTATACTCTAAATTTAAAAATTCCTTAATTACCCAGAGATTTTCAGTACATTGAATAGTAAGCGTTAGAAAAAGAAACTGAGTTCAGACAACACTTACTATTATTGCCTTTGCTTTAAAAAAAAAAAAATTAAAAAAAGAAAAAAGCAATTAAGTAAAGAGATTGACAGTGAAATATAACATACTGCAATTTTTCATCTTACGATCAGACATTACCTTATAGGAATGTAGTCATTTAAGAGAGCAACACTTTTTCAGTTGCCAAGAATATGCACACACGAAAGGAAACACCGACTGCTTCAATGAATTTAATGGTTCATCTCTAATCTCAGAAGGTGACAATCTTCAAGAGCATCTACCATGGTCATTGCCACACTGTAAGAACACTAATTAGAGGGGAGTCTGGCTGAACTCTAAAATCTGTATTTTCTTCATTGGGATGTTTGAGCAAGTTCCCAGTTACAGCTTTGCTCATTTTCCATGATAATTGAAATTTGAATGATACAAGCTATAGTTTCTCTTGTGCAGAAAGCTTTCCCACACTCTGACACACCTGCAATTCAGAGCTACCACACGATTTCCATTGAAATGTCAAATCAGAACCATGCAAAATTAGCTTACTGTTATCTTTTTCCAGATGAGGACTATGTTCCCCATAAGAGTATGTGATCTCATTACACGAGTCCCATGTCTACAAGATTTTCTGAATGAATTATCACTGATTAAGGTGTGATGTAGCATGCAAACTGCCAGAGGCATCTCAAAAGCTCTGTTGTCAGTTGACGCATAATTTCCTTCAGTATTCAAAACAAAAGATCAGGCAGGCATCAAAAATGCTTTCTTCACATGCAGGAATGTTTTAATACATCTCTCCTCTCTACCATGTTACTGCTTCCTAAAGTTGTTCATAACTCCTTTTCCACAAAGCTGTCTACAATCTGATAGCCTAAGTATATCCAAAGGTCCCCCTACCCTACCACCTTCCCCCCCTACACTTCCTGAGCAATCATCTTTCAAAGGGAGACTATCACAACACCTCGCCTATACTCACTTTTCAGCTAAAAATCACTGTTTCATGATTTCTCAGAAACCAGTGCCAGTGCTCCATCTCAGGTTCCTGACCTGTCAGCGCTGCATGGGCAGTCCAAACCTACAAAACTCCCATGCCATGCAGCTGCAAGGCTGTGCAGCATGTGTCTGTGGAGGCAGAGGGAGAGCGGCTGAGGCAGATCACTGCCTTTTTTTCAGTACTTTGGAAACTAATGACAATATTCTACAAGCTGTTGTGATAATATGAGCAAATGACAGCCACATATAACAAGCTCACAGATAGGGACTGGATTTTCTATTAACCACTTGAAATGTTCTCCAGCTGTAACAGAAGAGAAACTCTGCTAGGGAGAAAATAATGTAAGTTGCAAGAGTATCTCCAGCAAATGATAGATATTGTTATGTATTCCTATAAATAGCAAGCTGCCGGGGTCCGCTGTTATGTGTAGCAAGCAGAGCATGTTGCCATGCCACACAAGCAATATCTCCTGGTGTGCATTTTTGGAATAGTGCTAATGTCATGAGCACAAAATTAGGGCTGTTGTTCTCAGGCACTACAGCAGAAAAGCACTGGACAGTGTCTCATCTGAAGGGACCATGACAATTTGTTGCCCAAGCCAGGGGTTAGCATGGCATTCAACAGCACAAGTTCAAGTTCTGTTTTGATAAAAAAATAAGATTAATTGTACATTGGGATGACTGTACATACTGTGCATATATGGATAAAATACAACAAAACTAGCTCAGTAATTAATCTTCCAAATTAGATTACAGAGATAAACTCTCTTTAGATTATCCTCATTAATATAGAGGAGAGCTGTAAAATCTTTTTGTAGCAGAAAATCAGGTTATTAAATCGTCAAAAAAAAAATCCTGTTCAGCCAAGCCAGGCTTCTTCCTCCCCTGCTTGACTTCTGGCATTGGGAATTGCCTGTTCCTGCCCCCTTAAGAGGTGACATTTGAAAAGTGATCAGCACTGATGGAATCCAGCACCCGTAAAAAAAATTTTCCCAGGCAACATTACTCACTAATTCCTTGAGCGTCCTGAAATCTGCTCTCCTCATGTCCAGAGTATAGGTTTTGCTGTCACTTTTCCGCCTGTCAAAAAAAAAAAAAAAAAAAAAAAAAAAAAAGCCTGTCATTGCTGGCTTTGTTTCCAACTAGGCTAGCTTTTGGCCATGGCAGACTTGAAATACAGTAGAGAGCTTTAATTTCTAAAAATCCCACTACACTAGCATATTTTCAAATGTATCGGCATATTTTAATATCCAGTAGTTCCACCTAATTACTTACAGAGCCCTGGCAGAGGTTCTGAGAGGGCAGCTGCAGCAAACTCCTATCCCTCGTGTCCAGGGACGATGCAGGACACACGAAACAGAGAACACCCACCTGCACATCCAACAGCTTCATCATTCAAACCATGGCACTAATGAATGGAGTATGAGAACCCAAGCAGACCTGAAAAGGCCCAAGAAAGCTCACTATCACAATTAGCATTTCTTTAAAAGATAGATCTTTCCAGCAGAACCCTCATGGACAACAGACTTTCAAAAGACAGCTATGATAATGTGTTTTCCCAAGAATTAATATCCCTACTTTCTTAATGCATGAAAATGGCAGCCTCTATCAAATGCTTTCAGTACTGAAATTTCAAGTCAGTGCTTCAGGCAATCTTTAATAATTGTTGGTGTATTCAAAACATTGCATGAGTGCCCCTATCTGTTTCATTATGAGAAACAGGGTATAACAGGACACAATAGCCACTTTAACTGATAAAGAAGTGTGAGTTTTAGTCGGTTGTATGCATTTTGCTTTGTCTTTTATATCTAAACATGGTTATCTCCTAGTATGTATCATCCTAAGACAAAGCATTTTGTGTGACCTAATGAGACCAGTGGACAGCAAATTCCAGTACACTAAGTAAGAATTATTAAAGAAAAACCCTTTCTTGAATCTGACATCTCCTTTCGCATGAGGAATTCTAATTTTCCCCGATTACGCAGATGTTTTTCTCCTGAATTTCCACGCTAGCATGGCAGCAGCCAGCAGCTGCTCTCCTGTCTGGAATATGTTGCTTTGAATGCAGCCTCTAGTGAAATACACACATGAAATCTGACGCAAATAGAATCTTGAGATATAAGGAGTCATAAAGGAGATTTGATGAGCTTTAACTGCAGCCAAACGATACACAAGGAACATACTCTGCAATAACATGTACCTCGTATGGATCCTATTTGCTTCCCCATGATAAAGTGGCAACTTAAGCTGTGAAAATTACTGCCATCCATCTCACCCCATGCACTCCCATGCTTGGGAAGCGTAAGTGAATATGCAGCTACGTGTTTCGCGAACAAAATACTTCTGCTAAGTTGAAAAACAGAGAAATGCATTTCACAAGAAATGATCAGGCAATGCACGAAGGCCTGGCACGAGCCCAGCCCATCAAAGCCCATCAAACCTGCTTCACACTGAACTCTTCTGTTTTGTAGGCCAGAATCTGATCCACAGTACAAAGGTCCAACAACTCTGAAGTCAAAAGGGCAGAATGTATTCCTTAACTCAAAATTTTCTTTGTTATATGCTACAAAGGCACGTCCTTTTGCTATTTTTCTGTACACTGACAGTATTTGTTCTGTCCTCCCACAGGATCTCACTGATGTCACAGTGTGTTTATGTGAAGCTTGATGTGTGAGGACCACATGGGCACATGCCCTACAATACAGATTTGTAAGTGTGTGTATACATAAGTTAATTGAACTAGAATAAACTCCAGCCTTCCAGCAGCAGTACATACCCATGAGGAAATTGCATGTTCTGCAAAACAGTGCTTGTGACTTCTAAAAACTTTTTTGTTAAATTGTCCTTTTTATCTCAGGATATTTCTTTGAAATACTTCCTTGAAATATGAGACATATATGCATTACTTATCTCACTTTTCCTTTTTTCTACATTACCAGTTCTTTATACACGTCTATCACATTTCTATTTGCATGATATCTCTTTAAATATGATAGTCAATTGCTTCATGGTTGCTGTGGCCAAGACAGCCACCAGTCTCCACTATGCTCATGAGATCCACTCTATTGTGCAACGGTTTAGTTGATATGGTGGTGTTCAATCAAAAGTTAGACTTGATAATCTTGGAGGTTTTTCCAACCCTAATGACTCTGTTATTCTAACAGAGAATGAATGGAAAGCAAGGAATGACCCACTTCACATCTAAAGACTCTCTTGGTGGAATTCCCAGAGAAGGGAGAAAGCATGGGGAAACCATGGAGAGATGTTAAGTCAGGATCCAAATGTGTCAGCACAACCAAGACCTGAAGTGGTTCATGTAGCCACCTTTTAAAGTATCAGAGCCTGGGCATAGCATCAAAAATGGAAAACCAAATAATGCAATGAAAGAAAAATTATTTACTTTTTTTTTTCCTCTGTGGGTGCAGAGACACATAAAACAAAGAAATCTACATTAAAAATAAGGCTAATTAATTTGTGAGAAGGAAGAAATAAAACAAAACAAAAATAGAATCAGACTTCATTACCCTGACAGCTTTTACATTGATGTACATAGGAAAAACTTGGCAGACAGAGCTACTATGGTTTCCTCAGGATCGCTGAGGGACCTGGCAAACTGGCAGGAATATCACCAGGACAGGTTGTCCCTGACAGTTAGCAGGCATAGTGATTCAGCACAGACTGTCAATTAAAATCTTTATATCACATTTTCTATCATCATAGCAGCAGGCCAGAATTGATATCCAGCATTTAAGACTTAAAAAATGGTTTTAATTATTCTGAATTAACAGACAGATACTGTTTATAAAAGATTTATTAAAAGCCCTCAAACAGAAAACCGGGGGAGAAAAAGGGATGGAAAAAGCACTGTTCAACTTTAACTTGCTCAGTGCTTTTTCTGGATTTGGAAAAATATATAATATACTATCATATGAAAATATTTCAGCGGACTGTTTTTGTGTGCTGATACTACATCTAAGTAGTAGTACATTTTGGGAGCTGTTTAGTGTAAATAATTAGTAGTAGTACTTCTCTTCGAGGAGCAGTAAGTGTCCTCAGATGGGCCAAGACTTTGAACTCTATACTTATCCCCAGCTCAGACCTCAAAGCCTGCTGCCCAGTTCCCCACTGGAAGTACATAAGTACAAGGGATGACCTCAGGACCCAGGGGCTGAGAAAGGTCATTCCTAAAAAGTAAGACTACTCTGAAAAGGGTGTCTCCCAAAGGCAGCAGTGCCAGCAAGATTAGGCTCAACAAGCACACACAAGCCTCCCAAGGTCAAAGCAACAAAGAGCCACCATTGCTGGTCTCTGTACATGGGCAGGACTAACCCTGAGCAGGCAACGGGAACACAGAAAGGCAATTTTTTCCCCCAGGTATGACAGGGAACTTTCAAAAACAGCTTAGGATAATTAAGGGTGGGCTGTGATTCTTGACTCCTCAATGGACTCAACAAGGGTATAAACACTGGAATGCAAGGAATGAGACAGAAGAGGATACAAGTGGAAAAGATAAAATAATTGTCCAAAATGTCTCTCCTGGGTCCTACATATCCCCTCAGGTACATGTGGCTGCATTGCAGGGTACAAAAGCTATGAGCTTTCTGAAGCTAGGAAATGAATGCTGTTGAATGTTTACGTTTGGTAAGTGGAGGAGAGAAACAGAAGAGTGACTGCCAGCACTCAATGGGCTTGTTCAAATTGCTTTTCACCAGCACTATCAGCTGAACAGATCTGTGCCAAGACACAAGCAAAAGCTATTAGTATAATAGCATGTTTATGCACTTCAGAGGGGTACTGGAAGGTATTGCAATAGGGATTAACATCAATAAGGAGACATCCAGAAAAAAGGAGGGTTTTTTTTTTATCTCTAGTATTATCAACAAACTTTCATTTTCTGCCTCTGGTTCCTTTCTTTATCTACATGGCCACAGAGAGATCATAATCCAACATTATTAATTATCTAACAGTGATATTGAAGAATTTATTGCTGTTTATATAATAGGAAAATCTAATTATTTTAATAAAGATATTATTGAATCCATCAGGTGAAACCTTGGTCTGATTTTTTTAAGACATTAACTCAGCAGAACTCTTACAGTTGCAATCTGTGACTGATGGTAACATGGCAGTGTCACATGCTCCTGTAAATCTACAAGCACGAATAGATTCCAAAATTTTGCACTAAGAGCCAAGCACTACAGTCTCTGCATATCTTTTTGTGAAGCAGAGTGGGTTACTAAGAGATCATATATATTCAGAGGTCCAGGGACTGGCAGCAACATTTTCATCTGTCAAATGGGATAGATATTTAAAGCTGGTTTTGCCCCGAACAAGTGACAAGATATTTACAAAATTAAAGAAATGAAAGAACACTTCCACCAAGGCACAACTTCTCATTCTTATGGCCTGCCTGTACCATCATTGGTACCCTTCAAAATGAAGGGTACACAGCACAACACCTACTTTTATACTCGCCTCCATGCATTGCTCTCTTCTGTCAGATGAACAATCCTATGGATGTTTTCACTCAAACAGTAACCACGTGGGGAAGCTTATTATTCCCATGTTACAAATGAGAAGACTGTGGAACTAACATTTTGTGTGATCCCACAACTCAAGAAAACCATGACTTGTTTGCCTCTAAAGAAAGCACTGCCAGAGCCTGCCTGCAGCGCACAACCAGCACCTGGCCAGCTCAGGGACCCTGGGATGGCATCCACTCTGCAGATTGGTACTGAAAAGGCTGGCACATACAAATCCTGAAACTATGCACAGACCCCTAAATATTTTTAGTAAATGAAAGAAGCATCTGTTTAATCAATAGACAAACTGCACAAGTAGCAAAGGCCAGTCCTGTTTAGTATCTTTATCAAATGATCTGGATGAGGGGATTGAGTGTACCCTCAATAATTCTGCAGATGACACTAAGCTGGGGAGGAGTGCTGACCTCCTGGAGAGCAGGAGGGCTCTGCAGAAGGACCAATGGGCCGAGGACAGTGGTGTGATGTTCAATAAGGCAAAGTGACAGGTCCTGCAGTAGGGCCACAACAACGCCAGGCAGTACCACAGTCTGGAGGCAGAGCAGCTGGAAAGCTGCCCAGGAGAAGGACCTGGGAGTGCTGGTAAACAGCAGGTGAACATGAGCCAGCAGTGCCCAGGTGGCCAGGAAGGCTGATGGCATCCTGGCCTGGACCAGCAGTAGTGTGGCCAGCAGGAGCAGGACAGGGATTGTCCCCCTGTACTCGGCACACGTGAGGCCACACCTTGAATCCAGTGCTCAGTTCTGGATCCCTCACTGCAAGAAGGACATTGAGGTGCTGGAGAGTGTCCAGAGAAAGGTAACAGAGCTGCTGAAGGAAATAAGTCATATGAGGAGCAGCTGAGGGAGCTGGGGTTGTTTAGCCTGGAGAAAAAAGGACCTATTACAACTTCCTGGAAGGGATCTGTAGGCAAGTGGGGATTGGCTTCTTGTCCCAGACAACAAGTGACAGGACAAGAGGACATAGAGTCAAACCATGCAAGGGAGGTCCAGGCTGGAAAAATACAAGAATGTTGGGACACACTCAGTAGTTATTTATGCCCAATACCTTTTTTTTTTTTTCAGTCTGGTAAGTAAATCATTCTTCACCTGAAAGTACATAAAGGCAATTATACTGGTTCATGCTGAAAGCAGAAAAACAGCACAGAAAATAATAAATAAAGAGGGTATTTAAATAGGCACGCAAAGTATGCTATTTACATTAAAGCAGGGAAATATGATCCAATTTTAGCAGAACCTACAGAATGGTAGTACTGTGGTCTGCCCAAAGACTTAGGACCTTACATTGACTGAACAATGCAACAAAATATTACAAGGGAGGTCCAGGCTGGAAATCAGGAAGAATTTTTTCACTGAAAGGGTAGATAAGCATTGCAATGGGCTTCCTGAGGACGTAGTGGAGCCACCATCCCTGGCAATGTTCAAGAAACAACTTGACATGGAACTTCACAGAAATATAGTCTATGCTGGGTTGGAAGGAACCCACAAAAGTCATCCAGTCCAACTCTTAGCCCTGTGTAGGACACCTCAAGGATCACACCATGGGCCTCAGAGCATTGTCCAAAAAAAAAAAAAAAAAAAAATTCAACCATACTGTGAAACAAACTGATGGCAGTCAGAAAAATATCAGAAACTGAATCTCAACAGTTGCAGCAGTTTTTTCAAGAAAAACAGGCTGATTAAAGCCTAAACAGACAGATGACCAAACAATGTCCTTCTTCATGTAGGTGGAATAATTTCAGATCAGTTTTACTGACCACAGTACATTACTCAATAGGGGCATTCCAGTTTCAGTACATCATAAATGACTTCTGAATTGGTATTTTAATGAGGTACCTTACAGCTGGCCTCTGCAATCAATGGGAAAATCAGATTTGCACAATGAAAATACAATATTTTCTTTTCCCTGCTCCCCAAACTGACCCTAAATGCTGACCCTAAAAACTGACCCTAATATGATGTTGTAATGGAAAGGAAACTGTGCTATTACAGGAATTTGAAAGATACCAGGAGAAGGTGGGGTACTTTCGGGATTTATTAGATCTTGCCACTGTAATACCCTTTCTTTGAAAAAATAGCACATAGTACCATTCCCTACTGACTCTAAAGCACAGTGAATGTCAGCACAGCTCACAATTATGGCAGACTTTGAAATCTGTCAGTCAAGGAACAGAGCTGCCAAAGCCAAACAAAACAGTAGATTTACACCTGGGAACTGAGGCTATAAAATAAGAAATATATTTTCTTTGCTCTCATTTATAACAATAGTGGGAGAATTAACTACAGGGGATTCTTAGCATATTTACAAGACACTACAGGAGGCTTTTAGCATATTTACAAGCAACAATGGCATAATTTCACATGCAGAAGTTTAAATACTCTAAAGTCTGTTCTGTCTTTAGTTTCTGTGATTTAAAGCATCTGTATCCACACCTTGAGTTTAATCAGCTCCATGCTCTACTAACTTGTCATGCTCAAAGAGATTTTGATATGAATTCTCTAAAATCAGCAGGGCATTTCAGATTGGAGTCTCTTTTTATTTTATTTTATGCTTTATTTAAACAGGTGAAAGAAAAAAAGCTTTTCTCATGCTTCAAAATAACACTGATTTTTATTTTTAGACTTTCTTTTTGTTTTCCATAATAAAATGTGCTGACACTAAAGATGTGTGCAGTAGCTCTAGACATGAGATGTGTTAAGCTTCTGGGCTCTACTTCTTTTACAGAGCAAGAATAAGAAATCCATACATTTTCTATTCTGCTCCTTGGTCTTGGTAAAAGATACCTGGAGGGGGATAGAAGGAACAGGACATATGTCAGGAATGTTCTGTGTCTTTTACATGGTTGGGTGCAAAAACCAAACTGGGCCTGGCCCAAACAAAAATCTGTTTCCTTTCTCCAGTCCCGGGGGAGCCCGGGGCATGGGCTCACTGGACACAGCCATGCCCTGTGGCATCAGTTCTGCAGCCAAACAGAGGTGGAGCTGAGGGGAGCTCAGATGGCAAGACTGGCTAAAACTGCTCTTTTATCACATCCATCTTACATTTTTTAATTTGAAATATAAAACCTAGATTCTGTAAATACCGGTCGCATCACTCCTAAGTTCTCAGTTTTAAGGGTTTTTGTTAAAATGATGTCCCTGATCTGAGGTGCGCAGCGTGTGAGCACAATGACATACAGAATTCATCATTGAGACAGACTGAAGGACCAAGGCTGATCGTTTTCCCCACAGGAATAGCACCTACAGGAGGCACAGAGTCAGCAGCATATGCTTGCTGCCATATTGCAGCCTACGATCCCTTACAACATTGATCTGTGACATGTGACTATAGCCTGCAGATAAAAATCAGTTTAATTCCTCCTCTTTCACTGTATTTTAACACATTCACTTGCACAAGCATAAAAGGAAATATAAGAGAGAAGACAGATGCATTTTCACCTGGATTTAAGAATGTAGCTGAGGGATTTTATATAGAAATGTCCCCCAGAGTTCTCCTGGACAGGTACTCATGCCCCAGGTGTACGCTAGCCCACCCACAATCAGCTCACATTAAATTGCTTGAATTTGACACTAATTAACACTAACCAAAACAAAATATTGTAATATGTTTTTGGTAGACATTGTTATTTTTCAATACTTTATAATGCACTTACATTTTTTTAAAAATTCTGGATACATATCTATAAAATTTTCCTCCATTTTTTCATGAATTCTAATAAAAATTATTATATATTTATGCAATTCCAGGAAACTTACCAGTTATTAGGGTTGGAGCTGAACTGCAATGTGTAATACTCACAAGAAATATTCATCCAGGATCTAATTAAACATAATGTCAAAATAACCCTGCAATTTTCCACATGTGAGTTTCTTTTGTAAAAGAAATGCTTTAACCTCTCAGAGGCAGTGAAACAACAGAGAAGCTAAAATCTGGAACTAGCTTTGTTATTTTTAGCATAATTATAGCTCACCCCTGAAAGAAGGTGATGAAAAAGGAGAGTTTCAGAGGTTAGAAACACTGGAGCTTAAGATAGATTGATTTTCTGGTTTTCATTTTCCCCTTAATTCGAAATACACCCATTTCATTAAATAAAGGCAGAATCAAGACATGGCACCCTATGGTGTAGATTATCTGTTTGGGTCTTACACTATATATAAGAAGGAGGGGTTTAGTACCTAATGTTATGGCACCAAACTTGGGTTTCCTGACACCATAAAGTCAGCAAAACAAGGCATGTATCTAATACAGATACTCTGATTTCTCTGTGGAAGTCCCAATTAAAGAGCCTTAGCTAAGTGGGACTGAGATTACATGGCATGTGGGACTCCTGGTCCAACACATGGTTTCATTCACACCCCTACCAAAAGTAATTGTGATTGTAAAATAGGATTTTGCCTCTAAAAAATGAGTATGCTAGTTTGGGTTTTTTTTCTGTGTCTGATACCATTCCTGCTGCTGCTGCACCATGGTGGGAGCTGCATTCTTCCAGTTATTTCTTTGTCACTGCTCTGCTTTCCCCTCCTCTTGCTAAGTATATGACTGTGTGCTGATCCACAAACCCCAGTAACTCAGAGCTCATGAAAACTGATCCCTTGCAGTGCCTGAACTACCACCATAAATAATTTGGATTTAGACCCTGTTGCAAAGTAACAAGACAGCCAAATATTAAGCTAGCAATTAATTAGCTGAGTTTAAAAGTAGTCACTCTTCAACTTCATAAATTAAAACTGGTAGAAACTCAGTCGAAGTCCACCTCTAATAAGAGATACACTACACTGCTATAAACATAACTGCTCAATACAACTCAAAATGTGCCAGTTAAAGCTCCCTGAGTATATAAATCCTGTTATCTGGATTATTTACTACTGTAGGATGTGTCACTTTGGTACTATTCGTATTACTTGCCTTTACTGTGTGTATATTTCATGTTCAGTGAAAACCCATATTTATGAAATGATTAAGTGATACAGGATCTCTAAGGCCCCTTTCACAGTAAAATACTTTGATAGCATATGGTCTGACATATAATTATTTTACTCTATGATTTATTTATATGCCGTAAACTAAAAATATTTAGAAAGTTATCTTCTAGATTTGAATAATGGCCTATAAGAATCTGGCATTATTGCTGTTTTATTCAGGAAAATACTATTATACATAGCCTGTGTCAGATATGTTGTTCCATTTCTATGGCTTTACCATTTTGTATTACTACATCTAGAGCAGGTGAAGGATTCATTCAGGTCTATTTCACTTCATTATTTTAACCTTTTTTAGTGTATAAAGCAGCTTGACTCACCTTCCATTTTCACTGGCATTTTTACAGCACAAAATTTGATGCCTACTCTATCAATCTTCACACAGATAGGTAATTTTTGCTTACAATTTGTGTTGCCTTTGATAAGGCTGCACAAGATTTACTTGCACATATATAGTATGCCAGCCTGAGCCTTAAGAGAGAATTTCCTTGCTTCAAAAATTTTATGGTTTTGGGAAAACTACCTATGGAACACCACACACAACCATGGGATGCACAGTGCCCCTCAGTTCATCCCACTGGAAAACACAGGAGCCAGCAGAGGTGATGTGGTGAATGTTCAGACACAGCAGCACATTGGAAATCAGCCCAAACTGAAGCAGTCCCCTTGCAGTCTCCACGAAGGCATTTTTCAGTATATACTGTAGCACAGGACACAGTGCATTTGCTTGCAAAGTGATCTCAAGAATCATACTGGCAACAAGTAAAACTTGAGCTATATTGATATTCTAATACACTGCAAAATGACATCTGAAAGTCATTTTCTGAGGGTTTTTTATGTCTGTTGAAAGCTAACAGCAAACTTCCAGGACATAAAAAATACTTTCTTAACTTGTTGCAAATGCCTATTGATACCTTGCCACAAAGAATGATACCTTTTAAGATTTATTTTAATGCATTCAAATTATATTCAAATTTCTGCAGAGAGAGTATTGAATTCTACTAACAGTTTTCCTGTCCTGGGGGAATATGTCCAGAATCTTCTTCATTTCACATCAGGAAAACTATAAAAATTAGAAAAATAGAAGACAATAGACTGAATACTTAATAGTGGCATATCACATATGCATTATTTACAAGGCAAAAGAGTTAAGTATTAGAAAAGTTGAAACCAGCTCCTGTGTTAAAGAAAGAGATGGTAGAGATAAGATTACATGACTTCAATACTAATCTTTCACGCATTTTGAATTCAAATTCTATTCAGTTAAAAACACTGTAGATTGCCATACATTTATGAACAGTAGCCAAAAATATCTTTTTAATTTTTAATAGAGTTAGAATGGGGGGAAAATTGACTTAAATTATCAGGATTGAAGAAGCGAGTAAAGGCCTGCAGATTCAAATTCTTTTGTTTCTAAAACCTGATTAGAAAAATATGTAACAAAAAATTACCACAAAATGACAAATATCTTGTGAAAAAGACCACTGCTGGTTTATGAGATTTGAACCTGTCATATTGGTCTCTGCATAGACACTCTCAAAACCACATGAACTCTCCAGTGGGAGAGAATTAGAGTTTCCACATACAGAGTTTGACCCACCACGTTGCTGCAGCACAAGAACAGTGCTTCAATCACTCAAAATGTTTGACCAGCTCTGTGTCTTAC